>NC_035433.2:8205675-8848668 GCF_002127325.2 Helianthus annuus
CTGATATTTTATCTCGAATTTTTAAAATAAAGCTGGATTCAATTTGTAAAGATTTGAAAGACCGTGATTTGTTTGGAAAAGCTTCTGCTGGTATGTTTATAAATTACTTTTTAAAAATAACCTTAATTATAATTACAAGGTTTTTATTTTTTTTTGTAGTTGTTTACACTATTGAGTTTCAGAAGCGAGGATTGCCTCATGCGCATATGTGCTTATTCATGGAGAATGATTACAAACTTCCAACTGTAGACCATGTTGATCAGTTTATTTCTGCAGAAATCCCTGATTTAAACCAAGACCCGGAACTATATACGCTTGTGAAAGACCATATGATTCACGGTCCATGTGGTAATGCTAGAATGAGCTCTCCATGTATGGTTGATAGAAAATGTTCAAAAGGTTTTCCCAAGAAATTTCAAGATCACTCAACCTTGGATTCTAACGGATTTCCCTTATACAGAAGAAGAGATGACGGTTCCTTCGTTTTAAAAAATAAATTCAGTTAGACAACAGAAGTGTTGTACCTTATAACAAAAAGCTTTTGAAAAGATATCAGGCGCATATAAAGGTTGAATGGTGCAACCAAGCGGCGTCAATAAAGTATTTGTTCAAGTATATTAATAAAGGTCCTGATAGAGCAACAGTTGCTGTGGTTCCGAGCAATAATGAAAACGAGCAAGCAGAAAATGATGAAATTAAAGAGTATTATGACTGTAGGTATATATCTGCGTGTGAAGCCTCTTGGAGGATTTTTTCTAATGAAGTTAATTATAGGAGTCCTTCTGTTATGCGTCTTCCTTTCCATCTTCCTGGACAACAAACAGTTTGTTTCGGTCCTGATGAAGATATTAATCAAGTGCTAAACAAACCATCTGTTAACTCATCAATGTTTTTAGCTTGGATGCAACGTAATCAAGATCCTAACGACCATGTTGCACGTACACTAACATATGTACAGTTTCCGCGTTTTTATGTGTGGGAAGCTTGACAAGCGTATATGGGTTCCGAGAATAAAGGGAAAACAATTGGAAGAATTCATTCCGTTTCTCCTTCTACCGGTGAAGCGTACTATTTAAGAATTCTTCTTAACAAAGTTAAAGGACCAACATCGTTTGATGATATTAAAACAGTTAATGGTCGAGTGTACGATACTTTTAGAGATGTTTGCTATGCGCTTGGTTTGTTTGGATGACGACTCGGAGTACATTGAGGCCATCAAAGAAGCAAATATATCAGGTAGTGCAGGTTATATTCGAAATTTATTCGCCACCATGTTACTGTCAAGCACATTATCTAGACCTGAAGTTGTCTGGGAAAGCACATGGAAGTATATGACAGATGATTTTCTGTACAGATTCTCAAAGTATCATCGTGTTTCAGGTAAAATTATAAATTTCATATTATGTTTTTGTGACAGTTACAAAAAATTACCATTAAATTTATATGTGGTTTTCATTTATCACAGGTTTATCAATTCCTGATGAGCAACTAAAGAACTATGTTTTATGCGAAATCGAGAAGTTTTTAACTCGGAATAATTCATCGCTTCGGAGATTTTTATCAATGCCTTACCCGGATACTTCATCTTTAGATAACTTTCGCTGCCGATTGATTAACGAAGAGCTTGCTTATGACAGATCAGAGTTACAAAATGTTTATCAAGGTCAGGTGAATTTGTTAACGGATGAACAACGTGCAGTATATGAAGAAATTATGAACGCAGTTCATGGAGACAATGGAGAAGTATTTTTTGTTTACGGTTATGGCGGGACCGGTAAAACATTTTTATGGAAAACATTGTCTGCTGCAATTAGGTCAAAAGGTGAGATTGTATTAAACGTTGCATCTAGCGGAATTGCATCATTGCTGTTGGAGGGAGGAAGAACGGCTCATTCTAGGTTTCATATACCTTTGAATCTTAATGAGGATTCCGTTTGTCATATAAAACCAGACGACGATGTAGCTAAATTACTACAGCAGACCAAACTCATTATATGGGATGAAGCTCCTATGGTTCATAAACATGCATTTGAGGCTTTGGATAGAACTATGCATGACATTTTCAATATATCTAATCCATCCAGGTCTGATGTTTTATTTGGAGGAAAGGTAATTGTATTTGGTGGTGATTTTAGGCAAATACTACCTGTTGTTCCAAACGGTGGACGTCAAGAAATTGTGAATGCCTCATTATGTTCTTCTTATTTGTGGAGTAAGTGTAAGTTGTTGACGTTATCTAGAAACATGAGGTTAACTGTTGGAAGACCATCATCTGAAGTTGAAGAAATCAGTAATTTTGCAAAATGGTTGTTGGATGTTGGTGAGGGAAATGTTGGTGGTTCCAATGATGGAGAAGCAATAATTGAAATACCACCTGAGCTTTTAATTGATAGCATATCTGATCCAATTTCTAGCCTGATTGATTTTGTTTATCCGTCAATTTTGGAGAATTACAATGATCGTAATTACTTTAGTACAAGAGCTATACTTGCGCCTAAGAATGAGGTTGTTCACGAGATTAACGACAGATTGTTGGCAGTATTCCCTGGTGAAGAAAAAGAGTATCTTAGTTCTGACAGTCTATGCCCTACTGAAGATGGCAATGTTGATCAGCAAAAAATATACTCCCCCGACGTGCTCAATGGTCTCAAAGTGTCTGGTTTACCAAATCATAGGTTAGTGCTTAAAGTTGGTGTTCCAGTAATGTTGTTGCGAAATATTGACCAACGAAATGGTTTGTGTAACGGTACAAGGTTAAAGGTCACAAAACTTTACAGTTGTGTTATTGAAGCTGAGATAATTTCTGGTGGTAATATTGGTTCTCGGACATTCATACCTAGAATGAATTTGGTACCTTCGGACCGAAAGATTCCTTTTGCATTCCAAAGGAGGCAATTTCCAATAACTGTATGTTTTGCAATGACGATTAACAAAAGCCAGGGACAGTCGCTATCTAAGGTTGGGTTGTACCTAAGACAACCAGTTTTCACACATGGTCAATTGTACGTAGCTTTATCCAGGGTTACAAGACGAGATGGAATCAAGTTACTAATACTTGACAATGATGGCAGGCCTACAAATAAAACAACCAATGTTGTATATAAAGAGATATTCAATGGATTGTGACTTTTTTATTTTTGTCATTTTTTGTTCATCACGTTATTTGTATCATTTTTTATTATATGCGAAGAAACTTATAACGAAGTATTTACGCATTAAAGTATATTCACATTCTTATGTATTATTGAATCAATAGTTATTTCTGGTAATAATATTGGGACATGAACTTTTATTCCAAGGATCCATATTTCTCCGTCCGACAAACTAATTACTTTCAAATTATATAAAGTAACCGATTCACATATAAACAACAATAACTTATTATGTTAATATATATACATACACATATTAATCAACAACCTTTTATAGATGATACCAACATTACTTACATTCCAAAATATGGTTTTTTTTCATGATATATAACTAAATGTCTTTAAGGTTAACCACTTACTACATTTCCATAACAAAAGTAAACATAACATCATAACCACTGATTACATGTCCAAAACAAAAGTAAACATAACATAACTTGCATAATATAGTCCTCATTTCGAGTACACAAAAAAACTTCTTCATTAGCTTAAACATTTACCTTTCAACCTGCATTAACTTGATCCACGTCTGTTAAGATCAGCAGATTTCCTTTGCTTATGAATTTGAAATGCATTTTGTCACCCAGACGAAGCCCATTCTCTTTCATGAACATTGGCCATCCTTCGATTGCATACCTCACATCATCTCCATTCTTTTGGCGCCTAACATTCATATCGACTGTTTTTCCCTTCATGCTCCTCACTTTTAACACATGCACTTTGTTTTTTAATCCGCCAATTCTTACAACATTAGCAGGCAATCTCTGCATGAATATGATAATTAACAATTAAACCAGCCTTATGAATGTTATAGTCTTACCGTTTATCAATTAGTGTTGAAAAAACATACCATTCTGTTACCTCCCTTTTGTGTAAATTCACAGCAACCATCTTTATCTACAGAATTCTTCCTTGCAACACGTTTTGGTGCAACATCTGATATCTTCAATTTACTGCCTGATATCTTTCTAATGTCTTTTTCCTAATTATTACAGAAACACATAATGTTTATAATAAAATATGTATTATATATTTTAATCTCTTTGAGTTAATCATAAGTAAATGTTGTTATACGTACCAACCGACTGCGTGTTCTTTTTCCAACTGTTGAAACGGTTTGCATTTCCACTTCTGTTCCGCATATCAGCACCTTACCTTCGTCTGCCTTACAATATCCCTCAATATGTTTTCCTTTTTTCTTAACCTGTTTACACAATTTCTTATTTTAGACATCAATGATCAAGAAGTAAAAAATAAATATGGCTATACATATTAAAAGTACTAATCATGTATTATTATGATTAAAATTCTTACATCTTCTTTTGGCAGTTGGTTTATCTCTTCTCTCATCACACTCTTTGTTTCCACGTTCGAGGCTTCTTCTCCACCAACGTTCTTACTCCCCTCATCTTTGTAACCACTTTCATTCTTCTATTTATCATACATTTATGCTTAGTAAAATCCCAAAAGCTAATTCTAATTTATATTTATATACATAAATGGATGCTTATTACCTCACACATAAACAGATCAACTGAATCATCGTCTTCACATAAAGTCTGTCATACAATAACATACGTAAGTAAGTCTGATTTCTTACTAAAGTCTTAAAATTCAGTATAAAAAACTTACAAAGTCAACGTTTTTGTAGTATGTGTGTTTAGGTATTTCCAGCATAGATTCATCATCACTTTCTTCTTTGATGTTCACATCTAACTCAACTCCTCTACGATATATCTTTATCTCAAATGTTGCGTTGTCAGTTTTCGTCAACAACAGTAAATCATCCTCTTCTATTCCAAGATCATGAAATAACTTCGGACAACCTTTTGTAAAAACATAGTTATCATTTATTTTTTCCGTCTCAACTTTCCAACTATGACCTGCTGCATTTATGTTGTAACAGTCGTTCACTGGTACGTACGAGTAACATTTTGTTACATAAGTTTCTGGAAGCACCTGAAAAGTAATGTAACATTTTATTGATATATATTTATGTAAATCATTTATATTTCAAGTATGACAAAATAAAAATTAATTAACAAATAATAGTATACTTACTATTATCTTTAAAATGTTGTAACGATTGAATGTGACAAAAGATTCACCACATATGTTTTCAACAAAGCAACTGATTTCCATACTTTTGTCCTCCATTATCCTTAATCGCAATATTGTCCTTTTTGTCAATTCAAGATCCCTTACTACATTACTCCACCCGTCGGTTATAATGGATTCACCACTTACACTTCTTAGAGAAACTGGCCAACTTCTACGACTTTCATGATTTATCATTACTTTTCTCCTTTGCCAATATTCTCCATATACATTCTTAACAAAATGAATTGGCAGCACCTGCGGTTAAATTTAGGGTTTACATAATTTTTAATACAAGTTATATATATTATTTTGTAAGCATTATACATACAAGTTTTAACGAGGATGGCTCTTCTAAGATTGCAATGCATGAGGGACTCATTTTTTAAACCTGCATAATACCAACATATGGTATAAACATTTAGTGTTGAACTTCAATCGATACATATATGTTCATATCAATAAGAAAATAACATTTTAAACAGATTTTGACACATTTTGCTGATACAATGACTATATACAACATACATATAAACAACACTAAAGCAACCTTTATCTGATCATTATATTTATATACAATATTACAAATAATTAAATGTGTCAATTATTTTTTACCAAAAATTATCCTTTTATAGTGTTTAATATGAGTTAAATATAATCTTACTTTGAATACAATTCAACAAACAAAATTCTTGATCATAAATGTAAAATGATAATCATATCTATTCAATCATCCCAATCACACTATTAACTAACAATTTTTATTCATAACAATATGATCACAATCTATCAACCAAATCAAAGTATTAACCGAAATTATATACACTCAAACACATGCAATACATATACTCCTTCATAAATACATATAACTTTCAGAGCTTTCAATTTAACAAAAACCTAACTCTGATTTCACGTCTAATTCTTCATTAATCGTTGGAAATAAACACAATTCGTGAGTTGTTTGTAATACGGATGATAAATTTAGTTGGTAAATCAGAGTAACAATCTTCTTTCAACTGATCGGAGATGAAGTCGGAAGTTACCTTTACTAATTTTTGAACCGCCGTTGATGTTTCTTGAAGATTGTGAAGAAGGTAAGCTGATTTGCAGAACTTGATATGATATATTTGTAATGATGATTTTTTACTTAAATGTTATTCTTATTTGTATTGTCCGTAAATCTTTAATAAAATAACATTTCTTTGACGGTATTTTTTGGTAACAAATATTTACTTTTATATATTTTACTCAAACTATTTAAATAGATATTGTTTTATTTATTTTAGGATATAATTTTTTTATTAGATGTTTATTATTTTTACAAGTAATTGTAAATCTGTTTATAAATATAGTTATGTACAACTGATTGTTTTTTTAATTGGTCTAAAACGTATTCGAAGTTATTTGTTACGAAACTCCAGCAACCATAAGTGTTAGAGTAATAGATTTTAAATTTGTATTGAACATCCGAAAATCATATTTCATACATACACATCATCGATCCACTTTTTTTACATTTGTTGTACGAATAATTTTTTTTTCTATATTTTAAATTCAAATTGATATGATAACAACATTCATTGTTTTGAAAAAGTAAGAAACATATCATTGTTCAATACCGCAACGTTCGCGTGTATTATCAATAGGCATCATTGATTATAATATTCTGTGGTACTAACTTTACGTTTATGTAAATTAAAATACATCATAATATTCGAACGAAGCTGTAACAAATTATTTACGTGTGAAAATATAATTTATTTTTTGTTTAGCCACCCGTGTATTACACGGGTACTTAGACTAGTAATCATAAATATAACAACCCTCCTATCCCTAAAAGTCCTAAAATATACTCTGTACGCGAAAAACAAGCCCAAAATACCGTTGTACTTATTAAAAACAAGAAAAACAAAGTTTGGCAGTCTCTCGAGGGGCGCGACCAAGACCCCTTGGTCTGTCGCGGGGGCGCGAGGACCTGTTACTTGCCGTACACCCTGCCAGCCACGTGTCCTCATCGTGTCAAGCCTACTACGTTGAGCTGCCAAGGCTACGCCCTAGTCTACCTCCGTCGCGGGCTGCGAAAGAAGAGAAGGGGGGCCGTCGCGGGCAGGCTATATATAGAGGCCTTTGGCCTCATTTCTCATCGTTCAAATTCCTTTTCTTTCTCTGTCACTATAATAACATTATTGCTCAGGAAATAATACCCACTATAAAGCGAAGCTCGGCCTCGTTGTAAGTATTATAACCCTGCTATTACCCTACACGATTGATTTAGGATTCCGTAATGCATGTTGGCTCTGCCCGACTCAGTCATTGGAATTCTGTCTCGTGTGTACACCCGATTGATCTAGGATTCCGTAATGCATGTCGGCTCTGCCCGACTCAGTCATTGGAATTCTGTCTCGAGTTGTACGGTTAATGCGATTTGGGTTATTTTACTAACACGTGTGCATTGTTTGATTTTAATAGATAATAACCAGGAGATTATCAGGAAGCTTTAGTTTTACCTAAATTTGCAATGTGAGTACATATGCTTTTCGTAAACTGTTTTTACAAAACCCAATTGTTTTAAACTATAATTAACAATGATTGAGTCTATGTATTCTTCAATTACTGCCGGTATGTTGGGGTTTTGTATACAAAATGTGAAAGACGTTACCATTGGACAAAGAGTTAGCCAATGAGTAATATGACCCATCAGTCAGGATTGACAGTACTGAACGAGTAATTGTGTAGATATAAACATTGTAAGCGCTCGCAATACTGTGAAATTATAAAAGTTGTTTTTGATTAAACTAGGATGCACTCGTCAGTATTTCTTGCTGATAAAATGTTTTTAAAACGCGTTTCAGATAACACAATGTGAAAGCCAAATAGAAGCCAACTGGAGAGCACTAAAGACTTGGAAAAGTGGTTATAAAAGTTACCTAAATAAAAAGGAGTTTTTGTTTTCAATAATTAGGGTTTATCCCTACAAATGTACTGTCAGATGAACTTGGGTTTTATCTCAAAATTTTGTTATAAAAATTTTGGTGTTTTACTCGGATAAAAACATTTCCTGACTACGGTCCTGAAGTATTCCGCTGCTAAATTAATAAACACTGATACCATTGATACTGCCCGTTCGCAGCGCCCGCTTTCAGAGTAGGGGTCGGGGGCTGCGACAATAAATGAGTTTAAATGGGAAGTGAATTAAAGAGTAAATGATGGGTTAAATGAGTATGATATATATTTTATGCATTAATAAGTTGATAAGAGATCACGTATATGAGAGAAATTTTGTAGGAAGTACAGGAGAGAATTATGACCACACATTTGTTTTGCTCAATTTAAGGAGGGAAGAGTATAATGGTCTTTTATCCTTTCAACTAGTTTCCTCCTTGATTTCAAACGGCTATAACTCTTTCATACGTTAATATTTGTTTTTAAAAAATTACATCATATTAACGAGCATTTCATTCTCTTTAATTCGAGGAACCTATTGTTATAGTGTTCTTAAAAATAATTTACAGGACTTTAAATATCCATTACGTGATTACGTGATTTTGAATACCTGGTACCCATTACGTGATTTTGAATACTCAGTACTCATTACGTGATTTTGAATACCCAGTACATGATTACGTGATTTGAATACCCTTTACGTGATTACACATTCAACATAAATCATTACGCATTCAATGTAAATTCATTACATGATTACATATTCAATTTGATTTGTTATAATTAACGTTAATACAATTATGCTTATTACGTGATTACACATTCAATAATAAGAATTTGATTGTTTATGCTTTATTACGTGGTTAAATCTCTAATATACGACATTATGTTGTTATTATTATAGGTTGGTTTGACAAATTTTTTGTATATAATTTATCCTTAATACGTGATTATACTTGAAATATTAGGTATTCCATATGAAATATTATGTATTACGTGTTTTATTTTTACGTAATCACTCAGTAGGGTTTCACATAAATACTATAATGAAAACCCGTAATCACGAAATGAGTATTTAAAATCATGTAGTCACGTAATAATATATAGGCAACTATTGTTACGTAATTACGTAATCACTTACTGGAGTTTCACATACAATACTATAATGAAATCAAGTAATCACGTAATGGGTATTCAAAATCACGTAGTCACTTACTGGGCATTTAAAATCACGTAATCAAGTAATGGGTATTCAAAATCCTGCAAACTTTTTTAAAGAAAAATATAACAATATGTTGCTTGAATTAAAAAATGAAATGCTCGTTAATACGGTGTAATTTTATAAAAAAAATACTAATGTATGAAAAAGTTATAGTCGTTTGAAAATCAAGGGAAAGTGGGTTTATGAGTCAACAATATTGGATTTCCCTATTTTACCTTCCCCCCCCCCCTTACTTGTTTCCTTTGTTTTTAGTTATCTTAATTCTATATTTGGGGACCACTTAATCTCAACCCTTATCTTGCAAATCAAGGGTCAAACTTGTTTTCTACACTTCATACCATTCTTTCCTTTTGTACAAGGATATGTGAATTCTATATCCTGTTAACTGTTTCGGTTTCGGCTACACCAGATAGAGTAAAGTGGGGTTTACAGCCATCAGCCGAATTCTCTGTTTGTGGTGTTAAGGCTATCCTTAATTCCTTCAATAGAACGCCCTCCGGATACAAGTTGGTGTGGAATAGATGGGTCAGTGGCGGAACTAGCCTGTTAAATCAGGGGTATCCTAATTTTTTTGCCGTGCAATCATACAATATTAATAAAAACAACAAGAACGAAGGTCGAAGAATGCAGCGTCTGAGTTTGAGCGAGCCGGATTGTCCTAAAACGATACGGGAGGGAGTCGATGGTTCGGTTGTTCTCACCCATATAGGCTTGAAAGTGTTGTCGGGTTGTCCTCCAAAAAGGACCGCTCGAGCGCCTATCTGACGTGTGGTGGCTTAAAACTTCGATCCACGACTCGCAAAGTGCAATCTTCTTCGGTCTACGCAACGGCTGTCATCCTCGGTTTTTTTGTGTAACGCCCCAAAATATGGTTAAGTGCTTTCATGTTTTATATAATATGCAAAAAGTAAGTTATAGTTTGTATAACCCTAGTATGAGAATAATTGTAACAAGATTAATAACTACAAGAGTATGTACTAAATTATTATGTGAGAAATAACCAAATAGAAAAGAAATAAGAGCTAATTGTAAACATTACAAATGGAAGGGGCTAAAAATGACAAGGATGAAAGGTGGTTATTGAGATAAAAAAATTAAAATAGGCACACACCCACACATCATATGTGTGTGTCGCTAGGAGATCAAGAGAAGAAGGGGAAACCCTTTCTACTTCTAAAATTCAGCAATTAAAGGAAGAAATTGAAGCTAATCACCTGCATGTTCACCCCAACCTAACCATCTTAGCATTCTTAACATAAGGTATGTTGAAATTTGCAATTTGATGATCATGAATGAAATGGGTTTTGAATAAATCCATGAGATTGTATGGAATTAGGATGAATAAGGGTTAGGAACATCTCATAGATCATGAATTGAACTTGAATTAGACTAATTTGATGGGTAAAAGTGAAAACCCATTTTTAGTAAAAGTGTTATGATATGAAACGTGAAATTTGGGGTAAATTAGTATGGTGACGTTCATATGGTAAACTTATAATGAATCATTGTTAAGAGAATTCAAGCTAGGATGATGGTTGTATGATGTTTTGACTAAATTTGATATTGTTAATGTTATTGACATGAATGGGTTATAATATGCATAAGATACTTGTACTCTATGCTAAATTATTACTACGCACGCCAAGTGTTTGCTAAAATGCTTGAATGAAACGGTTATAGGATTTTACAATGTTAAATGGTTAGAATTGAGAAATTGTTGTGTGTTGATGAAAATAAGTTGATAATGGAATGAAAAGAATGACATGGGCTTAAAGTATGTAATTTTGGATTGTAGGGATTAAAGAAGAAAGCTCAAGTCATTCCGGAACGCAAACAAACCACAACAAAGGTAAGTTTTCTCGCTTACGAAATGTTATTAGTATGCACTATTATAAATAATATATTTGTACATGTTGAGATCGTATACTTGTAATGAGTTAGTTAAGGACGAAATGTGATAAGAATGTGAATTGAGTTAGTGGAAGTGATTATGTATCAAGTTAAGAAATTCGTGTTTGGAAGAAGGTTTATACGCTCTTCGAAGTTGACTAGTAAATGGATGTTGAATAAACTTGTATTTTAAATTGTCTAATGGAACGGTTGTATGTAGGTAAAGGAACTTGTTAGCGGCGCTACTTGGATCGAACACACTCATGATGCACGCTTCCGAGAAGATCCTAGTTTGGTTTAAATTTTTTTTTTGGGTTAAACGTTTTTGTTAAAACGGGTCTTTTGTATGTAAGTTAACCCGGTAGTGGTTAGATGTTAACTTGTAGTTAAAGACTGGGTTAATAACTTGTAAAACATGTATGGTATGAACCCTTTTATAACTATTTTACTTAGTTAAAATGAAGTTGAATGCAGAATTTTGCTTATAAAATTATTCGACCCGCTTGGTATTTTTGTCTAATGAAGTTCGTTTGTCCCTTTTCAAAGTTTAGACCTTACAAGTTGGTATCAGAGCTGAGGTTTGAGGGATTCAAGTATTGGAATTATAATGCTTGGACTCAAACCGAAAGCTCGGATGAAGGTGTGTTCGTTCCGAAGCGCTATACAAGTAAGTAATATAGTAATTTCGATTTATGTTTTTAGTTGGAAACGGGAATTGGTTATGGTTAATTTACTAGTATAACCTGGGTTGGAACGTTACGGGATGTTATGGAAGGGTTCGGGACTGCACAAGACCGTTTCGGGTTGAGTAAAGGCCTGAAAATGGAATTTTTAAGCAAATCAGCGCCTGCAAAACGTAGAGACCGTCGGCGACGCACATATGTGCCGTCGGCGACGACATCCTTCCACCCGATGCCCAAACTCCCTGTCTACGGACAATGGCAGCGACGCAACTATTCAGAAGCCGTCGGCGACGCACATATGTGCCGTCGGCGACGGCACCTCCTGAACCACTTTTCTGATTTGCTTGTTTTGTTATGCCAGACCCTTTTAATTTAGTTCTAGCCTTCGTTAAACGCTAGGAACACCTTAAATTAATTACGAAACAAAGAAATTCTAGATGACTAGCATGTTTTAATGACGAAAGTGTGAAAGAATAGGAAATTATGTACACAAGCAAATGAAGTAAGTAACGCATTTAGAATGTTCGTAAAGAAAGATTAGATGAGTCTATGACTTATGAGAAAGAATTATTAAGAGTGATTGATGCATGAAAGATAGGAAGAATGAATGTAACAATGATTAATATGAACGTTTAATTGTAGATGAATGTAGCCTCACCAAGACCCCGAAAAGTGATAAGGACGAATAAAAAGTCATGTGACTCGAATTGTGCTATGATAATATGTCTCGGGAACATAAAATTTCAGAAAGAGGGATACGAATGTATGTAATAATAAGTCCTTTGACTTATTTATGGCACGTAGATGATTCGTGATCGTTTTGACCATTTTATAGAACGAACGGAAGGAAAGTTATGAAATTTAGAATGATAGAATGAATTAAGTATGCTGAAAGAGGGATGATAAAGTATGCGTAAGAATGAAATTTTAAATTGAATAAGTAAGAAATGGTATTGATCTAGAATGTTTTCAAATGTAGACAAGAATGTGTGATTAATATAAGAAGTATATAACATTCGTGAGACCATGATAATTACCACTAGTATGTCGGGTAGAATCGGGAAGTAGGTTGACGAATGGATAAAAGGAGTTGCAAGACTCTTAAGAAAATGTGAGTATTCTATAAGAATGAAAGATTTGAATCCGTAGGTAAGTACGAACCAAACATATAAGAACGAAAGGTATGAATGAAAAGTATGAATCTGTGGGTGAGTACGGATCAAACTTATAAGAATGAAAAAGTTTGAATCCGTATTTGATATACGGATTAAACTTATAAGAATGGAGTATAATAGTGAAAGGTAAAATCCGTAAGCAAATACAGATCGAACATATAAGAGTCAGAAGTAAGAATGAAGAGACTTGAATCCATAAGTATCTGCGAACCAGCCACGTAAGAAGAACAAAAGTTCAAATCCATAAACAAAGTGGGAATGAGTAAGAATGAGGGAAGGAATGTGTTTCTTCCTCCTACTAAGGTAGGTGTAAATATTGTAAGTAAGTGGTGTCGGTAGCCTTGTCGAGTCAGGTGGGTCACTTGACTAACATGATGCATAGATACATATGATGCACTTATGAGTAAGTGAGGGATAAGTTGCGTTTAAAAAAAAAGGAATAAACTTCTTAACCTATCTAGAAATATATTGATGGTTCGACCTTGTTAAAGTCGAACGGGTTATTTGGGTAAGTGTAAGACCGATGACAATATGATGGCAAGGGAGATGAAGCTAATTGTCACATAAACAAAATTCATAAGAAACATAATAGAAGACGACTCATGTGAGTCGGGGTGAAGGACGGACTACGACCCGGAGAATGGCATAAGTATGGGTAAGGAAGAAAAGTTGTCCGCGAATTTCTAAAACGATGAAATGATGTTTTATTAGTGTGTTTGAATTAAAAGTAAGTGCAACACATGACCCAATATATGTATACAAAAAAAAGAGAGAGAATTTAGAAAGGGCTAGTATGTAAACAAGATGAATTGATAAATATCATGTTTGAAGGAAAACTGAATGAAATGTGCTAACGCTTAATTTGTAGATGAGAATGGTCGAACTCTTGGCATGATAAAACTAGTAGAGTTGGTGAAAAGATGCACATGAGCGGAAGCTCATCACATGGATGGACGGGGTCAATCTAGTTTTTGACACGCGCTCCCGAAGGGGGTGGGCTGAATCGGGACACGAATCGTTGTTCATGTAAATAATAAGGTTAGTAAAGTATTTGACTTATGAATGTTAAATAGAAAGTTACGGACGGAATAATGTTTCCATACGAACAAATGTCAACACAAGTATGACGTGGTTGGAAGGTTTGACCTTTAGAGGTCAAGAAAAGAACGAAATTCTTAGTTCAAACTCTATGTCATTAATCAAGGCGTAGGCGTGCATAGCAAGTAATGATAAAAAAAATAGAGAGGAATAATGAACGGGCAAATCATGGTGACCTGAATGAAATTATATGGAGATTAACCTAGGAATGTACTTTATATCATGTAACAGTAACAAACCTAAAACAACGTTAAACTCTCGAGACAAGTACGAATGACTAAGAAGGAAATAATGGTTGGGTTGTGATAACTATATCAATGATGAAATGTTTAAGAGAAGTTAGGATGTGAGATTGTATGGAAGACTTGACATATATGAATGAAATATGATAATGATGTAATTAGTAATAGACGAACTTGAAGAATGTGCTATAAATGGAACTCGTACAAGAATTCGGGTCAAATGTATGTTTGGAAAGGATTAAGCGTTAGGGGGTTGTACATTGTACTCGAATGAGTGATACTCGTCATGTATTATATTAATTACTTAATTTGCAATTAAGAAGTGAATATGTGCTAAAAGTAAAACAGATGAATTTGCTAGTAAATGATGATGTTATGATTATATTAATTGACTAACCTTGTATGTGGTTGTCAAATGTAAGATAATGAAAGTATTAGCATGTGTAAAATGGATTATGTGTATTGTGTATGTAACTAGAAGATTACATGGTAGTATGTATTTCACTAAATGGGTTCGAAATGTTTATGGTGTCATTAGCATTACCGACTACATCGATATGGACATATGTTCCTAAGTCAGAAGTTTACATACTTGATCGTTGACTTTTCAGAAAAGTCAACGAATATGAGAATAGTATGATTAGAAATCCTAATATGATTGTAAGAACAGAAGAACTGAATGATGCATGATGGATCCTTGTATGTTACACTTGATGATATGTTAAATTTGCGTGAATTTAGAATGATGCATTGTTGAATCTATGCCTTGTGCTTGTTACATATGATAAGTGAAAATGCGAGATATGAACTTGATATGATTGGTGATATACAAAATCTTGTATGAGAATGTGAATGTGGCGACATGTAAGGATAAGCATCATGACAAGATGACACAAGCACAGAAAGCAAATGGGTCAAAAGGAGGCGAGGAAGCGATCACGAATACGGACGCCTAATGTAAGTGACTATCGATCTCGCTTCTTATTTTGTTTAGATAAAGTTATCTATATTTGAATAATTGAAATCAAGTAAGGATGTACAAAGGTATGGAATGAATTGAGAACTTGAATAATGATTTATTTCACGTATTAGAACCCTCGGGACACACGATTAGTGAATAGAAGGAATAAAACGCAAAATCAGCGTCTAAGCTGCAGAGGAGGCGTCTTTGACCCCTGCCCTATTTTAGCTGACGCCTTATCTTCCGGACTATGCGGGTCTGATACCGGAAACCCATTTTTCACGTTTTCTCACCTTTCCTTGCTTCCAAGGCCCCGATAAGCTTCCCAAAAGTATCCCAAGCCTATTATAAAGTTTTATGAGGTACATGTAAGAACGGAACTTTAGGAGGGCAGGTACGAAAATGTGTCATGTATGTTGATATGTTTTCTTTATGGACATGGCTAAGTTTTAATAAGTAAAACTTATAAGGACACTATGGATATGTAAAGTGTCGGAACTAGTTTATGGTAACATGCTAATAAAATAGTAGGGTGTCCTAAGGAAAATTAAGTGAATGTGTATGCACGGGATGTAATTTAATGTGTAAATCGAAATGGAATGCAGTAAGACATGACTGTACGCGTAGACTAGTATATACAAGAATCATACGCATAGATGTTCGATTAGCAATTCTTTAAGCTCATTGAAAGCATGTAAATTATACGTAAGAGTTTGAGTAGTAAGGTATGTATGTTCGTAGTAGGACTATTTAAGCCCAACAGACTTGGACTACGTGATGTGTACGTATGTTAATAAACAGTATGTATTCAGGTTTCGGGGACGAACCCTCCTTTAAGGGGGGTGGACTTGTAACGCCCCAAAATATGGTTAAGTGCTTTCATGTTTTATATAATATGCAAAAAGTAAGTTATAGTTTGTATAACCCTAGTATGAGAATAATTGTAACAAGATTAATAACTACAAGAGTATGTACTAAATTATTATGTGAGAAATAACCAAATAGAAAAGAAATAAGAGCTAATTGTAAACATTACAAATGGAAGGGGCTAAAAATGACAAGGATGAAAGGTGGTTATTGAGATAAAAAAATTAAAATAGGCACACACCCACACATCATATGTATGTGTCGCCAGGAGATCAAGAGAAGAAGGGGAAACCCTTTCTACTTCTAAAATTCAGCAATTAAAGGAAGAAATTGAAGCTAATCACCTGCATGTTCACCCCAACCTAACCATCTTAGCATTCTTAACATAAGGTATGTTGAAATTTGCAATTTGATGATCATGAATGAAATGGGTTTTGAATAAATCCATGAGATTGTATGGAATTAGGATGAATAAGGGTTAGGAACATCTCATAGATCATGAATTGAACTTGAATTAGACTAATTTGATGGGTAAAAGTGAAAACCCATTTTTAGTAAAAGTGTTATGATATGAAACATGAAATTTGGGGTAAATTAGTATGGTGACGTTCATATGGTAAACTTATAATGAATCATTGTTAAGAGAATTCAAGCTAGGATGATGGTTGTATGATGTTTTGACTAAATTTGATATTGTTAATGTTATTGACATGAATGGGTTATAATATGCATAAGATACTTGTACTCTATGCTAAATTATTACTACGCACGCCAAGTGTTTGCTAAAATGCTTGAATGAAACGGTTATAGGATTTTACAATGTTAAATGGTTAGAATTGAGAAATTGTTGTGTGTTGATGAAAATAAGTTGATAATGGAATGAAAAGAATGACATGGGCTTAAAGTATGTAATTTTGGATTGTAGGGATTAAAGAAGAAAGCTCAAGTCATTCCGGAACGCAAACAAACCACAACAAAGGTAAGTTTTCTCGCTTACGAAATGTTATTAGTATGCACTATTATAAATAATATCTTTGTACATGTTGAGATCGTATACTTGTAATGAGTTAGTTAAGGACGAAATGTGATAAGAATGTGAATTGAGTTAGTGGAAGTGATTATGTATCAAGTTAAGAAATTCGTGTTTGGAAGAAGGTTTATACGCTCTTCGAAGTTGACTAGTAAATGGATGTTGAATAAACTTGTATTTTAAATTGTCTAATGGAACGGTTGTATGTAGGTAAAGGAACTTGTTAGCGGCGCTACTTGGATCGAACACACTCATGATGCACGCTTCCGCGAAGATCCTAGTTTGGTTTAAATTTTTTTTTTTGGGTTAAACGTTTTTGTTAAAACGGGTCTTTTGTATGTAAGTTAACCCGGTAGTGGTTAGATGTTAACTTGTAGTTAAAGACTGGGTTAATAACTTGTAAAACATGTATGGTATGAACCCTTTTATAACTATTTTACTTAGTTAAAATGAAGTTGAATGCAGAATTTTGCTTATAAAATTATTCGACCCGTTTGGTATTTTTGTCTAATGAAGTTCGTTTGTCCCTTTTCAAAGTTTAGACCTTACATTTTGGGTGAAGTGGAACGGCATTGAGGGTTTGTATAAATTTAGGTGAAGTGGTGGAGTTTGTAATTTAAAAATGAAGAAGTGGGTTGTATTTATAGTGTAAAATTAGAACTTTTAAAAAAGGTAAGTTTTTTTTAAAATTTTAAAAGTTAACCGTTGGGGTTAAACGACTAACATCCACGTCCATTAACCACGTGCCACGTCGATACCAAAAACTCTTCTACGCCGGTGGAGATTCCCCGGCCTAATCAATAACGCCGTGGTAATACCGTGGACGAGACGGTGTGAACGGCGTTGAGCAGCAACACCGCCATTTTTGAACGCCCAAACAGTTTGGTCTTAGGGGTATCCTTATATTAATTTAGGGATATCCTTTGTATAAAACTGAAAAAATTTAAAAAATACACTACGAATGTGGACTTGAGCCGTAGCCCGTGCTACGGATAATATCATATTGGTTCCGCCCCTGAGATGGGTTCCGAAAAAAGTGGGGTTTATCACATGGCGGGCGGAGAAGGAGCGGCTCCCTACCAGGTCTGCCCTTTTGGCTAGAAACATCCAGGTTAACTCGAACATGTGTGCTTTGTGCGGAGAGTATGCCGAGACGAGTGATCATTTGTCGTATCTTGCTTTTTTACACAAACAATTTGATCACTAGTCTCTCAGTGGTGCACAACTCCCCAATTCTTTGCATTTAGTTTGAAAGATATTTTGGATTTGCACCTGCATATGGCAGGTTCAAGGAAAAAGAAAAAAAGCCTTCAACGCAATCATACACGTTACAGTTTGGAGCATTTGGGCGGCGCGAAATGAGTTGGTTTTCAATGGTAAATACCCGACAGTGACAAGCATTTTGGAGGAAATAAAGGCTATGAGCTACTTTTGGGTTAAGAATCGCTCAAAAGGAATCGGGCATAACTCTGGAGAAATGGAGGAGTTTCGATGTTTTTGTCTAATGTAACTGCGGTTTGCTGGGTTGTTTTTTAGTTTTCGGTGTGCCATAGGTGGCGATTTTTTGTATATTTGGTGTAGCCGCTAATTAATAAGGTTTTTTTTTGTTGGCCGTTAATCAGCGAATAGAATTGGAATCAGAAACGCTTCATTGAAAATTGAATTAGAATTGCGATTACAAAGCCCTATATATAAAGATACTAGTTACAATTAGATACCCTCAATAATAACAGACTTGTCTAATAACTTAGTCTAACATTCCCCCGCAAGTTAAGGGCGGGGAACGACCTGCAACTTGGACCGTAGAAACTCAAATCTTTGAGGAAGTAATGGCTTCGTAAAAACATCAGCGATTTGGTCATCAGTTGAGATAAATTTGACTTACTTCGTAAAAACATCAGCGATTTGGTCATCAGTTGAGATAAATTAGACAACTAGCTTTCATTGACTGACTTGTTCGCGAACAAAGTGATAATCAACCTCAACGTGCTTCGTCCGGGCATGAAAAACTGGATTAGAAGAAAGATAAGTTGCACCTAGATTATCACACCAAAGTGTTGGTGCCTTGCTATCCAAACCGAGTTCATTAAGGAGAGACTTTAACCAAATTAGTTCTGTAACAGTATCAGCAATGGCCTTGTATTCGGATTCTGTTGAAGATCGAGAGACAGTTCGTTGTTTTCGAGCAGACCAAGAGATAAGATTTGATCCCAAATAGATAGCATATCCTCCCGTGGACCGACGATCGACTGGGCAACCTGCCCAGTCAGAATCCGAGAAGGCCGTAAGATTAGTGGCCCGGTGAGAGTCAGAAAAGGCTTGGAGCCTAGACTCTGTGTTATGACGAAATAAGAGGCCAAGATTAATCGTGCCCTTCAGATAACGAAGTATACGCTTCACACCAGCCCAATGATTTTCAGTAGGAGCATGCATAAATTGACACACCTTGTTAACGACAAAGGCAATGTCTGGACGTGATAAAGTGGCATATTGAAGAGCACCAACGGTTTGCCTGTATCTGGAGGGATCATCAAGTAATGGACTGTCATCAGGCAAAAAGACTTGAGAGGTACGCATAGGAGACGAAACAGGTTTGCAATCCGCAAGGCCAGCACGATGAAGAATATCAAGAACATATTTGCGTTGAGAAAGCACCAAGTTAGAACCACGGTGCACCACCTCAATACCCAAAAAATAGTGTAGTTGACCCATATCCTTAAGAGCAAACATAGAGTTCAAACGGTCAATGATACTAGTAACGGCCGTGGGATTGTTACCTGTGATAATAATGTCATCGACATACACAAGAAGATAAACAAGCGTGCCTGACGAGTTTAGAATAAATAGCGACGGGTCAGTTTTGGACCCGTAAAAGCCCAGCTGGTGAAGAGCGGCTGAAAGTTTCGTAAACCAGGCTCGAGGGGCTTGCTTGAGCCCATATAAAGACTTATGTAGTAAGCACACATGATTGGGCCTGGCAGGATCAACAAACCCAGTAGGTTGGCGCATGTAAACTGTCTCTTGGAGATCACCATGAAGAAATGCGGTCTGAACGTCCAACTGTCGTAAGGACCATTTGTTTGTGACAGCTAGTGACATGACAGTCCGAATAGTAGCCGGTTTGATTACCGCGCTGAAAGTCTCATGATAATCAATGCCATGCTGTTGGAGAAACCCCTTAGCAACAAGTCGGGCCTTATACCTGCTAATCTTCCCATTTTGATCTGTTTTCAACCTGTAAACCCACTTACAATCAACCACGTTAGTATTAGGGACAGGTGGAACCAATGTCCACGTTCCATTTCTATGTAGCGCAGCCAACTCGTCAGCCATTGCTTGGCGCCATTCTAAGGACTTGTTGGCAACGGTAAAAGAGGTAGGTTCAATAGGTGTAGGAGAGGGGGTGGTGGTAGTGTAGGCAGTAGGATCATAGCGGGTAGTTGGTTTAGGATTGGGACGAAGATTGGGAGGCCGAGGTCGGGGAGGAGGGGTGGTATCGGAAACTGGTTCAGGTGGGGAATCAGGAGTGGAAGGTGAGTCGGGAGTAGAAACCGGCGATCCGGGAGTAGAGATGGGTGAACCGATAGGAGAAGTAGGTGAGGTGGGTGGCGGGTTGGCTGATTGGAACGGTGGTGGTGATACAGGTTCGGGTGGGAAACCGGATGGGGGTTCAGGGAAGATAGATACATAGGGTGATTCGGATGGTAAGGAGGTTGGAGTGTGGAGAGATTGGTGACAGGGAAAGACATGTTCATTGAAACGAACATGACGAGCAATATATAACCGTTCGGAGGATGGATCAAAGCAACAGTAACCATGGTGAACTGGGCTGTATCTAAGGAAAACACAAGGGGTGGATCGAAAATCAATTTTATAACGATTGTACGGACGAAGATAAGGAAAACATTGGCATCCGAATACACGAAGAAAAGAATAATCAGGTTTACGTCTGAAGACATGTTCAAAATGAGATTTGTTGGAGGAGACACGAGAGGGAAGCCGATTAATTAAGTAAACGGCTGTTTCAAATGCAAATTGCCAGAACCGTTGAGGAAGAGAGGACTGTGCTAGAAGTGTAAGTCCAGTTTCCACAACATGATGATGACGACGTTCTACAAAGCCATTTTGTTCGCTTGTATGAGGACAAGAACGACGGTGAATTATGCCAAGACTATTGCAAAAAGTGGTTATAGGACGAAACTCGCCTCCCCAATCGGATTGAATGCATTTTAATCTGGTATTGAATTGTCGCTCAGTCATTTTAATAAAGTTGGTTAGCACGGAGTAAACATCAGATTTATGAATTAAAGGATAAAACCACATATACCTAGAATGATGATCAACACACAATAAAAAGAAACGATAACCATTGAGAGACGGGGCATGCGAAGGCCCCCAAACATCACAATAAACAAGATCCAAAATATTATTACTATGAAAATTCGAGTCTGATAAAGGCAATTTAGATGACTTTCCTAATTGACAAGAAGAACATAAATTATTTGATAACTTGTCTGAAATAGGTAAAGAACAATGTGAAATAATAGATCGAAAAACTTGATTATGAGGATGTCCCAAGCGTTGATGCCAGATGTTTGAGGGAGCTTTAACAGCAGTGAACGCAACTTTAGGTAACGACCTGAGCCGAGGAAGGCGAATGGAGTACAAACCCTGCTCACTGGGGCCCGTTAGGAGGATAGTGCGTGTAGACTCGTCCTTCACAACAAAATAAGATGAGTGAAATTCAAAGAAAACATCATTGTCTACACAAAACTTTTGAACGGATAAAAGGTTTTGTTTTAATTCAGGGACATGAAGTATATCAGATAGTTTAAAGGTTTTGGTTGGTGAGTAAACTTTGGAAGAGCCGATATGAAAAATAGGTATAGAATTACCGTTACCAACAATGAAAGAATCGTTACCGTAATAAGCCTCGGAGTTGTCAATGCTAGATAGATCTGGAGTGGCATGGTGATTAGCTCCAGTGTCGGGTTTCCAAGAGGAGCCTGATTGTGAGGCAACATCCGAGTATGTAGCATAATTGACCTGTGGTGGTGCACGAAATTGATTCGGTTGATTTGGGCACTGAGAAGGTAGATGACCTATGCCACAACGGTTACAATGACCATACACCGTATTTTGAGTGGAAGCCCAAGAGAATTGTCGGGTGCCACTACTGTCCCGATTACGAGAATTTGAAGTTGCACGGAAGTTACCACGCGAAGAGCCACAAGAGCCACGGTTGCCTCGATTGTTGTTGAAAGACCGAGAGCCAAAGAAAGCTTGCGGGCGTGGTGAGGTAACAGGATTGAGTTGATATCCTAACTGAGAGGCCTTGAGTTGAAGATTATGAAGTTGTTGCTGAATATAGTCAAGATTGGGCTGTTGTGGAGGTGTAGTGGCAGCCGAGAGAGGCTGCTGTGTTGGTGTGGCAGCCGCTAAAAATGCTTGTGGAACCTGTGTATTGGCTGCCAACATCCTTGTAATCAGGTAATCATGATCACTTAACAACCCATGGAGCTCGTTGAAGCTAACAAGAGGAGAACGGGCCAAAAGATTGGCCTTGAGGCCATTATATTCTTCACGAAGCCCTGCAAGGGTAAGCATAACAAGATCCTTATCTTTCATCGGTTCTCCGATATTAGCCAAGGCAGTGGCATATTCTTGTGCCCGACTTAGATAGTCAGCAGGTTTCTCATCACCCTTCATGGTGATTCTGAGCAGTTGATTTTTTAAAGTAAATTCATGAGAAGATGTAACTGGTGCATAGGCCCGTTCTAAAGATAGCCATACCTCACGTGAAGTTTTGCCCTTGATATGTTGAAAGGACTCCTCAGAGACAGTAGCGATGATAAGCATACGAATATGAGCATCATTGGAGACCCAGGGTAGGTAGCTTGGGTTATATGTTGTTGCTGATCCGTTGGTAACCTTCTGTTCATGGCAGGGAACCGTACCATCTACGTAACCAAAGAGATTATGAGAGATGAGGAAGGATTCGGTCATGGACCTCCAATATCCATAGTTAGTCGGTTTTAGGGTAAAGGCAAACTTGTGCGAATTATGAGTTGTTTTCTCTTGATTGGTAAAAATTGTGATAGCAGCCATGATGTAGTTGCAGGTCGAAATTGCAGGAATTGAGAGTTTGTTTCTGGATTTTTGCTGCTGTTTATCAATGAATTGCAGGATTTTTGCTGCTGGCGGCTGTATCAGGGTTAGGAGCCGTGGGTTTTTTTTTTTTTTTTTGGAAGGGAAAAGGCTCTGATACCAAATCAGCGAATAGAATTGGAATCAGAAACGCTTCATTGAAAATTGAATTAGAATTGCGATTACAAAGCCCTATATATAAAGATACTAGTTACAATTAGATACCCTCAATAATAACTCTGGAGAAATGGAGGAGTTTCGATGTTTTTGTCTAATGTAACTACGGTTTGCTGGGTTGTTTTTTAGTTTTTGGTGTGCCATAGGTGGCGATTTTTTGTATATTTGCTGTAGCCGCTAATTAATAAGGTTTTTTTTTTTGTTGGCCGTTACAAAAAAAAATAAAAATAAAAATAAACCAAACGAAATCCAGCAAGTCAATATATTTGTTGAGGGTTGTATCATATCATGGTTATCTTCACTTTAAAGGTTTTGTTAGCAATATTTGAACTTTATGATCAAATATGCTCAAATGGTTTATTGACTCTATTGTTTCGGAGACTCAATCCACATTTCTAAGCGGGAGATCTATTCTAGATGGTCTATTGGTTATTAACGAGATTATTACCTGGTTGAGAAAGATAAAAGAACGGAGTATGCTTTTCAAAATTGATTTTAAGAAAGCATATGATCACATTAACCAGAACTTCCTTGATTCGGTGATGGCAACTATGAATTTCCTGGATAAATGGCGACATTGGGTAGTGGGTTTGGTGTCCTCCGTGCTCGTTAATGGAGCCACTACTTTTGAATTTAAATGTTTTAGGGGTATTCGTCAAGACGACTCTATTTCTCCTTTCCTCTTTATTTTGGCTATGGAGGCCTTTTCGATTATGATTATGACGAGGAAGGTGTGTGACATCGGGGACTTCCATGCTTTTTTGTCTCCGAATGTAGGCTTTCCATCTCTCACCTCCTTACGCCGATGATGCCCTCATTGTTGGAGAGTATTGTCTGGTTTCTTAGGTGTTTCAACCTGCTTTCCAGTCTTAAAATAAATATGCATAAATCCAATGTGATTCGTATAAGGGTGGATGAAGTTGAGGTTATGAGAATTGCGGGTATCATGCATTGCAAACCGGGCTCGATTCCTTTTGTGTATCTTGGTTTATAGGTGGGTGCCAATATGAATCATATTAATAATTGGCAAGTTGTGTTGGATAGTTTCGATAATAGGCTAGCTGCCTTACTCTGATCAAATCGGTTCTTGAAAGCCTTCCTAGTTACTACTTCTCCTTGTATAAACGAAGGTAAGAAAAAGATGAGTTGGGTGGAGGGCTATTCAGTCTCATCTACCAACTATCGACAATCTTATTAAGAGGAGTTTGTTGACTGGTCCGAATGTTTGCTACCTATGAAACGCTACTTTGGAGTCTTCAGATCACTTGTTCTGTGCTTGTTACGTGGCTTCTCTAGTGTGGGTCGACATATCTAGGTGGTGCAAAATCCATCCTATTTATGCGTTTTCAGTTCAAGACCTTCTGAATGAGATTAAATTGCTATCATTTCTATGGATCAGACACAGATCTAAAAGAAACGAGTCGAGCTTAAACAAGCTCAAGTTTGAGCCCATGCTTCATGCTTCACATATGACCGAGGCATGACTAAGCTCAGGAGCTTAAACATATCTGTCATTTATAAATATTAACAATTTTTTCCTATGTAATCATATAATTACATGATAAATGCTATTGTATAGCAAATCATAATAAAAACATTAAAATAGTATACTTGATAAATAATAAACGAAAGCATATCTTCTGATGACAATAATAAACTAAAATCATTGATTAGGACTTTTGAGTTTTGACTAGGTTGATGTC
Organism: Helianthus annuus; assembly: GCF_002127325.2. NCBI lineage: Eukaryota > Viridiplantae > Streptophyta > Magnoliopsida > Asterales > Asteraceae > Helianthus > Helianthus annuus. The sequence continues at coordinate 8,231,063 of NC_035433.2, forward strand.
ATCAAATGGGTAATTAACTATTGAATGTGCTATGTGCATTATGCCTTATTTAGTTATTATAATCGATTATAGCGTTTGTAAAACAACGTTGACTTAAAAAAATGAAACATGCATCATGACATAAATAGTGAGTGGGGTGGGGTGGGGTGGTTGGATAAGGAACTCTTTGCGTTTAAAATTCAACCACCATTCTACCAACCCACAAAGCAATAACAAACACACCTGAACAGTGGTTGACAGTTACAGCCCATTTACGCTTTGATTTGGGCCAAGTTTTATCAATAACGAGTCAAACGGGTCATAAGTTTTATCAATAACGAGTCAAACGGGTCATATTTATATCTTCGTAAGAGCTAAAACGGGTCAAACGTATCAAATGGGGTGAAAGTCGCTCAAAGAGATACTTAAACATTTTCGACCTCTTTAGTCTTTAAGTCGTTCTATCCAGGTCAAACCACTCTCCTTTTGACCCGCGTTGAAAACCACCTGTTTTAACCCGTTATACCCCACCGATATTCTCACCTCTACACATGAGCAGTAAAGATAAAGGATGCATTTGTTATGAGAAATTCGTTATGATTATACAATATACATAGCCACACGAATTTTGACATCCGGTTATAAACACGCATCTGGTATCAACTCCCGCCTGGCAACAATATGTTATGGTTACTTGGGCGATATTTGCACCCCCAACGTTATGCAGCCTGTCCAAACATATTGGTTTGTTTCATTAGTTAAAACCAACAATAAGCTTGTCTTTGCAAAAACCGATACGAGTTTTCTTTTATCTCGGTAAACAAATAGATAAAACACAAACGGTCAAAACAGAGGTGTTAAATGAGGTGTTCACTAGGTCGAGACTCGAGCCCAACACGAGCGTGAAAATTGTCATAGTCTCATAGACACATGAACCTCAGCACGACATGAGTTTTCACATGTTGACATGAGCACAACCCGTTTAATCTGAAATTTTATTTTATTTTATTTTACTCGCATTTCACTACTCTAAAATTACACATTTAAAATAAAAACACACACATATACAAAATAATTACATTTAAACTACAAAACTTATTGTTCATTTAATCATTTCTCCTTTAATATTTTAAATTTATCAGAAAATACTCGACGGCTTAACCTATGACACTTTAAAAAAAAAAAAGATACGTATAAAACTAAACAGGTTTTATGAGTCAACCAGCTAACCCACAAGGTTGACACGAACACGACCCCGTTTAACTAAATAAACTCGCAGGTTTGACCCAAAACTGACCCCAACTCATTTAGCATAAATCCAAACCCGTGAACTTCGTGTTAGGTTCATGCCGTGCAAATATTGATACCCATAGGTCAAATGGGCCAGCCCATACTAAAAATAATCTTTTTCCAACCCGAACTTGCTTTGACCCATTACCACCACATCCATTTTGTGACTTTTATAACCTAGTCTGGCCACTACGTCAATGAATTGGATATTCTGAACATAATAAATTTTGAACTGCCTAACCTTGACATTGAAGAGAACGCTGTTGTCAGAAACCTGTTGGCCAAGAGTGACTTGAAGCCCGCTAACGATGCCAGAGGATGGTGCCTTGATCACATGCTATTTAATCATTAAATAAAATTTGGGAAATATTAGTAACGAATTCAAAATGAATTATTAACGACTTGTATGTGTATAATTTCAAACCTCCATTTTCATGGCTTCCATAACCAACATAGGTTGACCTTCTTCAACTTTCATTCCATCTTTGACCAGAATCTTAACCACCAGACCAGACATGGGGGCGGCAACTGTCCCTGGAGGATGAGATGCGGATTCACGGTGTCGGTGATCATGCGTTTCAAGGTTATCCAACAAATCAAGTCCTAGTTTTTGCTTAAAGTGATGATGATGGTCTGAACCATGCCATATGTGAAAGTGCTCAGTCTGATCCTGCAAGTCGTGACAAGAAAAGTATGTCCATTACTTGGTTTTACAGGGCTTCCCCTTTTAACACACATATCTTCATTTTTTACCATCTTTCTATTAATACAATATTACATAGTGTCATAGTCATCTTGCGGCTCATATACATGTTTGTACAGGCTAAAGTGAAAAATAAGAACGGAATGCAGCAAATTGAAACGTTATATACATAACTTATAGGAAGAATTATAGGTGGAAATGTAGACCCAATAATACTTGCTAATACTTAACATATCTCCAATGGGTAAAACAGTTAAAATAAGAACTAAGAGTAAAATGTCATTTTCGTCCCTGAGGTTTGGCCAGTTTTGCGACTTTCGTCCAAAGATTTGTTTTCCCGCATCTGGATCCAAAAGGTTTAAAATCTTGTCATTTTCATCCGGCTCGTTAACTCCATCCATTTTTCTCCGTTAAGTCAGGGATATTTCCGTCCTTTTGTTAACTTAAAGGGCAATTCAGTCTTTTTTAGGGGTATTCGGTCTTTTTACATAAAGTGAAAAGGATTGAACTGCCCTTTAAATTAACAAAAAAGACGGAAATACCCTTGACTTAACGGGGAAAAATAGATGGAGTTAACGAGCCGGATGAAAATGGCAAGATTTCAAACCTTTTGGATCCACATGCGAAAAAAACAAATCTTTGGACAAAAGTCGCAAAACTGGCCAAACTAAAGGGACGAAAATGACATCTTACTCTAAGAAGAAATAAAGGTTAGCTAAAGAAGTAACGGGACAAACAGGCCAAATGCTTCGAAGGTCGCCCAGGCTGTAGTTTTAGACTTTAGTGCTGAAAACCCTCAAAAATCATGTTATTGAAAAAATTAGAGTATTACTGAGATGATATAGCTTTTAGAATCAATCATCTTTGACACACTACTTATTTATAAATAGATTCAAAATCTTTGGACAAAATGTGTTCCGGGCCAGCCCAACCCAACCCGTTGTGACCCACCTACAGAAAGAATACAAAAAGAGATGACACACCATTACATAACTGGCCAGATTCACATTCTTGCTTATACCATCAGCCTCTACTCTGAAATCATGGTCTCCAAGGTGTGTTACTGTGGCTTCCAGATGATTAAAGCTGTTTTCCCCCATCTGTAAATACGTATAAGGCAGACCTGGTTACATGTCTTGAAGTTGAATGTTTTGAAAAGGTACCAAGCAAGTATTGTTAAAGACTTGTAAACTCGAATTATCGTATATTATTATTCTTATGTAACATAATACTTATATTTATTATTTGGTAGGTCAAGCTATGACTGTTATAAGGTAGTTAAAATTGAATCGACAACAAATACGGTTGTGTCGGTTTGATTGGCGCCAATACCGTTGTCTGCACTGTATATAATCTAGATGATCATCACTTTGATAATCACCAAGAAATTATAATATTTCCTAACCGTCGAATACTTTCTGATTACATTTATTCATTCACAACACTTGTGTTCTTTTGAACTACATCGCATTCTTGTATTTGATCCGACCATTTACCACCAACAAGATCGGTGGCAGAAATTCCTGCTTGTTTACTTATGTTAGCGCTTCAGGTTATGCTTTAATCAAATTGGTCAAACAGTTTAAATGAAGAGAATAAGCTGAAAAGGAAATGGGTCAACTCAGTTGAACGAGTCAAACATAACCCAAAGAGCTTTTTCTTTTTCAATATGCCTAAAATCTCCTACATCACGTTGTTCAAAAAGTAACATCAATGCCAAGAGAATATAACTTTTGTAAAATCATATATGACAATGATGACACACCAACTACTTTGTTCAAAAGAAAATTAAAAATACTGGACAAACTGTGTTTCAGGTCAATGGTCAACCCAACACGTTTTGACCCGAAATCGTTGTGACCTGTACCCAACCCAAGTGACCCCCTGTTTTGCCACCTCTAATGTAGATGAAAATAGGATATTATGTTAATTCAACTTATCAGCATTATAAGACTGTTTACCTTGATGAGGTAATTCCCGTTTGGCATATAATCGATGGAAAGAGTGAGGTGCTCTGAGGTGTTATCATGGTATTCATTCTCCCACTCTAGCTCTATTGTACGTGTAGCATGATGATTGAGTCTAAATGGAGGATGTGTATACCACACAGGCAACCCACCTAAAGTACATTAATTAATGATTATTAGTATTCTTCGAATAATGTGCATTTTTTAAAGAAAAAGTTTCCGGGTTTACTGTTTACCAGGAGGGCTTTTCTTTAACAGTGTACGCTCCTTTTCACATATACATGCAGCTAATAAGGCTGCACTGTGTTTAGCAGCATCGTATGCTGCCTCTGCTGATGCTGAATCTTTTGGTGTCGCCAGTAAATCGTCTTTGTATTGATCTATGAAATGGGTTTCAAGTTCACTATTTGCAAATGCTCTGTGATTGGCAAGTTTGTAGAGAAACCCGATATTTGTGGGCAAGCCTGCAACCTGAAAAAAGTACGCATGTATGTAAGTAATTACAATATTATCAAAAATCAGATAATGCTATCATATCAAATCAGTAGCTTGGTTATTTTTACACGTTATGCAAGATTCAAGTAATACAGTAAATACCGTTAACGTTCGATCCGTTTTCTTTTTAGCTAATTTTTTCTGCTCGTTTGACCCGTTAAGAGATTGAAAAAATAGCACAGATAGACCCATTCACAAGAAAATGGGTTGAAATTGGCACCTCTACTAACAGCATAATTAGAAGAAGATCAAAAATCTACTATACTAATATATCCTTCTTAAAACGTCTACAGATTACAAACAGCTTTGCTAAAATGCAGATTCACCCGCCACCGAAGTAGACGAGTTTTTTTCAAAGAGAAACAGTAACATGAAAACTTGTTTAAATAAACCATGGTAAGATATCAGTAATAAATATTAGGCCTGTAAACGAACTGAACATTCATGAACTTGTTCGTTTATTTCATAACCAAACGAACATGAACACGATTTTTTGTTCATTTAATTAAACGAACGAACATGGACACAAGTTTTGTTCGTTCATTTATGTTCGTGAACATCCATTTATGTTTGTTTATTAACTTATTTACATTTGTTTCTATTCGTTTGTTTATGTTTGTTTGTTATATGTAGTTATATTTATATAAATATTAAACCTAAAAGGAACTTTCTAGTAATAAAAATGGGGTTTCCAATTAAATTTATCGTAATTAATCGCTAATTTAAATTAAAAATTACTTTATGTCCGTTTATGTTTTGTCAATTATGTTCATTTATGTTTGTTCAATTATGTTCATTTGTGTTGTTTATTGTTTGTTAAGTTATGTCTGTTTATGTTCGTACAGGTTTTAAGTGAACGAACATAAACGAACACGAACATGCCCATTTTCTTAATAAACGAACATGAACAAAAATGTGTTCGATTATATGTTCATGTTCGTGTTCGGTTAAAGTTAAATGAACAAACACGAACACGCCTCTGTTCGTGTTCGTTCGGTTCATTTACAGGCCTAATAAATATGGTATACCTGAAACTTGGATAAGGAATCCTTCAGTTTAACTAATGCTGCAGCGCGGTTTTCTCCCCAAACCACAAGCTTAGCAATCATAGGGTCATAATGCATGCTTACGGTGTCTCCTTCTTCAACTCCGGTCTCAACTCGAACTGACATGCATTAATTAGGTGTATCAAAAGGGTGATACTTCCTGATGAAAATAGCAATTTACTGCATGTTTAATGAAGCAGACAGATATTGCAGAAACACACCAGTTGGCGAGACTGGAAGAGGATGGTAATATTGAAGAACTCCAGTGGCTGGCAGAAATCCTCTCGACACATTTTCAGCGTATATACGGGCTTCAAAAGCATGACCTGCAAATTGCAATCAAACTAAGAATCTACGTATATTGAAACCCCAAGTACAAGACTACAATCAAACAAAAAATATATGGCAAAGCAAAGATTGAAAATTAAAAAGCCTTTTTAATTATTTTCATGCATTGTGAGCATAGGTGGTAATGGGTTGATTTGGATTATGTTTTAAATCTGCCAGATTAAATGGGTTAAGCCAACTACCGGAAAAAAAAACGAGGTGAAAGTCATCCAAAATGTATACAACTGCATAAAACCTTCTGAATTGCTTTATAGAAAAGGTATATAGCGTAATAACATAGTAGTCTACGCATAGTTAACATACTAATTACCTATATATAAAAGAAAAGAACTTTAACAGTGCCTACCTGCTAACTTACACAAGCCACTTTGCTATCATGAGCCGCCTACCTATTTTTCCTCTTTAACCCTTCCTAAAAATTGCTAACTTTTTACAATTTTATATTTTATTATTATTTGCTTTTTTTACTTTTAGTACATATTAAATCAAAGTATCAAACAAGTTTGGCTGCAAAATATTTTATTGCCTTTTCTTTTTACTTCTAATTTTACGAATATCTTATTTTTATTTTCTTTTTTACTTTCGATTTTTCTTTATTATATAATTATTATAAATAATTGTATTTGTTATTTTGTTAATATGATGTTTTATTGCTATAATCGTTTTGATAATCTTTTGTTTTCACTTATAACTGTATTCGAACATGTCAAATATACTTGAATGTTTTTCTTTACCGTGAGAAACGAAACTGATACCATTTGAACATCGGTAGTGGTACCGTATGCGTTTTTATGTTTTCTTAACATGGAGGCAAAATGTTCATTGAAAATGGAGTTGTATTCGCAATAGAGTAATTTTGGGTACCTTGTGTAGTAACGGAACCGTGAGAAACCGCCACATTGCGTGGAAAGTTGCTGCCCACAGCGAAGCGCGGGCTTATTTTCAACTCTAGTTATAATAGGACTTGAGAAGTAAAATATATAGAAGTGTTTCCCGACTTGGACCCGTTACCCACCCAGTCCTGATATGCACATGCGCGTATTATCTAAGATGACCTAGACTTGAAGCAAGTTCTAGCATTGACTTGAAACACAATATAAGAACAAAAATATATTTGAAGCAACAATTTCACCAGATAAAGGAATCTGTGCTTGATCAAGGGGAAGTGATTCTCCATTAGCAACACGAATTTGCCACTCTACAAGATCTTGGCCAACAATCATCTCGGTCACAGGATGTTCAACCTGATAAAAAGAATATAAAAAAATCAGATTTAAATGCAACACAAATACCCTACACTTCACTAATCACTAATTGATGACACAAGAAAGTACCTGAAGACGTGTGTTCATCTCCATAAAATAAAATTCCCCAGATAGAGTATCAACGATGAACTCAACCGTACCAGCATTGTGATAACCAACCGCCTATAATAATCAGACACAAACCGCCAAATCAGTTATTAAACTGACTTCTTAGATACTGGGAATAGCTACGAATATTAAAGCTCTGCAAGGCTCCTTACCTTTGCAGCAGATACAGCAGCTTGACCCAACCGTGTTCTGAAGTCGCTAAGGATATCTGGCTGCAAAACAGAGGTTTGTCACAATTCTATAAGAAATGCAAAAAAAAAAGAGTTAAATGTGTATGAATTACAGCTGGAGCTTCTTCAATTATCTTCTGGTGTCTTCTCTGCACACTGCAATCTCTCTCGTACAAGTATACAACGTTTCCCTGCTTGTCCCCGAATACCTATTTTATGTACAAGCATTTAGCATAATGTACAAGTATTCAAATGACCGAATTGCCCTTTAAGTTAACAAAAAAGAAAAAAATACCCCTGACTTAAAGGGAGAAAAATGGATGGAGTTAACGAGCCGGATGAAAATGGCAAGATTTCAAACATTTTGGATCCAGGTGCGAAAAAACAAACCTTTGGACGAAAGTCACAAAACTGGCCAAACCTCAGGGACGAAATTGGCATTTTACTCGATAAGTTAAAAAGTTGTAACTAAAGATTTAATAATGTTGAAAGTATTGTAACCAGAAGATTACTTGGACTTCTATATGCCTTGGTCTGGTTATATATTTCTCCAGCAAGATTGTGTTTACGCCAAAAGAAGCAGCAGCCTCCCGTTGGGCTCCTAAGAACGAGTCAACAAATTCTTTTGGACTTTCCACAATCCTCATACCCTGAAACTCACCGAACCATTACAAAAATACGACGTAAATATGCGAAACATGATCTAACAGTTATTTTATGTTAAAAGGTACCTTTCCTCCACCTCCATGTGTGGGCTTGATTAGAATAGGGTATCCGATCTTATCTGCTTCGGATTTCATGATATTAATATCTTGTTCATGACCATGATACCCAGGCACAAGCGGCACGCCTGCTGCACCCATTATTCTTTTTGATGCACTGATGGTAACATAATAGCATCAAATGAGAAGAGCTGGATAAAAAAGAATAATTCAAAGAAATTATATTGTTAAATAAATGAAGTAATCAAACACATGAATGCAGAAGTAGAGATGACTTAATTGGTCCTGGTTGAATCACATGAAAAGAATTTACATATATATGCACCTTTTATCACCCATTTCACGTATTGCGGATGCAGGGGGTCCAACAAAAGTGAATCCCTCCTTTTCACAAAGTTGAGCAAAGTCCGCATTTTCTGATAAGAAACCATAGCCCGGATGTATAGCCTATTATCAAAAGATAATATCTGCTCATGAACTATGTCCTTGAATGTGTAAAAACCAAAAGAATCAACAAGCTAACACACTTGAGATTGATGTATGTTGAAATTGAACTGCAATTTACCGATAGAAAAACATGAACCTAAAAGTGCTACACATAAAGTATATTTACAAGTCTCCTTGTTTTAAAGTTAAGTTTTTCGTTGTCTGTGACATGGACACTTAAAATTTAAAAACAGTTCAGATATAGCTTAATAAGGATTAACAGTATATCGAAATCACAGTTGGTAACAGTACTATCATGCATGTCAAATATTATTACATAACTTTTTGTTCTGTGAATGCTTAATATTCAGAATACATATGGAAACAAAATGGTCAATAAATTGACTCGATACTCACTTACTCAGCACACTTGGAAACTCATCGCTAACTGATCATAGTAACCAAATCATAAAAACCATCAGATACCTTGAAAACATAGTCAATAGGGAATCGGACATATCAATAGAATTTTTTTCCCTTTTTCTTTTGTTCTGGCCACCCTGATATAAAGCACACTATTCTACATGAGTCATGAGGAGTTTCACTTAGACCAAAGGGTATGGGGCTCGGCACCGAGCCGTCCCCCCCTTTTAGGCCCGTCGCACACCGCCCCCTTGGGGCCCGGCTCGGCAGTTTCGTCGGATTTGTGACGTTGGAGACGGGGCTGCTTTTTGTGGGGTCCATTGAATATGGCCGTTGACATAACGGCTAGTTTTTTTTAAAAAAAAATCAATTTAATTTAAAACATTTATAAATACCCACATATTTATCCACTTTTATACCAAAATTCACCCACTTTCTCCAAACAACTCCCACATTTTTATACAAAATACCCACATAATCTTCTCTAAAAAATACACCATGTCATCTTCTTCTTCATCGGGTTCGACAGACACCATGGAAGCCGTAAAATATTTTATAAACAAGGTGGAAGAGGCGACACAAGTAATTTTGGAAGAAGAAGAGGAGGAGGAGGTTTCGTCACAACCACGAAACAGGAACCCACACATCGAGCGAGACCGAGAAAGTTAGTGATATTTTTATTCTTATATATTTATTCTTAATTTTTTAAGTTTATGTTTTTAGTCTTATTTTTTTAATTATAAGTTGTATATATATTTTGTTATCTTGTAGGTGCTAACCAAAGATTATTCGTTGATTACTTTGCCGACGAGCCGCTGTACTCGGAGGCTATTTTTAGACGTCGTTTCAGAATGAGTCGTCGACTTTTCTTACGTATTGCCGACGATTTAGCCGCTTATCACCCGTTTTTTACCATGCGACCCGATGCTAGAGGCAAAATGGGCTTCACCACCTTACAGAAATGTACTGCGGCGATTCGTCAACTTGCTTATGGGACGACAGCCGATTCTTGGGACGAATACTTAAAGATGTAACTGCTAGAGAATGTTTATACAAGTTTTGCAAATTTGTGGTGAAGCTCTACAGCCAAAAATATTTGCGAAAACCGAATTACAATGACGTCCAAAATTTGTATCAACACCACCAAGCAAGGCACGGTTTTCCAGGCATGCTCGGGAGCATTGATTGCATGCATTGGGCATGGCGGAATTGTCCTATCGCTTGGCGAGGAATGTATACGCGAGGCGATCAGGGACATCCAACAATAATTCTAGAAGCTGTTGCGTCTCAAGACCTATGGATTTGGCATGCTTTCTTTGGGATTCCTGGTTCGAATAACGACATCAACGTTCTACAAAATTCTGAGGTTTTTGACGATGTTATAAAAGGGATCGGTCCTGATACGAGGTTTACAGTTTCGGGAGTGGAGTACAGACGCGGGTATTATCTTGCCGATGGAATATACCCACAATACTCTACAATCGTTAAAACGGTTAGGCATCCTGCAGATGAAAAAAGAAAGAAATTTGCCAAGTTTCAAGAAGCGGCTAGAAAAGATATTGAACGGTGTTTTGGGGTTCTCCAACAAAGATGGCATATTATTGAAAACCCAGCACGCGCTTTTACACCCAAAACGTTGCGATACTGTATGTATGCTTGTATTCTGCTGCATAACATGATCCTTGAAGACGAAGGACATGCAATTTGTGAGTATGACGAGAACGCGGTGGAGGAGAATAATGTTCCGGTTAGCGGAGAACAACAAGATTTGAACAGGTTCTCGTTACATAACGATTTCACACATGCCAATCTTCAATCGGACTTGATCGATCACATTTGGAGTCTCGGAGAAAACAACGCGTAGTTTTTTTATTTATTTGTAACTTTAGGTTTTTTTTTAATTTAAGTTTAGGTTTTTTTTAATGTAATTTTAGGTTTTTTTTTAATGTTACTTTAGGTTTTTTTTTAATATAGCTTTAGGATTTTTATTTAAATGTGACTTTAAGTTTTTATTTAAATGTAACTTTTTTATTTTTATTTACTTTGTTTTAATTAATATGGAAAAAAATAATAAATAAAAAAATTGGGGAGGAGCATCCACCACACCCTTGGATAGTCTCCAAGGGGATGGTCCTCCTCCTATGCTTACGTGGCGCTTATGTGGAGGATAGTCCCTTTGGAGACTATCCTCCCCATACCCAATGGACAATGGTCTTAATTTTCTTTTTATTTTCAAGGGCTAGTCATCATAGGGAATTAATTATTTATGGTTTTCTACAGATACCAAGGATTATACTTACATCCCACTTCATTATCTGGATAACCCAAAAGAAGCCATCCCATACCTTATTCGTGGAAAATTGCATAATACCGACAAAACAAAAGTTTTAAACCCACCTACCCAATCTTCTAGCCCAACTGGCTGAACTAGATCAAACAGATCACAAACCCGCTATGCTATTCAGGAATTACATAATTTGCACACAACGACAAGAAAAATAGTGACTGTAAAAGTCCAAACACACAAATTGAATTGAAAATCAGCCTCTGTTATTCAATCTACATTCCAAGTGTTCAAATAGCAGAACGATCACTACAACACAACTAAACCTACAGAAACATATATAACAATATTTAAACAAATCATGCACGCTACAGTCAAAATAGAACCATTAGTAGTCAAATACTAATGCAACAAATTAATCATTTGTCATCAACAATTAACAATCAATCATACTAATATTCCTCAAATTATCAGCATCTAACTCTCTAATATTCTAATTTCAATCAAAATCCCCAAACGGGCCAAACCTACTCTCTCACATAACAATCACAAAACCACAACTCAAACGAAGCCCTAAATCAATCTTACCTGAGCACCAGTACAATCACTATAAGAAAACTAAACCTACATAAACAAATACACCAGTATATAAACAAATCATGCACACTACAGTCATAATAAAACCATTACTAGTCAAATACTACTGCAGCAAACAAATTATCATTTCTCATCAACAATTAACAACAAATCACACTAATATTCCTCAAATCAACACAATCTAACACTCTAATACTCCAATTTCAGTGTCTCAAACGATAATAACAAAACCACAAGTTAACAAAGCCCTAAATCAACCATACCTGAGCACCAGTACGAACAGCAGCTTCAATAATCGAAGAGCTATTAAGATAACTCGATCGAGCCGGTGGCGGACCGATCCTAACCGCCTCATCAGCGGATTTCACATGCAAACTATGCCTATCAGCATCACTATAAACCGCAACCGTCTGTATACCTAACCTCTTCGCTGTTCTCATAATCCTACACGCGATTTCTCCTCTGTTCGCTATTAGAAGCTTCTCGATCTTCCGATTACTGTTCTCAGTGTTGGTTAGGTTCGTTGATGAAGATGATAGTCTGAATGGCGTGTAAATGAATTGTTTGTTGAAGTTCCGGTGAAGTTTTCGGTTAAGTTTCCGGTGAATCATTGTTGTTATTGACATGGTGGCGGTTAGTGGTGGTTTGGTGGTGTGTGGAGTGGTGGTGTGGGAGGTTTATTGATTATAAGAGCCCATCATGCTCACGTGTTGATATTATCATTTCATGCCAATTTTGACAAGTGACAGGATTAGGATATGCGATATGTTTGCCACATAAGATGATCGATTTTTTTTTATAACTAAGACATTGCGTTGCGGCGGAGGTATAAAACCGTGACAAATAGGATTAATGTCACACCACCGCTAGCGACTACTAATACTGAAGTTGTGGCGTGTTAATGCAGAGAATTAGACCGAAACGTAAAACATAGAAAACGATAATTAAGTCGATTTAGGACTCGCACGTTGCGACACGAGAAAATATAGACAATGGAAAAACGTTGAACCACACATGCACCGCTGCGCCATGTTAACTTGCACAATTTAGAGTGTGCCGTAAAATAAATGGATAACTTTGTAGAATAGTAACCAAGTTTCAAAAGTGTTCCAATTAGGTCACTCAAGTTTCAAAAGTGTTCCAATCAGGTCACTCAACATTCATTTTTCATTAAAATTAAGGGTTTTTTCATCTATTTCATAGGTAACCGTGGTGATATGGATTTTTCTTTCTTTTTTCTCTTTTATTTGATGCTAACGTCAAGTGATGACGTGGATTGTAACTTGTTTTTTTAATTTTTAATGTAATTAAATTGTTTTTATTTTTAATAAATATAACTTCATATATTAAAATAATTCGACCTCAGCATCTTATTCTCCATTTTTTTCATGACACGTAGAAAAAAAAAGACATGGCTCGATTTGAATATTAAGTTATCTAATTGTGACAAAAACGACACCAGTAACCTAATTAGAACACTTTTAAAACTTGGTTACTATTCTGTGAAATTTTCCCTAAAATAAAACGTAAAAACGTAAAACCATACACGTACGTTGCGCCGTGTTAACTTGTAAAATTTAGAATGAAACGTAAAATGAAAATTTTGAGAAGTATATAAAGTATAGGGAACCAAAGTTGAAAGTAAAAAAATTGTGAGGTTAAAATGAAAAAGAGGAAAACTTTTGGGTTGATAGTAAAAAAAATCTAGGTGTTTTGGGTTAAAAGTGTAATATCTTTTTTTTTTTTTTGAAAATCCCCCAAAACATGGGGTATACCACCTCTATGCATTAATATGTTACTAATTTATAATGGCTAGGTCTATTAGCATACGGCTGTTGTCTTTTTGCACATCCAAAGCGCCTCGCTATGGCCAAAGCGGGACGCTTTGGCTTGGTCAACAGACAAGGACTTCTGTAAGTCCTTGTCTGTTGACCAAGCCAAAGCGTCCCGCTTTGGCCATAGCGAGGCGCTTTGGATGTGCAAAAAGACAACAGCCTTGGTTGGGGTTGATTTGGGTTCATGTAGGTTAGTTTGGTATGGATTTTTGGTTGAATTAGTTTGGTAGGGATTTTTGGAGGAAAATTTTTTTATGTGAGAGTTGCCGTTGTGAATGGGAATTTGTTTTTGAATGATTGAGTGTTGCCTTTTTGAATTAAAACGTTGTTTATTTTGTTAAATTAACGTTGTTTATTTTTATGTGAGAGTTGCCGTTGTGAATGGGAATTTGTTTTTGAATGATTGAATGTTGCCTTTTTGAATTAAAACGTTGTTTATTTTGTTAAATTAACGTTGTTTTATAATTACGTCATTATTTTTATAGAAGGTGTATAATATAAGTTCTTAACGTTGTTTATTTTGTTAAATTAAAACGAACACGTTAAATAAAATGTACAGAAAGCCATAAGAATTAAACGTAAACAATCCAGAACCAACGTGATGTAAATAGAAGATTAACTGAAATATATATATATATATATATATATATATATATATATATATATATATCAGTTTGTACATACAATACACAACAAAAAGGTACAACTAAGTACATAATACATAACAAAACACTAAACAAACAAAGTAATGTACTAATCCTCGTGCGGTGGGGACGGTGGGAGGGGAAGTGGAGGCAACGCAGCGAGCTCTCGTAAATTAACGAGCGTCTGGACGATCCAGTCAATGCGTGCGCCCTGACGTCTGAGGCGCCGGTCGAAGTCCCGAGCCACCTCACGCGCTGCCGGAGGCAGGTCAGCGTAAACGTGCTGCGGGTATTGTGGCCGGCGGCTCAGGAGCTGGCTGAACCAGTGGTACCGGGACCTCCTCGACCCGCTCCTCCTGTGCCGGATCATCCTGAGCCTGAGCCTGAGCCTCAGGCTGAGCCTCAGGCTCATTGATGCCCAGAGCCTGTAGCTGAGCCCGCCGAGCGGCCCGCTGAACATCAGGAGGGGCTAACACCCCAGGCCTCACCTCAATAACAACCGGGATGACATCCGGCAACACCTCTGGCTGCCAAATCAGCCCGTCAGCACCCCTGAACCTCAGACCGACATCAAAGGTACGGGTGATCTGCATAGCGGCTACTGACGCGCGGCCCAACCTGGATGACGGGACCGGATCGGACAGCAGCGGATCATGCTCGGGCACGATCCCTAGCGATCGTGCAATGGCAGTGATAAATGAGCCAGTGTGAAAAAATCTGCGGAGCTGCCGGTGGTATGCAGTAGAAAAGTACTCTGCCAGGCTGGCTGCTAGATCGCAGGGCTGGCGGCGTAGTAGGCAGTATAGAAAGAAAAGGTCACTGAGTTTGACCTTCTCCTTGCTGGAACCCCGCGGCACGATAGTCGACGCGATCACATGGTGGAGGTATCGGTACAAGGGATCTCTAATGGTGGTGGCCTTTTGCCAGGATTTCCCAAAGGGAGCCCTGGAAATGACCCTCCAGAAACTGATAAGCGTCTGCCTGTCCATCATCGTAACAGCCTGCGTATATAAATCAGTATCAAGCTCAGGCTCAGTGTACAAACCTGTGTGGACAGCAAACTCCCGCACACTCATCTCAAACTACTGACCGGCGAGACGGAATGTAACCTCGTGGACTGGAAAATCAGGGTCCTCCACGTAATCCGCCGGATGCGGCGCGTATGTAAACGTAGAGCAAAACTCGACCGTAAGCTCAGGGTACGAGTCCTCCATCGCTAACTCAAATAGGCGCGACCAAGGAGTATCTAGCCCAACTATCTGACGCGCCCGCTCGACCTCTCCCAGGGTAGATAGCAGCTCCCAGTCTATGCCTACGTGCTCCCCAATCTCTATGGTGCGCAACCTAGCGCATCTCCCCCTCGCCCGTGACCCCATCGGAAACTGAAGATACGGACATGTCAGCTCCTCCTCGTCCCCCACCATTCCCTCAGCCTCCATATGCTCAATCTCCTCGTCGGATAAATCCATCCCTGCACGTTGATCAAATAATAATATTAATTAAACAAATAATATTAAATAAATAATAATTAAATAAATAATTAAACAAATAATAATTAAACAAATATTAATAAACAAATAATATTAAACGAATAATAATTAAACAAATATTAATAAACAAATAATAATTAAACAAAAAATATTAAACAAATAATAATTAAACAAATAATAATTAAACAAATAATATTAAACAAATAATAATTAAACAAATATTATTAAACAAATACTAATAAACAAATAATAATTAAACAAATATTAATAAACAAATAATAATTAAACAAATAATATTAAACAAATAATAATTAAACAAATATTATTAAACAAATATTAATAAACAAATAATAATTAAACAAATATTAATAAACAAATAATAATTAAACAAATAATATTAAACAAATAATAATTAAACAAATATTATTAAACAAATATTAATAAACAAATAATAATTAAACAAATATTAATAAACAAACAATAATTAAACAAATAATAATTAAAAATATAATAAACATGAACCAAAGCGCCCCGCTTTGGCCTCGGCGCGGCGCTTTGGTTCTTCAATCTGAAGAACAGATCCAGGATCTGATCACATGTAACGAATCAACAAATCACAATCGACATGTAACGAACCAGGAAACGATTAAGGGGTTTAGAACGCACCTGTTAGCGGTTGAAAGCTCGAAATATCTTCGAATCCGACTCGAGTGTGTGAGGATCGCACCTTTGTGTGTGTTTTTGGTGTTTGGGTGAAGTGGGGGGGATGATGCCCCGCTTCAGTGTATAACGAGGGACCAAAGCGCCCCGCTATGGCCATAGCGCGGCGCTTTGGGTCCAAAACGCCGCGTTATGACCATAGCGGGGCGTTTTGGGCATTTTTTAAATTTTTTAAAATTGTTTTTAATTCACAAACGCGTCGATAAATAGTCTAAAATTTCCGTTTTTTCCATTATACATCATTTTTTAATATATATGGACTATACGGCAAGTTCCGGATCAAATCGGTTACGTGTGATGTCTTATTCCGTTATCTCGTATCATTTAGGTTTGAAATCACAAGTACTCCTGTGAGAAGTGTTATGTGTATCAGCCGCCTACCGTACATGAACATGACGTATTTTTTCATTAATTGCAGTATTATGATGTATATTGTCATTTCGGGTCGTACAAGTGCGTATTGAATCTGATTGGGTCGTGTCGGTGACATTCGGTTTTTAACGTGATGTAACGCGTATATTGAACAAACACAAACGTTCATTATTATTAAACACATTTAAGATACATCGTGAACATATGGGGTTGCATTAAGGTCAGGGGCACGATACGTAAGCATTTCGTACGTGTTGATCTGATCCCTGTAAAATGTATGCCAGGCTGCTGCGCGCTCTGTTCTGTTAGCTGTCCAGAGTAGGTTTGGGGGAGGCATTGGATAACAACCTCCAAGCTCTACATGTATGAAATGCCCATTGTCGACGAACACAACCGCAACTACCAGGTGAGGTTCCTCAGCTTCGTTTGGGCCGCCCAGCAGAGGGAAAATTGTATCGCTCCCACGAATGTCGAAGGTGTGAACAATCACACCGTATCGTTGGGCAATAAGAAACCCCGTCTCAGGCATCGACATGTAATTTTCGATACCTGCTCGTCCCACCCCCTTGAAATCGATCCGTTTAACCAGCGCATCATAATGTCCTATGTTTTCCGGATCGAAAACCTGCCTCCAAAGCGATTCGTTCATACGTAACTCCTTTAGAAGTTGTTCCCGGATCTTCAAATATGAATTTTGTTTCACTCCTAACCCAACAGCCACCGATCGAAATCCACAATGACCATCTGGTTTCACGTCCTTTATTCTAACGATGTATGGATGGATCACTTTAGGAATCTGAGATGCGTAGTTGCGGATCGCTATATCCGTCTTAGGACAGAGCTTGATATTCGGGAAATCAGGGTGTAGGTTGAGCGGTTTGGTATTCTTTTCCCTTCTAGAATCTTCGGCTGATATGTACGAGCTGTGACGGGGAAGATCGTCTGAGGCATCGACCCAAGTTTCTTCTGACGGAATGTAAGAGCTGTGACAAACGGTGATTTACGCCTTTAATTACGCTAATAACAGATGTTTAAAATGATAATAAATAGCGTTTAAGACGCAAATTAAATTAATTAGGCCTTTGGAGTGTCTAGGAACGGTTAATCGACTTTACAGCGCATGTGTGACGATCTGCGGATAAATCGTTGGATATAAAACGATACCGAATCGAAACCGTATGAAATACTGACAACGCTGACTAATATTAAATTCTTGCAATATATTTTAGATTCATAACTAAATTTTTACATCCGTAGTCGAAACCGAATAAAAAAACGGTTCAGAACGGCCAACGACGCAAATTACATGATTTTTACGCAACCACCGATCAAACGCGACTACCAACACTATTATACATCTTTTGACTTAAAAACAATAATTTCCGACAATTTTTAGAAAAACGATTTCGGAAACAGGTTTGTAGGAACTGGCGGGCCACTTGAAACACGATATTGGGCTTGTGGGCCTTGAGCCCAAGCCCAAGCCCATTTGAAACAAACCCTAGTATTTAAATGCAATGCAACCCTAATTCTCATTTTATGCCAGCCGCTACATCTGTTCCTCACATCATCCTTGTCTGCAACTCAAGAATTAAACACTCACACACACATAAACATAGGTTTAGAAGCCCCATCTCTTCACTTGTCAAAACCCAACCCACCCGCACACCGGCTACCTTCGATCAGTGACACGGCCGCCCACCACCACCATCACCGTCTGGTGGTGGTGCGACGATAAACGGAGAAAGAGAGAGGTGGAGTCCAGCGATTTTTCCGATAAGGTA
Organism: Helianthus annuus; assembly: GCF_002127325.2. Classification (NCBI taxonomy): domain Eukaryota; kingdom Viridiplantae; phylum Streptophyta; class Magnoliopsida; order Asterales; family Asteraceae; genus Helianthus; species Helianthus annuus. Next base: position 8,249,731 of record NC_035433.2, read on the forward strand.
TCCCCCACACACCTCACATATCACTGAAATGAGAGAGAGGCGGCGTCACCGGTGGAATTCCGGCGACGACACAAACGGCGGATGGCGGCGGTGATTTCTGTTCGTTCTCCAGCCATTTGTTTGATGAAGAAGATGATGGCCAATCGATGATGATGAGACGATGCGGTGATTGATGATGATCTGCTGTTGAAGTCAGTGATGTTGATGACGATGATGTTGCTGAAGATGTGATTTTCTTCGGTAAGGATATTGAATCTTTCTTCTGATTAGTAAACATGTCCTCACGTTTCTTTTTTTTATTTTTATTTTTACCGGTGACGGTGGTGGTGCGGCAGGTCACGACCGATTAAGGATCAGGTTGGGTTTGTTTTGAGTTTGGTTCGGGTAGTAACGAGTTGGTGGTTGGTGATGGGTTCAAGGCAGCGACGATGATGGTGGATTTCGACGGTCACTTATAAAAACCCCTCTCCAGTTTATTATCTTTTGTGTTTCTTGCTGAAGAATGATAAAGATGATCACATACATCATATTTCAAGTGCTGGTTCAAGTATAGTTCGGGTCAGCTCAGTGTAGTTCAGGTCTCGATATCTCGGGTTAGTTATGGTTTGAGCTTCTCGATTCAACAGTTTTGGCTCGGTTTTGGGACACGGTCAAGGTCAGTCAACTAGTCAAAGCCAGTCAATGATTAACACTCGGGTCAACAGCAGGTTCTCAGGTCAACGCGTGACCCGGTAAAGTTTAGCGACGCAAAAATCTAGTTATTTTGATATAGAGTCTTAGATTTTATTATAGTTATACGCGACCGAGCTCGACCCGTTTCGACTAGATATTGGTTACGTTCTTGATACATTTGATGAAAACTATATTAAGTTGATTATTTTGGTTGAATCATTGTTGAATTTTTTGACAAATAACGACAACTTCGATTGTCGGGGCATCCTAAAAACAGGGGAAACCTTGCCCGATTTCCGTTAAAAACCCCGATACACGACACGTATTTATGATCCAAAAATGACACTTATCGGATTTTGAATATTTCGTTATAAACTAAATATAAAGATATCTTTATTTTGGCGACGTTTTACGAAACACAACGGAAACTTTAAACGTTTCGACAAATATGGTTTATAAGTCCACGAAACTCGAAAACTTTTATGAAATCGATATAACTATTTATATTTATTTCAAACGCCCAAAACTCGGGAATATTTCTATAAGATACATATAATTGTTTATATCTATTTCAAGTGTCGTTAGTTCGTATACATCTACAATGTAAACGAAATTGTTACATATATTTCAAACGTTTAGGATTTGAAGAATCATATAAAATGAATATAACTATTTATATTTATTTTCGATCGTTTAGAACCCGAATATATTCTTATAAAATGAGTATAATTTTTTTACATTCGTTTCAAATATCCAAGATATCAAATATATGTATATGTATATGTATATATATTTATTTCTTTACATTCTACGGAAACTACAACGGTATACTACAGTGTCATATACGGCATTTCGAAAGAGTCGTCCTACTATTCACCTACGCTTTCTAATTCACAACAACCAACACGATGCCGTAAGTATATTTATATTTATATTTAAATATATAAATATATATATCTTAAACCATTCGAAAGCTAAGTCGTTTTTGAGACTTAGTTTTATCCCGGTCATAAACAAGATCAACTAACAATAGTTTGGTTATTTCAAACCAAAGTATTAACACCTTCCTTCGTAGAGTCGTTTTGTTAACGACTCGGTAGAGCTCGGACACGTAGTTTAGCTACGTTTAAATTAGAAACTGATACGTTATTCCCTGTTAGGAATACTATAGACGCACGCTAGCTAATTCACATTCTTGGAACGACACTACGGAATCACACTAAGCTAGCTTTGCACAGGAATATCCAGGTGAGTTCATAACCCCCACTTTTTACTGTTTTACATTTTTTTATAAATGTTTTCGGGGGTGGAAAGACATGCAAGTTTTTGCAAAAGCAAACAATATTTTGATGAACGAAAACACATATTTATAAACCATGTTGCAAATGAATTTCAACGAACTCGAAAGGTTTATACTGAACATACCGGTTTTACAAAACGTGCATGATTTTCATGACTAGTGACGAGAATGTCCTAGTTACTACAACAGAACTGGGTTGGCCTGCGTACGAAAAACGAGACAACTCAGTGAGATCATGTCCCCCTTTTCTTTCAACGTTTCGCTTTACAACTTTAGGGGGAAATACATGTCAAACTTAGGTATGATTAAGTCATGGAATGAACTCTTAGATCATGTGAGCATAGGCTGTAACTGAGGTGCCATTAATCCTTTTGAGGACCAAGGAACAAAGGTTAGATCTAATGGGTACGGGCGAGCCCCACTCACGGTCCATGGGTGACCACTTAGAGTGCTGTTGTGTCCCAGTCGAGGTTATTCGACACTAAAAATTGCCTACGCGGGTTGAGTACCTCCTATGTCATCGCATATATTAATGTCCTCGCGAAACATTAATGATCAACATGTTCATAGACGCTTTTCATACCAACTTACAATACTAAAACTTTCAAATGTTTTTAATATACATTTGACGCAAACTCATAATACGTGTATTTACAAACCTTGATAATGTTTTCAACTTATGTACAAGTAAGAGGACGAGTTGGTCCTGCTTACAAAGACTCTCGTGGGCTAGACTCACAACTTTCATATATCATGCCGAGAAAATGATTTTACTATGCTTTCTCAACAACTTTTAAACCGGTTATCAAAAAGATTTATTTTAAATCTTTTCAAAACAAACTATGAACTCGCTCAACTTTTTGTTGACTTTTTCGCATGTTCTTTCTCAGGTTGCATTTTCAAAACTATGGAACGGTTGGAATAGGAGAACCCATGGGAATTCGAGTACTTAGCAGCGTTCTTTTTCTAGAAGTCTTAGCTTATTTGCTTCCGCTGTGCAATGAAGATACCGGTCCAGTCACGCCAGCTCTGATATTTCGGGGTGTGACAGATTGGTATCAGAGCTATAGGTTACAGCGAATTAGGTTTCTATAGAGATACCTAGGCTCTAACCTCACTTTCCCCTGGGGACTTAGATTTTTACGACTTGAACACATACAGAACGCCTAGTATTCGAATATGGGTTCCAACCATTTCCAAAGCAATGAGTTAACAATTTTGGTCTTAAACATACACAAGTGTTGTGTTGATACACGGTTCACGAAACAGATTCATACATTAAACAAAAACCTTGAGTGTTTTGATAACATGCATTTAGGACCTTCGTAAAACTTATGTTGAAACTCATTAAAGGTCCTCACATAGGAATCGCGATTATTAACTCGAGCACATGCCAGTATATTACGTCGTCTGTGCAATTTTAATTACCCAAGCAGGTAATCTACGTGGAACGAAACGTTAGTGAGTGAATACACGTGAAACTTAAACTATCCGCTAGCAGGCGTCGAAGTACATCACACACAATTTTCGAGGCAAGGCCTTAGGAAACATGATTGGACACGACACCAACGATACTAATTCCGTCAGCGGGAGAATTATGGGTCGAAATGCGGTAAATTGCCACGTGATCCTGCGAGCGACACAAATCATGCCAAGGTACGTTCAAGCGAGGGCTTCGCAAACTAATGGAAATCACGATTATGGGCATTGCAATAGAAACTACAAGTCTTCACATCTCCCCACTCCCTAAATGGTGATTGCGCCAAGATTGACATTTCGTGGTAATGTCGCTTAACAACCGGTCATCGCACGAAATTCCAGGTAAAGTCCTTAAACTTTTTTTTGTTGAAATTTCGACTTTTTGCATATAGTGAGTAGATGTTTTCCACTTCTACTCCCCCTGATGGTCATTGCATCACAGAGATTTTCTTTCATAATAGTGAATACTCATTTGCTTCATTCTTGACAAATTCATATGTTACACATGCTTTGTTTGTTACGCATGTGGCTTCACTCGAAATCATTGTTTTATCAAAGCCTAAATATCGTTTCGCTACACTTGATCTTTGCATTGTGATCTAAATGACCCGCATTATTGCAAAGCGTTGACTCTTTGATTTCGAGTCGACAAATTTCTTGGAAAACTCATTTTCTTTTGAGTGGTATACATGGTTTTTTGTTGTGGCCATGTCGAAACTTTCTTATTGATACATGTATTCATTGTTGCATTATGTTTCAACCAAGTTCAATTGATTGAACTTGCTCGTAATATATATTCGATTCAAGATTCCATATGATGGATTGAGGCCATCATATTCAAAATAATCCAAACGAGCACTTCATTTGCGTTGAACCATAACATGCTTGTTTGGTATCCGACTTCATTGAATCGTTTCTTTGATCACGATCACCTTGTGGTGGCGTATTTCACAAGTTTGAAGCTTGCGCTAATCTCGTTCCTCACATCATGCATAGATTTAATTATTTATTTGTTTACTGATATTAAATCCGCTTGTTCGATTTATTGTATTAAATCAGTCTTAATGCAATTGTGTGTTAAGATAATGGTACCCAAGTTCGTGTTAAATATTCCGGTGTACCTCTTAATGGTTCTTTCACCATCGAGCGAACATTTTGTGATATTTATTGCTTTCCATCTTCGCTCGAAAACATTGTTTATTTGTTTCGTTTTCAATTGAAAATCCTACGAGAATTGTTTGAAACAGATATTCAGGTTTACTTCGTTGAATCTCTCACTTGATTTCAAAATACAGGTGATACTTGTTCGATCACCGCTATTATTGAATTGTTTCACTCATTACGACACCTTGTGGCGTTGGTATAAACTTGTAGCTTGTGCTAATCATGATTAATCGTTTCATGCGAAACTATGTATACTCTTCGTTTGAATCATCGTTTAAATAGTCTTAATGTAACTGTGTATTAAGACGATGATACACCAGGTTCGGTTGTATTTCATTTCGGTGTATCCCTGCAACTCAATAATGTCAACACGTTGATTTTATTTATTGGACGGGTTGACTATTGAAAAATCATTTTTTTTATGATTCTGATTATTCGAACTTGTTGAATTGGAGTTTTAATCATACAACAACCAACGCAAGTTTCCGTTAGTAGTAAATTCTGTTGTTTCAAGAATTGATTGGATATTGTGAACATTCATTTGGAATTCTATTGGTCGAAATTCCTCTTTTGTTAACCCCGTAAACTTGATCGCATTGGTGATAGTATCACTACGCTTCGTTCACTTGACATGGATTTCTGGAACAAACACATTTGAATCGTTGGGTTCTTATTACTACAAAAAGTCTTTACACTCACGTAATCCGAATAAGTCTTGATTCGATTACGAGGTCATTCACTTTGATATTATTCGGACTTACCTAGGAACGACACAACTCCGAGGAGATAACGTAGTCTAAATTTCGAGGACGAAATTTCTGCAACAGGGGGAGAATGTGACAAACGGTGATTTACGCCTTTAATTACGCTAATAACAGATGTTTAAAATGATAATAAATAGCGTTTAAGACGCAAATTAAATTAATTAGGCCTTTGGAGTGTCTAGGAACGGTTAATCGACTTTACAGCGCATGTGTGACGATCTGCGGATAAATCGTTGGATATAAAACGATACCGAATCGAAACCGTATGAAATACTGACAACGCTGACTAATATTAAATTCTTGCAATATATTTTAGATTCATAACTAAATTTTTACATCCGTAGTCGAAACCGAATAAAAAAACGGTTCAGAACGGCCAACGACGCAAATTACATGATTTTTACGCAACCACCGATCAAACGCGACTACCAACACTATTATACATCTTTTGACTTAAAAACAATAATTTCCGACAATTTTTAGAAAAACGATTTCGGAAACAGGTTTGTAGGAACTGGCGGGCCACTTGAAACACGATATTGGGCTTGTGGGCCTTGAGCCCAAGCCCAAGCCCATTTGAAACAAACCCTAGTATTTAAATGCAATGCAACCCTAATTCTCATTTTATGCCAGCCGCTACATCTGTTCCTCACATCATCCTTGTCTGCAACTCAAGAATTAAACACTCACACACACATAAACATAGGTTTAGAAGCCCCATCTCTTCACTTGTCAAAACCCAACCCACCCGCACACCGGCTACCTTCGATCAGTGACACGGCCGCCCACCACCACCATCACCGTCTGGTGGTGGTGCGACGATAAACGGAGAAAGAGAGAGGTGGAGTCCAGCGATTTTTCCGATAAGGTATCCCCCACACACCACACATATCACTGAAATGAGAGAGAGGCGGCGTCACCGGTGGAATTCCGGCGACGACACAAACGGCGGATGGCGGCGGTGATTTCTGTTCGTTCTCCAGCCATTTGTTTGATGAAGAAGATGATGGCCAATCGATGATGATGAGACGATGCGGTGATTGATGATGATCTGCTGTTGAAGTCAGTGATGTTGATGACGATGATGTTGCTGAAGATGTGATTTTCTTCGGTAAGGATATTGAATCTTTCTTCTGATCAGTAAACATGTCCTCACGTTTCTTTTTTTTATTTTTATTTTTACCGGTGACGGTGGTGGTGCGGCAGGTCACGACCGATTAAGGATCAGGTTGGGTTTGTTTTGAGTTTGGTTCGGGTAGTAACGAGTTGGTGGTTGGTGATGGGTTCAAGGCAGCGACGATGATGGTGGATTTCGACGGTCACTTATAAAAACCCCTCTCCAGTTTATTATCTTTTGTGTTTCTTGCTGAAGAATGATAAAGATGATCACATACATCATATTTCAAGTGCTGGTTCAAGTATAGTTCGGGTCAGCTCAGTGTAGTTCAGGTCTCGATATCTCGGGTTAGTTATGGTTTGAGCTTCTCGATTCAACAGTTTTGGCTCGGTTTTGGGACACGGTCAAGGTCAGTCAACTAGTCAAAGCCAGTCAATGATTAACACTCGGGTCAACAGCAGGTTCTCAGGTCAACGCGTGACCCGGTAAAGTTTAGCGACGCAAAAATCTAGTTATTTTGATATAGAGTCTTAGATTTTATTATAGTTATACGCGACCGAGCTCGACCCGTTTCGACTAGATATTGGTTACGTTCTTGATACATTTGATGAAAACTATATTAAGTTGATTATTTTGGTTGAATCATTGTTGAATTTTTTGACAAATAACGACAACTTCGATTGTCGGGGCATCCTAAAAACAGGGGAAACCTTGCCCGATTTCCGTTAAAAACCCCGATACACGACACGTATTTATGATCCAAAAATGACACTTATCGGATTTTGAATATTTTGTTATAAACTAAATATAAAGATATCTTTATTTTGGCGACGTTTTACGAAACACAACGGAAACTTTAAACGTTTCGACAAATATGGTTTATAAGTCCACGAAACTCGAAAACTTTTATGAAATCGATATAACTATTTATATTTATTTCAAACGCCCAAAACTCGGGAATATTTCTATAAGATACATATAATTGTTTATATCTATTTCAAGTGTCGTTAGTTCGTATACATCTACAATGTAAACGAAATTGTTACATATATTTCAAACGTTTAGGATTTGAAGAATCATATAAAATGAATATAACTATTTATATTTATTTTCGATCGTTTAGAACCCGAATATATTCTTATAAAATGAGTATAATTTTTTTACATTCGTTTCAAATATCCAAGATATCAAATATATGTATATGTATATGTATATATATTTATTTCTTTACATTCTACGGAAACTACAACGGTATACTACAGTGTCATATACGGCATTTCGAAAGAGTCGTCCTACTATTCACCTACGCTTTCTAATTCACAACAACCAACACGATGCCGTAAGTATATTTATATTTATATTTAAATATATAAATATATATATCTTAAACCATTCGAAAGCTAAGTCGTTTTTGAGACTTAGTTTTATCCCGGTCATAAACAAGATCAACTAACAATAGTTTGGTTATTTCAAACCAAAGTATTAACACCTTCCTTCGTAGAGTCGTTTTGTTAACGACTCGGTAGAGCTCGGACACGTAGTTTAGCTACGTTTAAATTAGAAACTGATACGTTATTCCCTGTTAGGAATACTATAGACGCACGCTAGCTAATTCACATTCTTGGAACGACACTACGGAATCACACTAAGCTAGCTTTGCACAGGAATATCCAGGTGAGTTCATAACCCCCACTTTTTACTGTTTTACATTTTTTTATAAATGTTTTCGGGGGTGGAAAGACATGCAAGTTTTTGCAAAAGCAAACAATATTTTGATGAACGAAAACACATATTTATAAACCATGTTGCAAATGAATTTCAACGAACTCGAAAGGTTTATACTGAACATACCGGTTTTACAAAACGTGCATGATTTTCATGACTAGTGACGAGAATGTCCTAGTTACTACAACAGAACTGGGTTGGCCTGCGTACGAAAAACGAGACAACTCAGTGAGATCATGTCCCCCTTTTCTTTCAACGTTTCGCTTTACAACTTTAGGGGGAAATACATGTCAAACTTAGGTATGATTAAGTCATGGAATGAACTCTTAGATCATGTGAGCATAGGCTGTAACTGAGGTGCCATTAATCCTTTTGAGGACCAAGGAACAAAGGTTAGATCTAATGGGTACGGGCGAGCCCCACTCACGGTCCATGGGTGACCACTTAGAGTGCTGTTGTGTCCCAGTCGAGGTTATTCGACACTAAAAATTGCCTACGCGGGTTGAGTACCTCCTATGTCATCGCATATATTAATGTCCTCGCGAAACATTAATGATCAACATGTTCATAGACGCTTTTCATACCAACTTACAATACTAAAACTTTCAAATGTTTTTAATATACATTTGACGCAAACTCATAATACGTGTATTTACAAACCTTGATAATGTTTTCAACTTATGTACAAGTAAGAGGACGAGTTGGTCCTGCTTACAAAGACTCTCGTGGGCTAGACTCACAACTTTCATATATCATGCCGAGAAAATGATTTTACTATGCTTTCTCAACAACTTTTAAACCGGTTATCAAAAAGATTTATTTTAAATCTTTTCAAAACAAACTATGAACTCGCTCAACTTTTTGTTGACTTTTTCGCATGTTCTTTCTCAGGTTGCATTTTCAAAACTATGGAACGGTTGGAATAGGAGAACCCATGGGAATTCGAGTACTTAGCAGCGTTCTTTTTCTAGAAGTCTTAGCTTATTTGCTTCCGCTGTGCAATGAAGATACCGGTCCAGTCACGCCAGCTCTGATATTTCGGGGTGTGACAAGAGCTTTGTCTAGCGGTTTCAACCTTTCTTTCTTCCTGCGTTTTCAATGTTGGGCGACCACGAGTTTTCTTCAGAACAGCAGGAGGTTTTTTGTTATTGTTCCCTGGATTGAGGATTTGCTGAAACTTTTCAAAGAAGCTCCTTTTCACTTGACGGGGTGTTGGATCGATCTGTTTTTTCAATTTTTCAAATTTCGCGTCTACATCGATATCCTCTATGTTATTCCTTGCAGGCTTGAAGTCAAGCTTCTTCCAAAACACGTCTATGTGTGTTATCCGGATTTGCTGACCTGTGGATGAAAACAAATTAGGTGGCAAAATCATAACGAGAAAGGTCAAAAATATTAATTACCTTTATTTTCCAACTTTTCCAAACGACAGGCACATGGCAAACCACAGCTGGTAAAAAGTTGGCAACCACAACTTGCACCGTAGGCTCTCAACCCGTCTTTCTTACGTTTTAGTTCCATACTCAAAAGCTCAATCGCATATATTGAAACCTTTCTGAGAATATATGCAAGCATGGGCTGATTCTTGTGGTGCGTCATCACTTTTCGGAGGCTTGTTTCAAAGCTACTTCTAATCTCGGCGTATTGTTTATCAACAACATGATCAACATACAGTACAAGTTTATCCAGTGTGTTGCGATGACTTGGAAAGTGACTTTTTAATGTTGCATGCATGCTCTCAACCCTGTTGGTCGTAGTCTAGTGAAAGTTGATAGTTTGGTTAATCCAGCAAGATACAAACTTTTCACGGTACGGATCCAACCAGGATTTCTTGAAATAATCAAAAACCTCTAAAATTAAAAAAACGTAAATAGTCAGTTTTTGTTATTATATAAAATTTGAACATAATTATGTAAGAAATACTCACGTTCACGGTCAGCTTCTTTCAGCTGTGCTTCAAGGTTTTCCAAGTTATACCTGTATATTTCCTCGGTCGTAGACTCGCACAATGTCCAAAATGTACGTACGAATTCTTTCCACTCCTTGTCAGAGAATTTCTTCTTGCTGTTCTTATTAATATTTTGTTGAATATGGATCCGACAAAGATACTTATACGCTTTTGGAAAAACTTGTTCACACGCGTTCATTAGCGCAAAATCCCTGTCTGTTAAAATCACGCGCGGTTCCATACATCCTGCCAGCATAGACTTGATCCTCTGCAACACCCATAGGTAGTTCTCTGACTTCTCAGCGGAAATTACCGCACAAGCAGCCGTAAACGATTTGTTTGTCGACGTCATGCCTACGACCTGAACAAATGGCAGGTTGTACATGTTCGTTTTGTATGTGGCGTCAATCATTAGCACATGCGGGAAGGCACACCACATAGTGAATGATTTTTCGTGAACAAAGAAGACGTCTTCAACTTCGTTCGATATCTCATTCGTGCGCATGTAATAAGTGTAATTTTTTTCGATAAGAATGTTTTCAAGTTTTTGCATCGGAGACTTACCGACATTTTTTTCGGCGTTGATCTTCTGAACAGCGTTGTGTATATCTTTCGGAATAAGCTTTCTAGCCGGATTGTTTTTTGTCAGCGTTCGCCAGATACTTTGGTTGGGAATATCTTGCTCTGCCAACTCCTTAACCAGTTTTTTGTCCTCCGAAGAAAGCCTTCTCGCATACGCGTGACCCTCGAAGTTTTCAATAGGAGTGTGGTTATGCTTCGCCTTCGTCACCTCGATCCTCCAAACACTTCCGGATGATTCCGAAAACCCGATCATCTCGAACGGGCAACCTATTTTCTTGCTACCCGTTTTCCTCTGTGTAGCTACACTCTTATGCTCCCCACCAAAAGTACATTGAAACCAAATCTTGTAATTCTCTCCTCTTTTATTCGACCTCTTAGTCACAATGAGGTAACCATTGTCTTTTGCCGTGTCTTGTACCCAACGCACCAACTCTTTACGTGACGAAAAGGTCTGCGTTGTATCAAACGAAAATGTAACCGGGTAACAACCTTCCTCGTCAACAGACACATCCTCCGGCTCACCATCGTCACCGAGGTTCGAATAGACTTGATGTTCAAAGCTCTGTTCACAACCGTAACTCTGGTTTGGATAACACTCCTGCTGTACAAAGCTTTGCTCGCCACCGTAACCGAAATTCGAATAACCTTGTTGACAACCGTAACTGTCGTTTAGATAACACTCCTGCTGTACAAAGCTATAGTCGCCACCGTAACCGAAATTCGAATAACCTTGTTGTGCGTAAGGGTCCTCCACAGGGGTATTCAAATCCAGCTGCACCGTGTTATCACGATAACAAATGCCAGATACAACCTCTGTCTCCCTCAAGTTGGACGACACCGGTTTCTCAAACGAGTCAGAAATAGCGGTCCCCTCGTAAGAACCAGGAACAACTGACTCGTCAAAAAGATAGTTACTGAACCACGACATCGTTTTTTCAAAAAATGTAACTAATAGAGCAAAGAAGATCGACAAAAAACAATCCGAATTATGAATGTCGAGTCTGGCCAGGGATTTAAAGGCAGCATTTGGGGTCAAAGCGCCGCGCTATGGCCAAAGCGCGGCGCTTAGGGTTCACGGGGCGACTGAAACCTCGTATCACCTTTATGTCTGTCAGTCAGTCAGTCATTCGAAACCTCGTATCAACTTTTGTCGCCCTAAGCGCCCCGCTTTGGCCATAGCGCGGCGCTTAGGGGTGTGAAAATTATTTTGGCCGTGTGTAATTAGCATGATCCTTTATAATATATGTTAATATAGCTAGTGAGTTTGGATGCTATGAATTTGATTTATTACGGTATTGGTGTCATATTGATACTTGTTACAACAGACGAAAGATGAGGTTTAAAAAAATAAAGTTGTTATATATTCGAAAGGATATGGACATGTGTTTTATATTTATTTGAAAGGTGTATAAACGAATATTGTCCGGTAAGTGGTGTGATAGTATTGATAATGATGTTGCTTGGTTGGAATTAGTTCGTTCGTCACAGCAACAGCATGTTAGTGACACTTGTTATAGCGTACGATAAAAAAAACTTTATTTTGAATACATTTCAAAGTTCAACCTTGTTGATCTGGAATCGAAACGAAGTTTACACTAGAACGAAAAACAAAATATGTTCAAAAATGATTTGTTATAATAAAATAATGGGAATCAGGACGAAATTTATACCGTCTAAGGTAATGGATTATGGCATGTCGTTGAGTTTATAATGATCACTATAGACAGGGACAATTCTGCTATTGTCCTTTTGCTAATTGTCATTTGTTTTTTCATCCTAACATGTGGTGCTCTAACTAGTTACAATTAATTTTGAATAAATTTTGTTTGCTTTTATCACTTTAAGAAATGATGTCTTATAAAAGTCCGATTATGAAGTTGAGACGTGGCTATTTTTATTTGCGTATGAATATAATCTTTTATCGTAATCGTGTTGTGACTTGTAAGGTATAAGTACTCGAAGCACATATGCATATGTTATGAAACTACCTTACACTTTTTTGTTATTATTAAAATTTAAAAAAAAATCAGAATATACCGTTGACACGTGCTTACTTTTAACATACGTTTCATTCAAAATGAAATGGCTCAAATATAATTTATTTTTATTTTTTTTTGTTCTTTAATGTGACAAACAGAACATATGTTCGCCAAACAACTTTGGTAACATTACCAATATTCATTTAACGTCAACGAACCACAATATAATTCCTCTAAATCTTTTTGCTTAACAAATATCAAAGGGTCTAAAAAGCTTGACTTTTTGACTCAAAGATTGAACTCACTTATTTATCGTTATCCGCTATGTAACATATAGGTAGCTTATTGCCAGGGGCAGACCCAAGTTAGCCCGTGGGTGGCGACCGCACCCCTTGAAAAAAAAATTAGGGTTATTTTTCCCGAAAAATACCGACCGCACCTCTTGGAAAATTTCGACCGCACCCCTTGGAAAATTCTGACCGCACCCCGTAGAAAAAAAAATTTAGAAATTTATATAAAAAACATTTGTGAACACGAATTTAAACACGACCCAATTAAAAATTAGCCCACTAATCTCTTTAAATAAATCTTGTATTCCTATAACCTAATATCAAGCCCAATTATATAAGTTTATGTTAAAGCCCAACCTAAATAACTAAATCAATTAAACAAAACATAACCCAAATAACCAATCAATCATTCATCTCCCCCCCCCCCCCCGCCCTCCCCTCTCTGCTGTAACAACGTTTAAGAAAGGATTGCTTAAGAAAGTACCTCTAGATGATGTTTTAGATAGATTTCAAAAAATGAAAATCCGTAGGGCGACATTTTAAATATGTTTGTAACAATGTTTAACGTGTTTTTGATGATTATATAAATTTTAATTTGATATTCTTTTTTTACATGACCCGACCCGACCTGAACTGATTTTTTATATATATATATATCTAGACGCCTAAAATTTTTAAAAATTTTTCGCACCCCCATGAAAAAATTCTTGAGTCCGCCACTGCTTATCGCTATTTGTCGTTATTCACAATTAACAATTATACCTGCAACAAAAGGTTGATGACTTTTTTTACAGTTTCCACTTTATATTCCGTAAGATTTTCATTATACACTCATTCGTTTAATAAGATTTTCAATATACACTCTTTCCTTTAAACCTTCTCTAAGAGTTTCCACTTGTCAAGTTTTCACTTCGAAGAGGAACAAAGTATCAATCAGTTAGTTGATAAATGATTAAATCGATTGGAAACCTCACTACATAACAAAGTCAACCTTAGTGTAACTTATATAAGCGTTGCGGTTATAGCGTATGATGATCATTGAACACATTAACATGTGGTGCTCGCATGACATTACGCGTTTTTTACTTTGTTAAACACATTACGTTCATGACATTAACGTCATTAGACATATTAATAAACGAGTACGTCTCGGTCGTTGAGATGTAAAGTCGTAAAAGTAATTTAGACAATGATGTAAAATCGTAAAAGTAATTTAAACAATGATGTAAAGTCGTAAAAGTAATTTAATCATTAACGTGGTTAGGCAAGTAAGTAAAGTCATAACATAACAAAAAAAAATATCTATATGTCTATATTTTTGAGGCGGTGAAAAAAAGTTATTGCAATACTAGCTTTTTGAACAACGTATCATCCAAACTACATGTTATAAATCATAATCTTATTTGTTAATGAATCGAATAATCAAATAAATAGTTGTCATCATTTTTGAAGCGACAGTCTACGTTCATAAATGTGATCCTATTAAAGATATCGAACTTATTTAAAACTGAATTGAAATATTAAAGATATCGAACTTATTTAAAACTGAATTTATAGTATTGAAATTAAACTTTATGTATAGTAAAATATGTGCGTCTAAATTATATATTGAATTTGTTCTTCTTCAACTGTAATGTTAACTTGAAACACGATGCATCATTTTTCTTAATATATTTTTCTCAATATATGTTTGTTTTCATGCTTTCGTTTTAAATATCTGTGGCATACTTTACATTGGGCCTGGCCCAAAAAGAAAGAACAAAAAATAAACAAATGTAAGTAAGAAATTGGGCCTGGCCCAAAAAGAAAGGAAGTTGGTGAAAAAGGAAAACCATCAGGGTCTAGAAGGATTCGAACTTCTGCCATAGGTGTAAATACAAATAAAAATGCCACCGATCATTCTTTTTAATAATACTAGGTTATAACTCGTATATTACACGGGTTGAATAAATATAACTTTATATATTATAGAGGGGTAACTTTGTAGAATAGTAACCAAATTTTAAAAGTGTTTCAGTTAGGTTACTCAACATTCATTTTTTCATTAAAATTAAGAGTATTTTTATCCATTTCATAGGTAACCCTGGTGATGTGGGTTTTTATTTCTTTTTTTTTCCTTTTATTTGATGCTAACTCGAGTGACGTGGATTGTAACTTGTTTTTTTAATTTTCCATGTAATTAAAATGTTTTTATTTTTAATAAATATAATTTCATATATCAAAATAATTCGAGTCCAACATCTTATGCTTCATTTTTTTTTGACACATGAAAAAAAGGACCTAGCTTGATTTGAATGTTAAGTTACTTAACTGGGACAAAAACGATACGAATGATCTAATTATAACACTTTTAAAACTTGGTTATTATTCCGTGACATTTTCCCTATTATAGATAATAAAAAAGTTACATCTTTAAAAACGTGTATTGCATGGGTTGAAAAAGCACGTGTATTACACGTGTTGATTAAATATAATATAATCGGTTACATATATGGTCGTCAAGATATGTTTTTGAAAAAAAATGAACTTTGATGTATTATAACGTTTTACTTTGTTTTTTATTTATTTATTATTATGTTAGAAACTTGTTTATTACACAAATTAACATTTTACTTTATTTTTTGTTTATTTATTATTTATTAATAGGTTAGAAACTTAAGTTTTACACGTAGTTAAATCGATGAAATTTTAAATTAAATAGTATTAATAAACGGAAAAAGTAAAAGAAAAAAAATGTTATTTTTTTTTTTAATTTTCATTACCCGTCGGTTATTACATAGTAAATAAAGATAAAGATTATAAACTTTTATAAAAACGTTAATATATAGTTTTTAATTTTATTAATTAATATATGGTTATCAGTTATCTTTATTCTTATCATCAAAATCTTTTAATTTTAATAATTAATATATGGTTATCACTTATCTTTATCATCAAATCTCTTTTACAAATTTTAACTGAGACCACCTCATAAAACGACATGTGTCCCCAAAGTGGTTTCTTTTATTATATAGTATAGATTAATGACAATATTAATAAAAATAATATAAATATAAATAACAACAATAATAATAATAGTAATAATAGAAGTGGTAATATTAATAACAATAATAATTATATAATTAACAATATTAGTAATATTAATAATAATATTATACTCTTATACAATTAATACAATTAGCAACTTAAGTTATGTCTCAATGGTTAATACAATATATAGACACTGAAGTTACACTAAGCACCCTAAGGATATAGACAAATTACATACAAAAGATAACATAAATATATTATCTATCAATCCATCATTTCTTCTTCTTGGTACATAAAACATACAACTGTTTTATAGAATGAGATATAAAATAGTTAAATTAGTTGTATTCATGTTCAATACTTGTATTATTCGTGTCGTCAGAGACTTGTTAAACCCGATAAGCTATGATTTACCAACCCAAGTCAGCCGTGACGACCTCAATCCTGAAAAAAAAAAAAAAACGATGTTTCAAATAATGTAAACGTGTCTTTTTGATATGATGCTTGATATAATAAAAACTCAAATCAATGTTTGTTTGTTAGATTGATACTAGGGAATGTAAAATAATTTATGTCACTAGCCTTCGGTTATAATTTTTTAGTTTCGCAACTGTAGATATATTTTATTTTTATTAGCAATTCTAATCTAATGACGGTTGACTTGTCTATATATCTATTCTATACATATAATAAAGTAAACCTATGGGGGACACGTGTCATTCACTGAAGCTGTTTATTTTTTGTTTTCCCGCCTCTCTCTCCTATCTAATTATCTCTTATTTTCACTTTTAAGTTAATAAAATGTATTATTTTTTAAGTCGTTAGAATAGTTTTGAAAAAAGGAAAATTGGTATTTAATAATGTCACACCCCCAAAATCCACCTGCGGATAACACCCGCTTCGAGGGCGTGACTGACCAGAATCCAGCCACCAATTATACTGACTAATTAGATTGATAACAAAAAGTAATACTTACTAACCATAAGATTAGCAAATATCAAGTTCAGAGTTTAAGGTTTCAAGTTTTAAACAGTAATAAGTAGCGGAAGCATAAATAAACAGTTTTAAACAATGTTTATAAGGTAAGCATGATAAATGCCCAACACACGGGCAGACGACCACTACACATCCCAAGCAGCTGCTCCAGTCACTGGCCACCTGCAAAGCATGCAGTAAGGGGGTCAACAATAATGCTGAGTGAGTTCACTAGTTGTCCAGTTTTAATTACCAAAAACTTGTTTCACCAGTTAATTTATCCGTTTATACATGCCATGGGGAGCTACCCCAAAAGTTAGCGACTAAACTGTTTTTCCAATACCGAACACTAGGTAACCGTTTGCGTTTCCGCAGGATGCCCCGATGTCAATGTTCTATCATCATTGACGGATGCCTGAGTACATTAGTTCACGACCGATCCCATACCATGGCACGGTGTGAGGCTGGTAAGACCTAAATAGCGCTATCAACTAATAACCCGTTCGCCTGGCCCCGGCGACTAATCGGTATTATGTAGTAGGGACTTGAGTGATAGAGTTACGTTTAGTGCCATTGGTTGCATTCCGTATAAACAGTAATTAACTAAAAAGGTTTCCCAACTCAAGGGAAGGTAAAGTAAGTTTGTTCCCAGTAACCAGGGAAGGAATGTAAATGGTATCCCCTTTACAAGGGGATAGGGTTGTTCTAGTCTCGTATCCCAAACCACCGGGACGCATGCTTTTAAGTTGTGAACTCACCTTGGGTTGCTCGGTAGATTAAATACCCGGTCAAGTATGTTGGTCACCACGTCCTAGCATGGTTACCAAGTATGGGTCAAGTCGGGTACAAGTAAACACATAGCGAACACGTATGGCAGTACATATAGCAAACACGTATAACATGCGAATACACAAACAGTTGGGTTATTGGGTCGGCCCTAAACATATAATCAGCAGTAACAAACATGCAGTCCAGTCAACAGAAAGCCCAACAGTCAAAAGCCCAATAACCCTAAAACAGTCCAGTCGAGACAAGAGTGACTCGCAACCGAGGTCTCGGTCCGTCACGTTTTGATTACGAGTCGCAACCAGAAGTTACGACTCGCAACCAGCAGTTCCGACTCAGCAGCAGTGGTTACGACTCGCAACCGGATTCGATAGGCGTTGATTACGACTCGCAACCGGGAGGTCTCGACAAATCCTGTTGTGGTCTCGAGTCGCAACCAAAGGTTCCGACTCGCAACCGTGATTACGTGCACAGAAATCCTTCTAGAACCTGCAAACAGTACTGGCCAATAGAATTGCAATTTCATGAAATCAGATTGTACTATGCCACTAAAACATGTTTTCTTGTCTAACCCTTGTCTAAAATGGATCAAACACACATATTTTTGAATATACAAACCATCTTCAAACTGTTCATCATATAATCAAACAATATTCAAACCACATTCATCATTTATAACCTAAAACCATGCACAAAACCAATCTAACCAACCCTTATCACAACCGAATAACAAAACCATTTAACCAACGAAATATAACAAGCCGGATAACACACAATTCATAAACATTCAATCCTTAAATCATGCATAAATCCTTACAACTAGCAACGATTTAATCAAACTCCAATATCTAACCGGATAATCATAGCAAACAACACCTACATGATTATGATCTTTAGATCCTAAATGCATCAATCGGATAACATAACAAGAGGCTACAAGCATCATTTAGTAACAAGCAAAGCAAAACAACTTGTAGAAATATTCATGCTAACCGGTTAGAAGTAGTGGTCCAAGAATTCGATAAACTAAGCTCCGAAGGATGATCTTGAGCTTGAATCCGCGAGCCTTGATGCTATGGTTTGACCCGAGAGAGATGAGATGGTGAGGAAGTGATCTTGGTTGCTAGAATTCTTAGGGTTTTTAGTGAGAGAGATGAGAGGAGAGTATGAGAGTATGAGGAGAGTATGAGAGTGTTGTAAAAATGGTTAAAGGGAGGGGTGGGTTGGTTTATATAAGATTTCGAGTGGGCTAGGGTGTGGTTGCGGTGTGGGTTTCTCGGTCACAAGGCTCAACCGGCCCAACAGATAATGCTCACTCGAGACTAAGCGGTCTCGAGTCGGGTCTCGAGTGTATTCAAGGTTCCGGCTCCACTCACTTATATACATACACGCCTACATATATATATATATATATATATACATACATACACATAACACGATATAACAGATAATTCATCGTTTTCATTTAATAAAATACGTACACGAAACGTTACATCAAGAAAGTTTCCCGGGAAAATCCGAAGTGTCACATTATCCCCAAGTTTTAGGAACTTTCGTCTCGAAAGTTAAGGCAGCCACTGTCAAGCTAGTGTGAGTGAAAGCGTTTCAACGGGGTGTCACATCATCCCCCCGTTAGTTTGGAATTTCGTCCCGAAATTCGGCTGTAGCTTCAGTGCTGGGGTTTTCGTTTGGGAACAACTGGGGATACTTGTGCTTCATCTGGTCTTCCCGCTCCCAGGTATACTCTGGGCCACGTCGCGAGTTCCAACGGACTCGTACAAGAGGTATCTGGCTACGTTTGAGGATTTTGATCTCTCGATCAGTGATCTCAATCGGTTCCTCAGTAAAGTGTAGCTGTTCATCAATAGTCAGTTCCTTGAAAGGAATTACGAGCGTTTCATCTGATAGACACTTCTTCAGATTAGATACGTGAAAAACATTGTGTACCGCACTCAGTTCTTCAGGTAGGTTCAATCTATAGGCAACCTTACCGATTTTCTCGGTAATTTCAAATGGTCCGATATATCGCGGATTAAGCTTGCCCCGTTTACCAAAGCGAACCACACCCTTCCAGGGTGAGACTTTAAGTAGGACCCGGTCACCGACCTGGAATTCCAATGGTTTCCTACGCTTATCAGCGTAGCTCTTCTGACGGTCACGAGCTGCCGCCATGCGCTGTCTGACCTGGGCAATCTTCTCCGTTGTATCTACCACCATCTCTGGGCCCGTGATTTGACTATCACCGATTTCCGCCCAGCAGAGAGGTGACCGGCATTTACGACCGTACAATGCCTCAAAAGGTGCTGCCTGAATACTGGTGTGGTAGCTGTTGTTGTAAGAGAACTCTACTAGCGGTAGATGCTTCTCCCAATTCTTGCCAAAATCGATCACACACGCTCTAAGCATGTCTTCTAGGGTTTGAATGGTGCGTTCGGACTGTCCATCCGTTTGCGGGTGATATGCGGTGCTCATGTCCAGACGTGAGCCA
The DNA here is from genome assembly GCF_002127325.2 of Helianthus annuus. Classification (NCBI taxonomy): domain Eukaryota; kingdom Viridiplantae; phylum Streptophyta; class Magnoliopsida; order Asterales; family Asteraceae; genus Helianthus; species Helianthus annuus. The sequence goes on from NC_035433.2 coordinate 8,270,030, forward strand.
AAGGATTTGTGCATAGTTTGCCACAATTCCGAAGTAAAGCGAGCGTCTCGGTCGGAAATAATTGAGGTTGGCACTCCGTGCCTCGAAACTACTTCCTTTAAGTAAATCTCCGCCAAGGTAGAAAACTTGTCCGTTTCCTTAATAGCCAGAAAGTGCGCGGACTTGGTCAATCGATCTACTATTACCCAGATAGTATCATTTCCGCGTTGAGACCTAGGTAGCCCTGTAACAAAATCCATGGAAATCTGCTCCCATTTCCATTTAGGGATTTCTGGTTGTTGGAGTAGACCTGCTGGCTTCTGGTATTCTGTCTTGACTCTTGCACAAGTCAAACATTTGCTGACGTATGTTGCTATGTGGGCCTTCATACCAGGCCACCAATATGTAGTCTTCAAGTCGTGGTACATCTTGTCCGAACCAGGATGTACTGAGTAGCGGGACTTGTGGGCTTCGTCCATCACGAGTTCACGTAAACCTCCAAAGAGCGGAACCCAAATGCGCCCTGTCACATAGTAAGCACCATCTTCTTTCTGTTCTAGTTGCTGTCTCGATCCTCGCAGGGACTCAGCCCTGATGTTTTCCGGCTTCAATGCTTCGACTTGAGCATTTCGGATCTGGGTAGGGAGGTTAGACTGGATGGTAAGTTGCAATGCTCGCACGCGCTTTGGTACGGTGTCCTTTCGGCTGAGGGCGTCTGCCACGACATTGGCCTTGCCCGGATGGTATTTGATGGCGCATTCGTAGTCATTCAAGAGTTCGACCCATCGACGTTGTCTCATGTTCAATTCCTTTTGCCTAAAGATATGCTCGAGACTCCTGTGATCGGTGTAAATAGTGCACTTGGTACCGTACAGGTAATGTCTCCATATCTTAAGAGCAAAAACCACTGCTCCCAGTTCCAAGTCATGCGTTGTGTAGTTCCTTTCATGCGTCTTGAGTTGTCGTGAGGCGTAGGCAATAACTTTCTCGCGTTGCATTAACACGCAACCGAGCCCATGAATAGACGCATCGCAGTAAACCACGAAGTCGTCAGTGCCTTCAGGTAACGAGAGAATAGGAGCGCTGCAGAGGTTATCCTTAAGCCTCTGAAAAGCAGATTCCTGTGCTTCATTCCACTTGTAGGCGACGCCTTTCTGAGAGAGGATAGTGAGGGGTTGCGCAATCTTTGAGAATCCCTGAATGAATCTGCGGTAGCAGCCTGCCAATCCCAAGAATTGGCGAACTTCAGTGGGAGTCTTAGGTGTAGGCCAGTTCTTTATTGATTCGATCTTGGCTGGGTCGACGTGAATTCCGTTCTTGTTAACCACATGGCCGAGGAAATGGACTTCTCGAAGCCAGAAGTCACATTTAGAGAATTTGGCGTACAGCTGCTCGTTGCGAAGGAGTTCCAGAATAAGGCGTAGGTGTTGTTCATGCTCCTCTTGACTTTTCGAATAAATCAGGATGTCGTCGATAAACACAATCACGAATTTGTCGAGGTAAGGCTTACATACGCGGTTCATAAGATCCATGAACACTGCAGGTGCGTTAGTCATTCCAAAAGGCATAACGAGAAATTCATAGTGACCATAACGGGTCCTAAACGCAGTCTTGGAAATGTCTTCTTCACGTACTCTCAACTGATGATATCCTGACCGTAGGTCGATCTTAGAATAGTAGCTCGATCCTTGCAGCTGATCGAATAGGTCGTCGATACGCGGGAGAGGGTAACGATTCTTGATAGTGACCTTGTTCAACTCACGATAGTCGATGCACATTCGGAATGTGCCATCTTTCTTCTTAACAAAGAGTACTGGGGCTCCCCAGGGTGATGAACTAGGACGGATAAATCCTTTATCCAAAAGTTCCTGTAGTTGTGTAGAGAGTTCTTTCAGTTCTGCAGGGGCTAAACGGTACGGTGCACGAGCTATGGGTGCTGCTCCAGGAGCTAGCTCGATTTGAAATTCGACCTGACGGTGGGGAGGGAGTCCAGGTAGTTCCTCAGGGAATACCTCGGGATAATCACGTACTACAGGAAAATCTTCAATCCTCTTTTCCTTTTTGTGGGTGTTGGTGACAAGTGCTAGGATAGCGGTGTGCCCTTTCTGTAAACACTTCTGGGCTTTTAAAAGCGAGATAATGCCTGTGACTTCTCCACCTTTGTTGCCTTTGACGATGAGGGGTTGACCAGAACTGCGAGGTATACGAACTGCCTTCTCTTGACAGAGGATCTCAGCGCGATGTTTGGATAACCAATCCATACCAATGACGACGTCGAAGCTTCCAAGTTTGACGGGGAAAAGATCGATACTAAACGTGTGGCCAGACAACTCTAGTGTGCAGTCGTGGATCATGTGCGTGGCCTCGATGTTCTTACCATTAGCTATCTCGACGATGTGCTTAGTACTTAGTAGTGCAGGCAGGTGCTTAAGTTTCTTACTAATGCGAAGGGATACATAACTGGCATCGGCACCGGAATCAAATAACACAGAAACATAACGATCGTCAAGTAGGAACTTACCCGCCACGACGTTGGGATCGTTCCTTGCTTCTCCAGCTCCAATCACGAAAGCTCTGCCCCTTGCATTCCCAGCATTGTTGTTTTGCTCATTGTTCCCAGCTCCCTGGTTGTTGTTGCGATTCTGATTCAGTTCAGGGCAATCCTTTCGCATGTGCCCTGTTGCCCCACATTTAAAACATGCTCGGTTGTTTCCCTGCTGCTGTTGCTGTTGAGGTTGCTGCTGATTCTGCCTTGCTGGGAACTGACTCCTACAATCCTTGGCGTCGTGCCCCATCTTGTGGCATCGCTGACACTGACCCTTGTTACATGCCCCATTGTGGTGCCTGTTACACTTGTTGCACTTAGGGTAGCTTCCCCTGTAGCCACCCTGTTGCTGAGTGCCTTTGTTGTTGTCAGTTTTCCTTTGCTGAGCTGGGGCTTGAGTAGGATTAGCATCTTTGCCCTGATTTCCATCCCACTTTCGTTTGCCATCACTAGAAGTTCCTTCCGCAGCACTGATCCTTTTGGGCAACCTGCCCTCCTCCACAGCCTGGTTGGTGAGTTTGTGGGCAAGATGAACCACGGGCTGTATGGCAGTGAGGTTAGCTGAGGTCACATGGCTCCTGATTTCTGGGACTAAGCCCTTGATGTACAATTCGATCCTTCGATACATGGGTCGGGACATGTTTGGGCAGAGAGCAGCATAGTCGTTGGACAGCTTGGTGTAGGTCTCAATCTCTGACCCAACCATCTTGAGTTCATAGTACTCGTCCTCGAGTTTGTGGATGTCATCCCTGTGACAGTACTCTTCCTTGATCATATCCTTAAAATCTTCCCATGCAGTAGCGTTAGCAGTCTCCAAACCAAGCATTTGAATTTGCGCCTTCCACCATGAAAGTGCGCTTCCCTCAAGAGTACCAGTAGCAAACTTCACCCAATTAGCAGGGGGACACTCGCAGACAGCGAAGACAGCTTCGACCTTCTCGATCCAGTGTAGAAGACCTATGGCACCCTCAGTGCCACTGAATGGAAGAGGCTTGCAATCCATGAAGGTCTTGAAGGTACAGACACGTGGTTGCACAGGCGCAGGCTGACCTGTTGTGAGGAGTGAAGCGAAATAGGTTTAGAGGCGAAAAGACGATGTGGCGGTAGGATCTAAACATCCTAAAACAACGAGCTTACCTATAGGGTGAGCTGCGAAAGCTGCAGCCACTGTGTTGAGCAGGTTAGTGAACTGAGCCTGGGTCATGTTGACGTTTCCTCGTCCGCGTCCACTCATTGTCTTCATAACCAGAAAACATAGTATGAGCGTGATGTCGTAACATAGCGAGAATGAGATAGAAGAGAGAAGGTGTATCTATCTAATCAGGCAAACTAGTACGTATAGTAAAGCAGAAAGCATAAGACAATTAAGCAAATACATATGGGTCCGAGCTATGAGGTCAGATAAGTCGAGCCTTGCGCTTGGAGTGTAGTGTCGTCACGAGTCACGGGTTATAGTCTGGTTTTTCTCAAAAAGATTTTTCCCCTTTTTAAAACCAAGTTCTCTATAACCAATGGCTCTGATACCAAATCTGTCACACCCCCAAAATCCACCTGCGGATAACACCCGCTTCGAGGGCGTGACTGACCAGGATCCAGCCACCAATTATACTGACTAATTAGATTGATAACAAAAAGTAATACTTACTAACCATAAGATTAGCAAATATCAAGTTCAGAGTTTAAGGTTTCAAGTTTTAAACAGTAATAAGTAGCGGAAGCATAAATAAACAGTTTTAAACAATGTTCATAAGGTAAGCATGATAAATGCCCAACACACGGGCAGACGACCACTACACATCCCAAGCAGCTGCTCCAGTCACTGGCCACCTGCAAAGCATGCAGTAAGGGGGTCAACAATAATGCTGAGTGAGTTCACTAGTTGTCCAGTTTTAATTACCAAAAACTTGTTTCACCAGTTAATTTATCCGTTTATACATGCCATGGGGAGCTACCCCAAAAGTTAGCGACTAAACTGTTTTTCCAATACCGAACACTAGGTAACCGTTTGCGTTTCCGCAGGATGCCCCGATGTCAATGTTCTATCATCATTGACGGATGCCTGAGTACATTAGTTCACGACCGATCCCATACCATGGCACGGTGTGAGGCTGGTAAGACCTAAATAGCGCTATCAACTAATAACCCGTTCGCCTGGCCCCGGCGACTAATCGGTATTATGTAGTAGGGACTTGAGTGATAGAGTTACGTTTAGTGCCATTGGTTGCATTCCGTATAAACAGTAATTAACTAAAAAGGTTTCCCAACTCAAGGGAAGGTAAAGTAAGTTTGTTCCCAGTAACCAGGGAAGGAATGTAAATGGTATCCCCTTTACAAGGGGATAGGGTTGTTCTAGTCTCGTGTCCCAAACCACCGGGACGCATGCTTTTAAGTTGTGAACTCACCTTGGGTTGCTCGGTAGATTAAATACCCGGTCAAGTATGTTGGTCACCACGTCCTAGCATGGTTACCAAGTATGGGTCAAGTCGGGTACAAGTAAACACATAGCGAACACGTATGGCAGTACATATAGCAAACACGTATAACATGCGAATACACAAACAGTTGGGTTATTGGGTCGGCCCTAAACATATAATCAGCAGTAACAAACATGCAGTCCAGTCAACAGAAAGCCCAACAGTCAAAAGCCCAATAACCCTAAAACAGTCCAGTCGAGACAAGAGTGACTCGCAACCGAGGTCTCGGTCCGTCACGTTTTGATTACGAGTCGCAACCAGAAGTTACGACTCGCAACCAGCAGTTCCGACTCAGCAGCAGTGGTTACGACTCGCAACCGGATTCGATAGGCGTTGATTACGACTCGCAACCGGGAGGTCTCGACAAATCCTGCTGTGGTCTCGAGTCGCAACCAAAGGTTCCGACTCGCAACCGTGATTACGTGCACAGAAATCCTTCTAGAACCTGCAAACAGTACTGGCCAATAGAATTGCAATTTCATGAAATCAGATTGTACTATGCCACTAAAACATGTTTTCTTGTCTAACCCTTGTCTAAAATGGATCAAACACACATATTTTTGAATATACAAACCATCTTCAAACTGTTCATCATATAATCAAACAATATTCAAACCACATTCATCATTTATAACCTAAAACCATGCACAAAACCAATCTAACCAACCCTTATCACAACCGAATAACAAAACCATTTAACCAACGAAATATAACAAGTCGGATAACACACAATTCATAAACATTCAATCCTTAAATCATGCATAAATCCTTACAACTAGCAACGATTTAATCAAACTCCAATATCTAACCGGATAATCATAGCAAACAACACCTACATGATTATGATCTTTAGATCCTAAATGCATCAATCGGATAACATAACAAGAGGCTACAAGCATCATTTAGTAACAAGCAAAGCAAAACAACTTGTAGAAATATTCATGCTAACCGGTTAGAAGTAGTGGTCCAAGAATTCGATAAACTAAGCTCCGAAGGATGATCTTGAGCTTGAATCCGCGAGCCTTGATGCTATGGTTTGACCCGAGAGAGATGAGATGGTGAGGAAGTGATCTTGGTTGCTAGAATTCTTAGGGTTTTTAGTGAGAGAGATGAGAGGAGAGTATGAGAGTGTGAGGAGAGTATGAGAGTGTTGTAAAAATGGTTAAAGGGAGGGGTGGGTTGGTTTATATAAGATTTCGAGTGGGCTAGGGTGTGGTTGCGGTGTGGGTTTCTCGGTCACAAGGCCCAACCGGCCCAACAGATAATGCTCACTCGAGACTAAGCGGTCTCGAGTCGGGTCTCGAGTGTATTCAAGGTTCCGGCTCCACTCACTTATATACATACACGCCTACATATATATATATATATATATACATACATACACATAACACGATATAACAGATAATTCATCGTTTTCATTTAATAAAATACGTACACGAAACGTTACATCAAGAAAGTTTCCCGGGAAAATCCGAAGTGTCACAAATAAACCAACCTTTACCCAGTTGGTAAATAATAATCCAACCTACAGAATTGGTATATAATAATCCTACTTATCAACATGTTGGTACTCAATGAACTTCTGTTAGTTTTTTTTAACTGAAGTTAGTTTTTAAGTTTTATTTATTACACAAGCAGTCCCTGTAGTTGTAATTTACTAGTTTTAACTATGAGTTAATAGCCAAAATGGTCCCTGAGGTTAATAGCCACAGCACCGCCACCACCGCCACCGCCACCGCACCGCCACCACCGCCACCGCCACCGGCACCGCACCGCCACCACCGCCACCACCACCACCCGTTTCCCTACATAACTCAGATCTGAGTTAAACAATATTAACCACAACAAATCAATACCATCTTCAATCATTAGAAGATAAAAGGAACCGAAGGGGGGTATGTTTACCGGAAGATTTTGACGGAGCCAAGCTCCACCGCAGCTGTCACTGCCGGCCACCGCTGCTCACCTCCGCCGCCGCTGCTCACCTCCGCCGCCGCCGCCCTCCTCTCTTCTCAGCCTCTCTCTCTCTCGCCTCTCAGTCTCTTTCTCTCCCGTTTTTCTCTGTGTCGCACCGCCGCACCATATGCCACCATCTGGTGGTGGCAGTTGTCAATCGGAAATTGGAGGGGGGGGGGGTGTCGCTCATCGGAGGGGACCACCGGCAGTGTCGGCTGGCCGGCTCCTCTTTGGTTCGCCGGATCCTAGATCGAGAGGAGGGAATGAAGATTGAGGGTTGTTCTTTGTTGCTTGTGAAAGTAATCGAGAGAAAGAGAGGAGATAGGGTTTTGTTTGTGAGATGAAGAAGATAAAGTTTGTGTGTGTATGTACAATATGCAGACAAAGAAAACTAAGGGTTTTCTAGTTGAGAAGATTACTTCTCTGTGTTTGTTTGTGAATGAGACTAAAAGGCATTTATGTATAGAGATATTGAGATCTCTCAAGAGATCTTGTAAATCTAATGTCGCGTTAATCGCTTGTTAATCACGAAATTAAGGGTCGTAAATTACCGCGTTAATCGTGGTGGTGGCGGTGCTGTGGCGGTGGTGGTGGTGGCGGTGGCGGTGGTGGCGGTGCTGTGGCTATTAACCTCAGGGACCATTTTGGCTATTAATTCATAGTTAAAACTAGTAAATTACAACTACAGGGACTGTTTGTGTAATAAATAAACTTAAAAACTAACTTCAGTTAAAAAAAACTAACAGAAGTTCATTGAGTACCAACATGTTGATAAGTAGGATTATTATATACCAATTCTGTAGGTTGGATTATTATTTACCAACTGGGCAAAGGTTGGTTTATTAAATACCAATTTTCCTTGAAAAAATAGAGATTATTATTATTATTATTATTATTATTATTATTATTTCTTTTTATGCTTTTTTTATAAACTTGTAATATGTATGTCATTATCTTTTTGTTCGGATAAACATAAAACATAACTAAATCGATATTTATGTTTTGGGTTAGCTTTCTTTTTCAATTTTAACTAGCTTAAACATATTTTAACTTTGACGTATTATATAGATAAATATTAAATTTACCTTATTGTTAAACTAAAACTTCAATATAATCTTAAATCCTAGCTAAACAAGTTTCGAAATTCATAATAATATTAATATGTTAGACTAAATATATTATTGATATATATAACTAAAATTATTATCAATAATATTAATAATAGATTTAGAATCAAATACAAATACTCAAAAAGTAAGAAGTCGTACAAATGGTATCAAATAGACTCCGAATGACCTCATTCAACCGACATTAGAACCGTCTTATCGAACTCTACTTTTAATTAACATGTACGAGTTGATGGGTTACATTTATATTGACTCATTTATGTCAATATTGCATGTAAATGTCTCTGTGTTTACAGGAAATATCTATACTATATAGTTTAAATTGTTCAACCCGTGTAACACACGGGGAACTAACCTAGTATATATATAAATGAGATGTGATTTGGGCTAGGTGGCATTGGATTTGAGACATTTTTGCTGATGTGGCAACTTATATTTTTGAGTTTAGGAGGGAATTCTCAAATGCCTTCATCATTCACGATTTTAACAAAAAAAAGAGGTCGGGATCCGTTTTTGTTTGGGTCATTCAATACCCGTGTTTTCGGATATATATAAAAGCCACGGAGACAACTTTCTCTCCTATTCCCCTGTAAACCCTAACAGAAAACTTCACCGCCGGTTTCATCTGCTGCTTCATTCTTCTTCTTCACGATTACAAGATCCCCTTTCTAATGTTCATCCTTCTCATCTCAATTATTGGTATCATCACCTACCGACATCTTCACTTTTCTTTCTCATTCTCCCTCTCAAAATTCTTCTGCATATGCTTGATTTTAACAATTAATCAAACAAGATCAAAGGTAAGTCTACGAAATCAAAGCTACATCTGGTTTATTTATGTTATTCGATTACATAGAATGTTGATTTTATAAAGATTCATTCGAATGCTATTAACATCATCATTGTTCTTATTTTTTTGTAGATCTGATCATAAAAGTTTTCAGGCATGTTTTTTATTTGTGTTGTTTATGTACTATATTTTTTAATCGAAGTTATTGATTGTTTATCATTTTTTTGATTTGCTATAATCTTTATACCAACTCTAATCGATTATTCTTGAAACCCTAACGTTGATTTAACATATATCTATTCATCTAAGAGTGACATAATTCGATTTAATTTTTACCCTAAATTGTTTTAGGGTTCTGAGTTTTTTTTTTATTAATTTAGTTAAGTTTGTTTCAGAATAATCATCCCTGACTCGGTTTTTGGCGTTGGACGTTGGCGATGGTGGAAATCCTTTGTTTCAGTATTTCGTGATGATGGGGAGGACAGATTCGCCGCTGCCACCATTTTGTTGTTCCGTGTTCGTCTTCGAATCCTTTAGGGTTTCTGGACGACAGTTAATGATGGCGGCTCTGGTTTCAATTGGTATTGGTCTGTGGCTTGGTCACTTTGTGTTTCAATATGTTTGGTCACTTTGTTTTCAGTATCATTTCTAGATGCTCGCTTTAATCTCTATAATTCTAAAGATCTAAAAAATGTAAAAGAATTCTAAAAAAATAAAAAGACCTAAAAGAATAACTGCACAATTCCATTAGATCTCTGATGTTTGCTGATGTTTGGATGCCACTGAATAGATAGTTTATGCATTTACTATTTCAGCTTTCATGTTGCAAGCTTTCATGGCCTTTGGGATCACATCTGTTGTAGATTTCAACAGGTATACATAAAACCCTAATTATATTGATCCAGCCGCTCTATGTTATTCGATGAATAGCCTCCATTTCATCTCTGCTTTGGATTCCCAATTGTGTTTCATCGATCCATCGGTAAGTTTCTCAAATCTCTAAATATTATTCCATCGCCTTCATACATAATCTGTTTTTTCTTCAATTATTTTAGTATTACTGTTGAAATCGGTTAGTTCAATGTAAGATTTAGGTTTTTTTTTGTAGGTGTTATGGGTTTTTGATTATTTTACTGTTGTAATTGTTGTGGCGGAACGAAGGGGAATACCAGCGACATCTTTCGTCAAAGATGTTCAAGCTTATTTTAATCAATTAGGGCTCGATGTTAACTCTACACTCGCGTTTCTTCAAGAAAGGTCTTCATTTTCATTTTCGTTTCACATATTCGTTCCTAAATATATCTAAAAAATACATTATAAGGGTAATACATGCACAGACTGATATATAGTGTGTATAGTTTTTACATATTTGTTTTATATTTATGAGAGTTTGATTTTATTCGACCCTTTTTCATATTTCTTATCATCTGTGTTCAAAATTATTATAACATGTTGTTCAATCATAAATAAAAGATTAATCAACGTAGAAATTATGCAATGCAAGACATGTATACCTTAATCACCATATATAGATTATTAATTGTTTATATGTTTCTTTTTTGGCAAAAAAAATAATAATAATAATAATAATAATAATAATAATAATAATAATAAGTGTCCAATAATATATTTAGGACTTTGTGTAATGCACACACATGTTTATATTTATGCAAATAAATACGTATGTTTGTATGCTTGAGGATTTGGTTTTATTAGTTATACATCAACTGATACAGCTAATAGCGCTCTCCATGACATGGATTACTTAATTAGATTTATTTGTTTTTCTAAATTAGTTTGAAGAAGTATTCTGGAACAATAGCACCTCCGATACTATTGTTAGCTTTACCAGCGGAAACCGGTGTTCTCGGTATTCAGTCGCAGTGTTCAGGTTTGTTGTTTTAGTCTTAGTGTTCGTTTATGAATTTGTTATCTTTGGTGGAAACTGGCGATGTTGAATTACAAATTATTGATATGTGTGTAAATTCATAGGTTGAGTTCTCAGTTTCAGTCGCCATACCGTTTGCATTCGATGTCGTTGTTCAGGTAAAACACACAGTATCTCTACTGGTATACATCTCTTACCCAATCAATGCAATAGAGGCATGTCAAACCGTTTCAGTTTTCGTTTTCTGATTTCCTTTTTATTTCTTTGAGTCGGATTCTCGCATTTGTCATAGTTTTCAATTTCTATATAAAAAATAGTTTGAAAGCCTAATTTCACACACATTCCGAGTCTTTGACGTATGGGATTTCTCTCTTAATTTGATTTTTATGTTTGTTTATTTTTCTTTTCTTTTAGTTTTATGTTCTTCAGGTGGTGGCGTTAGGTTTTGGCGGTGGTGTTAGGTTTTGTTGGTTCTAATGGGACAGACAGAGAGGCTGCAAGAGTGTGGTGGATAACAGGTAAGTGATTATCGTTATTGGTAAGAATTATATTTTATTAACTGATTTGGTTAAATTTATAAAGTACCAATCTGATTAGTATATTGTATAATTGTGTAGAGATGATTTTCTGCCAGCCCTTCGAGAAATAGTTTGTCTCCCGTCCGTCTACCCAATCTGAATAACTGCTCCGAGCCTCCTATGACCTCTGTCAAGGTAATGTTTAATTTCTTGATTTTTTGATGAAACAGCGAGATCTCAACGCCGACAACTGTCGATTCTTCATATCGGCAAATATGAACGAGAAGGCTGACGTCTCCAAGGAGCTCAATGCGAGGCACAGGAAGGTCTAATTTTTCATCTCTTACCAGATGTGGATCAGTTGATTATGTTTGATTATTCATAATCAGCCAAATGTTAATTTAGGATGAGCTGATTTTTTGTGATTTGAATTTTTTTTTAGGACTAATGAGTGAGGCACAGAAAGGTGTAATTTTTCATCTCTCACATGTAACGGACAACCTCCATTAAGGTAATGTTTCGTTTCTTGATTTTGTCATCTGACATGCTTATACGTCTTCTAGATTGATTGTGGGTTAAGAGTGTGTGAATTTTTTTATATAGTTTTGACAGGAATGGCATAGATGTTTGCACTCAAGGTGTTCGATGATTTGTCTTTGTCTGTGATGGCTATGAAAGGAGGGTCAAAAATGTTTTGTCTTCTTTAGCAGGCCATCAACGGATTTATGTACTTCTTACATGATCTTTTTTATTCTTTTTCTATAAATTATGTTTCTGTTTTGAGATTTTTGTGGTGAATATTGATTGTGGTTTTGAATCTTGCACATAACAAATCAGATATAGAACGTTGAGTTCATGCTGTCATTGATAAATTTGCAGACCGGATGTAAAGGTGACTTGGTGTAAGATTTTTTTTATATACAAAAGATTGCTTTGGTAATTTTCTTTTATTTGTTTTTAGGATTTGATAATTTTTCTTTTATTTACAACTTTTTGTGAAGATAGGAAGTTCCACAAGGGCCTAAAGAGAGTCCTAGGGGCCTAAAGAGAGTCCTGAAGGACCGTGACAGTTCGTTGGGCTAATGCCACACTTTGTTCCTCCACGTCATGATAGGTTTAACATGATTCAAAGGGCTTTGAATCTTGGAGTTAATGTTAAAATGATTACAGGTTTGAAAGATTATATGATTACTTCGTTTGCTAGAAAAATGACATGGATATGTGGATAACAAACATAATGTTAATATTCACGAAGTCGTGTTTTGGTTTTATTTTCTAAAATGTTTTTTTTCGGTTTCAGTTTTGAACGGGTATTTTTTAGCACCTATCTCATTCCCGGCTCTAATCCAATCTATAATACCTTTACGGCATACGCACTTGTCTTTTCACATTCAAAAAACCCTTAATCGTAATTTGAAGGAAGAAAGCAACAGGTATGTTTATATTTTGATCATTAAAGTTGTAAACTAAAGGCCTTTGATCTTTTTATCATTCATATACGTTCATATTTTTGGTTAAGAACCGGATGGCGGTGGAAGGTGGTTCGGCAGGGCTAGGGAGACGACGTATTGGAGGTCGTTGGGACCAAATTAAGCACGTGTCACATCCTGGTAGCTTTCTTCACACCAAAACCACAGAGAACACCCAACAACCGTTCCACTGCCTCGAAAAACCTCTCCCCAGAGGCTAAGTGTTGCTGTTGCCGACCACGATCATCGCAGGTGTGCTCCGGCAATTAGGGTTTCAGCTGTGATGGCTGGGATTCTGGTGACCCTAGATGGTGCAGTGGCAGTGGCGGTGGCGTAGACATGGTGGCATGGCTGCTGGCGTGGCTGTGGCTTCTCTGGTTTCAGTTTTGACTTTCGTGAGTTTAATTTACCGTTTAATTATTATTGTTGTTGGTTTGTTTGCGATTTTTGTTGATCTGATACGTTGTGATTATAAGTTGTTAATCAGTTGATTTGTTGAGTTGATGCGAAGTTTGTGTTTCGACTGATTGGTTAAAGATTTAGGGTTAATTGATATTAGGTATTTCACTTAGGTTAAACATAGTGTTTTTGAACTAAAAATAGGTTTTGTGCTCAGGTAGGTTGCAGGGTGCTTGGAACACTTATAAGAGATCTACACAATCAAAAAATCTTGGTAACAACTTGAAGCGTACGTAGTGTTTGGTACACAATAATAAGAGTTGTGTGTGGTTTTTACGCACTTGAAATGTAATGTGTAAAACGCTGAGGTGTGGATGCAGTTGCAAAGGTGGATGCATCTAAACACACGTAGCAACACAAAAAGAAAAAAGTGACATGGTTGTAGATTTCTTTTTTAAAAAACAAATAATTCTTTTTTTTACAATGTTTTACGTTTTGCCCAATTTATATGACATATTCCAAGTTGATAGTTTTGTTAGTAATGTGGGAGTCGTTGCGACAGGCAGTGGGGAAGCATAAGCTGTCCAACTCGCTGTAGATAATGTAGGACCCGAATGACCGGTGTTGCCAGCTAGGATGATTGAACCAATTGCAGGGAAACTGTAGTTATTGGATCATCAGGCTACTTCGAAGCTCAAGGGATTTTCTCTATTTTCTACATAGTGTATACGAAACAGAAATATATCAGGTTTGGTTCCCACTCTTTAGCTTCGTTTATTCGGTATACGTCAATCAATTGCAATGACGAATTGTGTACTAAAATATAAAAATAATATGGGAAGATATGTACTTATAATATAATTGAAGAATGAATTCTTGAATTAACTTCATTACGTGAAAACTAGCATGTTAGTACATTGACAACTTATTATTATGTTATGCCCTCAAGAAATAGAATAAAAAATGATAAATTGCTTGTCCACATATGATTTAGTTGCAAGTATGGTTCACATGTTGCTATAATCATCCAGATAGAACAAATGATAATTACATTATTTTTTGTTATGGTTTGGAGATTGGATCTACCTCTAGCAAACTATATTTGAAAATAAAAGTATTTTTTTAGTAGTATAAGGTTTAGTATTGATTTTTTCCAATGATTTACTAGGTTTGGTAGATGGATACTGAAGGTAGCAGTTGTTAATGCTCCAGCCTTTGGTGACATTGCTATATTGACCGGAGGTAATCCCACAAACATCTTTATATTTTCATTAACATTTCATCCCATATATGCACTTTATCATGAACATTTCAGCTTATGTAGCCTAAACCGTTAAAGGAATACAGAAAATAAAGAATCACAATTTCAGAACAAAGTCGATGTGGTGGCGGAGACACCAAAACAAAGCCGATGGAAAAAGGGAAAGCTTATAGGTCGTCGAACTTTTGGAAGCATTTATGTTGGATCTGGATCTAACAAGTATTTAAATACCATGTACTTAGAATTTCTTCTCATATGTTGCATACTTCAGACGCTAATAAGAAATACTATTTCATCCTTTAATAGAGAAACCACAGCTTTATGTGCACTGAAAGAATTTGAATGGTGCCGAGCCCCGGCGTCGGACATTAAAAGATCAGAGCTGCAGCAAATGGTGGCGGTTTTGGATTCTGTAGTTATAAGCGAAACGGTGGATCGATGGACTTAGGGTCTGGATGGGCCAGGATGCTTTACGGTTAAGAGTCTCAAAAATGTCTTGAAAGAGGCACGTCGGCTAGCAGTAGTATGCAAGTTTTGGTGGAATAGTTGGGCCTCTAAGAAGGTGGGTTTGGTGGCTTGGAGGGCAGTAATGGAAAAGCTTCCGACTTTCGTTTCGCTGCAGTGACGAAACATCAATGTCCCCCCTTTTATGGTGTGTGTTCTATGGTGATCTCAATGAAATGAGTACATCTTACTGTCATGCGCCTTTGCACAAACGATCTGCCAAGTTATTGCCCAGTGGGGTAAGCTTCATATCTCTTTTACTGCAGACCTATCCCATTTACTTGACCTTCATAAATATGTGCTGGGATCCGCCAAGAAGAATAAAGTTTATATGGGATCTTTTTAGTTACCATGTGGATTTTGTGGAAGATGCGGAACAAGGTCTTTAACCAAGGGTCGATTTGCATCACGAGTATCGTGCATGAGTTTAAGATCATGAGCTTTTTGTGGATTTGACATTGGACTTAATTTAGTTCCCTGGGATTAGTGGAGTAGCTTCAGGGTTGATAGTTGTGTATCGTTAATTCTGCTGTTGGTTTTTTTGGTGGGGTGGGCTTTGTTGGTATTTTTTTTTTTTATATTGGTGTACTTTGGCTAGCTGCTTGCTGATTTTTGTTTAATAATATTCTTTGTTTGTTGGGCTTTTCAAAAGAAAATCTTAAAAAATAATTTTAATCAAAACAAACATTCTTAATTTTAGGATGATATATTGATATAAATAAGTTATAAACGTACCTGTAGCTCAAGATTAACTTATATTTATATTCAGTAATGTAACTCTTTGTATATTATCATTATTCTATTATGAGTTATAGTAACATCATACGTTTTTTAGCATGGTTTCAATATTTCTTTCCTAATCTACTGGTCTTAGAAATTTCAATGAGAAACAATAGCCCAATAAAGCAATGCCATGATGTCTATATTCATATGTAGGGATGAGCAAATGGTACTGCGTATCGGTCTCGAACCGGTGCTGAATTTTCCAAACCGAAATATTTTCGGTACCGATTTAGTACTGACATTTGAGGTTTTCTGTACATGTATGGCATGTTACCGGTTTTACCTTCAAGTACTAATGCGTACAGGTACCGAACCATATCGTACTGGGTATTTTTGGTCCCAGTATCTATTTTTTAGAATTTTCGATATCTGTATTTTCGATATGGGTAAAGGTTTGGTACCAGTTGGTACCGAGCTCATCCATATGCATGTGCCATGCTTAAAGTATTACTTGAAAATTCTATATTTGTATTGGTTGAATTATATATTTCTAAGACCAGTTGATTAGAAATATATGTATGTAAATTTCATGCTAATCCTTTACTTTTCAACTCACACACTATTTACATATATGTAAATTCTCAAAGGAATCGTCTATAAATTTCATGCTAATCCTTTACTTTTCAACTCACACACTATTTACATATATGTAAATTCTCAAACGAACCGTCTAATTACATATACAGTAAAATTGATATTTTACATATGTGTTAACCAAGAATTTAAAAAATGCGTGACAATTCATACTTATCATCAGTTTATATATTTTATCATCTATTTACGTATTTAACGATTTGTGATTTTTTTATTCATTTTTTTCGATTCATTTTAATTTAATATTTACGTAAGTAATGGAACTTTCTTTTATTTCAAAGTTTATGTACTCTAATATATTCCTATGTGTTTTAACATGTATAAAATCATAATATTTATATCAATGGTGATAATGAAGATAATGTTTTAACTTTCGCTCTAATACCGATGTTTTACTATATATGGAGTTGGTTAGGTCAAAGTGGAATGGGAATGTTAGGAAACCAGGGTAGTATTGAGAGCTGAAACACCTTTTGGGAATGTCGGCCGACCTTTGTTTCCGATTCAGTTAAATAGTGGTATTGAATTCTAATCTTAAATTTTAAAGTTATATGCTTTGAGGTTGAAGTATTTGTATCCGCTTTCGACTTCCATCACTCTACTTATAAGAACTACTTTTTCACATGTCTATTTCTGTAATGTTTTTCAATATTCTCTATACTTCACCATCCATGTCGTTTTACTATATACGATATCGTTGTTTAAACTATGCGTATATGTATAAGGCTTTCAAAACTCCAACAAACTTACCAAATGACCATATATTTTAGTATATTTTAATGTAATATGTACTTTTAATGTACATGGTGGATTTTCATTTAGAAGTTTAAAATGATTATAAGCATCTCCAACTTTGATCAAATAAGAGTTTGATTTTTGTATTTTCAAAATTCAATAACTATACGGTAGACCCATGTTATTTAGAAAATAATAATAAAACATTTGTTTGTACTCGAGAATGACGTGTATCACATGTTAAGCAAGAAATTAGGGTTCTAATAATTTAAAATTATATTAATAATCATATAAACAAATAAGATCAAGTTTGTTTTGTTTGTCTTGATAAGATCATTTTATTTACTTCATAAAACCGGTTCAGTTTATTCATTTTGAAATTTGATTAGTTATTGTAGGCTTAGTGACTGGAATATTGTTGTAGTTGTTTAACTGTATATGTTTAAATCTATAAACGAATCCTAAACATAACATTCTAATTCATATTCAAATACTTATCAATCCATAAACAAATAATTAAATATAGTATTTAGATTTTAAAATTAATTCAAAATAATGTTGACTAACGTCTAACACGCTACTCTAATTATTGGTATACTATGAAAAAGGAAGTTCACGGGTGATAACGTTTATCGTCACATATCGTACATTTTATAAAATATATGATATGTGGTGTTGTTTGTTTAAAATATATATATTTTTTGTTCAACTACGGGTGATAAAAAATGAAAGTTTCACACATTATTCATTTTTAAAAGTATATATACAATTGTTTAATAAAATATAAATATCCAACCCATGAGTATTCACGAGTGATAACCTAGTTACCTATATATACAAAAAGCAACACATGACGTTTCGAAGTTCGAACAACACATGACGTTTCGAAGGAATGGCAGTTATTTTTTTACCCACTCCTGCCCTTTGAACTTTGAAGTAAACACCCACCACGTACCCTTTTATTCCCTCCTAGAAAACTGCCATCACAAATTCACAATCTTTTTTTTTTTTTTTGAACGGCAAATTTGGATCACTGACGGACCACTGGAGTATTATCGTGCCACCAGCAGAACCACCCGATCATATCCATCTCCACTAGGCAATAATGCCTATACACCAACCCGATCATATCCATCTCCACTAGGCAATAATGCCTATACACCAATTCAGGAGGAAACACAATAAATCTGGGAAAACCCCCTTTGTGAGAATCGAACCCATAACCTAATAGTCATAAGCCTTATCCCACTCCCAAAATACCACTAGGCTATAATGCCATGGGTCACAAATTCACAATCTAACAAGAAAATTTACTCTCAAACTCTATCATTGTGGATACACCCAATGAAACCAACACAAACATTCCACTACCGCCGTGAACCAAAGAGAGGCGTCTCCTCCCACCATCCCGCCGTTTGTCACCTTTTCAAACAGTGCATCTCCTCCAACGGCCACCACCCCCATCGTTTTCCACTATTTCACTGCTCTCTTTAACCATCACCACCCCCATTTTTGTTCTCCTGTCGTAAGAACGTCACATGCTTTTTCTGGTCTTCACCCGTCAATAAGTTTTTCTTATTGATCTTCTTATTTCAGACTTTCTAATTCGTCCACAAGTTGGAGTTGGAGATTGCAGAAATGCAGATGAAAATGAAACCTAATACAAAAACAAACTTAAGTCATGAGTTTACAACTGAACCACCAAGACAACGTTTAAAAAGCCACAACCAAACCGACACACCTTTTCCAGTTGGTTCGCATGCCGATTCAAATAATATATTCTCACCGAACCATTACAAAGTGCCGCTTGAAATTATATTCCCACCGATAACCGTTCCAATTTACCACGTCAAATTCAAATACTACACCCTATTAAATTCACAAGCGGAACCGTTTCGCTACCGTCGTTCTCATGATCAACATCCACACTGTGCAAATTCGAGTGGTACAATTCATACTTAAGATCTAGAGTTTCGTTTCAATTTCTTGAAGATCGTCCGGCTTTGAGTTGTTGGAAATGATTTCAGAGATCAAGAAGAGAGAGAGATCAAGAAGAGAGATGAAAATGAACTCTTTGATGATTTCTTGGGAAAGAAGATCCAAGAAGTTTCATTATCGACAAACCTATTAAGATCTCCATATCCCATTCTTCCGCTTCAAGCGCCATTCTTTAATAGCAACCAACAATTTATCAGTCACGTTCAACATCAATGGTTCTGTTTAAACGTTGCTCAATTGATTCATTGACATGCCTTTTCCATAATTGTCATTCTTTTCCTTCTCGAATTGTAATTAGATTAACAATTTTGATTCGGAGGATCAAATTACTTAGGATTATCTGCTATTTTCTTTATGTTATTTTAGGAACTTACGAAGCCCATGTATGTTTAAATTGTCCAAACTTGACATGCAAATTTATGCATGTAGTGGGTTAGAAAACATGGGTGGTTAAGACATGATTAAAGGGGTAGTGTATTTATAAATTGGGTTGAAAGTAATTATTTGACAGAGTTAAGAGAGGTTTAATAAATTGGGTTGGAAGTAATTATTTGACAAAGTTGAGGTAGGTTTAATAAATTGGGTTGGAAGTAATTATTTTGACAGAGTTAAAGCAGGTTTAAGCATGTGTTATAGGTTGTTTTTGATGTTAAAAAAATTGGGCTGAAAGTAATTGGCAAGGTCATGTTCCAATCAATGTGTTATAAGTTGTGTTTCATATTACAAAGCCAGAAAGTAATACTTGAAAAAGGAAAATCTTATATTGATTCGTATAAATCAATAATATATTTATTATGAACGTAACAAATAACATGATATTTTGATTCATGCACCTTATATGTTAAATTAATTCTTTTATCCATTTAATCGTTAGTTGTTTGCCCATGTTTATTTTCTACTTATTTTTTTATTTCTAACATATGGTCATGTGGGGAAACTATAACAATATGCTTAAATGAGTAAAAATGTATTGTTGATGCAAGGAAAATCTTATATGCATAGTAGGAGCCTATTTACATATTAAAATTTTATGGGTATTGAAATTGACTCGATAAATGTGAGAAAATGCACGGTTAACATTCTTTGGCGCAAGTGGTTTTGTAAGCTGGAGGTTAGGCGAAAAGAAAGAATATGTTGCATTAACCTTAAGAAGTTTTGCATCTATTGTAGTGATACTAAAGACTTAATAATCAACATCCCGCCGCAACGCGCGGATAAGCATAAACTCGTTTTTGTTATATACTTGAACTTTAATTTAACTGTATTTTCTTTATTATGAAGCAAACCAGACCCAATATGACTATACCTTTATATTTCTAATAATAAACCGGTAGACAACCGACCCTTAGATGAGTTAGATGTTTCTGACCCTATGAAAACATATTTGGGTACATCACTGCTCTTTATCCCACCGATCAAGGTAAGATTTGTCCTTAGTCTCTCCCTTATATTTATACTCTACTAGTAGCTTTTGTTATAAATGAAATTCATTTTACCACAAGTAAGTATCTATTTCTTTTATCCAAATCAACAATTTTTTTAGAACGTGGATTAACTTATTAAATCACCTTATGCATTAAATTATACAAAATTCATCTCTATTCGGCTTGTAAGATTTTTGTCTCGTTTCCTTTTTTAAAAAGAGAACATGTTCTCAATACTGGGCCTGGCCCAGCTTCATATGTGTGGCCCGAACATGTAACCAAAATCCTTAAAATTCGTTCATGAATCATAAATTATGCTCACACTAGTCCAGGTATAATTTGAAAAAACAAAACAAAGATGTTATTTTACTTTTATAGTTTTTTTGCCACATTTTTTATTAAAAATTGTATTATCCCGCATATTATATATTTAAATCATACAAATATCATCGGTTTATAGTAGCTTCTTCAATTTATTGTTTCCTTTGTTGTTTCTTATTTTCATTTTCCCTTTTAAAAATAAGTCATGTTTAGTCTTTTAATAAAATTTACGAACTTATATACAAATTTCTTAAAGTTTTGAATGTGTTTATAGGGTAGGGATATGGTAAAAAGTGTCTAAAATGTGAGAAGGGTAAGAAGTGTTTTAAACCATTGGATATTTGATCTAATGGTTGAGATCAATAGGGTATAAAATGTAAATTGTGTTTTAATTAGAAGGACCTTATGTAAAATTAAAGGGCAATAGTGTCTTTTCCAATGTTTCAAATATGGTAACCGCCATCAATCTCCTAAAAACTAGCTATTCAAATTTAATTGCTAAATTATCTCGATCCTAAATTCTAAAAATAGAAAAATATGTAACTGCTGCAAAGAAACGTATAACACTATACATCCATCATATAACACTATACATCTATCATATAACACTATATAACAATATATAACACTATATATCCATCATAGGCATGCTACCAGAAAAATATAACACTATATAACACTATGCATCCATCATATAACACTATATAACACCATGTAACACTATATAATACTATATAAAAAATATATCACACTATACAGTTCTAAATGGTGGTTGCACTATAGAATTAATAATTGATGGTGTTATATAGTGTTTTTTGATGGTTGCGCTACAGAGTTATGTAACACTACAGAACTATATAACACCAAAAACCATATTATAACACCATATAACACCAAGTAACACTATATAACACTATATAAAAAATATATAACACTATGCAGTTCTGAATGGTTGTTGCACTACAAAATTATATAACACTACATAGATTCGTAGATTAAATCCTAAAATCGAATTCCTATAATAAAGGGTGGAAGTTATTTTGGGCAGTTATCTTTAAATCAATTAATTGAAAGAAAATAGAAAAATTACTAATTCACCCTTTTGAATTAATTTAGATATAGGACACTTGTCATCACCACATTATTTCTTACCCTTCTCACACTTTGGGCACTTTTTATGGGATCCTTTACCTGTGTTTATAAACTTAACGTATTATTAAAGTTTAAGAATATAAATTTCTAAAAGTTTCAAGTGTTTATACTGATGCATAGACAAGTGTTAAATTACATCTAAGACATAATATAATTCATTTAAAAAATATAAGCATTTTTTTTTTGAAAAAAATATAAGCAAATGACAATACTTTTTTAACCTAAAAGTGCAGGTTTTTACTTTTTAGTTAAACGTGTCTTTCGTATTAAACTAACTATATTTTCCAAGTTATTACAATGGATTAAAGATATTGTCCAATCATTAAAATGATATTCAGGAAATTATTTGTTGAATTATTTAAAAATAATAATAATAATTGTTGAATGAAGGTACTATACTGGTGGTTTTAATGATGGATGTTTTTTAGGTGATCGACTTTATGGTTTACTTTTATCATGTTACAGAAATCATATGTTTTTGCAGTAGAGATGTTAGTTTAGTTACTAAAGTGGTGAAATTGTAGTTAATAGTCAAACTTATGGTTACTAGCCCATTTGCATATTTATTTTATAATTAAGTAAATCAGGATAATAGAAAAAACTGTAATATTTGGTTTGAGATAATGCTTATAATTTTTTACTTGAAATTGGTTACGTATTGAAAGCGTATTTTTACATGTAAGACATATTTACTTAACCATAGTAAACAAACCAACATGTATGCATGTGTGAAACATGTATGAATGTTGGCCATTAGATCTACCATCTATGGTTATATATATATATATATATATATATATATATATATATATATATATATATATATATATAGAGAGAGAGAGAGAGAGAGAGAGAGAGAGAGAGGGGTTAACATACAAAAAGCCTTATCGTACTTCACGTACGCGACAAGCGTAACCATCAGATCAGGACCATAATCACGCATGGAACATATAATCACGCATAGGAACATATAATCACGCATGGATTCAGTTTTTTTTTTTTTTTTTATAATCACGCATGGGATACAAAATCACGCACGTTAAGTTGATCAAAAAAATAATCACGCACGTTATCTTTTTTGTCGCGTACGTTAATGTAGGTTAAGCCGTTTTGTACATTATACTTTCTATATATATATATATATATGTTTATTTTTAGTAATCACGTTGTTATTTACACTTTCAAACTTTGTAGTTTTATCTTTAAACCGGACTAAAATGTTTGGTTTGCGAATTGGTTTTTAAACTTACTGGTATCAAACTACCATTTGCTTAATCGTAAGTAGCAAATAAACCAACATATGTTGCACAATCCTAAAAGTTTTCTCCTTACTCATGTTAAATATTTTTTTCTTTACTTAACGTTTTTTTTTTCTTCTTCTAAAAATATATCAAATGATATGTTACATGTATCTACCGGGTCAAACCAACGCATGTCATAAGTTACTTGTTTCTAGTGTCTTGTAAACCCAAACTATGAAAGCACTTCGAAACCAAATGTATTAGTGGTTTGTTTTAGGCTTGCTTACATAACAAACATACGTTGATGGTCTAGTGTCATCAGGTATATAAACCCATTAGATCGGTAAGGGTTCGATTCAAATCTCATAAAGTGAGCAATAGATAAATATTATTTTAAAAGCATAATTTAGAAAATTTTGTGTTAGTCACTAAAAGAAAAAAAAAAGGGTTATTGAATTTTAATAATCATAAATTTCACCAGTTGGCCGAGAATAATCTCAACTTTGAAAATTCCCTCCAATAATCCTAACTTGTAAAATTTGGCTGCCATTGATCATTTTCTAACATAAGTGCACTTAAATCAATTAAAAATTGAAGCTATTGAGGACACCAAATTCTTATATGTTTGAAAAAGACCAATGGCGGCCAAACTTTTACAAGTTGGGATTATTGGAGGGAATTTTTAAAATTGGGATTATTATCGGCCAACTGATAAAACTTATGATTATTAAAATCTAATAAAAAAAAAAAAAAAGAAAGTTACCATCCCAAACTCCATAAACAACCATCTCTAAAACCAAACATTTAGGTATATCATGTGTATCACATGAGAATCACTAACACAACATTTTTTGTGTTGAAGGTTTAACCGAACATAACATAGTCGTTACCAACACATTAATTAAAATTCGAAATTCTTTTTCTTTAACCATTATATCAATATCCTAATAGCAAACTAAGACATTAAAATAGAAAACTACATTTATAGATCTTGCAGTCGTAACATTACTATGCATGACCCGTTGGATTCGACTAAGTAGCTCCACAACCTCATGCGTAATGTAACCACCACCACCACCATCATCATCATCATCATCATCATCATCATCATCATCATCATCATCATCATCATCATCATCATACTCAGTAAATCCCACCAATAGCAAAGCAAAGGTAGGGTCTGAGGAGGGTAAGATGTAGACAGCCTTACCTCTACCCCGTAGGAATAGAGAGGCTGCTTCCAGTGAGACCCCCGGCTCAAAGGTAACCAAAAGTTTCAAATGCAAATGATACAAAAACGTATTGGTTGTACATCAAGAAATGCTTTCTCGTGTTTGGTCTCTTTGCGTGAAACACCTTTTAAAGCGGTCTAACCCAAACTAGTTCGGGATGGTGGTTTGAAATGCTTTTCTTTTTCTTTTCTTTTTTTTCAAAGTTGTTAATTTATATTCAAAGTTCTTTTTTTTTTTTTAATTTCAAAGTTTGGTTTGTAAGTTTCCTACCGTGAACTGAACCCCGAAACCATTTTTTTTTTTCAAATCATAAAGTGTAAACCGAACTTTCCATTAAAGCATGTTATTATTTGTCAAATCGAATGCATGTTATGATTTTTCAAATCGAACCATTATAGTATGTTAGACCTAAAATAAACTGTTTGATTGTTTTCATTTTTTAGTGATAGTCTATAGTTTACAACAACAAACCTTCTAAGACTTTTAGGAAATATACATCGCTCGGAACAGGAGAGATAATGTGCTCGTAAGGAAGGTCTGACCTCAGATATCACCAACATATTTTGGAATTATTGGTCGTGGTTAAGATGGGAACTTCGCAAAAGTGTTCTTAGATGAGAGTAACTCCAAGATGGATAACGTCCTGAGAAATCCCCACCCAGACAAGCAAAAAACACAGTCGTGAGTTCATTGTAGGCAAAAGTGCAAAACTAGAGGTGTATATGAGGCAAACCGCTCGTGAACTACTCTTGTAAGGCATAACGGATAATATTGTTTGGTTTAAAGTCGGATGTTACTAATGGTATATATCATATTCGCTCATGTCTAATTCGGTACGAGGGCACAAGCATTATCAAAAATGGCGAGTCCTTATAGGTGGTTTGGTAACTTGTTGGACAAATCCCACATCTTCGAGTCTTGATTTGATCAAACCTCATCAAGAACTATAAATCTACAACTCTACAAGAAAGACATGATTCTAGCGCTTTAAATCTCATATATAATAACTAGGGCTGCTAATGAGCCGAATGAACACGAACAAGACTTTGTTCGTGTTCGTTTGTTAAGAAATATATGTGTTTACAAACTTTTCTTGAACACTTACTGAACGAGATTTTGTGTTCGTATTCGTTTGTTAAGGAAATGAATTTGTTCGTGTTCATTTGTTAACTTCAGGCTACGAACAAAAACAAACATTAATTAACACATATGAGCACAAACTAATGTTTATAAACACAAATGGAAACAAACAAACACAAATAAACGTTCATGAACAAAGTATATATAACACACTAACACATATCAAATATTTAATTTGTCGAAATCTTGATGTATTTAAATAAAATATAAAAACTAAAACATTAATGAACTATCGAACAAAAACAAATACGTTACCAAATGTTCACGAACATAAATGAACGAACGCGGACACTGTTCATATTTGTTCATTTAACTAAAACAAACGAATTTTTTTCGTGTTCATTTATTTAATAAATAAACAAACACAAACAAACTTAGTGCCGAAGAGTTCATGAATTGTTCACCAAACATTTGTTTTGTAGCCCTGTAGAAATAACTATAAATCATAGCATATATATAAATTAAAAAATCAGGAAATCAAACATAATTATTTTGCTACCAGAGAATTTCAGGACTCATCAGAAGAAGACTGCAACGGTCCCATCTTTATTAACACTGAAAAAAAAATCAAAAAGAAAAAAAAAGGAAAAAAACATGTGCAGGTGAAGATGCTAGTCTGGAGGATATATAATTATAGTTTGGAAGAGAATATGGACCCACCGGAGATAGAGTGTCGTATAGAGAATGACGACGGTAGGGCCACCGGCCACCGCACGCCACCCAGTCCTCACCAACCACTTTTGCAACCGACCCACTTCATAAATAGCCACAAATTCTTTTTTGTTTTCTTTGATTAAAAAAAAACGGGTTTGATATTTGAGTCAAACGGGTTTTACTGATAATTTACCGTCGTGCCTACGGACGGATGAGTTACCGGGTTTTTCCCAAAATTGGTGGTGAACCACTCGAGTTACTTTCGGAGTTGCTTGAGATTGATTTGTTGACACTTAAAAAAACAAACACTCTTAGATGACGTCATGCATTTCCTTTAATTTTTTGTTTTCTTTGCTCTATTATTTATATGCTTTTATTTTGTTTTCTTTGATCTATTATTTATGTGCTTTTTAATTTTATTAGTGTCACACAAAATGAGTGGTGAAATTACAAGTCCACCAAACACATGATGAAAACATAGTTGAAACTTGAACATCATCTAACAAATAATTTAAGTTTTTTTTTTTGTTTGCATTCTCAAAAGTCAAAAATCCATGTCATGTTGTGTTGTCAATTTTAGTATTTAAAATAAAAATAAAAATGTAAGATTTAATTGAAAACATTCCTTAAGTGTATGTGTTATGCGATAAGGCATGGGCGACTGACGTTACTAGCGTTAAACGCCAGCCCTACATTAGCGTGAAAGAATGGGGTGTGGGGGCATTTAGGTTTGCACGGTTTGTTCGGTTTGGTTATTAGCATTAAGCTTAACCGTAAGCGAAGTCATCGGTTAATTCGATTAATTTGTCGGTTTCCGGTTCGGTTCAGTTACTTTCGGTTAATAACCAAATCAAACAAAGGTTAAAATTTTTGCTTAGAAATACATGTAATAGAGGTATAAATACATGAAATGAAAGTATAAATAAATGAAATGGAGGTACGTACATAAAATGAAAGTATAAAACATGAAGTGGATGTATAAGTACATGAAATGAAAGTATAAAACATGAAACAGAGGCATAAAAGCTATAAATATATGAAAATATAAATGGTTCGGTTAATTTCGGTTCATTTTCTGATTCAGATTTAATTAACGATTCAATTATTGCACACCCCTAGCATTCACAGATATCTCAGAAACTTTCTCTTTTTGCCAATCACAAAACAACAAATTACAAATTTGTTTTTAATCTTTTTGAATTTATTTAGAGTGAATTTCAAGGATTATCTTTTATCTTTATACCCATTTCAGGCAATGTCCTTTATGTTCAAAATTGACAAGTTTTGTCCTTTATGTTTTCAAATCATACACGTTTTGTCCTTTAGGTCTAACCCAGTTAATTTTTCAGTTAAATTTAGTCATGTGCTTTGCACATGAGAGCATTTTCCCAGTTCAAATTTGGTCTCTTCCACCCATCACCACCTCCGATCCACCTCAATCACAACCTGCCACCACCCACCCCACCCTACCTCCACCTCCATTAACCGTCGCAATTACCATGTGGCACCTTCCTCGTCACCTGCCATCATAGACTGCAGCCACCTTTAAATTCGAATAAGGGTTATACCTTACCTGCACCACTGTTGCGGCCACGAGTTGTAACTGGAATCCAAACCCGCAGGTGATATATCTTCACCCAGCTTGGTTCTTAAAAAACATTGAAACTAAAATGGATGCTTAGAAAAAGCAAGTAAACGAAATTAATGATGTGGATCTCACCTTCCAATTCAAAATCGATGTAGTCCAGCAAAATTTTGTTCTCGTTGAGTTTGATATCGTTGATCTGTAGAGAACATAAAGTAGGTGGGTGGTATTAGTGGAAAGTATTTATACATGGATATGGAAAACTAATTAATTAATACATACCTTGCACCGAAACCAAGCAGCATGAAATCCGTCCTCAAATGTTCTCATTTCAGCCAGTTGCCCAACTTTAAAGCTTGGCCTTTCCATTATGCCATCTGCACATCAACAATCTCCCTGATGAGGAACAATTTTGTGAACAAAAAACTCCTAAGTGTATCACTGTTTTATTTTCAATTCAGTGAGTGATAAGAAGAAATCAAACCTTGAATTTAGGGTTTATTTCAACAGCTTACAACTCGTCGCCCAATTCCAACTGGTATCTGAACCCAACAGCTTTCAACCTAAACAAAAACTACACTTAATTAATTGTTGCGGCCACGAGTTGTAACTGTAATCCAAACCCGCAGGTGAGGTATAACCCCCAATTTGAATTTAAAGGTGGTTGCAGTCTGTGATGGCAGGTGATGAGGAAGGTGGCACATGGTAATTGTGGTGGTTAGTGGCAAGTGGTGAAGGCGGCGGTTGATGGAGGTGGAGGTATGGTGGGGTGGGTGGTGGTAGATTGTGATGGAGGTGGATTGGAGGTGGGGATGGGTGGAAGAGACCAAATTTGAATTGACAAAAATTCATTCATGTGCAAAGCACTTGACCAAATTTAACTGAAAAAACTAACTGGATTAGGCTTAAAGGACAAAACATGTATGATTTGAAAACATAAAGGACAAAACTCGTCAATTTTGAACATAAAGAACAACGCCTGGAAATAGATATAAAGATAAAGGACAATCCTTAAAATTCACTCATACTGAATCTTTATTTTGATAGTTTGATGGATATTAAAATCATTACACACTTGAATGGAAAAAAGTGAGTGAAAACCCTATTACGAATTAGTAGCCAGTTTTTGACATGACAATAAAAACTATTGAAACCCTAACATATTGGTTGCGTAACGGAAGATCTGAGTGTTTAGTTGTTAACAACAAAAAAAATAATTTACAGAACTTTATAAACAATTGAAAGAATGAAAAATGTGTCAATCCCTAACAACTTTAAAGTACTAGCAGACATGTACATTAATGAGGGAAATTTGATACATGATATGATAGGAGGTTCACGTACATGGAAAATGTAATTCACACTAGACATGAAAATACATTTAATGACTTTTAAGTCTTGGAGAAATGTAGGGATAAGCATTTGGTACTGGGTACTGATACCAAACCAGTATCGATTCGTACCGGGTATATTTGGTACCGGCACCGGTGCCCACTTTCCCCGTTTTTCGGTACCGATAAATACGGGTACCGTTACCGAACCGGTGTATTCGCTACCGGTACCCATTTTTTTCATTTTTCGATACCCGTACTTTTGGTACCGGTTCAATACCGAACGAGTACCGTGTTTATCCCTAGTGAAACGTATATACGCGACCACATGTTCACATATGTTGTGGCTAGAGGTGTAATTTTTATTTGGTTTCCTAAAGAGTTAAGTTGTAGTGTGATGTATGTTTGAGACTTGTATTTTTTACATGTTAAGTGTTGACTATAAGAGATGAACATCAATGTGAGAAGAAACGAGCAACCAAGGGATCATCAAACAAATGTGACTAATTACACAACCCATATGTGAAAGTATATGTGCTTATCATGTTATGTGTTAATTATGAGTTTGTGTTCTTTTGAATATCGAGTATGATTATGAATTACTAGAGGTACTATGTGAAGTATAATTTTCGTCTAGTAAAAGAGCAAAGTCTCATCATGAGGAGTACGCAATGAGTATGTACTATGTAGTCTTAAACAACATTATTTGATACACAAGGGTTGCTCATTGAGATAATCTTGTTCTATCAAGAGTAGGCGCACATGATTTTTAATCACATATGATAAGTGTAAAGGTGCCGGTCATAATGAGAACATGACCCTATTTTGAGAATCCGTGTTAATTAACTCATGAGAACTTATTCTAACATGGAAAGATTGTTGTAACTTCATGTGCTTATAATGTGTTGTATTGTGTGTGTGAGGTGGGGGGGGGGGGGGGTTGATTTGTATGCTTTAAGTCATCAAAAGAGAAACTTAAGTTATAAGCATTTGTATTGTACGCCCACTAGCTTATTATATGCTCTTGTGGAAGCAAATATGCTTAAAGTCACCATCATACGCTACCATATACACCACCAGGCCAAAATGGTGGTGACGTATAATTAGTCCAACCCAATGTTTTATATATCACTTTGAATATCTTCTTGAGTTGCTTTTAAGTATAGGATTTCTTGCTTGGGTAATTGTAATCTCACTTAGCTACATGCTAATATTGTGCGCATAAAATTCAAAGTAATATGCACATTGGTTAGTTATTGACCAAGTTCATGGGCGAGATTAGAACATCAAAGTTTTTGAGAAGTCGTCTTATTTTTTGGTTGTATATGTGACATGGAAATTATGTTTGATAAAAGTAATTAAACAGTTGACACCTGTTTTTTTAATAATCATGTATTCAAGTATACAATGTTTTGGGTGTTACGTCATCCTTATCTCAAATTCGGCCACCCATCTCACCACCACAAGCCACATCAAGTAAACCACCACTATGAGGTCGTTTGTATGAGGCAAACCACCACAATTAGCCACCTATGTGCATACACATATGGCGGACCACCACAAGTCGTATGTTATTGTACACGTTATGCAAATAACCACCAAAAGTTACACCTTGGTTGTTTATAAACATGAGGCGAACCACCACTACTTAATGTAGCAACACAAACCCATGCCTTCGCTTTTTAGGAACTCGCTCTTGTAGATGATGACACAAATACAATTACAAACATATATGTGTGTTTTTAGAAAAGCATGGGAATATACAATATTTCTTATGCGTGCACATTTGTGTATTGTACGTATAATATTTTGTTTTTGGATTAATTAACGGATACAATTTACATTAGATACAAAGTGTATATCATCGTAGGTTTTTTTTTTTTTTTTTTTTTTTTTTGTTAAATAGCTGTTGTAAACGTAGCTTTCTTTTTTAACATGTAATGCACTTATGGTTTGATCCATTACATAAATTGACTAGGTGTACAATGTACACGCAATAAATATTTTTATACCTTTTTCAAAGCATGTACTTATAATGTTATATTTATATGCAAATAAAAATACACTTTATGCACATATACATAGTTGCAAGCAGTGTTGTAAAAATCGGTATTAATCGGCGCCTAGGCGCTAGTCGGGCATTGGCTGATTAATATTGAGCTAGTCGGACCATTAGTCGGTAGTCGGTCCTAGTCGGTGCTAGGCGGCCCAAATCGACCCAAGTCGGCCAAATCGTTTCTAGTCGGCCCACTCTTTTTAAGTTTAAATCTGACCCAAACAAATGTTTTAACCATTAAATACATGCCCAAATTGTTTGGTTCCACTCTTGCACAAAAAAAACATGTTTCTAACCCCTTAAAACATATTCCATGAGGCCATGACTGATATGTTAATGTATGAATGTTTAACTACTTAAATTGCTATGTTTTAAATTTCGTTGTTTGAATTTTAAACTATTTTTAAGTATTGTATTGATATTAATGTGTGTATTGAATGTTTAAATATTTGATTTGCTATGTTTTAAACTTAGTTGTTTGAATTTTGAACTATTTTTATGTATTATATTGATATTAATGTACGTGTATATATATACATTTAAAAATTATATATAAAAATTCCGATCTGATTAATCCCGATTAATCCTGATTAATCCCGATTAATTCCTAATCAGTACTACACCGCCCGACTAGCGCCTAGCGATCTCTACAACACTGGTTGCAAGCAATATAATAAGAAAAACAAGAGGGGTGATAGAGGATCAGAGAGAGAATAAGATCAAGAGAAATAAAAAAGGGAAAATCATACTATTTTACCACTTTTATTTTACAAAAGATAATTATATAGAGAATCACATTTTGAGATTTTATATACAAGTATTTAAATGGTTCTCGTACTATTTTAACATAGTTTCATTTCGCACAGGAGACACCCCTTTATGTGCATACTAGGACTTTGACCCGCCGCGCGTTGCGGCGGCGTCAAAAGTTAAAGTAACTCGCATTTATATCGTATATTTGATCCAACTTTTTTTCGAAAAAATTACGTCACCGTTGAATAAAAAAGTTTTGCAAGGAATTATTATTATTAAATCATGTCTAGTGAGCTGAGAAGTAATGCCATTATGTATATATGATTGGTTGTGTGAGTGTAAAAAAGTAAACGATGACAAGATCATAATTTTTAACTGGGGGAGAAATCGTAATTTTTGAAATGGAAGCAAAATCATAATTTTGAGCAGAGGGCAATCGTAAAAGTATTTTGAACTGGGGGCGAAATCATAATTTTAAACTGAGAGCAAAATCATAATTTTAAGCTTTGGGGAAAAACATAATTTTATTTTGAACTGTGGGCAAAAGCGTAATTTTGAGTTGGGGGCAAAATCGTAATTTTGAGCTAGGGGCAAAAACATAATTTTTTTTGAAGGGGGGGCAAAATCGTAATTTTAGACGGAGGACGCAACCGTAAATTTAAACTAAGAGTAGAATTAGAAATGAATTTTTGAACTGAGGGCAAAAGCGTAAATTTTGAGTCAGACCAAAAATATAATTTTATTTTGAATTAGGGGAAAAACGTAATTTTAAACAAAGGACGAAACCGTAATTTTAAGCTGCGAATAAAATTAAATTGAAAATGGGGTACACAAAATAAGGATAAAAACGTATTATATTTGACCAGACTCGTTTCAGGAAAAAGTTTATGTCAAAACGTTAATCGTTTCCATTGAAACGGGGATTGAAAGCGACATGTGCGTTAAAACTGCCATACGTCGCGTGTTACGGCTGCGACACCTTAGTTGTTTATAGTTGGCGGTACGTTAACCATATAAAAACACGCGTTTCGGCGTATCCAATCTAACTCAGTGTAACCTATACAAGTATTGCGGCTACAATGTACGATAATGACATTAACATGTGATGCCCACATGTGAAATTAAGCGTTTTTTACATTGTCACACACGGTATGTTTGTGATATTAACGTCATTTGACATAGATAAAAAGAAGTATGTCTCAGTCGTTGTGGTGTAAAGTTGTAATGGTAACTTAGACAACCATGTAAAATCGTAAAAGTAATTTTGACATTAAAACAGTTAGGCATGGATATAAAAACATATTAACGTGTGACACGCTACGGTGTAAAATCATAAAATTAATTCAAATACAATGAGACGTCAAATTATTAAGTAGAAGGTTGGCGGGTCAAATTTATTAATTACCAAAAATTAAAACTAAATGTGTAACTTACTTAAAGAATAAGGGATGGAGGTGTCAAATTAAAATGTGTAGGGACCTACTTTTATTATTAAGATACAATAAATAAATATTAGATTATATGTAAATAATTAATTTGAGTAAGTTTTGACTCGAGTAATAATCACATAAAATTTAAACTCCAATTTTGAAAAGGTAAATTTAAATTGCATTTGAAAGAAAAAAAGTAAAGTAAAAAAAAAAACGGAAACTGTAATTGAGAAAAAGGAATTCTAAACTGTATTTGGAAACAAAAGGAAACTTTAATTGAGAAAAAGGAAGTTTTAACTCTATTTGACAAAAGAAGGGAAGAATAAAGATTCGAACTACCTTTTGTTTAGGTTAAGATGCAGCAACCACTAAAACAAACTACAACTTGGTTTCCCTTAGCTCAACTAATGTTTATATATAAAAGTAAAGGCGGTGGCTGTGATGTGACAGCCACCGACCTTTCTTTTTAAGTTTATATACAATATAATAAGATTACATGTGTTATTTTAGCGAACTTTATAGTTTTGAACACTTAAAAATCAAAACTAACTATACAGCATACCCTTGAGGACGAAATCAAAACTAACTATAAAGCATACCCTTGAGGAGGAAATCAATAACTATAAAGCGTATAGACCATTTACGCTATTTGTATAATTTACAAAAATTAATTACGCCCCGCTTTTGCTTTTGGTATGCGCATATAATGTATATATGTGTGGGCGCTCAGAGAACAAAAGTGAAAGTGCATTAATTTTAACGTTATTTTACTAATTTCGTGAAAATAATGTTAAAAGAGGGGAATAGTTAATCATGCATCATGTGGTGAAGTTGATATCTGAAAGACAATGGAGTACATGCACTAATTGACCATTGTCTTAATTGTCGAGTGTTATGTGTCTTACGTCCAAGATTTGATGCAAAACTACCATCGAGTCGGGGGTCTCACTGGAAGCAGTCTCTCTATTCCTACGGGGTAGAGATAAGACTGTCTACATCTTACCCTCCTCAGACCTTACCTTAGATTTGTTATTGGTGAGATTTACTAAGTATGATGATGATGTTATAATTTAATTAATTGTGATTTATCTAACAAAAAAAGTTATGAACTGCCCCTATTATATTTTTGAGTAAATTACCTTTTGAGTCCCTATGTTTTAGTGGTTTTAACGAATCCAAAATCAAAAAAGTTTAACGCCCTAAGTCCCTAATCGCTCGTTTTATAACGTTTTGAGTCCAATTTTTAAAACTTGTACTTTGATTTGGGACTCAAGTGGTTAAAACCACTATAACACAAGGACTTAAAACGTTATAAAATGAGCAGTTAGGGACTCAGAGGCTCAGAGCATTAAACTTTTTGATTTTGGACTTAGATGATTAAAATCATTAAAACACAGGGACTCAAAAACTAATTTATTCTATATTTTTATTTGACAATGACTAGTTGGTAGTTTTAAGTCTATTAACATATAATAACAAGTATCATTTTTCTTTTAACAAGTTACATCACCATTAGAATAGAGATGAGACATTTTACCACTATATCATGGCTCAGGGGCAGATCTAGGTCATTTTTGTGGGTTTTTAGGAACCCATTCGGTTTAGAAAAAATGGGAAAAATTAGTGAGAACCTCGTATAATTTGTAAAAAAAATAGTAAGAATTAGTAAGATTCAAACAAAAAGAACCCATTGAAAAAAGTTCTTAGATCCACCACTGACAGGGCCGGATGTATAAAGACATTAGGGGTAGCCTGGGCTATTCCTCAATTTTGTCGACGGAGTGTAAAATTAGTGCAAAAAATATTTTCTCTCCGTTTTATGTATTGGGGACACCCCTGAGCAAATATTATGATACCCCTAGATCCAAAATAATTTTTTTTTCGAATACTCCTAAACTTGTCTTCTAAATCCGCCACTATACCATACCACACCGTATTTATTTGAGGGAATTTACTAATAAATTTATTAGGTATAAATTAAAATAATGCATGCTAATATACATGTATTATATTATTAGCTAATCATATCAAAAGTAATACTTGTAAAGTTAATAGGATTAGAAAAATATAAAGAATAATTGGTCATATAAGACCCGTTCCAAGGCTGGTTTAGCATACAAAATTTGAAAGCTTCTTTGTCAATTAAATTTCATTAAATTAAAATTTTAAAATATTTAAAAAACTATAAAACTTATCGAGCCTTGATTTTGGCACGTGAATGGGTAAATTCCAAACGCGATGTCATAGTTGACGAGCTCGCCTCTCCTTCTCGAACCGCATTAGCCGAATAAATCCTAGCATATTAACATTAACATTTTTATTAGAAAATAGAACAAACAATAGAGTTATAGAAAATATAAATGATCGGGTTCTCGTTTTAGCGTCGGCGAAAACCTCGGTTTGCACGGTTTTGGAAACATCTGGTGAGGTTAAGTGTTGGGGGGATTCAGTTTCGGATATGGATTCGGATAGTTATATTTTAAATCCGCCTGTCGGGACATCTTTTGTCTCGTTGGTGACTGGTGATCAGAGATTGGAATGAATCTGAATTGCTTATTTATTTATTTATTTACTAGTTTATAGACCCATGTATTACATGGGTTGAATAAATAAAATATCTTACATAAGTTAAAAGATGATAAAATATTATATAAAAATTGCTTAAAACTGCCCATAATCAAGATAATGTCAAAGGTTTTTTCTTTGAAATTTAGAGAAAAATATGATAATTTTGAAATAAATTTACACATATTAAAATACCAATATGTAACTGATAATTATTGCTAATTATTATTAAATACATAAGTTAAATTAACAATTTAAACAACTTGAATTATAAATAATTTCAAATGAAACACTAACATCAATAATATGCTAGTACTTCTAAGTGTTAAATATTAGCTTGAGCATAGATTTAATTAACGGTTTTCACTTTAATATAATATTTTCTTTTCTTTTGTGTCTTTGTGACAAGAACATTAAAGTTTATTTTTTTTAATGGCTATAAACTTTTTATACACTGAAGTTTAACAACTTTATTTCTTTGGTTTTTTTTTTCTTTCGGTTGTTATATAGAGTGTCGTTGGTAGTGAACCAAACCGGTATCGATTGAAATTGAATTCCCGCCGAATCACACAGGGGATTTCAGTAATTATTACTTTAAATTATATATTAGTTATTGTTAATAACTAAAGCAAATCAAATCCGTCCCGTTGGTTTATCCCACTAATCAAGTATAAATTTAAGATGCTATATAAATATCCTCTACGATAATTAGAAATAACTTCATTGATTATAAATTAAAATATAAGTTAAGGATTATATACAATTTAATTTAAATACTCATTAAATTATTTATATTTTTATAATTTAAATATTTTAATAAAAAAAGAAAGCAAAGACAAAATCCATATAATCATTAAAAAAAATAAAGTTTAAAAAATTGATACAAAGATAAATTAAGAGCATGTATAACAATCATTTATATTTATATTTATATTTATATTTATATTTATATTTATATATTATTTAGATATATTATATTATATATTAATAAATTAGAGTTAATTTAATATATTAATAGTATTAATTAATTTAATTCATAAATAAATTAAATAAGAGAATGCCACATGGCATTAGATGAAAATAAATGAAATGAGAGAATGCCATTTGTCATTAACTTCATTCTTTTATTAGGATTAGATTTATTTATTTTTGTTTAGTGGTTTGTACTATTATAAATTTTATGCTTCTTACATGAAGATGTGTAAGTTATGCAAATAAAAAAACCATGAAACTGATTTTTTTTATGTTTTTTAGTTTTGTACCGTTTGGTATATATATAAGTACTTGTTAGTAATATAATAATTAAATATCGGGTTTGTGATCTCACTGGTAACTTGTTCGTAATATAATTATTAAATACCGGATTTGCAATCTCACTGATAAGATATTCTCAACGCGTTAAGAAGTCAGAAGTGTAAAATTAAGCTAAATTAGC
Organism: Helianthus annuus; assembly: GCF_002127325.2. Lineage (NCBI taxonomy): Eukaryota > Viridiplantae > Streptophyta > Magnoliopsida > Asterales > Asteraceae > Helianthus > Helianthus annuus. The sequence goes on from NC_035433.2 coordinate 8,307,369, forward strand.
GAAATATCGACGCCAAAATGATACATGTGTTAAAATGGAAGTGTTTTTGTATGAAATTGCATGCAAACTTGTTTAGCAAACATTTTTAGTTGTCTCACTGTGAGCCGGGACCAAAACTCTTGTGCTTGTACAACCAGAGTTTGCGTAACAAAAAGTCTTATGATTAATGACAATTAATTTGATTTGCCTATAATTGTCTATTAAGTTTGTTAAATTGTTATTAAAAAAGTCAAATACAATTTAATATTTGTGTTTATCTATTTATGCGATTGAACACTTTTCTTTTCACAATTAAGTATTTTTCTATTTCAACTGTTGTACCATGAGAAACGCTTATGTGTGATGACGAAAACTGTTTCGTGAGAATTGTGTCAAACACCCTTATGGTGTTCAATTCACCACCAACTTTTAGATTTATATTCAATATCCACATGATGCAATTTAGGGACGGTAGTTTTTGATACGACCTGAACATGATACAAAAAGACTAGGTTTTGGAATATGAGTCAAACCGGTTGACCCAAATTTATGTGGGTATGATTAGGGTAGAAATCTTTTACACAAATAATAATGTGGGTCGTGTTCGGGTTACACATTTAAACTCGCTAACCCAACACAATTAACACCCTTAATGCAATTAATCTTTCTTTTTTCCACCCACTCGACTATTTTCTCTTTCCCATTTTTGGCTACACAAGGCTTTCTTCTTTCCTCTTTGATGGCAAAATCAACGACCAAAATCATCGTCTGATCCTAAACCATCCAAACTACTCTTAACATATAAAAATCGAAATGTGGAGACCCACATGGACTCATATGTGGGCGTCCGTCTGTCCTCATGGATATATCCATCTTGAATAGCCCACAAATGAGGCCGTGCAATGCGGCATCGATGGGTGGATGCATCCATTGATGTCACACGAGTGCTATGTGGCTCCATAACTTCTTATTTGCGGATGGTCTTAAATTAAAGAGCGTAAAACGCTTTTACCTTTTAGAGATAGTATATATTTCATAAGGGTTATTGGATTTTATCACCCCTAACTATTGGCTATTGGCCGCTGCCACCCTCAATTATCACTTTGACGCCCGTCATCCCCAACTTAACACTTAACGTGTTCTATCACCACATCGTCAACTGATCACTAACTTTTCATCATGTTACTATACTTTTGGGGGTGTCATAGGGATCTTACAAAGGTTTCAGGGATCTTAGGACACCCCAAATGTATACTAACAGGATTAAAAGTTAGTAATTAGTTAACGACGTGGTGACAGAACACAGTAAGTGTTAAGTTGGGGGTGGCGGGCGTCAAAGTGATAGTTGGGGGTGACAGCGGCCAATAGCCAATAGTTAAGGGTGATAAAATCCAATAACCCATTTCATAACACCTGTGTGTGCAAAGATAATTATAGAAAAAAATAGTCTTAATGAGTAAGAACAAATTAATAACTTATTATCTATACGAGAGAAAGAGATAAAAAAAACTATTATATGTATTATAAAATTAAGCCTATTATAAGCATAAAAAACTATCAACATATAATCTTCTTTTATGTATATGAGTGGCACCGTTTTCAGAATGGTAACATTCTAAAAACAAATTTAGTAATTAAATCAAATTAAGTGGGATGAGCGGCTAAAATACCGTTAGTGATAAAAGTTAACTCAATAAATATTAAGATTTAATTAAATAAGCCAGATGTTAAATAAAAGATAAATGAATGCTTTTTAGAAGTATTTTACCGGCTCATCCCCAATTAATTTGGTTTAATTACCAAATCTGTTTTTGAGATGTTACAAGAATCAAACTACACCGGTTAATCATCTAGTTATCATCCGTCACACCAAGTAATTCCACACTCCAAATCCACACAAAACACACTAATTTTATATTTGCTCTAAACTAAAGCAATCATAATCATACACACACACATTTTTCTAGAAAAACTTGAATGATTTATAATAAATGCCATTTTAGTCCCTGTGGTTTAGATCATTTTGTCAGTTTAGTCCAAATGTTTTATTTTTCGTCTGTGGGTCCAAAAAGGTTTCACTGTTGCAATTTTAGTCCACTGACTTAACTTCATCCATTTTTTCTGTTAACGAGGAGAGCAATTCGGTCATTTTATATTTAATTTTATTAACTAGAAGAACAATTCAGCCATATAAAATGACTGAATTACCTTTCTCGTTAACAGAATTAATGGATTAAGTTAACCCAGTAAACTAAAATGGCAACGGTGAAACCTTTTTGGACCCACAGGCAAAATATGATACTTTTGGATTAAACTGACAAAATAACCCGAAACACATGAACTAAAATAACATTTAACTCTTTATAATATAGTGGTAAATATAAAAAAATTGAATATTTATATATATAATATATTAATATTAATATAGTGGTAAATAGAAATAGTAAGTCAAAAGTATAGAAACAATTATTCAACAATTTGTCTCATTTCACATTTTGTGAATATCAACTCTCCTCCTCCTTCCACTTTATCAATTATTATTTTATTATTATTCTTTTTTTTTTTTTTTTGAAAGGCATTTTTTTATTATTATTCATCATCATCAAACCGACAGCTCTCTCCAATTCACAAAACGGCAAAACCCACACAACTCTCTCTCTCTCTCTCTCTCTACAACAACAAGAATAACAAGAAGAAGAAATCATAAAAAGACGAACTACCGTTACTTCTAGAAACTACCGCTGCCAGATCAAGCTGTCATGGGTTAAATTCGAGGCCCCAATACCCCCTCTTAATTCCCTATAATTCTGTTTATTCACTTGCTGAATATCATCCAAATCACAACCCAATTTCAGCTTTCCGGTAAGTTTCTTCAATTGTTGATGAGATGTTGATCACCTGTTTAGAGTCTTAGGTGCCGATCGGTGAAGAATTTATCGGTTTTTTAGGTTAATTGTGTTGTGATCATGATCGATCGGAGTAGAGGTTTTGGATCTTGTGTTTTAGGGTTTGTTACTTTTTGCTTTTTGTTGATTTTGGAGTTGGGTGTGGCTAATTAAAGTTTTATAAGTGTTAAAAAAATCATGATTAATATTTTTTACAATAAAAGTTTTTTTTTTTTTTTTTTTTTTTATAACGGCCAAAAACTAGTTAAATACAACCCACATCTGAATTTACAGAAATTTTGAAAATTTTAGACATCAATTTTTTTATAATTTTTCTTTGTTTTTTAAGGTCAATAGATAGTTAAATACAACCCACATCTGAATTTATAGAAATTTTGAAAATTTTCGCTATTAATTTTTTTTTTTTTTTTTTTTTTGATCTGAAATTCTGAATTGTTACAGGAAGGATACTGGAAATTAAGGTTTTATACTTTTTATCAGTGCTGAATTGTGGGTTGATCTAAATAAGTTAATCCTTCTGTGGTGAGAAAATTTTGCTGTCGCGATTCGGATTAAATTCGGAAGACGTTGGAACGAACGATGGCGTCTCTGTCGAAGGCGGATTCCCGGCGTATGTATTCATGGTGGTGGAACAGCCATATCAGTCCCAAGAATTCTAAATGGCTTCAAGAAAATCTTACAGGTATGAGTTTTTGATTCCGTAAAAGCGTATTCGACATTTCTGTTGGTCCTTGTGGAAGTTATTAACATGTTCCTTGTGTGCATGAACAGATGTGGATATCAAAGTGAAAGCAATGATAAAACTCATCGAAGAAGACGCCGATTCATTCGCTAGACGCGCAGAAATGTATTACAAAAAACGACCCGAGCTTATGAAACTGGTCGAAGAGTTATACAGAGCGTATCGTGCCTTAGCCGAAAGATACGATCACGCAACTGGAGCCCTCCGCCAGGCCCACAAAACAATGACCGAAGCATTCCCGAATCAAGTCCCCGCGGGATGCGACGACTCAGCGACTAATTCTCCGTACGATACCGATCCTCAGACCCCAGATTCGAGAACCACCCGAAACCCGTATTTTGACCCGGATGAGTTACAGAAAGACGGGTCAACAGGAACTGCAAGAAAAGCGCTTAACTTCAGTGATACGGAAGATGCTAGCAACGATAAAAATGGGACCCACGATCGAAACCTAGAGAGTGTCGGTGTGGATGATAAAGAGATCTTGTTGTTAAAAGAGGCCTTGGCTAAATTAGAAGATGAAAAAGAAGCGGGATTAAAGCAGTACATCGAGAGTTTGGATAAATTAGCGAAACTCGAGAACGAGATTTTAAAATCGCAAGAAGAATCTAGCGAACTCGCCGATCGTGCAAGTAAAGCCGAGGCTGAATCGCGGGAATTGAAAGACGTGTTGCAAAAGTTAGAAGCGGAAAAAGAGGAAAGTCTTGAGCATTACCGTCAGGCGCAAAAGAAAATCGAGGAAATTAACGAGCAAAATTTGAAGGAAGAAATCGATAGATTGAAAAATGAACGGGATGCGGCGTATGACCAGTACAAACAGTCGTTGAATTCGATATCGGATTTGGAAAATAAGTTACGAGAAGCAGAGACGGAAATCGAAAAGTTAAAGCTAGCGATTGCGAAATTAACCGAAGAGAAAGACGCGCAAACGGTTTTATACCAGAAATGCATGGAGACCGTTGCGAGTCTGGAACTTCGACTTGTATGTGCACAAGAAGAAACAGAAAGGCTGAAAACCGAAATCGATAACGGAGTTTTACGTTTAAAGGAAGCGGAAGAACAACGGTTAGTTCTCGAACAGTCAAACAAGAGTCTTCACATGGAACTGACGTCAATGGAGGTCAAAATCGGGAGTCAAAGTCAAGAAATTACCGAGAAGCAGAAGGAGTTAGGGAGGTTATGGACGTGTATACAAGAAGAGCGGTTACGGTTCGTGGAGGCCGAAACCGCGTTCCAAACGTTACAACAATTACACGCTCAATCGCAAGAAGAGTTACGATCAATGGCGGGAGAGTTAAAAAACAGGGCACAGATCTTACGCGAAATCGAAGCGCGTAACGAAGTTTTGGAACAAGAGATACAAAAGCAAATCGAGGAGAACAAGAATCTTAACGCGATCAACTTATCTTCGGGTGTTTCGTTAAACGAAATGCAGGCGGAGACCAGTAGCTTAAAAGAAGTCAACGGGAAGCTCGAGGAAGAGGTTGACCTTCGAGTTGACCAACGAAACGCTCTTCAGCAAGAAATATACTGTTTAAAAGAGGAACTAAACGAATTGAATAAAAAGCACGGGTCCATTTTGGGGCAGGTTACGTCTGTCGGGTTGAATCCCGAAAGCTTCGAATCATCTGTAAAGGAGTTGCAAGACGAAAACGTCAATTTGAAAAACGAATGGCAAACGGAAAAAACCGCAAAAGAAGCGTTACTGGAGAAATTGGAAATTATGGGTCAACTTCTCGAGAGAAACGTGGTTTTGGAGAATTCGTTATCGGATTTGGGTGCGGAGTTAGAAGGGGTACGGGGAAAGTTAAAATCACTCGAAGAATCGTATCAATCTCTTTCGGAAGAAAAATCGAATATCGTTGTCGAAAAGGCGAATTTATTAGGGCAGTTACAAGTAACAACCGATAATTTAAGTCAAGTTTCGGAGAAGAACACGGTTCTCGAGAATTCCCTTTTTGACGCGCATGTCAAACTCGAAATCTTGAAGCAAAAGTCGAAGAGTTTCGAAGATTCGTGTCGGTTGCTTGCGGATGAAAAGTCTGCGCTTATTAGCGAAAACGGTACTCTTGTCTCACAAATGGAAGTTACCGAAAGAACGTTAAAGGATCTAGAGACGAAATACACAGATTTGGTAGAGAAATATTCGTTAATGGAGAAAGAACGAGAATCTACTATTCAAAAAGTCGAAGAGTTAAACGTATCATTGGCGTTACAAAATCAAGAACATGTTATTTTTGCCGAAAAGAACGGTAAACAGTTGCATGCAATGAGAAGCGAAATTCAACGCCTGCAAGAAGAACGTCGAAATAAAAGCAAAGAATTCGAAGAAGGGTTGGATAAAGCTTTCGATTCGGAAATCAACGTCTTCGTGTTGTCGAAATGCGTGCAAGATCTCGAAGAAAATAACCTTTCGTTGTTCAATGATTATCGTAAACTCCAAGAAGCGTTACAGTTGTCGGAAAGTCTCGTTCGTGTGTTGAAGCAAGAGAAAACCGAAAGCCAGATAAAGATCAAATCTTTATCCGATCAAAACAATCGGTTGAAAAACGGGACGCACCAGTTGTTGAAATTTGCGGGTATTTCTTTACACGCTGGATCCGAAAACGGGCAGGAACAAACGTATTTCGATAGTATACAGAAAACGTTCGAGGCTACAAACCGTGCCGTAATCGAAAACGAAGAAAAAAACATGAAGTTGGTTGTTGAAATATCGATTCTAGTCGCACTTTTGAGGCAGTTTAAAACAGAAGTGGCGGATCTCGAGGCGGAAAAGCGCGATATTCAACAGGAGTTGCGTGTTCGGTCTGAAAAGATTCTCGGGTTGGAGAACGAGGCCCAGAAAATGTCGGAAACGAATGAAGCATTAAGATGTAAATTGATCGAAGGCGATATTAACGAATCGGGGTTACGAACTCAGCTAGGGAATATACAGTGTGAATTATCAATTGCTCAAGAAGCTTTCCGAACGTTACAGATGGAGAATTCGGCGGTTCTCGAAGATAACAAATCTTTGTTGAAAGATAATTTCCATATCAAGAGCAAGATTCGTGCTTCCGAAGAGGAAAACGGAATCTTTTTGACCGAGGTTTTAAGTCAAAACATTCTCGCACAAGCTTTGAAGAATTACGTTGATGAAAAACATGAAGAAATGTCGACGGTTGAGAAGAAATTAGAAGATGCGGGAACGGAAAACGTTGATCTTAAAAAGAGTTTGGAAAAATCCGAACATGAGTTGAAAACCGTTATATCCGTTCGTGATCGACTAAATTCGGATTTAGCAAACACGAGTAATTTGCTGCAAGTAAAAGAAAAGGAACACAAGGAAGCGGTCGAACAAATTATGATGTTAGAGAATGACAAAAATGAGTTGTCGGAGATTTTAGCCGATTTGCGGAGAGAAAACGACGAGGTTAAAACGACAAACGATCAACAACGGAAACAAATTCTCGAACTTTTACAAGAAAATGATCATTTGAGTATCGAAAACCAGATTTCTGACGTTAAAATGCAAGAATTGACGGAAAATCTGGAAAAAACTGAGGAAAAGGCTCGGTTTTTGGAAACCGAAGGGTCGTTAGTTTACGGTGATTTGCAGACGTCTACGATGTATCAAGTTTTATTGGAAGAGAAGATCCGTGAACTTACAAAAGTTTGTTTGAATCTTCAAGAAGAATATAACGCCAAAGACGTGAATCATGAACTGCTTAAAGAAAAAACCGACGTTTTGGAATGTGAGAATGCTGATCTTAAAGCTCGTTTGGCTGCTTACGGTCCGGCACTTGAATCTTTGAAAGATAGCATCGTATCATTGGAAGATCATATATGTATCAGAACCAAAGTTCCGGAATCCGATAACGAGGATGCAAAGGTAATTGTCGAATATCTGATAAAAGTGCTAGGCCTGTAAACGAACCGAACGAACACGAACATATAATCGAACATTTTTTTGTGTTCATGTACGTTCATTAAGAAAATGGGCATGTCCGTGTTCATTTGTTTAAAACCTAAACGAACAGTTCACGAATATAAACAAACAAACTTAAACGAACATAATTTAACAAATATAAAACAATACAAATGAACATAAATGACCAAACATAAACGGACATAAAGTAGTTTTTTACATAAATTATTTATTAATTACGATAACCTCTATTACGGACATAAAGTGGGGGGGGGGGATATTCCACGGTCCTCCCAACCGCCGAGGTGATCCCACCTCGCAGACCGCCACCCAGCAAGCCTGAGTCATATGTATAAAGTAGTTTTTTATATAAATTATCAATTAGTCATATGTATATAAGTAGTTAGAAAACCTCTTTTATGTTTATATTTGTATAAATACAACTCCATACGTATTTGTTAAAATATAAACTAACAAACATAACGAGCATTAACGAACGTTCACGAACATAAATGAACAAACAACACGTGTGTTCATGTTCATTCATTTAATTAAACGAAAGAATAAATTTGTTCATTTATTAAATAAATGAACACAAACAAACTTCCCACCAAACAAGTTCACGAACGTTCGGTTCGTTTACAGGTCTAGATGAAACCGTACTATTAACGTTTCAGTTAATTAATGATTGCTATTTTCAGGGTGGTGAATCCGCAACAATGGAGCGAGATGCGTTTGTTGAGTTGCAGGATCTTCAGAGTAAGGTTAAAGTTATCGAAACGGCAGTAGTCGAAATGCAAATGCGGTCGATGCAACAGAAGTTAGATTCAGATGCGAAGCTGGAATCCGCAATGCAGCAGATCGAAGAGTTGAGTTCGCAAAAGAGTTCTCGTAGTAAACCGAAATCACGATCGGAAATCTCGGAAGCCGCCGATCCGAAAGATATCATGTTAGATCAAGCGTCAGAATGTTCGTCATACGGTGTAAGCAAAAGAGGAACAACCGAAGGTGAGATTTGGGAAACCGCGAATGATTCGAAAAGTATGTACATACACAATCCAACCGCTTCGGACGTGTCTCTCGATAACATAGTGGATAAGCTAGAAGTTTCTAGAAGATTCAAGGAGTCTCGTGGTGATGACGAAAGCAAGCGGAAAGTTCTCGAACGATTAAACTCCGATGTTTTAAAGTTGACGAATCTCCAGATTACGATCGAGGATTTGAAACGGAAAGTCGAGATCACGTTACGTAGCAGACGAGGAAAAGCGATGATCGAATGCGAGACGCTAAAAGGCCAACTCATGGAAGCCGAATCCGCGATCCAGAAACTATACGAGCTTAACGGGAAATTCGTAAAACAAATAGAAGGTATCGACGACGGAGGAGAGAGCGAAAGTATGAGAAGAAAAAAGGTGTCGGAACAAGCAAGAAGGGTGTCGGAAAAGATCGGTCGGTTGCAGTTAGAGATACAGAAGATACAGTTTGTGTTGGTGAAACTCGATGATGAAACCGAAGCAGCAGGAAAAACGAGGTTTATGGATAGCAGTAAACGGGTGCTGTTGAAAGATTATCTTTATGGTGGCGGGAGAACGAAAGCGACGGTTAGTAGCAACAGGCGGAAGAAAGGCCATTTCTGCGCGTGTGTCGAGCCTTCGACTAAAGGCGATTGAGTTTTTCGATTATGAGTTGATTTAGTGTGTGTGTTTTTTTGTTTGTTATATAATACTAATGAATGAATAACTTGTGGTTTTTGGGTTTAGACAGGAGGGATCTAATCTCATTTAAGAAGCCATTTTAGAGAGCTTGTTTAAAGTTGGCCTTTCATTCTTGTAAAATGTTTTTTTTTTTTTTTTTTTTTTTTTTAACTATCGTTTTTCGTATACATATACTTATTCTCATGTCGGAGCTTGGTCTGAGGGAGAAAGCGTATCCCGTCGTTTCGGTCAAACACTACAAAGTACAAACCCTATGTGAATCCTCATTTGTTTTCTACATGCTCTTTAAAGGTTCTTTAAAGGTGTTTAGTTTTGTTATCAAGATGACCAAAAAAGTCAAAGATGTGGTTCACATCTATTTTCTCTGTGATTATTTCAATCTCAACCGGTTTTATTCAATTTCATTTAATGTCTTCACCACTTTTTTTTCTTTAGCTTTTCAAGTAAATAGTTTTGTGAAAACTAGATTGGTGAATATATTCTTTTTTATTTATTTATTTTTTTTTTTTTTGGAAATTTTTGAGAACTTTGTTTGTTAAGAAAACTAGTTTTTTTACTATCGTCGCGTTGCGGCGAACGTCTTTTATAGTTTTGTCTGTGTTTACATGTGTTTTGAAATCACTACAAGCGTGTTGCGCACACGGAAACCTTTCACAATAATAACAAGAAAATATAGGAAAAAACACTAAAAGATAACCAAAAGAAAATCAACAAAAAAAAGTTGTATAATAATAATGTTGTTCATATAAAACCTGTGGTCAGAGATGAGTAAATGATACTGGGTACCGGTACCGAATTTCCTGAACCGAAAGATCTTAAGTACCAATTCGTTACGGCTTTTGGCGTTCCTGGTACCAGTTCGCTACCGTTTTTTTACCTTCATGTATCGGTAACGTAACTGGTATTTTCGGTACCAGTACCGATTCAGTATTGGTTGGCACCGAGCTCATCCCTACCCCTGAAACTAAAAAAAGAAATCATTAAAAGTTGAAGAAAATCAACAAAAAAAGTTGCATGATACCGTTGTTGTTCGTACGACACCCATGATCAGGGATGAGCAAATGGTACAAGGTAGCAGTACCGAATTTTCAGAACTAAACGATTTTTAAAATCAATTCAATACCGACTTTTGGTGTTTTCTGTACCAGGCTGGTGTCGGTTTTTACCTTCATGTATCGATAACCGTATTGGTTTTTTCGATACCAGTACCAGTTGACATAAATTTATCTAACTTAAAAAGTAAAGAAAATAATAAAACTACTTAAAAGAACTATCTATATATAATCTAAAATTTAGTTACATGTTCTATTTTAAAATCAACATTTATGATGTTTTAAATGCAATACTTAAATTAATATTGATTAAAATAATATAATCTAAAATTTAGTTACATGTTCTATTTTAAAATCAACGTTTATGATGTTTTAAATGCAATACTTAAATTAATATTGATTAAAATAATATATTACAAAATCATAAGTCCACCTCCATCCACCTTATTCCTTTTAATTAGGGTTCTCTCAACCTCTGAAGCTGTGGAATCGATCACACCATTTCAAGGAACTCCTTTGGATGTTCAGCCTACGGTGAACGGTTGGTGTCGGCTGCTAGAGATGGAGACTTCAGTGGTGTGGTGCGCTCGGGACTCGGGAGGCCAGAAGAGGGTTTGAAACGTAGGTAATTCTGTTCTTGCCAATTATTAGTGTTTTGTGTGTATTGGTTGAATTTGTTTGTTGATTAGTGATTAGGGTATGTTAGAAACAGATTTGTAAATTGGATTATTATTTGTTTGGAATCTGTACTATAAACTGATGATTTTAACTTGAAATAACAATAGTGGTAATTTTGAATTGGATCCTTGTGTTTTTAGTGAAGTGTATTGATTTGATTTTGGGATTCTTTTTGGTTTTATTTAGAAACATTTTTTGTTGCATAAAGACTTCACTTTTGTATGTGTTTATGTGTAATTGAATATGTATTTTGGTTGGTGATTAGGGTTTGTTAGAAACAGAGTTGTAAAGCGGATTATAATTTGTTTGAAATTGCAATAATTAGTTTAAATGCATAATGCATGCTCACATCCAAAACATCCCACAATGATGACATGATAATTTGGTTTGATACTGAATTGAGTTAGGTAGTAATTTACTAAAGCAGATGGTGTGATCTTGATGTTTCTTGAAATGGGTTCTTTTGCTTTTTTTTAAATAAAGTTTATTGATATGATTTTGGTTTTTTTTTTTTTTTTTTTTTTTGCAGAAAGTTTGGTTGGATAAAGGCATAGGAAAAGCTTGTGTTTTGATATCTTCCAATGGATTAGCGATAACTGGGATTGACGATCGTAGATACTGGAGTTGGATTTCTACAGAGGAATCCAGGTGAAAGTCTACATCTATATTCTAAACATCTTCACACATGTAAATTCACTATAATTCTCCGATCTGCACATGTGTACGAAGTTTGTTATGAGGAAGAGAGAGCAAAATAAAAGTAGAGAAATTAGGTAAGGAAATCATTTAATCTTTTTTATAAATATACCAACTTTTATTTCACTTTAAAAGAAATGAATGGTTTAGATTTGTTCTAGCAATTCTGCTTTCAACCCCGCTTTTTGGTTTAAAAAGTGTCGACCAGGGGCAAAAAGGCGTGCCCCTGTGTAGTTTTGGGTCAAAGTTTGGTCAAAGCTACGGTGCGTTGAAGGTTAATATGTAAAAGTTACTTAATCGATGAAGAAGTTATGAACTGTTTACTTGATAAATAGGTATATATATGTAAAATAGATGAGAGATATGCTACTAATATATAAGGCTTATTTGGTAGTTTTTTATGCAGATTCCGTTCAGTTGCTTATCTCCAACAAATTTGGTGGTTTGAAGTCGATGGTGAGGTCGAGTTTCCTTTTCCTTGTGGGACCTACACCCTCTACTTCCGCCTACAACTTGGGCGGTCAGGCAGGCGGTTTGGGCGGCGTGTCTGCAACTCCGACCATGTTCATGGTTGGGATATAAAACCTGTGAAATTTCAGCTTTCAACTTCAGATGGGTATGGCTCTAAACATTTTCTATGTAACGGACGTGATTGGAAACCCGGTATTACTTGGACATTATTGCTTGATAATGGAGCTGATGTTAGTTCAGAAGCCGAAAAGCAACGAGTGATCATGTGTTTAAAAGCCGCGGTTGAAAGAAGGGCACCCGAGGGTGTGCGTCTCGGGCTATTCAAACCCGACAAACCCGGACTGTTGGCCCAAGTGACACGAACGTTTAGAGAAAACGCGATGAACGTAGCACAGGCCGAGATATCTACAACAATGGGTATGGCTCTAAACATTTTCTATGTAACGGACGCGATTGGAAACCCGGTATTACTTGGACATTATTGCTTGATAATGGAGCTGATGTTAATTCTAGGAATTATTGTGGTCAGATAATCATTCTTCGGTTTCGAAATCGACATGGACATCCAACATTAGCTCCGAAGATATGCTGACCGAACTTCTGTCGTATTTCACGCAACCATCAATACCGGAGAAGACGGAGCGTATCTGGTACTTATTCAGCCTTCATAGTTCATATTATCATACAATTTAAAAAAAAAATTATGAAATGGTTTTTGTTTATTTTGCTAAAATTGTTTTTTTTTTTCATTTTTTCAGGAATTTTATATCAGACATATAGACATATAGATGGAAGCCAGATTAGTTCAGAAGCATGGCGATAAATTTATACAAAACTTCTACCCCGTGGGCCTTCTACCTCCACGCGGCATTGCTCCGTCAGGCATTCCCCTTCAGGTCTTTTCTCCTCTGCTTCCTATTGGCATTTTCCTAGAAGGGGATCGATTCCGTAAAAGATTGGATGGTTCGAAAGTGCTTTCAAAGATTCTTCGACTTGCTTTCTAGATGATCCCTCTAGAAGAAGGCGATTCTAACAATCTTTCTAGTTACTTCGTTCTCTATTTCTATTTGAGAGGGTCCTACGCATTTTCACAGACCAAGAACTACGAGATCACCCCTTTCATTCTGGGGTATTTCCCTGCTAGATGTCTGGCCTCATAATTGGGGTTTTGAATAAGACGACCTTTAGCCGAAAAGCAACGAGTGATCATGTGTTTAAAAGCCGCGGTTGAAAGAAGGGCACCCGAGGGTGTGCGTCTCGAGCTATTCAAACCCGACAAACCCGGGCTGTTGGCCCAATGACACGAACGTTTAGAGAAAACGCGATGAACGTAACACAGGCCGAGATATCTACAACAATGGGTATGGCTCTAAACATTTTCTATGTAACGGACGCGATTGGAAACTCGGTATTACTTGGACATTATTGCTTGATAATGGAGCTGATGTTAATTCTAGGAATTATTGTGGTTATGCTGTTTTTTTTTTTTTTTTGGTGTTTTGTGGTTTTAGATTGTTGCATTGCTACTTGTAATGGAGCTGATGTTAATTCTAGGAATTATTGTGGCCAGGTAATCATTCTTCTGTTTCGAAATCGACATGGACATCCAATATTAGCTCCGAAGATATGCTGGCCGAAGTTATGTCGTATTTCACGCAACCATCAATACCGGAGAAGACGGAGCGTATCTGGTACTTATTCAGCCTTCATAGTTCATATTATCATACATTTTAAAAAAAAATTATGAAATGGTTTTTGTTTATTTTGCTAAAATTGGTTTTTTTTTTTCATTTTTTCAGGAATTTTATATCAGACATATAGATGGAAGCCCGATTAGTTCAGAAGCCGAAAAGCAACGAGTGATCATGTGTTTAAAAGTCGCGGTTGAAAGAAGGGCACCCGAGGGTGTGCGTCTCGAGCTATTCAAACCCAACAAACCCGGGCTGTTGGCCCAAGTGACACGAACGTTTAGAGAAAACGCGATGAACGTAACACAGGCCGAGATATCTACAACAATGGGTATGGCTCTAAACATTTTCTATGTAACATACGCGATTGGAAACCCGGTATTACTTGGACATTATTGCTTGATAATGGAGCTGATGTTAATTCTAGGAATTATTGTGGTTATGCTGTTTTTTTTTTTTTTGGTGTTTTGTGGTTTTAGATTGTTGCATTGCTGCTTGATAATGGAGCTGATGTTAATTCTAGGAATTATTGTGGTCAGGTAATCATTCTTCAGTTTTGAAATCGACATGGACATCCAATATTAGCTCCGAAGATATGCTGACCGAAGTTCTATCGTATTTCACGCAACCATCAATACCGGAGAAGACGGAGCGTATCTGGTACTTATTCAGCCTTCATAGTTCATATTATCATACAATTTAAAAAAAAAAATTATGAAATGGTTTTTGTTTATTTTGCTAAAATTGTTTTTTTTTTTTTTTTTGATTTTTTCAGGAATTTTATATCAGACATACAGATGGAAGCCCGATTAGTTCAGAAGCCGAAAAGCAACGAGTGATCATTTGTTTAAAAGCCGCGGTTGAAAGAAGGGCACCCGAGGGTGTGCGTCTCGAGCTATTCAAACCCGACAAACCCGGGCTGTTGGCCCAAGTGACACGAACGTTTAGAGAAAACGCGATGAACGTAACACAGACCGAGATATCTACAACAATGGGTATGGCTCTAAACATTTTCTATGTAACGGACGCGATTGGAAACCCGGTATTACTTGGACATTATTGCTTGATAATGATGTTAATTCTAGGAATTATTGTGGTTATGCTGTTTTTTTTGGTGTTTTGTGGTTTTAGATTGTTGCATTGTTGCTTGATAATGGAGCTGATTTTAATTCTAGGAATTATTGTGGCCAGGTAATCATTCTTCTGTTTCGAAATCGACATGGACATCCAATATTAGCTCGGAAGATATGCTGACCGAAGTTCTGTCGTATTTCACGCAACCATCAATACCGGAGAAGACGGAGCGTATCTGGTACTTATTCAGCCTTCATAGTTCATATTATCATACATTTTAAAAAAAAATATGAAATGGTTTTTGTTTATTTTGCTAAAATTGGTTTTTTTTTTTCATTTTTTCAGGAATTTTATATCAGACATATAGATGGAAGCCCGATTAGTTCAGAAGCCGAAAAGCAACGAGTGATCATGTGTTTAAAAGTCGCGGTTGAAAAAAGGGCACCCGAGGGTGTGCGTCTCGAGCTATTCAAACCCGACAAACCCGGGCTGTTGGCCCAAGTGACACGAACGTTTAGAGAAAACGCGATGAACGTAACACAGGCCGAGATATCTACAACAATGGGTATGGCTCTAAACATTTTCTAAGTAACATACGCGATTGGAAACCCGGTATTACTTGGACATTATTGCTTGATAATGGAGCTGATGTTAATTCTAGGAATTATTGTGGTTATGCTGTTTTTTTTTTTTTTTTTTTTTGGTATTTTGTGGTTTTAGATTGTTGCATTGCTGCTTGATAATGGAGCTGATGTTAATTCTGGGAATTATTGTGGTCAGGTAATCATTCTTCGGTTTCGAAATCGACATGGACATCCAATATTAGCTCCGAAGATATGCTGACCGAAGTTCTGTCGTATTTCACGCAACCATCAATACCGGAGAAGACGGAGTGTATCTGGTACTTATTCAGCCTTCATAGTTCATATTATCATACATTTTAAAAAAAAATTATGAAATGGCTTTTGTTTATTTTGCTAAAATTGGTTTTTTTTTTCATTTTTTCAGGAATTACCAAACGATTTTCAAATAATATTTTAACCAATTAACTCATCCATTTTATTTAATAATATAGATTTATATATATATAGACTTCTCATATTCAGATTCCATAACATCAAAATATATGTTATCATCATTTATTATTATTATTATTATTATTATTATTATTATTATTATTATTGTTATTATTATTATTATTATTATTATTATTATTATTATTATTATTATTATTTGTTATCATTAATGCAATTAGATGTGTGAGCAACTTTACACCTGATGACTTCTCATATTCAGATCCTATAACGTTTTTGCATTTAAACTTTCATTAAAATGAAAACTGCCACAGGTCATCCCAAGAGCCTACTTATCGTGTCTCTATAAATACACAGCCACATTCAAGCATCCTCCCTTTCATTATGCAACCTGTGACTGAATATCGGAAGACACCTGCCAACATGAAGAAAACCACTGTTGTTGCTAATTGTTCAGAAAGTTTGGCGACTCTTGAAGAAATATTACACCATGGTCGAGAAAATAAGAAACACACGGTATTTAAGTTAAATCATTAGTTTATGCTTTTTTCCCCTATTTATACATGCCAAATAGCTAAATGGAATGAATTGAACTTCAACGAGCTTGAACTGCAGTTCATAAATGGGAATTTACTTGAACGGAGTTATATTCTATCAACTTTTTAGTACAAAATAATGGAATATGAACTACTAATATATACATCATCCAGGTTAAAGTTCTGCCTAACATTTCCTTTCTTTCTTTCACAACCCTACTTATGAAGGTTCTGATTCAGATGGTTCTGTGGGTAACGCTCCAGGTGAAAGGTATGTATTTAGCCTATAAGCATATACGTTTTACACATCATATCCATTTGTGTTGTGTTTAAGTAAATGTTCAAAATTGAATATTTGTCGCTATTTCACTACTTGAACGAAGTTACATTCTATCAAATTTTTAGTACAAAATAATGGCATATGAGCTACTAATATATACATCGTCCAAGTTAAAGTTATGCCTAACATTTCCTTTTTTTATTTCCCAGCCCTACTTATGAAGGTTCTTATTCAGATGGTTCTGTGGATAGCGCTCTAGGTGAAAGGTATATATTTTGCCTATAAGCATATAGATATTTGATTTGACTAGCTCATACCCGTTGCTTATGTTTACTTCCTTAAACCTGTTGTAGACAAGAAACTACTAAGGGGAACGTCGACTACATGGCCATGCATTAGCGGCAGAAGATTTGGTGAATTATTGAATAAAACCGGAAGCTTTATGAACTCCTTTAAGTTTTTTTCCTGTAATGTATGTTTTTAGACTTGGCATACATGTTTGTTCTTAAACAGATTCCGCAAACAAAGTTTCCTGTGCTATGCACGCCTTAAATTTTGTGTGGTCGGCTTATGGTACAAGCTCTTATCACGTTTTGTATGACTTCTCTTACATTGTCTTTTGGCTAATTATCTTTTATCCATACATAAACATTTTCCCCAAACGCACAACAAAATGAAGGACACTAACTGTTAGTCATGCCGTGCATCGCACGAGCCTACCCTCTAGTATTTATTATAATATACTTATATTATATTATACTTATATTATATTATTATTATTATTATTATTATTATTATTATTATTATTATTATTATTATTATTATTATTATTATTATTATTATTATTATTGTTCAAAACCTTGCATGTTTAATATATTGGAGAATACTTCTTAAAAATCTATATGATGTGGTTAGTTCATGTGTTATACTCACAGGAGGCGGATGCGAGGTGATGATGTGGCCACGCGGGATCATGCCACGTTGTCCCCTTCATCCCATAAGTTTGCAGTTCAGAGAGGATGGTAATCTAGCTCATCATTCACATATAGGACTGTAAACGAACCAAACGATTGTTCGTGTTCGTTCGTTAAGGATTTTAACATGTTCGTGAACTGTTCACGAATGCATACTGAACATAAGTTTATGTTCGTGTTCGTTCGTTAAGAAAATTCAGTTGTTCACTAATAGTTCGTGAACACTGGCATCAAACACAAACGAACGCAAGCAAATAAAAACGAACACAAACGAACATTTAACTTGAAAATATTTAAAATAAAAACATTGTTATCCTTGAACATTGGATATAAGTAATTAATACAACCATCAAATGATAAATCAAAACACAAGAAGTCTACTACACCACCAAACGATGAATCAAGATTAACTAACTTAGATATAATTATCCCCAAAAATGTCTTAGAATGTCCAAATTTTAGCTAACTAGCTAGGGTTTCAAGTTTTCAATATGTTTAGATTAAAGGTTTATTATTTTTTGAATATAATCAAACGAACATGAACGAACATAACTGAACATATTACCGAATGTTCACGAACGCAGTCAACGAACGAGACCTGTGTTTGTGTTCATTCGCTAAGCTATCCGAACAAATTTTTTTCTTCTTGTTCGTGCGTTAAGCTAATCGAACGAACATAAACGAACCTCCCGCCGAACTGTTCACTGAACGTTTGGTTCGTTTACAACTCTATTCACATACACTCTCTCCACGTTTATTTAATTGTATTAAAAAAAAAAC
This sequence comes from Helianthus annuus, assembly GCF_002127325.2. Taxonomy (NCBI): domain Eukaryota; kingdom Viridiplantae; phylum Streptophyta; class Magnoliopsida; order Asterales; family Asteraceae; genus Helianthus; species Helianthus annuus. The sequence continues at coordinate 8,325,881 of NC_035433.2, forward strand.
AGGTGAGTGGTGTGTGATGGTATAACATAGGTTGAGTTAGGGATGAGCAAATGGTACCGGGTACTATTGCCGAATTTCCTGAACCAAAATATTTTTTATACCGACTTTTGGTGTCAATGTGATGAATCTTGACATGTTATTTTCTCAGTGTATGAATTGTGAAATTAGTATAGCGAAAATGGCAACGAGGGATGGAGGAATGTGAAATGAGTATAACGAATAGTATAAAAATATTGTTATCGCAAGGTACATCGAAAAACATCGACTAATCACATCAATATGATGAATCATGACATGTTATTTTCTCAGAGTGTGAGAGAAAAATAAAAAATAAGATGAGAATATGACAATCTCAAACTACACACCAAAGGAAAACCGACCCGCTACAAACAAAATGAAAACTTCAAATGACACAAGATTTTCAATTTTTTTTTTTATTTTTTGTTTGCCATAATCACCATAAGTGATATGCTTGCCGACAATCAAATAATTTTGTTATAATGATTGAACTAAACGGGAATCATAATTAATTAAATACGACTTGTGCACGTATGTCTAGATTTCTATATGATTGTTTTGATACACCGACAATTTATAATTTAACTACTATAATAAAAGAAACCATTTTAGGGACAATTGTCATTCTATTAGGCTATCTCTTATAAATAATTATTATTTATAGATAACCCTCCTACTAAATATTATTAATTTAATATCTTATAAATAATTATTATTTAGTTTAATCTCCTTCTCATTTATAATATTATTTATTTGAATTAATTATATTTAAACGTTTTGTTTAGTTTGGTATAAAATAAATTTTACTAAAATTTAAAATAAAATTAACTAATATTATTTATCATTTATACATTTACGGAGTTTTAAATAAAGGGTTAAATTTATTGAGACTTCGTTAACAAATTTTGCAACAACAGAATAATCTATTTTTATCACGAAAACCAAACTTTGTATTAATATATTAAATATTTTTATTTTCACTGTATAAAATTACATTTACTCAACCCATGTAACACATGAGGTTTTTTAAGATATAACTTTTTATTATTTGGTATATAAAATTAGATTTACTCAATTCGTACAACTCACGGGGTTTTTAAGGATATATATTTTTTATTATTTAGTACATAAAATTACATTTATTCAAACCGTGTAATGCGCATATTTTTAAAGATGTAATTTTTTTATTGTTTGGTATATAAAATTACATTTCTTCAACCCGTGTAATAATGAGGTCTTTTAAAGGTGTATTATTTTATTATTTGATAAACAATATTACATTTATTTAACCCGTGTAATACACGTGGTTTTAAAGATATAACTTTTTACTTTGTATATAAAATTACATTTATTCAACCTGTACAATATGGTTCTTATAGATATATTTTTTTATTATTTAATATATAAAATTATATTTATTCAACCCGTACAATAAACGAGGTTTTAAAGATATATTGTTTTATTATTTAGTATATATTTTTAAAGATGTAATTTTTTTTTATTGTTTGGTATATAAAATTACATTTATTCAACCCGTGTAATAAATGAGGTTTTTTAAAGGTGTATTATTTTATTATTTGATAAACAATATTACATTTATTTAACCCGTGTAATATATGTGGTTTTAAAGATATAACTTTTTTATTTTGTATATAAAATTACATTTATTCAACCTGTATAATATGGTTCTTATAGATATAATTTTTTATTATTTAATATATAAAATTATATTTATTCAACTCGTACAAAAAGTGAGGTTTTAAAGATATATTGTTTTATTATTTAGTATATAAAATTTATTTATTCAACCCCGTGTAATACACGGGGTTATAACCTAGTAGAACAATATATTATTTAGGATTAATGAAAAGTAAAAAAAAAATAAAATTAAGTATATGAATCAGTATATGATGCGGGTAATCGGGTATTTGTTTTCGGGTGATCTGGTCCGATATCACCGATCCCACAACCGTGAAAAGTTTCAAAATTAATTTCACTTGGTCCCGCCTGAATACTTGTCTCATTACCCATCTCTAATGTTTTAGGTTTCGAGTTTGTCATCGGATTAAGTTCAATTGTCATCCCTAAAGTATATTCGGTGTGTTTTTGGGCGTAGTGTTAACCATTAAAAGTACTAATAATTGATTATTTTGATGTAAGTTGGGATCTAATGTTATTTAGTGTCGAGTAGATAAGAAGTTAAATGGGTAAGATTTTCTATTATGAAAAGTTTTGGTGGTTAAAATAATAATGATGAAAATTGTATAAGTGGATAAGAATCTAAGTACTTAAAAGGGAATTTAATAAAAAAATACTTTAGTGGTCTGTCAGTGATCTAAATTTACCGTAAAAAAATTAATCAAAGAGTTTATGGAACAGATGACAACAAATGACATATAATATATAGTGTGAAGTGAAATATGGAAAAACCATTCGATTGTAAGTGATGTAGTATTGAAACAATCTAACGGTTTGTGTGTATGGTTGAGTTTAGGATGATTAGTGTTTAGTGTATTGTGTATGGTTGAGTTTAGGATGATACTTTGTTGTGATGTTTATTGGAACAGTCACGGTCGTTACCATACTTACAACTTCCCCTTATACTCTCCGGTAACGCCCTTTAGGCAACGTTTGGCGCCCTTATACAGCAGTGGCGATGAACGCTAACCCGCTACACACTCTAAGGTTGCATGGTGTGGAATAAAGCCTCATGCCACATCAACGTTACGTAAGTGATGAACTTTAGGCTTTATTGTTAACTTGCAATGTGTAAAATAATGTCCCCTTTAATTATATATATATATATATATATATATATATATATATAAAAGAAGAAATTAAAATAAAAAAGGAAATCTGATTGGTTATGCAAGTGCGCCCCAGACATCATCCCTCCATAGTGATCGCTATGCCTTTGGCGAAACCCTCCATAATACCCCCCAAACCCCCAGACAACATTGTGTAGGGCGCTATGGGGGTGATGTGGCTAGAGGCCCGGTTTGTGGCCTAATGTGAAAAGAATACGTACAATTGTTTTTTATTAAATGAGAGAATTATTAAGTAGAAGTGCAATTATTTTTTTATTAAATGAGATAATTATTAAGTAGACCAAGATTGACTACTCCGGATTTTGAATTTTCCATCGTCGTCACGAAGATAATGACCTTGCATAGGAACAAAAAATAATAATAAAATATCTATATTCTTTTAAATTTAAAATAAAGAATTGGTTGGGTCTACAATTTATTCTAAGTAAAAAATAATTTCTACAATTCAAGGTGAGATGCGGCTGTGTCCTTCTGTCCATACAAAAATATTATACAATTTTTAAAGCAATTACATTTATTTATTATTTTATAATTTGAACTTTGTTTTTTTCTTCTTCTTTTGGTTAAACTGATTCTTGACTTCTTGTTTGATATGTTGTTTTTTGTGTAAAAAGTTATTAATGTAGGACAAAATTACACTATAGGCTGAGCTTAAATCGTATTTAAAATTTCTTTCTAATTTCGAGTTAAACAAAACATCAAACCATCAATATTCCCAACTCGTACGTTGCAAGTTTTTACGATGATAGCATCCTTTCCTCACAAATATTCACAATCAATATCGTCTTCCGTGAATTCTCCAACAAAAGTAAGTATCCTCATCACCCTCAATTCGGGTTAAGCCACAATGACCCCATTTTGTTATGATCGTTGTCAACAAGCTATTGAGTGTGGCATCCAACAACGTCTTTATGCCGTTTAGTGATCGTTTCCATCAAGCTATTGAGTGTGGCGGGCCTCCAACCACGTCTTTATGCCGTTTAGTGATTGTTTAAAAAATTGAGAAACTTGTCTTATCTTGGTAAGCACTATTCCTTTACTTTTAGAAAGAAAACATAAGTAAAGGTGTTTTGCATTATGTTTTGAGGAAGATTAATCATAGTTATAAAACATAGCTAGCTGAAAAAAATTGTTTTTCTAACCGTAATAATCCTTTATTGAAAAGGTTATACTCTTCTTTATGATGGAATCAAGTAAAACATAGTTAACAACCGTAATAATCCTTTATTGAAAAGGTTATACTCTTCTTTATGATGGAATCAAGTAAAACATAGTTAACGACTTAACACGCTACATACATGGTCTCCGAGAAGGTTAGAGATAAATAGGAAGTGCTGGATTTGCAAAGGCATATTCGAGTTCAAAGAAATGGAAAAAAGTTGTTTACACAGTAGTTCAGACCGTTGCATGGTGTATTTGGAGGGCCTATAATGATTTAGTGTTTAATCAAAAACGCCCAAACACTAAGAGGGTGGTCGAGGAAATGAAAGTATTGGCTTTCTTATGGCTTAGGTATCGAGTGAAATCTCAAGCACTCACTTGAGTCCAATGTTATAATTTCGATTTATCTTGTATGGAACATGGGTGTTTGATTTGCTCATTAGTGATTGTATCTTTTGGTGGGCTAACTCTACGTTAGCGATGTATATGACATAATATGTTTCGTTGGGCGTCATAAAAAAAAAGATATTACTCTACAAATCATTTGGTTACTCATATGTGAATATAATGAATCATTACTTTGTACAATTTGATAAACAAAAAAAGATGAAGTAACGAATGTAACACCCCGAAAATATAAATCCTTATATTAAAATTTTAAAAATTTAATAAACAAGAATTAACCAACTAGGAATTTTAACCTAGTTAATTATAAGTCTTGAAATAACTCATAAAAGGGTTAAAACACTTAAACTTAAAGATAAATTAAAGTTGAGGGACCAAACTAGGCAAAACTAAAACTTGATTTACTAGAATTGTAGTAAACACCAAACATACACCTAAGTGTATGCTTGGGTCGACCAGAACACAGGAGAAACTAGGAGCCCTCTTCAAGAACCCTAGCTCACTAGAAATTGAGCAATTGGAGGTTCAATTCAGTCCCAAATCGAATTCCAAACACAAATTAGTGATCACCTCGTCATAGGGATCAACAGGTATGTAAAAATTTGGTTTTAATGCAACGAGACAAGGTCATTGTCACGGCCCCCGACGCGGTTTGACCCGTTTCAGGAGCCGCGAGACAGAAATCCCGTGGTATTTAATTTAGGCGACAACGGAAGTCTTTTAAAACAAGATCTTTCAATATTTAAAACTGCCCGTTTACATAATTTAGGTAAAAAACCCCGGTAATTTACAATCATTTGATTTCACTGGGAAATCTTTTATTTTACAAAACATGTTTCTTTATTTTATCATGAGCCACTTTCTTAAGCTTGTAGTGCTTCATGACACTTTTCCTGGATCATAACAGATCACCTGAAACATGTTTGAAAAAGGTTTTGTCAGCGGGAAATACTGAGTGAATCATTCTATTTACATAAAATGATGCATAGTTTTTAGTTACAGCATAAGAGCGATTACAATGGCTTATATCTTATTTTTATCTGGCGCCGTGTCACAATGGTGACATGTCACAATGGTGACGATGGTCATACCACTATTAGGTCAATGAACCTAAGTGGGAGAAAATTAGTAATGTGCACAATACCCCACTAGCCAGTGATTCAAGATATCCACGACTTAGTCCCTGTAATTATAACTTTGGAAAATAATTTGGAGTATTGTAAAACAGTTGATAAAAAGAGAATGACTCACATTGCAGATTTAACGAGCAGTGTATAAGCCTACTGATTTAGCCTTGTTTAACCTAATTTTAATAACAGTGCACACAGACTAGGTTAGTAACTAATACAGCAGTTACGACAATTCACGAGATTAAACCCTCACAACGATTAACAAGTGCAATACTTAACAATTTAGCGGATTCTCAACGAATGACAGAGTATAGCCCGTGTTCGGATAGCACTCAAACATTCAAGTCGAAATCATGACGAATAACAAAGTATAAACTCAATTTGAGTAGCACTCAAACAATCGTTGGATAGTTACAATCGATCGGACGTTGAATCGTAATAGCGATCGAGTTATTACCCGGTATAGCGGCAGCGATTCGTGAATCGTGTGTGTTGTTGGACTGTTCCTACGATAACTCAGCGTACGTTTGGAATTTTTACGTCGTTTCAGTTTCAGAATTCAAGTCCCAAGGCCCTCTATTTATACCCGAAATTTGCACCTCCTGCGTGTCGCGGAAGAATCCGTGGCACTTGCCGCGTATCGCCTGGGGTGTCAATTTAGGGTAGGGTAGGTTCGTGTCCAACATAGCCTTGGTGAGTCATAATTCGACGAAATTCAATTCCTACAGCAAATTATAAGGATAATCGCTGGCTAGGGTTTACCCCTCTTGAGTTTTAGGGGCCCTGATCCTAATTCCAATTGTTCTAAAAATTTTAGGGTTTATGCAAAATTGCTTGGGTTTCTTAATTAGGGTTTCCTTAATAGACAATTAGCATAATAAGTATTGATTTTAGTGAGAGTTGTTACATCCTCCCCACCTTAAGAAAAATCTCGTCCTCGAGATTTACTGGAATAAATGAGGATATTTCCACTTCATTTCTGATTCCAGCTCCCAAGTGTATTCTGGTCCTCTCTTTGAATTCCACTTGACTTTGACCAATACTAGTCGTTTGGGATTGAGAAACTTGATCTTTCTATCTTCTATTTGTAGTGGTTTCTCTACAATTTCAATTTTTCATTTACCTCTATATCTTGAAGAGGTACTACCAGGGATTCGTCTGATAAACATTTCTTGAGATTGGATACATGAAATACATCATGTACTCCAGCTAACTCTTCTGGTAGTTGTAAACGACAAGCAACTGGTCCTATACGTTGGATCACTGGAAATGGTCCTACGTACCTTGGACTTAGCTTTCCTTTCTTACCGAATCTAACAACTCCTTTCCCAGGAGATATTTTCAATAGCATTTCGTCTCCAACTTGAAATTCCAACGGCTTTCGTCTATTATCTGTATAACTCTTCTGGCGATCTCTAGCCGTCTTCAGCCTTTCCTTCGTGATACTGAATATTACAGTCGTAGTCACTTAGGATTTTCATCCATCTCCTTTGCCTCATGTTTAATTCTTTTTGCTCAAATATATATCTTAAATTCTTATGACCCGTATAGACAGTAAACTTACTTCCATACAGATAATGTCTCCAAATCTTAAGGGCAAAATTATGGCTCCTAATTCTAAATCATGAGTGGTATAGCTTTCTTCGTGCCTTTTCAATTGCCTTGATGCATACGCAATTATCTTTTTGCGTTGCATTAACACACATCCAAATCCTAGTTTTGAAGCATCACCATATACTTTAAAATCTTCTGTCCTTTCTGGTAAGGCTAGGATTGGGGCATTCGTTAATTTATGCTTTAAGATCCTAAAAGCTTTTTCTTGTTTAGGTCCTCATTCAAACTTAACTGTTTTACATGTTAGCTTAGTTAATGATATAACTATCTTGGAAAAATCCTTACTAAACCGTCTATAGTATCCGGCTAAACCTACAAAACTCCTAATTTCCATTGTGGATCTACGTGAATACCTTCATGATTCACCATATGACCTAGAAATTGTACTTCTGGCAGCCAAAATTCACACTTCGAGAATCTGGCGAAAAGCTTCTCTTTTCTTAACAAAGTTAAGAGTGCGTGCAAGTGCTGATAATGTTTTTCCTGACTTTTAGCATAAATAAGTATACCATCGATGAAGATACTTACAAATTTATCCAAATATGGTTTACAGATCCTATTCATTTTGTCCATGAATGTTGCAAGTGCATTCGTTAATCCGAAGGGCATGACTGTAAACTTGTAATGACCATACCTAGTTCTGAAAGCAGTTTTAGGTATGTCTTCCTCTTGTACTTTCAATTGATGATATCCGGAACGTAGGTATATCTTTAGAAAAATATCTAGCTCCTTGAGGTTGATCGAAAAGATCATCAATCCTAGGTAATGGATATCGATTCTTAATTGTAACCTTATTCAATTCTCTATAATCAATATACATTCTCATCGGACCATCCTTTTTCTTAATAAACAACACTGATGCCCCCTCTCACGGGGATAAACTAGGTTGTATGAACCTTTACTTAATAATTCATCTAATTGATTTTTCAGTTTTAATATTTCTGTGGGTGCTAATCGATAAGGTGCCTTGGCTATCGGTATAGTTTCTGGAATTAGATTAATCCTAAATTCTACCTCCCTATCTGGTGGTAACCCTGGTAATTCTTCTGGGAATACATCTGGGTATTCTGAAACTACAGAAATTTTCCTTAAGTTCTTTATCTTTAGTATTAATGATTACTGAAATCATTTATACTATTCTTTGCTTTTGTTCATAATTAGCAACTTTCATTACTGATATAAACTTTATGGGTTTACATGGCTTATCTCCTGTAATCATTATTACTTTCCAGTGGGTGCACAAATTTCTATGGAATTCTTATCACAGATAATTTAAGCATGGTTGTTTACTAACCAATCCATTCCTAACACATCATCAAATTCAACTAATTTCATAGATAATGGGGTTGCAGAAATTTATGACTTAAAAGTTCTATTTCTACGTTTTGCAGAACCTTATTTAACTGAATTCCCATCTGTCGTTTCTACTGTAGAAATTTGCCTAATGCTAGTTAAAGATAAGTTAAGAGTTTGGCAGAATGAAATATTTATAAAACTTTGGTTTGCATCAGAGTCAAATAATACTTTTGTGTAAACGTTGTGAACTAAGAACGTACCAGTTATCACATCTGGAATGAGCTCTGTTTCCTGAGCAGTCAGTTGGAAGGCTCTCACATTCCTTTTTGCTTCTTCTGCAGGTTTGGCTTTATTGTTAGATAGTTTGTTCAGTTTTGGACAATCTGGCCTAAGATGTCCAGCTTCTCCACAGTTGTAACAGACTGAAAATCTCTTCCTCCTGCAGTCTTCTTCTTGATGCCCCGGAATTTTGCAAAAATTGCAATATCCTTTGCATCTTCCAAAATGCTTTCTTTTGCAAGAATTGCAAAATGGGCTAGTGGAAGATTGCCCATTCCCTTCTTTCTTGAAATTGTTATGGTTACCCGGACGGATTCCTTGGGTAATCTTTTGGGCTACTTCCTTCCTTCTATTTTCTTCTCTTGTCCGTACTAGTTCGTCAGTCAGAGTATTGGCTAAATCCACCGCATCATCAATCGTGCGAGGTTTCGCAGCCTTGACGATATTACGGATTTCAGCAATCAATCCCCAAATATAACGAGAAATAAGTACCGGCTCTGGCGAAGCCAGGGTTGGTACTACTCGAGCATACTCGAAGAATGTCGAAGTATACCTTCGACAATCTACATCCACCATCCGGTGGGTTAAAAACTTATTTATCATTTGTTCCTTTTCATATTCGGGACAGAATTTTCTTTCTACATAGCTCTTAAATTCTTCCCAGTTCATAGCATACGCCATCCTTCTTCCTTTTGCTTGTAACACCGTATTCCACCATTCTAGCGCCCCTTCTTTGAAAAGGTTTGACGCGTACATGACCTGATCATCCTGCGCACATTTACTTATGGCAATTACTGCCTCGGTTTTCTCTAACCAACGCAGTGCCGCAGTCGCTCCTTCATTGCCTGTAAACTCAGTGGGTTTACAAGCAAGAAATTCTTTGTAAGTGCAACCAGGCGTTGCAAATTTCATTTTCTTAGGGGGAGGAGCTTGTCGTGGTTCATTCTCATGATTGCCTCCGTTTATGTTATTACTGAAGTTATCTTCAGAAATACGTTTGCTAGGAATGATTTGTTGTGGTTCTATTGGATTTTTAACAGCAGCCACGATTGCTGGAATAGCGTTGGATATCCCTTGAGCAACTATTGCTGGAATAGCGTTGGCTATCCCTTAAGCAACTATATTTTCTATATCCTGCCTAGTCATATATTGATCCCCCGGTTGTTGCTCAGATTAATTAACCTCATTAACTGGTTCATTATTAGTATTTTCCATCTGATAATATATTTATTAGTATCAATAAATAACAATTATACATAATCATATTAATTTCACAATACACATATAGCCAACTCATTGATTTCTGGATTTCCATTTATATTTAATAGTATGCATCAATACACACCTTTATCTTACAAAATTTTATTTTAGGTTATTTTACAGACTGATTTTGACTGTTACTATTATACAACCACAATTCCATAAATCCCCTATCCTTTGTCAGATGATATTCTAGTAATGGCGTTCCCTCTCATCGTATTTCCAGGAGATCTGTCCCCCAATCTCTTGGATCCTATTCCAAGTATCCATTAGTTCTTTGCCAAAGTGGCGAAGTTCAGCCATATTCTCGTTACTCATTGGTGGATTTGGTAAAGGTTCTGGATTGAACTGAGGAAAAAGCTTATAGGGATTGTTTTGGAACTGTATTTTATTAGTTAACCATTCGTCTATTTGCGAGTGAATTGAAGGATTTGGAATAGCTGGTTCTAAGTTCATTGGTAGTTGTGTTTCAAGAAAGTGAATAAAAACATTTTTATTAACAGGCTTAATAGTATTATAGCTTGTCAATATAAAATCTAGCTCTTCCTGAGATGGTAACCTTTCAATTTGCCTAGAACTTTCCCCAATTTCCATTTTCTTAGGCTTGGGTTTCTCGAGAAGTAAAGCGTTGAATTCTATAGGTTCTTCTATGTCTGGTATATACCTATTGAAATCTCTGGAAACCTCTATTCTTACTGGATAGAGATTTAAATTCTGAAGGGCGTCAGACAAGTCACTCATGCTGTTTAGCAAAATACACACAATTACTAAGTTAAAATTTTATAACAAAATTTTATAGAAAAAAATTTTTAAATATTATTTCATACTGGGTAACTACTAAAAAAACTGAAATTTAAAACACGCTAGGTTTTATTTGTAAATTTATTTATTTACTGAATAAGGCTTCTAGACTGTAGATAATAAAGGTACTAAAACTTGGGTCAAATTATTTAAGGATTTGCATTAATTGCTATATTGGCTAGCATATAAAGATCTGTACATAATTAGTCAGATAATAAAACACATAATCACAAAATAGCAATTTAAGTATTCCTCAAATAATTTAATAGACTTAAATCAGTAGTAAGCTTATATCAGTGGCTCTGATACCACCTTTTTCTGTCACGGCCCCCGACCCGGTTTGACCCGTTTCAGGAGCCGCGGGACAGAAATCCCGTGGTATTTAATTTAGGCGACAGCGGAAGTCTTTTAAAACAGGATCTTTCAATATTTAAAACTGCCCGTTTACATAATTTAGGGATAAAACTCCGGTAATTTACAATCATTTGATTTCACTGGGAAATCTTTTATTTTACAAAACATGTTTCTTTATTTTATCATGAGCCACTTTCTTAAGCTTGTAGTGCTTCACGGCACTTTTCCTTGATCATAACAGATCACCTGAAACATGTTTGAAAAAGGTTTTCTCAGCGGGAAATACTGAGTGAATCATTGTATTTACATAAAATGATGCATAGTTATTAATTACAACATAAGAGCGATTACAATGGCTTATATCTTATTTTTATCTGGCGCCGTGTCACAATGGTGACATGTCACAATGGTGACGATGGTCATACCACTATTAGGTCAATGAACCCAAATAGTGATGATTATCCCTAGTAGGTCAATGAACCAAACTGTGAGAAAATTAGTAATGTGCACAATACCCCACTAGCCAGTGATTCAAGATATCCACGACTTAGTCCCTATAATTATAACTTTGGAAAATAATTTGGAGTATTGTAAAACAGTTGATAAAAAGAGAATGACTCACATTGCAGATTTAACGAGCAGTGTATAAGCCTACTGATTTAGCCTTGTTTAACCTAATTTTAATAACAGTGCACACAGACTGGGTTAGTAACTAATACAGCAGTTACGACAATTCACGAGATTAAACCCTCACAACGATTAACAAGTGCAATACTTAACAATTCAGCGGATTCTCAACGAATGATAGAGTATAGCCCGTGTTCGGACAACACTCAAACATTCAAGTCGAAATCACGACGAATAACAAAGTATAAAATCAATTTGAGTAGCACTCAAACAATCGTTGGATAGTTACAATCGGTCGGACGTTGAATCGTAATAGCGATCGAGTTATTACCCGGTATTGCGGCAGCGATTCGTGAATCGTGTGTGTTGTTGGACTGTTCCTACGATAACTCAGCGTACGTTTGGAATTTTTACGTCGTTTCAGTGTCAGAATTCAAGTCCCAAGGCCCTCTATTTATACCCGAAATTTGCACCTCCCGCGTGTCGCGGAAGAATCCGTGGCACTTGCCGCGTATCGCCTGGGGTGTCAATTTAGGGTAGGGTAGGTTCGTGTCCAACATAGCCTTGGTGAGTCATAATTCGACGAAATTCAATTCCTACAGCAAATTATAAGGATAATCGTTGGCTAGGGTTTACCCCTCTTGAGTTTTAGGGGCCCTGATCCTAATTCCAATTGTTCAAAAATTTTAGGGTTTATGCAGAATTGCTTGGGTTTCTTAATTAGGGTTTCCTTAATAGACAATTAGCATAATAAGTATTGATTTTAGTGAGAGTTGTTACAGTCATCGCCTATGCCTCGAGGCAATTAAAGATCCATGAAAAGAAATACCCGACTCACGACTTGGAGCTAGCGGCGGTAGTGTTTGCTTTAAAAATATGGAGACATTACTTATATGGGGTAAAATGTACAATCTTTACCGACCATAAAAGTTTGAAATATTTCTTCGATCAGAAGGAATTAAACATGAGACAAAGGCGGTGGTTAGAAACGATCAAAGATTATGATTGTGAAATACACTACCACCCCAGGAAAGCTAACATAGTGGCCGATGCGTTGAGCAGAAAGTCAGATTATACTCCTATACGGGTACGATCATTACAACTCATTGTGACCTCGGGTTTACTAGAACGAATCCGAGGAGCACAGGAAGAGGTTGTGAAGACGGAAAATTGGAAAAAGGAAAGGATGATTGGCCAAGTTAAAGATCTCGAAATAGGCAATCACGGCTTGAAGACCCGTTTCAATAGAATTTAGGTCCCTAACACATGTGGAGTTAAAAAGTTTTTACTTGATGAAGCTCACAAGTCTCGTTATTCCATTCATCCGGGAGCGACCAAGATGTATAACGACTTGAAACAAAACTACTGGTGGCCCGGAATGAAACGAGACGCCGCGAAGTACGTGGAAAAGTGTTTGACGTGTCTGCAAGTCAAAGCGGAGCACCAAAAGCCGTACGGTAAACTCCAACCGTTAGAAATCCCGGTTTGGAAATGGGAACATGTTACGATGGACCTATTAACCAAGCTACCAAAGACGAACCGTGGGTTCGACGCTATATGGGTAGTTGTTGATAGATTGACGAAAAGTGCTCACTTCATTCCAATACGTAAGACTTACACGTCAGAAAAGATGTCAGAAGTTTACATCAATGAAATAATATCACGCCATGGAGTACCGGTATCCATCGTATCCGACAGGGATACCCGGTTTACTTCAAATTTCTGGAGAGATTTCCAAGAATAAATGGGAACCAAATTGTTCATCAGCACTGCGTACCATCCTCAGACGGATGGACATAGTGAAAGAACAATACAAACATTGGAAGACATGCTACGGGCACGTATAATCGACCTTGGAGGCAGTTGGGATGTCCATCTACCTTTGGTTGAGTTTTCTTATAACAACAGCTACCATGCTAGTATTGGGATGGCACCGTACGAAATGGTCTATGGTAGAAAATGTCGGACCCCGGTATGTTGGGGTGAAGTGGGCCCACGTGAACTTGCCCATCAAGATATAGTACGAGCCACCAATGAAAAGATTGATGCGGTTCGGGCTCACTTGAAAGCAGCTCAAGATAGACAAAAATCGTATGCCGACAAAAGGAGAAGACCAATCGAATTCCAGGTTGGCGACAAAGTCATGCTCAAAGTATCCCCATGGAAAGGGGTTATCCGGTTTAGTAAGAAAGGGAAATTGAGCCCAAGATTTATCGGACCGTTTATGGTTATCGAACGGGTAGGAAAGGTAGCTTATCGCCTTGAACTACCGGAAGAACTAAGCGGAATTCACAACACATTTCACGTGTCACATCTTCGAAAATGTCTAGCGGATGAGACAACTTATATCCACTACGATGACATCGAAGTGGATGACAGATTAAACTATGTAGTAAGGCCCATTGCGATTTTGGATCGTAAGGTGAAAACCTTAAGAAATAAAAAGATCAATCAAGTAAGAGTCAAATGGAAACACAAGAAGGGTGCTGATACCACATGGGAATCCGAAGAAGAGATGCAACGACTTTTCCCTACTTTATTTGGTACGTAATTCGGTTTCGGGGACGAAACCCTTTTTAAGGAGGGTGGACTTGTAACACCCCGAAAATATATATCCTTATATTAAAATTTTAAAAATTTAATAAACAAGAATTAACCAACTAGGAATTTTAACCTAGTTAATTATAAGTCTTGAAATAACTCATAAAAGGGTTAAAACACTTAAACTAAAAGATAAATTAAAGTTGAGGGACCAAACTAGGCAAAACTAAAACTTGATTTACTAGAATTGTAGTAAACATCAAACATACACCTAAGTGTATGCTTGGGTCGACCAGAACATAGGAGAAACTAGGAGCCCTCTTCAAGAACCCTAGTTCACTAGAAATTGAGCAATTAGAGGTTCAATTCAGTCCCAAATCGAATTCCAAACACAAATTAGTGATCACCTCGTCATAGGGATCAACAGGTATGTAAAAATTTGGTATTTTGCTACATCTTGAATTATAGGTTAAATGTGAAAAATGAAAAATTCAACTTGATTATTGATGCATGGGTGAAATTAGAAGGGTTATGAGGTTTAGGAACAAACCCTAGATGATTTCTTGACATAACCTTGTATAATACTTGTAGGGTTTCATAATCACCATTGTAGGTGATTAGTGAACTTCAAGAAACTTGATAAATGCTAAAATTATAACTCTTGTTCTAGCACAATCTGAAATTAGGAAGTGATTTCTGAAATGTTGATGTTAAGATTTGTGCAAAGTTGATTAATTGAAGTGAAATTCGATGATAATTACAAGATATGAACTTGGTTTAGTCTGTATAAAAATCTGACCTACTAGGTGTTTGTTGAAATGCCTAAGTAAGGATTTAGATGTTAG
The DNA here is from genome assembly GCF_002127325.2 of Helianthus annuus. Lineage (NCBI taxonomy): Eukaryota > Viridiplantae > Streptophyta > Magnoliopsida > Asterales > Asteraceae > Helianthus > Helianthus annuus. The sequence goes on from NC_035433.2 coordinate 8,341,040, forward strand.
AATAGGACGAAAACGCAGATTTGATCATGACTCATAATAATGCGTTAATGGTCTAGAGGAGAGTTCTAAACAAGTTGTAAATTGGAATTTCTAGGCAAAGAGTCCGGGTCGTCAAGCGGACAAGCCGGAGGGAATTCACGGGGGAAAAGCGTGCTCTAAAGGTATGAAATTTATCGTTTCATTGCATTACGTCTATTTGTTAGTCTCATGTCGTCACTGTGAAACATGATAACCAAATATTTACCAATATGTCATGAATATGACTAATGTCTTAAACAAGTAACAAACATGGATTTCGAATGCCCTGAATGGGGCTTAATTCAACACCCAAACGGGTCAAAACAAGTCTTGTAGTAAACATGAAGCTAGATATCATTACTTAATGCACGGTTATAAACAATGCGTAAGCCGCGTGGCGGACACGCTAAACAAGTTGAGAAACTTATCTCCTAATATAGGGGTTAAAGTTCTGAATTGTAAGCATGTCAAGTAGTGTAAAATGGCAAGCACGAAACCTCGGAATTAAGCATGTAGATTATTGCGTGAACGATCCCTCAAGAGGAAGGCGAAACATGATAGTGGGTAATAATCCGGATATGAATAATTAGCCCTAGTCGTGCGCTAAGTGTGTTCAAAATTAAATTACAGCGATGTAAGAAAAGAATTGACGAAACTACAAAAACAGGAAAGAATGTACAGCAGCTACCGTAAATTACGGTGGCTACCGTAATTTACGGTAACAAGTAAAATGTTACGGTGGTTTTCTACTGGGTTACGGTAGACCACCTTTGTTCAGGGGCCACCGTAACTTACGGTGGCTACCGTAAGTTACGGTAGCGCCCAGTTAAAATGTTGAATTTTTCATATTCTCGGTTACATTGAAATCGTTTTCGAACCTAGTTTCGATTATGTTAATCTCCAAGGACCATAATACTAATGTTTGTCTAACATCTTCAGTTTATAGGTAATCCAAGTATAGGGGATGAAGATCAAGCAAATGCATCCGAACCGAACACTCAAACCAACGCTTCCGCACTTGATCTGTTTTGTTTTAAGACTATGTAAACACTTGTAGTTTTTGTCTTGAATATTGTTTAGTAGGATTAATACGTGAATGTTATGACTAGTTATGGTTTTAAAATCTTGAAAGTTTTTGTAAACTCTAAGTTTTTGTAGTAAATGCAAGTTAATTACCAGTAAATCTAGTAATATCAAACTGGGTCTTACAACGAAACACAACTGTATTAAAACGACAAAAATATAATTGCCTCAATAATAATAATAATAATAATAATAATAATAATAATAATATATTAATGTTATAGATTTTTTATATATTAATATTAGTATGAATATTAATAAATATAAATATAAATACAAATAAAAGTATAGGTATATATAATAATAATAATAATATATTAATGTTATAGATTTTTTATATATATTAATATTAGTATGAATATTAATAAATATAAATATGAATAAAAGTATAAGTATAAATATAATAAGAAGAAGAACATATTTTTTTTCATTTCCTTGAAGGAATGGAAAAAAAACACCTACATATCAAGTAATGAAAATTATTATATTTGGAAGGAGTTACATTCCTTTGGAATGCTCCATTTCATTACTACATGATAACCAAACATGTTTCTTTTCATTCCATCAGAATGATCAATTCCATTCCACCTTCCATTCCTTCATACCAAACACTACGTTAATTAAATGTTTCACAAGGAAGAAACATAATTTTGAAAAAGTATGTTGCTATCTAATCTATTAAGAACTATTTTGATCAGAAAGCATGAAACAAATAATTGTTGAGATTAATGAACTTAATTGGTAGACAAATATTATTGTTTACATTATCTTTAAAGTTGTAATAATCCAATATGTTTTTTGAAATATTCATAATGGAGGAGTCAAATCAAGATTTGGACAGGCTTGTAGACTTACTATGTATGTGGCCTTCATAGGTTATAGGTGTGCCCTACAAATGATTCTCCGTGATAAAACAACAAACAACAATATAACCACCTTTAATTGTAGACTAGGTTTTTTCCGTACAAAGTTGTGATTTCAAAATTTAAAATAATTTCAAAAAATATATAGTTTATTAAATAAAACAATTTGGATAGATCTTCGATATCCAAATTTATTTCTTGTCTCGACTTTATTACTTTAAAGGAACCTTTTTACAATTTCTAAACTTATTTTTAAGTGTAAACTCTGTTAAGACTATCTGTTGTAGTCAGGTGAGCCAAAGTTAGCACTTCTAATTCATCCTGTAATATTGTTCCACTTGTCGCTAACCGGATGATGAATGTGCACTTGATAAAGTCACTATTGAAGTTTTATCACCCTGTTGTGGTCCAGGTGAGTGGACGACTTGAGCGAGTATTTTTTTTATTATTCTTTCTAAATTTATAAGCTAATATTCATACAAAACATATTTTTATAAAATTTCACACTAGAAAGAAATAAAAAACTACATGCAACAAATAACTCTAATACAAAATCATTCCATTCCATTTTTGTGAGAGTAAAATTGTGGGTTTTATATAAAGAGAAGAAAGAATTTTAGAAAGTTTGAGATGTGAATAGAGATGCGGAAAGGAAATGGTTTTATATAAAAAAAAGTTGAATTTCTTTTTTTAAAAGCCAACGGTCAAGAACATGGGCCCCACCTCCAACGGCTACCTTTTCTCATGCTTTGGTGCTCACCTAGGGGTTGCCCGTTCTTGCTGGCGCCACCTCGTTACAGTGTTCGCCATCGTGACGAGGTTTTCGTGGCTTGCGGTGGGGCTGATAGCCTGCCGCAACATGTAGTCTAATACACATGTTTGACTAAAGGAAAAATGATGAGAATGAATGCATGAAATATTCATGGATTTTTTTTCTAAATTACCAATCTGTTTGTTATACACAAAATTAAGTTAAAAACCCCTACTCAAGTAACAAAACAATTACTTTTACTTCCAGTGGCGGACCTAGAAAAATAATTCAGGGGTATCCCAAATTTTTTTTACCTATAACTGCCACTAAAATTCGAGGGCTCTTAGGGGCCCTGTACGACTAGTAAAAATTGGCCCTAAAATTTTTCTTTTACATAGGATTATCCCTGAGAATTTGAGAGCCAGTAGGGGCTCTATACGGCTCCTATGTATATAATTATTAGTTTATACACTCTCGTGTATTACACGAGCTGAATACAAAAATATTAAACAATCAGTATAGTATAATATGATATTTTTAGATAAGATATAATTTAAATTACACATTAATTGTATAGACACGTGTTGTGAAACTATTTTGAAAGGAAAATTGTTAATTAACCTTTCTTAATCCATACTTTTTAATATATTATTACTCCCTAATAAGGTGAGAGAATAAAAATAACTTAATATAGAATCCAAATATAATTTTATTTATTAAAGCATATGTTACTTATCATTTTTTATTAATGGGCGTACCATGCATAAGAACGTTATAATATAATTCTCTATAAAACTTTTTTGTTATTTAGAAGTTTTATAATTAATATTTAGTTTTTAATAAAAATTCCCTACAAACTTTAAATGTTTTTAAAATTGTCATATGTATTATTTAGTTTATAGTAAAGAAATCTTTAAAAAAAAAAACCTGAAAACTTATTAATTAATTAATAAACTAAATATTTAATGTAGTTTGACTATATTGGTGGATGTTACTTTTTACTTTTGTAGAAGGTTTGCGGAAGGGTGTTTTAAGTTTCAAATGCTCAAATCTCTAATATTTTCCCCGTTTGGCCGGAGGCTCGACGAAGACAGGTCGCTTGAGATAGAGTGCGAGGTCGCCATCCTTCTGGCTCGTACCTTTCATCCTATCACGTCGGACTGTTGCTTCCATTCGCTCCCGGGAACGGGTCACTGCTGTGCGTCGTTTTGTCTTCTTAACTAGTCTCCTTCTGCCTTTCTCCTTTCTTGTTGGCTTAGCGGGTCTGATTTTGGTCGCGGCTATCTGAGTATAGTTAAGCTAGACTGAATCGAATCCCGTTAACACTTCGTAGAATTGACGGAGTGAAGGAGACTTCCGAGTGTTTTGGTGCTGAGGTTCTTCTTTGCTTTGGAGGCAGTCATGGTGCATTATTATGGAAAAGGGAGGTCCGTTCATATCCCGAATCAATGGAACACGGTGATTAGCAAGAATCAGTATAGATTGGAGAAGAAATTTAGGGAAAGAGAGTGGAGGCTGCGGAATTGCACGTCCTTCTTTATCTCTAACCTGCCGGACTCGTGTAACCAAGATAGATTATGGAAAGCTTTTGGTCACATCCCGGAACTAGAGGACGTTTATGTGCCGGTCAAAAGAGGAAGGGATGGGAATAAGTTTGGTTTTCTCAAGCTTTTCAAAGTGTCCGATTCGGGTTTCTGGATAGAGAAGCTAAGAGAGGTAAAATTAGATGGGGTTATTCTTGATGTTAGTTTGGCCAAGTTCGGTAGAGACGGATCAAAGGTTGCTTCGGGTGTTACGGAGGGTAGGGGATCGGTCTTTGATAGGTTGGGAGAAGTCCATGCAGTCCCTAAAGAGTCCAGAGGAGAACCTAATACGATTGGTCATGTAAATATCCCCAAGGGTGGGAGGTCATACCGGGATGTGCTGAGCAACTCAAAAGGCAAGTCCCTTCTGGACAGGAAGGTGATCGAACTCCCACCGATCAATACTGAAGTGAAATCCAGCAGAGAATTTAAGTCTCTGGTGGGAGAGGCCAAAGATATCGAAATTTTGAATGAGTTAAACTATCTGCTTCATGAAGGATTAGAACTAAGCTACCTGGGCGGCTTAAAAGTGCTGATCTCGTTCGGATCAGTCAAAGAAGCAGATGATTATCTAAGGAAGGAGGTGGAGTCGTGGGAGAAGTGGTTTTCCAGGCTTTATGTGTGGGATGGGATGTGGATCTTGTTCGGAGATTTTAATGATGTTAGGGCAGAAGATGAGAGGGTGAATTCTGTGTTTGATAGGGGTGCTACAGAGGCGTTCAATAATTTCATCGATAGAGCCGGCCTGTTCGAATTTGCGATGTCCGGAAGTAAGTTCACCTATTTTTCTGGTCATGCGGAAGTTAAAATGAGTAAATTGGACAGATTCCTGGTATGCAATTCGTTTTTGAATCATTGGTCGGGTGCCAAAGCTGGGGTTCAAGCGAGGGGTGCCTCGGATCATTGTCCAATTTCCCTGTTGTGTAATCCTATAGATTATGGCCCCATTCCCTTTAAATTTTTTAATTCGTGGGTGGAGAATAAAGAAGTGCAGGATTTTGTTAAAAATGGGTTGGCCGCTAACCGATCTCAAGACAGACCCGATGTGAAGTTAGCCAGGTCATTGAAAGGTATTAAAGATAAGATTAAAAAGTGGAGAGCTGATTCTAAAGTTGCCGAAAATCGGGAAGTGGACCAGCTCAAAAAGGAGATTGAGGAAATTGAAAGGAGAGTTGTGGTGGGCAGGCTGTCGGATGTCGATAAAAAGTGTAGAATTGATTTGAGAGTCAGACTAAATAATGTGGAGAATGTTAAAGCGAAAAACCTGCAGCAAAAAGCTAGAGCCAAGTGGATTAAGTTCGGGGACGACAATACTTCATACTTCCATCAGTTACTGAACGTAAACATCGCTAGCAACAGCATAAACGGTCTTTGGTTCAATGGCAGACTTGTTTCTGACCCTTTGGAGCTGAAGGAGGAAGTTAGAGGTTGGTTCAAGAAGCAATTTTCGGAACCAATAAGACGAAGACCGAAATTCAATGGCGAAGGGCTCCCCAGGATCTCGAATTATGATGGTGTGGTGCTTTGTGCGGAGTTTTCCGTATTGGAAGTGTGGAGAGCGGTTAAAGAGAGTGACGGCAGTAAAGCCCCGGGACCGGATGGCTTTACTTTAAAGTTTTTTAAAAGCTTCTGGGATGAGCTCAAAAGCCCGGTGATGGACGTGATGAAGTACTTCCATAGCAACGGAACGTTAAGCAAAGAATGTAATTCATCGTTTGTGGCCCTCATCCCGAAGACTAAAGATCCTCAGGTTCTTTCGAATTTCAGGCCTATTTCTCTTGTTGGTTCTATTTACAAAATCCTCTCTAAGGTTCTGGCCAACCGACTTAAAACAGTAATGGACGGGTTAATCTCTCCTACCCAATCGGCGTTTTTAGGGGGCAGAAATATTCTGGACTGCCCGCTTATCATTAGCGAGACTATAGCTTGGGCGAAAAAGAAAAAGGAGAAATTGCTAATTTTCAAAGTAGATTTCGAAAAAGCGTACGACTCCCTCAACTGGAAGTTTCTCTTTCTTATGATGGAGTATATGAATTTCCCTGAGAGGTGGATAAGCTGGATTAAGGGATGCCTCGGTTCGGGGTGGGGCTCCATTCTGGTCAACGGGTCTCCGACGAATGAATTCAAGTTTAAAAGGGGGCTGAGACATGGAGACCCCTTATCTCCCTTTCTTTTTATAATTGCTATGGAAGTCATTAGTTTGTTTATGAATAGAATTATGGCAGCCGGTTTATTTGAGGGGTTTCAACTGCCTAACGGAGGTCCTATGTTGTCCCATCTCTGTTATGCGGACGATGTGTTATTTATTGGTAGATGGTCGGAAAAGAACGCGATTACGCTCAATAGGATTCTTCGATGGTTGTTTTTAGTTACTGGCCTCAAAGTGAACCATCAGAAAAGCAATATTTTCGGTTTCGGGGTCAGCGAGGCCGAGAAGGAGAATTTAGCCGCTATCCTGAATTGTGGTGTAGGCCAATCCCCCTTCACTTATTTGGGGATTCCTATAGGGGTAAACATGAAGAGAGCAAAGTATTGGGATCCAGTGATTAACAAATTCAAGGCAAAATTATCCAAATGCAAGGCTCGTTATTTGTCTTTTTCGGGGAGAATTACTCTGGCCAAATCAGTTCTGGGCAGTATCCCTTCTTATTTTCTGTCTCTTTACGCTGCCCCGAAGAGTGTCCTTAATAGTTTAGAGAAGATCCGCAGGGATTTTGTTTGGGGGATATCCGATGCCAACAAAAAACTCAGATGGTTGAGATGGGAGAGACTTCAAAAGGCCAAAAAGGTTGGTGGAATTGGTATTGGTAGTATCAAGGATTTCAATTACGCCATGCTAGTCAAGTGGTGGTGGAGATACAATTCGAATCCTAACCAGCTTTGGGCGAAGGTGATCTTGGCGGTCCATAATAACAATGCATCGGATCTCATGATTCCTTTAAAGAAGACGATTCCCGGGGTATGGAATGATATTGGCAGGATGGATAAAAAGCTCGAGAAGGAAAACATTATTTTGAATCAGAACTTAATTATGGAGAACGGAGTATGCAAATGGCGAAATGCTTCGGACTCTTCTTTCTCGGTCAAGCAAGTCAGAGAGGATCTGGAAAAGGCTCGTCTCATGACTTCGGATATCGAGCCGGAGCTGAACTGGAATAGCTGGGCTCCTTCTAAGGGTAATTTCCTGTTATGGAGGGCGAGAATAGATCGGATTGCGTCTAGAGAGGGGCTGCAGAAAAGGGGTGTGCGTGTGACCGATGTTAACTGTCCGCGTTGTGGGCTGCAGGTCGAAACTTCCGATCACATATTTTTTTCGTGTCTCTGGGCTAGAAGTATTTGGTGGAACGTATTGGCTTGGATGCGGATCGGGTTCCCGGCGGATTGTGGTTCGCTTGCTGATTTTCTTGAATATGTTAATCAGAGTCCGGGTAGTCGTGTTTGGAAACGTATCGTTAACTTGGTTTGTATCGCTACGGTCTGGAGAATTTGGAACGCGAGAAATGTTAAGGTTTTTGAGGAGGTTTTTATTCCGATTATGAGGACGGTGGACCAGATTAAAGAAGATTCCTATCTTTGGATATGCAATAGATCCAAGATGAAGAAGCCCAAGTGGGAGAAGTGGGTGAAGTTTGACGTAGTTGATTTGTTGTAATTGTTTGTGTTCTCTTTTCCGTTTTGTTGCTTTGTTTTCCGGTTTGGATTCTCCCAGCTTCTTGCTGGCTCTTTATATTCATATATAAAGTGAATTGTCGTTCAAAAAAAAAAAGTTTCAAATGCTCATGTTAATTAGAATATATCATTTCATCTTCTTCAAATTTTTTTAACGATGCCGCTGCAAATTTTCGTCAACCGGAAATTTTAGATTTCGACGACCGGAAAATTGCATTGCAACTCATCCTTATCTATACTCAGGGGTGTCCTAATATGTGCTCAGGGGTATCCCCAATAAATGAAACGAGGATAAAAAAGAAAATTGCACTTCTACAAGAAAGTTGAGAGGTATCCCGGGCAACCCCCGACACCCAAGTAGATCCGCCTCTGTTTACTTCAGTGTCTAATCATAACACAACATTTACGATAATGCTTTGTCGACGCAAATGTGGTAGCACTTTTGCATCAATGTCTATCTAGAACAAAGAACCTTTACGATAATGCTTATTAGGTGCAAAGGTGGTAGCACTTTTGCATCAGTGTCTAATTAGAACAATGCTTTGCAAATGCTTAGTAGGCACAAATGCGGTAGCACTTTTACATCAGTGTCTAATCAGAACAAAGCTTTGCAAATAAGTGACTACGTTTTACATAAAATGGTCTACGCGTTTAATATTGATCGAGATTCCTTTTATTAATAGTTTTATAACTATAAACTTTTGATTAATTTTAGAAAATTCATTGACTATTATATAATTATATATATATATAATCCCAAGTTGAGGGAATAGTGTCAGGCAGCTTGCTTTGCACTTCCCTATTGGACCAATCCATTTTTAATTTAGTTTTATTCTCAGTTTATGAAGGGGTAAGGTCCCAAAAACCTCATAAAAAGGATTCAAGACCATACCACAAACTGGCCTTTCAACCTTTTAACCTTGCGCGGCCGCGCATTGGTCTTACAAAAGGGAGAAAGTAATCAATAATTTATAGTCGCGCGCCCAAAGGAAAGCATAAATCCTTGCGCCTTCTTCCATTAGCAAAAGGATTAAAATCCTGAGATCAATACTTCCGCCCAAATATCCAAACTTGGATATCATTTTACTCAGACTTGGGATTTATTCATCTGTGTCCACACAGTAAGGTGTCACACTAGATTACAGCAGTAATCCTCTACAAAGAATATGATCGTGCACCACCCAGACGGTTATAACCGTCTGGACACGTGTCATTACCTCAAGCATCCCTGAAATCACAATGAAAGCATGCAATTGGAGAATGATCTCCACTTAATCACTTTCCACGTGGCAATCCCCCAGCCACAGATCAAACCACGATCCGTGTGCATTCACATCGGATCGAGACAACTTGACGTTGGATCAAAAAACTTAACGGAAGAAGATATAACCGCTACGGCGTTAGCATCTTCCGTCATCTTTTCAATAACAGGTTTTCCCTCCCAAACTCCCGGTTATAAATACGAGAACTGTTCAGGTATAAACTCAGATCACACTCACTTCTCAAATACTTTCTCTTCTCCATTACCAATACTTATTCTCACACCGGAGTCGGGTCAAGGAGAGAACCCTCTTCTCCCCTTGGCGAGGCTAACGGTGCTCTTTTTTGCAGAATCACCGGAGAAGAAGTTCAGCAGCAACTGAATCAACAGAGAGAGAGCTAACCCTTTTATGCGGATTCAAACCCCCTAGATATTTCGGTTCCGACCATTTATCTAGTGTTTCTTCATTGGCGCCCACCGTTTTCTCAGTTTTTCTAGTTTCTACCTCGTTTCGATTCAGTTCATTCCATTTTTCTGTTTTTGCACATGGCAGAAAATTCGTCATCTCACCGGCAACCTGGTCCTCGACCAAACGTCGGAAACAATTTACCAGTGGAAGGGATTGTAGAAGAGGCCTCAGAAGATAATGAGGTTCAATCCAATCGAGCAAATGATTCTGTTACTCCAGGAATGTTACCAGCAAATCCCGCTCAATCAATTTTACCACCAGGAGAAACTCCGATATCATGGTATGTCCGGTCCCAAGGGGCATTAAACGCAGTGTACACACAGTTGTGTGCTCAAACTACTCCCGTGACCCAATCACGAAGGCCGGGATCTAGAGCTCATGCTTCCCAGCGAGAAGAATCAACTTATGATGATACAGGCAGTTACCAGAGACAACACCATGGTGAACCACACCCTCGTCGAAGGCAATCGGTTCATGATAGGTTGGGTTCCCAATGGGACACTCACACTGATGAATCCGATCAAACATATCGTTTGAGTGCAAACACTAGCGTATTCAACAGACTGCAGCCAAACTATAACAAATGCAGGCCTCGAGCGGTTTATAACCCTGAGGCAGAGCATAATTATGACTTAGTTTACCGCCCCGCAGAAGCAGCGGAAAACTCGAAGTTCATACTGGAGATAGCTCTGGCTCCATTGGAGAGGGCAAAATTACCATCTAACATTGGGAAATTCAATGGGTTAACTGACCCCGATGATCATCTGAGAGTATTCACCAGCGCAGGGTTGGTTGGTGGTTGGACTCTTCCGCTATGGTGTCATTTGTTTGTACAAACATTAACCGGCCCAGCGCGAATCTGGTTTGATAACATACCGACGGGACAAATCGAGTCATGGAAAGATCTGCGTAAAAAGTTTTTAACACACTTCAGCCAACAAAGGCGTTCCATGCGTGATACATCCGACGTCATGAACATCTGGCGCCGCGATGACGAGAATCTGGAGGATTTGATCACCAGATACAATAAAGAAGTGTTGGAGATTGGCGGTGTTAACGAACAACTAATCCGTGCTCAGTTTAAGTACGCGGTTAGATGTGACGACATGGTCAAGGTATTATCTGGAACAGAGGGCCTTCCCAAGAGTTGGGAAAGATAATGGCGGCGGCCAAGGTTTATGCGCAGACTGAGAAAAACCTTACTACAAACAGGCCACCACCACCACACAACAGGCCCGCAGACTTAAGCGCAACCGGTGAGAGAAGGTTCAAAAAATCATGGCGCGAGTCATCAGGAAGTCGTTCCTCTGAAGATGCCCGCACAACAATCAACAAGCTCTCTGCACAAAGAGAAAACAAGCACGAAAATAGGGAGAGGCAGTGGACTCCCCTAACAAAGACCCCGGCGGAGGTTCTGAGTACTGAGCACTACCAGTTCAAACCTCCGATTCCGATGAAGAGTAAACGTGGTCAAGACCCGGCGCAATACTGCGAATATCATAAAGACAACGGGCACACCACGAATAACTGCATATCTCTGCGCACGGAAATAGAGAAAGCCCTCAAAAATGGAGAACTTACGCATTTACTCCAGAATATGCGCAAGGAGATTAAGCAGATTACCCGGGGAGAAGAAAGCTCAAGCAAACGGGCCAAAACTTAAAGGAATCTATAGGTTTTCCGCATAAAAGACATGACTTATCAAATGCGGCGGAACTATCAGGGAGTAAGTTAAGTTCCATTTAATTATCAAAAAAAAAAAAAAACTTTGTAACGCCTCTGAGCTTTATCCATGAATAAAATTACAAAGTTTCTATTGTGTTTACAAAGTGCATGCAATTTCTTTTTAGTAAGCGCAAAAACATTATGGTAGTATAAAACAAGCTCCATGCGCGGTCAGTGATCACGTCACAAACGACCATAAACTCACACATGAGCTTCATACCAACTTCATTCGCCTTACTCAAGTAAAAGCAATTGTACTCATGCAAAATATTGTAAAGTCATTTAACAAAACAAATAGAAACATACTATTTTCAGCGTACAAATACGCCCTAAAGAGCTTCAAACACAGCAGTGTTTCGAATTCTTGCGCAACAGCGCACTGACAAAACAAGGATCTACATCCCACAAAAAACAAATTGTTCAAAACAATTTCATCCTACTCTAAATCTTCACCCTCATCCGGAAAGATTTCTTTGAGTTGCGCCACGTGATCATCCGATTGCAGCGCCACATTTATCAACTCCATAACTGGAAGTTGCAAATTATTAAACTCCGTCTTCATGGAAGCAAGCGCAGCGGCAGTATTTACGCCAAAGGTAGCAGACTTGCTATCATCCCAGTTAACCTTCAGCGTGCTATTCACATGTTGGGAACATTCCGCGTAACCTTGCGCATACCCATCTCGCCGTGCAGCAACCATCAAATTAGCAACAGTTTTATCCAGTTCTTCAGAGTTTAACACAGATTCAGCAACCTATGAAATCAAGCGAAAGTAAGCATCAAAAAAGCGCATATATGATTTCGCAACAAAAAAGGGAAAAGGAACTTACACAAGCAATCCCGCGATCCTTCAACCAGGCCATATCATTCTTTAAAGCTCAAGCTCGCTTTCCACTGAAACCCGCGCCGTTTCTGAATTTTCCAGTTTCTCTTCAACCTCAGTCAAACGGCGGGAGGTTTCAGTATTCTCGGAATGCGCAAGCTCCAGATCCTTCTTCAGTTGTTCCTGGTCAGAAACCAAAGCAGTAAGTTCCTCTAATTCTTTATCTCTAATGGCAAGAGTGGCTAAAGCTTGTACCTCCCGTTGCTCACTTCGTTCCCTATGAGAACGTGCCTCCACCAGCACAGCTTCCATATCCGCTTTTTCTTTCTTCAATCTTTCTACCTCCGCATCTTGGTTCTTCAGATTTTCAACTTCAGCCTTGAGGTTATTTATAATATTGCGAAGGTTTGCTTTCTCAGCATTATCCTTCTCACAAATTCTCCTCCAACTTTTGCGTTCCTCAGATAGAAGCGCAGCTTCAGCTTCAGCTTTTCTTTTCCAACATGCAACAGACCATTCCTCAGTCTTGCGCTCAGCTTCAAACTTAGCTTGCTCAGTCTCTAATCTAGCCTTCAACTGAGCCACATGTTTTTCATCTTTAGCAAACTTCCTTTGCGATGCTATAAAAGATGCCCGCTCTTTATGCATGCTATACCACTCACGCACTATACGGTGAGTAGTAGAAACATGAGAAGCAGTTTCTGCAAGATAAGACTGATAGGTCTATTCATAAGGCTGATTTTCCTGAAATTTAATCTCACCAGGCGGAAGTATCCCCTGCAACCAATCTTGGCATACACGCCAATCCGAGAAGGTATCACCTTTTTTCACATTCCAAACAGGGACATGAGGATCAGAAGCGTCTTTCTCCGTATAATTCCGGTAATAATATTCTCCCAGAGTTTCTTCTGGACGAATTGGAGACTGTTTATCAACACCAGCAGATGAACCTGTCTCCTCAGTTGTGACCTTCTCAGTATGCTCAGGTATAGCCTCAGAAGGTCTAGGGGGAGAAGATTGAATCTTTTCAGCAGTTTCTTTTTTTCCCAAATCTTGAACAACAGTTTCCGGGGTCGATGGATTATCAACATCATCTACCATGACCGGTTCAACAACCTTTTCAGCATCAACACCAACAGGCTTCTCAGCCTCAACAGATTTCTCAACACCTTCCCCAGCAACCTCTGAAGGCTCTAACGGGTCTGCAACAGCAGCGCGCGTAGGAGTAGGGGGAAGTTCTTTATTAACCACAGATGGTATCTCTATAGGAACAGGGGAAACAGGAACTTCTGGACAAATAAAAGTTGTAAGAACTCCACCCGCTTAAAGAAAGCAAGGGAAAACAACACTTACCAGGAACAGACTCTGAAACAAATGCATCAAGGTTTCCCTTTCTGGTAATTTTCTTCCTCTGCACTTTCTTGGGAGGTTGATCTTCCGCATCAGTATCAGCTTGCTCTCTTTTACCAACCTTCCTATGAACCAAATGCTCGGGACTAGAATCCAGATCGATAGGCTCATTCGGGTTAGAAGGGGGAATGTCGGCAAAATCCTTTGGTTCAGGCTTCGGTTCCCGCATAATCACTACAGGAGTAAGACCCTCCAAAGAGTCAGAAACCACCACATAATCACACCTGGAGACAGAAGAACGGCGCGTAGCTTTCTTCTCTCCAACATTTCTCGCCTTCAAAGGTTGAATTCTAACAGTCTCACTTCTCTTCGGCGCGGAAGTAGAAGTAGTTGCGCGTTTTTTCTTTTCAGGGCCTACGCCCAAATTCAACAATTCACCTACACAAGCGCAAGGCAAAAAATTACTCAAAGCAAAAAAGAAAGGAAAAACAGATATAAACTCACCAGCACCAGCAGCCGGTTGAACAGATAGGTCCGCGTCCCACGAAAGAACAAAATTTCTCACAATACGATGATACCAGAGCTCCTCTTCAGGCTTCTTCTTGAAAGTACCCATTCTTCCGCCTTCCCTCTTGAAGGCAATGACATATAGAGAAACAACTACATTTGAAGAGAGAACAGGTTAAAAAAAACTGGGAAAGAGAAAAAGCCCCAAACTTACTATGACCATCCTCCGTGTATACGAGTTTGTCATCACGCTCCATCTTCCAATTTAAACTCATGCCGGCTCCGACAAGAGCTTTCCCCGGCAACGCAATATTGGGCACATCCTTCAAATCCTGGTACCAGTTTTCATCAACTGGAGTCTGAAGGGTTTCGATCGGAATATCTTCTTTCCCTCTAAGAACCATACTCACAGGAATTACTCCAGCTTTGATAAAAGAGAATTTTTGCTTCCAATCATGAAAAGTTTTGAGGGTTGATGTAAAATCTTCTTTGCAGAAGCCCTCTGAACGAATGAATAAAATCCTTGGGTACAATGCATCTGATAAAAAAAAACCCTAAATCGGGGAACGGTTGGCTCCACATGCATCGTCCGACATACAAATTCGAAATGTCGAACCCTAACCATACCAATAGGGTGAAGTTGGGAGATGTGCAGATTGTAAAATCCAAGAATTTCAAGGAAAAATCTGGTAACAGGCAAACGAAAGTTACCGTCACAGAAAAAATCCCAAAAGAGAGTAATATACCCGGCCGGAGCATCTGCTGCCGTTCGACCCTCTTCAGGATACAAAGCACCCTAGTTCTCCTGAAATTTGAGATTCTGAATCAGACCTTCAAAGGATGCTCTGGGCCACTTCAACAGTGGAAGTTCAGTCGACATCTCTTCAACAAGATTGATACGTGGTTGAAAACCGGTGCTTGTAATTGTTTAATTTGATGTTTTTACACAAGTTTTAGTTTCGAATTGCCTACTCTTGATTAGATTTGTGTTTTACAGGTTTATTGGAGTTTAAGGAGCTTTTCGGGAGCTTTGCGGGCCACCGGAGTGAAAACGGGACCACCGGGAGGCAAAACGGGTCAACCGGGAGCAAGGAGTGCGGAAAACGGGGGATTCACAAACGAGAGCCCGTCGCCGACGGGGTCCAGGCCGTCGGCGACGCCCTCCAGATAACCCCGTATGCAAGGTTTGCCCGTATCCAGTCATTTAGGCCGTCGGCCAAAGGAGCAAATTTGGGAACCCGTCGGCGACGGGGTCAGGCCCGTCGGCGACGGGTGTTGGATTTGCGAAACGGGATTTTGGTCAAAAGGAGGTCTAATTCGATTTTTATTGGCTCTAACTCATTCAATTCGGGAGTTACACATGATTTGGAGTTTGAAACTTAGTCTTGGAGCCATCTTTCACCAACGACTTCATCTCTAATCCATCTATCATCCATCCTACAACCTTGACTCATCACCCACCATCAAAACCATCCAATCTTCATTCCATAACCCTAATCATCAACCATCATTCAATCCATTCATCACCACCAACCATTCCAAACCCTAATCATTCAATCATCCATTTTCAAGCTTCAAGATGACCCAATTCAAGTCTCGTGCATCCGTTGATCGTGCCATTTACACCATGAGCGGCTAATTTCTTGGAGGTTTCACCCCGGTGTAGGTTATTGTAAGTCTAGGGTTTGAACAATGATTTAGTTTGGTTTTGTGACAACTTGACTTGTATTTGAATTGATTGACAATTGTCTTGCATTTGAACTATATTTGTGAATTGTCGAGTGAGTTATGAAATTTGACTTTGCGAAATAAGTTTGTGCAATTATGCCTTGTCATTCAAAAGGTTTTACTTGTCCGAAGTAACGAAGTGCATTGTGGTCCGTGTATGCGTTGATAACAATTGGCACCTAAGCTTTGATGATAGAAATTCGTTAATAACATATTCAAGTGAATTAAATCTAAAACTTGTAAGAACCCTAGGATTGCAATAACCGAACCGGGTGTGAACCTTGTTTTCTCTATCTTGTCAAAACCTTTAATTACATTATTGCAATTGCTTGTTTTTAGTAGTTATAATTCACATCTTCCAATCAAACAAAAAACACAAAAACATATCTTAGCAAGCTTCATAAAAGTGACATTTTCTACATTTCATTCAAAGTCCATTCGCAAACCACATACTCTTCGTGGTTCGACCCCTCACTACCACTAGCTATTTGCTAAGGGTAATTAGGGTATATAAATATTATCTTTGACCGGAGCGCGACACTCCGATCAAATTTTGGCGCCGCTGCCGGGGAGTGCGTGCGCTTTGTGTTTGGATATTGTTTGAATTATTGTGATTAACTGTTTAATTTGTTTTGCTTTCTTTTTGTATTGTCTTTTTCCTTGTTACGCGGGGTGTGTTACTTGTGCAGGTTACAGGTAGTGCATGCGTACACGCAATTCCGGGAGGACTTCACCTCTAGTCTACGAACCGGAAATTGAAAGACTCGCAAGAAGAAACCTAGCAAGCCGGTTAGAAGCAACTCTTGCTTCTAATCAAACCAACCAAACACCACCACTCACACCGACCATTGAAACCGATTCAATGGCAAACCACAATTCCAACCAAGAATTTAACCCAAACCAAAACCTCCACCCAAATCAATTCCAATCCCGAGGAACCTTTTATCCCGCTCAAGAGCAACCGGGTGGTAACACCAATGCAAGACCACCCACTCCACCTTTCCGAAACCAAAATACCAACAACGCCCAACGAACACCTCAACAACAACCCCTTCACCGACAAGCATCGTTACCTATCAATCTTGATGATCGGAATGTCAACTCCGATCGAAGAGGTAACCGTGATCGCGGCAATCCCGAAAATGAAGACCCGTTTTTCAACATCGACGATTTAAGGAATGCAATTCCTGATGACGAACCGTATAGTGTTCCCGGTTATCAATCGCCGGAACACGTAAGCATTCATACGGAAAATTCGGACGATGGGGGGTATTACGATGATCGAGCTAATGATGATGAAGATTGGGGCTACGTGAATAGGGGAAACGTATACAATGCTCGAAGGTACGACGATGAGGAGTTTGGGTCTCAAAACGCCAATTATGTTGGGGAAGATGATTATGGGTACGGAGGTGGAAGAAACGATGGCTATGGGAACAACCGTCAACCACAAAACAATAACCAACGGAACCAGAATGAAGGGTTTTACAACAACAATAATAACAACAACAATGTAAACCCTAACCGGATTCCTCGTTTTGTGGGAGGTGGTAACCCGAGGGATAATCGAAGAGAGGATCGAAGGGGTGGAAGACGGGATAATCGAAGACCGGTCGATCAAGAAGTTAATGGGCCACAACGTCGTCAACAACCTCCACGGGGAGTAAATGACCGTTTCCGACCGATAGTGACCGAGAACAATTCTCCGATAGTATGCGAAAGGAGGATGTTTGATTGTAAGCCGCATTACATCAACATCCTTCCTCATTTCAACGGGAGGTCCAATGATGAGCCGTACACTCATTTAACGGAGTTCTCGTCTATTTGTGATACTATTGGAGGGCACAATTTCGCACTAGAGGAAGTGAAGCTTCGGCTATTTCAATTTTCATTGAAAGATAAAGCAAAACAGTGGTTCCTTACACTTCCGGCCAATAGTATTCGAACTTGGGAACAAATGCAACAAGCGTTTTTGGATGAATACTATTCCATGGCCAAGACCGACGATGCTAGAGATGAAATTCGGTCATTTCGTCAACTTTCGAGTGAGCCTTTACATGAAGCATTCACCCAATTCAAAGAACTCATGAGGAAATGCCCACATCATCAAATAGAAAAATGGGAATTGGTGAAATGCTTCGTACGGGGTTTGGATGATGCAACTTGGAATCGGCTTGAGACAACAAGCAATGGTACACTCTTGAGCAATCATGAGGATGACGATTGGGAATTTTTGGAGAGGATGAGCAAACGATCCAAAGAAAAAGAATCGGCCGATAGAGCCAAAAGGCATCCGGTTTCCCGGTCACTTCCCGATCTCGATTCCAAGGATCGGATTTCCACCTTAGAACGGGAAATAGCTCAATTGAAAAAGAAGAAAGAGGTGAATGCGGTTCAATTTGCGGTTTGTGAAGAATGTGGGGATATTGGGCATGCGACGGAACAATGTCCAACGGGGGCGAATGACTACACCGAAGAAGTTAATCAAGTGTATGGGGACCGAAAGCAATATGATATGAACTCCAACACTTACCATCCGGGCTTGAGAAATCACCCTAATTTCCGGTATGGTAATGCTTCAAACCAAATGAACCCGAATTTTCAATCGGGTAACCAAGGAGGTCAAGGTGGGTCTTCGTACAATAATCGTCAAGGTGGTAACCAAGGGGGTTACCAAAGGAATTACAATCAAGGGGGTAACCAAGGGTATCAAAACCGTGAAGGTAATTATCAACGAGGTTACAACCAAGGCGGAAATGGGAGTAGTGCTTCAAACTCTCAAGGTGATGACTCAATAAATTCGAAGTTGGATGCTATTATGAATGCTATCAATCATTCAAATCAAGAGATGAAGAAAGAGTTTGAGGTACGAGATAAATCCCATAAGGCATTGGAGAAGCAAGTGGGGCAACTTGCTCAAGAGATGGCTCAAATTCGCGGAAGTAGAGGAGGACTTCCAAGCGACACCACGGTGAACCCTAAGCATCATGGGTCGAGTTCGAAAAACACACGTGAGGTACCCATAAATAAAATTTCCTTACGTAGTGGTCGAGTGATAGATAATGGTGTTGAGCCACCATCACCCAAGTTTGTTGAAGGGGTGGTGGAAGATGCGAGTGATGATGAAGGTAGTAACGGTCGAACGGGTCAAAATAAAAATGAATTAAAACTTAACAAAGATACACCCGTTGCGACCGTTCCCGTCCCAAAGGCTAAGGACAAGGGTGTGGAGGGTAATACCGCCCCTTTTCCCGAAGCTCTTTTGGGACCATCTAAGAAAGTGGTAAACAAAAGAGGTCCACATCAAGAAGAGATGTGGGAAATTTTTAAACAAGTTAAAATTAACTTACCACTCTTAGATGCAATCAAACAAATACCTTCATATGCTAAATACTTGAAGGATTTATGTACCCAAAAGAGGACTCACAAGTTTCCTAAGAAACTTGATTTAACCGAAAATGTGAGTTCGATTCTTTCGGGTGCACTTCCACCAAAACTTCAAGATCCGGGGGCGCCCATTATTTCAATACAAGTGGGTGAATTCAAAATGACACGGGCACTTTTGGATCTTGGGGCAAGTGTGAGTATCTTGCCGGGTAGTTTATATGACCAATATGATTTTGGTCCACTTCAAGTGTCTAACACCACCGTGGTGTTAGCCGACTTGACCCCTAAACTACCCCGTGGGATAGTCACGGATGTAATAGTCAAGGTCGAGGACTTTTACTATCCGGTGGACTTTCTTGTGTTAGATTATGTTTCTTTGGACCGAACCAAGCAACCAACGGTGATCCTAGGTCGACCATTTTTGGCAACATCGAATGCCCAAATAAATTGCAAATCGGGCACGGTCGACATGACTTTTGGTAACCGTCGGTTGCGGTTAAATGTCTTTTCAGGATTAACGGATCCTCTAGTTGGCGATGAATGTTACATGGCGGACATCGTTGACGAGTGTATACCTCTATGTGACACTAGTGTCGAAGGGGAAAACACAATAGAGGAGTGTTTCATGTTTGACAGGTTGCAAGGAGAAACAAATCGTAGCATGGATGAAGAGATGAAAGAGTTGGAGGTTATGGCGGCAAAAGAAGGAAGACCCACTTGGACACATCAAGTGGAAAGTCTTCCGGAAAGCATAGACACGAAGTTGAAGCCGTCATTGGAAGAACCTCCGGTATTAGAGTTGAAGGTGCTACCCAAGCATCTTAAATATGCTTATGTGGGTGAAGGTAGCACGCTCCCGGTCATTATTGCATCCAATTTAACCGGAGAGCAAGAAGAGAAGTTGATGAAGGTATTGGTCACCCATAGAGCCGCTATCGGGTGGACCATTGCGGATTTGAAGGGAATTAGTCCCTCAGTGGTGATGCACAAGATCATCACGGAAGATGGTATAAATCCTTCTCGCGACACACAAAGGAGACTAAATCCGAATATGCGAGAAGTGGTGAAGAAGGAAGTATTGAAGTGGCTAGATGCGGGTATTATATACCCTATCTCGGATAGCCAATGGGTGAGCCCGACACAAACAGTTCCTAAAAAGGCGGGTATTCAAGTCGTCACAAATGACGCAGGTGAAGAGGTCGCCACTCGGCCGGTAACCGGGTGGCGTATTTGTATTGACTATAGGAAGTTGAATGCCGCAACTTCCAAAGACCATTTCCTTTTGCCATTTATTGACCAAATAGTTGAGAAATTGGCCGGACAAAAATTTTATTGTTTTCTGGATGGTTATTCCGGATACAATCAAATTGCTATACATCCGGAAGACCAAGCAAAGACCACTTTTACTTGCCCATATGGTACTTTCGCATTTAGGCGAATGCCATTTGGACTTTGTAATGCCCCCGCCACCTTTCAAAGGTGTATGATGAGTATCTTTTCAGATATGGTGGGGGAGTCTTTGGAAATCTTCATGGATGATTTCTCAATATTTGGGTCATCATTTGATACATGCCTTGACCAACTCGAAAAAGTTTTGAAAAGATGTGTTGAGAAAAATCTTGTTTTGAGTTGGGAAAAGAGCCATTTCATGGTTCAAGAAGGGATTGTGTTGGGGCATGTAGTGTTGAGTCGTGGGATAGAGGTTGACCGTGCAAAAGTGCAAGTTATTTCTACTTTACCTTATCCCACGAATGTTAAGGGTATTAGATCGTTTTTGGGTCACGCGGGGTTTTATAGAAGATTTATAAAAGGGTTTAGTGATATAACCAAACCCCAATGTAAATTATTGCTAAAAGATCAACCGTTTGAATTTAACCAAGATTGTCAAAATGCCTTTAATGTGCTAAAACAAAAGTTGGTTGAGGCCCCAATCTTGCAATCACCGAATTGGTCGTTACCATTTGAAATTATGTGTGATGCAAGTGATTATGCGGTGGGGGCCGTGTTGGGTCAAAGGGTAGATAAGAAACCGGTTGCTATTTACTACGCAAGTAAGACTCTCTCGGATGCACAATTGAATTACACAACTACCGAGAAAGAGCTACTTGCGGTGGTATATGCGTTGGATAAGTTTCGTGCTTACATATGGGGTACTAAGGTCATTGTTTATTCTGACCATTCTGCAGTTAGGTATCTCATGGACAAGAAGGATGCGAAGCCGAGGCTAATCCGATGGGTTCTCTTGCTACAAGAGTTTGACCTAGAGATTCGAGATAAGAAAGGGAGTGAGAATGTGGTCGCGGACCACTTGTCTCGGTTGAGTGTGGAGGATTCTTCCCGTGAAGAAATCAATGAGACTTTTCCAGATGAGCAAATTTTAAGAGTTGGAATATTACCATGGTATGCTAATATTGTCAACTATTTGGTTACAGGTGACTTGCCGGCTCATTGGGATAGAAGGAAGAGGTTGCACTTCCTATCTCAAATCAAGTATTACACGTTGGAAGAACCGGACTTATTCAAATTTTGTCCGGATCAAGTCGTTCGAAGATGCATACCCGACGAGGAGATTCCTAGCGTCTTGATGCACTTGCATTCATTTGCTTGTGGGGGCCATTTCAGTGGTCACAAAACCGGGCACAAAGTGCTCAATAGTGGCCTTTATTGGCCGACTATTTTTAAGGATGCTTTTAATTTCGCTAAAAATTGTGTTGAGTGTTAAAAGTTAGGGAGTATATCAAAAAGGGATGAGATGCCCATGCAACCGATCCTTATTGTAGATATTTTTGATGTATGGGGGATCGATTTCATGGGCCCATTCCCTAATTCGCATGGCAATTTATACATTTTGGTGGCGGTCGATTATGTATCCAAATGGGTCGAAGCGATTGCCACCAAAACGAATGACCACACCGTTGTTTGCAATTTTGTTCAAACGAATATAATTTCTAGATTTGGGGTTCCCCGGGTGATCATTAGTGATGGGGGATCTCATTTCAAGAATTTTAATTTTGGCAAACTCTTGAAACGGTATGGTGTTGACCATCGAATTGCCACTCCCTACCACCCACAAACAAGCGGTCAAGTTGAGGTTTCCAATAGGCAAATAAAAGAAATTTTGCAAAAGACCGTTCGACCCGACCGAAAGGATTGGTCAACGAAGTTAAATGACGCTTTATGGGCTTATAGAACGGCTCATAAAACACCTATTGGGACCACTCCTTATCGTTTAGTTTATGGGAGGAATTGTCACTTGCCGGTTGAGCTTGTGCATCGTGCTTGGTGGGCTATTAAAGAAGTTAACATGAAATACGATGATGCAGGTAAAGAGCGGAAACTAAAGCTTTGCGAGTTGGAGGAGCTTAGGGAGAAGCGTATGAGTGTGCCTCAAAATACAAGGATGACATGAAGAGGGCACATGACGCAAAGTTGAAGCCAAAGGAGTTTGAAGTGGGTCAAAAGGTTTGGCTCTACAATTCAAGGCTTAAATACTTCCCCAGAAAGCTTAAGAGCAAGTGGATGGGCCCGTATGTGATTACACGGGTCGGAAGGCTTGGAGATGTTACAATCAAGGACCCGAAGGACGGGTCGAAACAAACGGTTAACGGGCACCGCCTTAAACCATTCCTTGATGGTAACAAAGAGAAAAAGGACGCAAATGTGGAGTTGGTATGTTTCTTGGTAAGCGTGCCAACATATGAGGGAAGTAAAAGGACCGGTAACACTTTTTGTAAAGTTATGTATACTTGTTTAATTGTTTGCGTATTTGGATGTGAATCGTTTCCGTTTTATACTAACCTTTCTTGATTGTGTGAAGTTCGGGCACTCCAAACGGGTCATGAAGATACAAGGTATGTTTTAGACTTGATTTGGTTCATTGAGGACAATACACGAATTTTTGGGGGGTGGTAGGGCCGTTAACGGTTATTTTGTTTAAAAATTTTAACTTATAAAAATTCACAAAAACATTTTTAATAATTTTTAGGAATTTTTAATGTACATAGTCCCTTTATTAAAACTTCATATTTTTTCTTTAAAAAAAAAAAAGAAGAAGCCTGTACCCGTCGGCGACGGGGTCTCTAATGACCCGTCGGGTGAGTTTTTCCCGTAGACAGACGTTTAACCCGTCGGCTCCACACCAATTTTCCACTGCCCGTCGGCGACGGGGTGGGACCCGTCGGCGACAGGTTCCCAATTTCACTCCGCTGCAGGTCGGGTTTCAGGGTTTAAAAACGATTTTAAACTTGTTTTTACTTAACCAAACATCACCTAAACTCAATATCCACCACAAATCCGAACCCTACCCATCTTACATCATTCCTCACCTCCAAAAATCTCTGACTTCTCTCTCCAAACTCACCTATTCCCTTCATCTTCTTCATCTCACCTCAAGAACCCTAAACCTTCAAGCTACCATAACTTTCTCAATTCTCCACCAAATCCATTGATTTTCGGGTCCATCTTGAGTAATTTTTCAAGAGGAACAAAACCCCCAACACGGTTTTCATCAATTCTTGCTATTGTGCGAGATTTCTGGGCATGTTCTTTAGGTTTTTTTTGAAAGGGTGTTCATCAAATTGCTCGTTTGCCATCTTTTCTTAGTTCTTCTTGTCTAACAACACCAAAGGTATGGATTCTTCTTAAATTTATGCTTGATTATTATATATTAGTGTTTTTCTTCCGAAATTTTAAACTTTTTGGTTTAAGAGTAGGTTGTTTAGACAATGTATGATGTGCTAGCATGATTTTGAGCAAGATTAGTTGTTTTGAATGGAATTTGAGTATGTCATAACCATAGTGAAGTGATTACACTGTTATGAACATGATTGAACATGAAGATGATGTTGACTTTTGTTGAAATTATAAGATATTGTAAGATTAACAAGAGATTAATAAGTTTACGATAAAGTGAGCGACGTTTGAAGTTTAAAGAGGCGATTTTGCGTTTACTTGTTAATTAAGTTGTCAACATCATACCTCATGTTCAAAGTTTGGGAGTTAATGAAGGTTGAATCTATATTGATGTTTTGTTTGTTTGTGATTGTAGTCATGGCGGGAAGCAAGAGACAAAAGACTACAGGTCAAGCTTCATCATCCGGGATTGGGTCTTCTTCCGGTTTAATACCGAAGAAGTGGGAGCAAATAAGCTCTGTTGAGGAAAATGATGCAAGATTGTACAGACAAGATTGGGAATGGGCAAAGTTCAGGGATAGCCAAAGTGCTAGAATTTGGGATGACGAGAAGAACAAACAGTTGTCGAGCTATCAAGATAGAAAGTTAGAAGCTAAGTTGTGGAAGTGGAAGATGGTGAATGGGGTGAACACGTCGGTTCCAACAAGAGTGATATGTGAACGGACCGTGAATGTAGAAGAATTCCGGAACATCGGGATTGTACAAATGTTTGAGCGTTTAGGATGGGAAAGCGTTCTTGATTGGTGCGAAGATAATACCTCCAGGATTTACTTATCGGAGGTATGTGAATGGTTGTCCACATTGAGGCTCGTAAACAAGAATGAATCCCCTTCACAGTGGAAGTTAGTGGGGAAGACTACTCGCGGGAGCATGACGATGTCTTTCGAGACCATGAATCGTATTGCTCGTTTTGACTCTTTGGGAGCACAAGCATATGACTACCCCACCATCGAGCAGTTTTTGGATAATCATTTGAACATCAATGACGGTGAGCAGTTGATAGAGGTTATCTTGCCGACCCACCCAGGGGGTGACATGAAACGGAAGCATATGTCACTTGAGGGAAAGATTTTGCAGGGGATCTCGGTTGAGAACATATTGGCAAGGTTTGGTGATCGTGGGGGAGTGAGAGTAAGTGATTGCAGGGTGGTGCATGCTTTACTGTATGGGACCCCAACACTGTCGTGGAGGCACATAGTAATGATGAACACATGGGCTACCAGGGAGTCGTCCCAGAGGCGGTTTATTCCGTATGCACGCCTCATTAGCGCCATGATTGTGCAGCAGAATTGCTTACCCTTGGAATCACTATGGGTCTCTAAGCCGGTGGAGGAATTTAACGTGGCTTACATGAAGAAAAATTGGAAGATAGAGGTCAAGTTCTCGGGAAATAAGTATGTTGTGACCGATGAGTTGGGGAACAAGTATGAGGTCCGTACTTCTGGGGCACCACCCGTGCAGGAAGAAGACGTGGAAATGGGTGAAGAAGAGGAGGCAGCTGAACCCTCCGGTGCACAAAGGCCGAGGCAACGATATATGCGGCCACATAGGGAGATTAACGCAGAGGTGGCAGGTTTTCTGACCAGGAGGCGGGTGCCCTCCTATAAAAATTTTGATCGGGGGCAACAGGAGATATATGACAATGTCTCCGCATGTATCGGTGAAGGACGGGAATACAATCAAAGGAGAGAAGCTTGGCAGGGGTCTCACGGATCTGCAATGCAAGAATATTGGGCGGCTCAAGAAGCCCAACGTGAAAGAATGAACAAGTTTATAGAAGAACAAGAACTGTTCCAAGCCATGCAAAGATCTCACATGGAACAGTTAGCAAAGATGCAAGAGGATGAGGCAGCCCGAAGGCGGGCATGGGAAGAAGCGGAAGCGGCGCGTCGACAACAAGAAGAAGAATTGAACCGCCGCCGTTGGAGTGCCATGTACGTCTCTCAACAGATGGCGCTTAACAACACCAAAGTGTTGCATGATCAGGAGCGACACCATAGAGACTACCAAGCCGGCCTCCCCTACGCCGAGCACTCGGGGTGGACAAATTACTCCGATCTTCCCTATCCTCAAGGCCCATCCGACCCGACTCCGCATTGGCCCGAAGCGGTAGGGTCTAGCTTCGTTCCAATCCCGTACCAACCACCGCCCCAAGGGGAGCAAAGCCCCTTAGATAACTATAGGGAGATGTTCGAGGCCCTCACTGGTTATCCATACCAACCCAACCCGCCAACGGATCCAAACGAGCGATATCAGCGGTAGAGGTATGGTATGTTTTATGTTGTTGTTGTTGTATATTTTATTCCGTTATTTCTTTTCGTTTTTATTTAATTTATGTCTAGGTAAATGAACTTTGTGGGTGTGTTCCCTATATAACCCTCACGAGACCGACTCGTCCTCCCGAGCTATCGGGAGGTTTAAAGGGCTTGCGTGCATATGCTAAATGCCGTCGTGATTCCTACGAAAGTGAGTTAGGTTTATTGTTGTTGTAAAATATTTTCCACATAAAGTCAAAGGTGAAATAATGTATGGCTTGGTAATAATTTCATAAAAGTGGTAGAACTAGGTAACTAACAAATTTTGATGGTGGTGAGAAGCATGCTTCTACACAAGGGTTAAGATTTGTAGGTACATTATGTTCGTGAGACGACCGCTTTGTTGAAAAGATGAAGAGCACACGAGGAACTAGCGAAAAACCAGGTGCATACGTTTCTTTTTATCTTTGATTTTTAGTTAGCAAATAAGTGGATTGTAAATTGTATTTTATTTCCCGGGGTGTAATTTTGGGGAGGTTAGCCGTGTCACATCCCTTGTGCGTTTTTAAAACTCTAGTTCTTACACATTGAGGACAATATGTACCTCAAGTGTGGGGATGGGGGAGTAGTAAAAATTTTCGATTTTGACCCATTCATTTAAACACTACACATTGAGGACAATGTTTACCTCAAGTGTGGGGATGGGGGGAAAATTTCATTTTTTTTTTCAAAAATGTCTTGTTTTCAAAGCAATCTCAAAAGCACAAGTAACCAAGTCAACGAGGGATGTCACAACCCATTTGGTCTTTTGTCATGGTCAAGTTCAAATTAATAAGCATATCGGGTATTTAGCGGGTGGTTATTTGAGAATAATTCGCCTAAGGAACTAGCAATGTATGCATATCACATATCATACCCTTATACGTGAGGTTTGAGCCATTTATACATCATAGATTCATATTTACATGTTTCTTTGTTTGAGTGGGCCATTAGTCGCGTATTGTAGAACTTGCAACTTTAGATACATTTGAGACTATAGACCAAATACAAGCACGAGAATGATTAAGGCATTAGGTAAACCTTTTTCTCTTTAAACCATTTTTCTATCCTTACCCGAACAAACTCCTTAGTTGCCCATTTTGAGCCTAGACCTTTCGTTTGATCACCCACTTAGCCCATAACCATAAGCCTTTTCGTTTTTAACCCGTGTGATGAAAAATTCGATTATAGGAACTTAAGTTGTATAGTTGTGATTCATTTGTAAAAAAAAAAAAAAATCAGAAAATGTTGCAAAAAAAGAATGAAAAAGCATTGAGAAAAACACAAAAAGATGTGCTAGTAGTTTGTTGAATAAAAGGCGAAAGTTATTGCCTCATAGTTGATGTTTATATTTAGTCTTGTTTAGTTTAGTGGTTTGTAATAAAAATCGAATTTTTCATCACCTTAGTCACTTTAAAAATATCCTATTCCTACCCTTCGCCTAGCCCCGTTACAACCCCTCAAAGACCTTTTGACTTGTGCTTAGTATTTGTGTTCGATAGTGGAGAATGATTGAGTTGCAAGCCTATGCGGGTACGTGTTCTAATCGTTTTTGAGCGATTAATTGTGGAAATGCTAGTACATTATACATATTAGCAAATTTTTAAGCCGAGTGGAGAGCACATTGTGAGGGATATGCATGAGTTGTTAGTTTACGGGCGGGTTAATCTTGGGTAACCATTTGCGTATCTAAAGCACGTTACCACTAAATACATTGAATATTGTAAAGAGTTTGAACTTTAGCATGACATTAGACCTTAACCTTTGTCTCGGGAATGGGATGTATGTTCGTTGTTCGACCCACGTGAAAGTGAAAAACAGATTTGCTTGAGGATAAGCAAAAGACAAGTGTGGGGATGTGATACGTGGTTGAAAACCGGTGCTTGTAATTGTTTAATTTGATGTTTTTACACAAGTTTTAGTTTCGAATTGCCTACTCTTGATTAGATTTGTGTTTTACAGGTTTATTGGAGTTTAAGGAGCTTTTCGGGAGCTTTGCGGGCCACCGGAGTGAAAACGGGACCACCGGGAGGCAAAACGGGTCAACCGGGAGCAAGGAGTGCGGAAAACGGGGGATTTACAAACGAGAGCCCGTCGCCGACGGGGTCCAGGCCGTCGGCGACGCCCTCCAGATAACCCCGTATGCAAGGTTTGCCCGTATCCAGTCATTTAGGCCGTCGGCCAAAGGAGCAAATTTGGGAACCCGTCGGCGACGGGGTCAGGCCCGTCGGCGACGGGTGTTGGATTTACGAAACGGGATTTTGGTCAAAAGGAGGTCTAATTCGATTTTTATTGGCTCTAACTCATTCAATTCGGGAGTTACACATGATTTGGAGTTTGAAACTTAGTCTTGGAGCCATCTTTCACCAACGACTTCATCTCTAATCCATCTATCATCCATCCTACAACCTTGAATCATCACCCACCATCAAAACCATCCAATCTTCATTCCATAACCCTAATCATCAACCATCATTCAATCCATTCATCACCACCAACCATTCCAAACCCTAATCATTCAATCATCCATTTTCAAGCTTCAAGATGACCCAATTCAAGTCTCGTGCATCCGTTGATCGTGCCATTTACACCATGAGCGGCTAATTTCTTGGAGGTTTCACCCCGGTGTAGGTTATTGTAAGTCTAGGGTTTGAACAATGATTTAGTTTGGTTTTGTGACAACTTGACTTGTATTTGAATTGATTGACAATTGTCTTGCATTTGAACTATATTTGTGAATTGTCGAGTGAGTTATGAAATTTGACTTTGCGAAATAAGTTTGTGCAATTATGCCTTGTCATTCAAAAGGTTTTACTTGTCCGAAGTAACGAAGTGCATTGTGGTCCGTGTATGCGTTGATAACAATTGGCACCTAAGCTTTGATGATAGAAATCCGTTAATAACATATTCAAGTGAATTAAATCTAAAACTTGTAAGAACCCTAGGATTGCAATAACCGAACCGGGTGTGAACCTTGTTTTCTCTATCTTGTCAAAACCTTTAATTACATTATTGCAATTGCTTGTTTTTAGTAGTTATAATTCACATCTTCCAATCAAACAAAAAACACAAAAACATATCTTAGCAAGCTTCATAAAAGTGACATTTTCTACATTTCATTCAAAGTCCATTCGCAAACCACATACTCTTCGTGGTTCGACCCCTCACTACCACTAGCTATTTGTTAAGGGTAATTAGGGTATATAAATATTATCTTTGACCGGAGCGCGACACTCCGATCAAAGATCTTCTTGATGTTCTCCGATTGACATAAGAGGATGAATGATGGAATTTTTTCTTCTTAGAAAAAAAAAGGAATGACAAGCTCTTCAACAAAACAATGATTAAACAGAGAAGGTTACCCAAACGTTATATATACTTATCGCAATAAATAGCATCGGTAACCGTCACAGCGACTGCTCCGGGTATCACAGTTCCCCAAGCAGCAGAAAAAAGAAATGTTCAGAACACACACGCGTTTACACGCGCGCGTGTAAGACACGGACAGTAAAAAACAACTGACAATGACAGGTTGTCAAATCAATTTACTACACCAGTCTCGTTGAAAGTTAAAGATTTTCCATAAAAAATCTTTACAAAAAATTCAATCTTCTCACAGAAGATTTCTTATTTTTTCGCGCCCAAAAACATTTCCCTCTCTTAAGTCCAGTGCTCCACTTATTTGCATAAGTACAACACTAGACTGGGGGGGACTTGAAGGGGTAAGGTCCCAAAAACCTCATAAAAAGGATTCAAGACCATACCACAAACTGGCCTTTCAACCTTTTAACCTTGCGCGGCCGCGCATTGGTCTTACAAAAGGGAGAAAGTAATCAATAATTTATAGTCGCGCGCCCAAAGGAAAGCATAAATCCTTGCGCCTTCTTCCATTAGCAAAAGGATTAAAATCCCGAGATCAATACTTCCGCCCAAATATCCAAACTTGGATATCATTTTACTCAGACTTGGGATTTATTCATATGTGTCCACACAGTAAGGTGTCACACTAGATTACAGCAGTAATCCTCTAGAAAGAATATGATCGTGCACCACCCAGACGGTTATAACCGTCTGGACACGTGTCATTACCACAAACATCCCTGAAATCACAACGAAAGCATGCAATTGGAGAATGATCTCCACTTAATCACTTTCCACGTGGAAATCCCCCAGCCACAGATCAAACCACGATCCGTGTGCATTCACATAGGATCGAGACAACTTGACGTTGGATCAAAAAACTTAACGGAAGAAGATATAACCGCTACGGTTTTAGCATCTTCCGTCATCTTTTCAATAACAGGTTTTCCCTCCCAAACTCCCGGTTATAAATACGAGAACTGTTCAGGTATAAACTCAGATCACACTCACTTCTCAAATACTTTCTCTTCTCCATTACCAATACTTATTCTCACACCGGAGTCGGGTCAAGGAGAGAACCCTCTTCTCCCCTTGGCGAGGCTAACGGTGCTCTTTTTTGCAGAATCACCGGAGAAGAAGTTCAGCAGCAACTGAATCAACAGAGAGAGAGCTAACCCTTTTATGCGGATTCAAACCCCCTAGATATTTCGGTTCCGACCATTTATCTAGTGTTTCTTCAGTTTAAAATTACGATTTCGTCCTTCGTTTGAAATTACGTTTTTGCCCCAAGTTTAAAATAAAATTATATTTCTGCCTCTAGCTTTAAATTACGTTTTTGCCCTCAGTTCAAAAACCATTTTCTAATTCTACATATACAAGTTGAGGGAATAGTGCCAGGCAGCTTGCCTGGCACTTTCATATTAGACCAATCCATTTCTAAATTAGTTTTATTCCCAGTTTAAAATTACGATTTCGTCCTTCGTTTAAAATTACGTTTTTGCCCCCAGTTTAAAATAAAATTATATTTCTGCCTCTAACTTTAAATTACGCTTTTGCCCTCAGTTCAAAAGCCATTTTTTAATTTTATTCCCGGTTTAAAATTACGGCTTCGCCTTCCGTTTAAAATTACGTTTTTGCACCTAGTTCAAAATAAATTATGTTTTTCCCTTAGCTAAAAATTATGATTTTGCCATCAGCTCAAAATAACGTTTTTGCCCACAGTTCAAAATAAAATTATGTTCCTCCTAGCTCAAAATTATGATTTTGCCCTTAGTTTAAATTATAATGTCGCGCCCAGTTCAAAATATATTTACGCTTTTGCCCTCTGTTCAAAATTATGATTTTGTTCCCATTTCAAAAATTACGATTTTGTTCCCACAGCTGTCTGGCACTTCCCAATTGGTCCAGCGAAATTACGACTTTCCCCCGTTTAAATTTACAGTTTTGCCATTTGTTTTGTTTTTTCCTGTCCATCCTAATTACGATTTCCCTCGGTTTCAAATTTATATGTTTGCCATTGTTTTTGTTTTTCTGTCAAATTACGATTTTGCCCCCAGTGTAAAATTATAGTCATGCTATTGTTTTAGGTTTTTTTTGACAAATATGGTAGTGTTTTGTTTTAATTGTTGACTAAGTGTAATTTTTATTCGTGTCAGGCGGTTGCGTGACACACGCTCATTTGTCCTAAAAATTACAATTTTTCCCTAGTTAAAAATTATAGTCTTTCCATCGTTTTAGTTTTCTTTAGCAAAAGTATTGATAGTGTTTTGTTTTAATTGTTTTCTCCATGTAATGTTTTTTGAGATCGTGTTATAAGTCGTATGTACAATTAACCGAAACACGGACGTATATGAACGAGAAATATTTGGCTTATTGCCCCGCAACGCGGGCGAGGCAAAACCTAGTTAAATACAATTTGAGGATGAACACTTAAACACATAGTATATTATTATTGCCAATGATCTCTAGATCAAGTGGTGGAGGGCTTGCATTTATCTTGAGAGATGCAAGTTCGACTCCCACTTGGTGCAGAGTGAGGCACTGGTGGGCAATGATAGGAGACCCAGGGAAACCTGGGTTGGATCCTTGAGCCAAACGGGTTTTACCGGTAACTTCACTGTCGTGCCTACAGGTGGGTGAGTTACCGGGTTTTCCCCGGAATTGGTGGTGGACTCGGGTTACTCTCGGAGTACTCCGTTTGTCCAGTGGGTGCCCCGAGAGTGCTCGGGATTGAGTTTGTTGGCCGTTAAAAAAAAGTATATTATTATTCGTAGTCCTAGTACAACTTAAGACAATACGTAATGGGGCGGCATGTGAGGGCGGTATGACCCATAGCGCCGCCATAACCCCCCGCACACCAAAACTAGGGGCGCCATGTTTCAAAAATTTGGGGGAGGCGGTATAATTATCGCGCGGTTATGGGGGAATCTTTCAAAATTTGGACCAATCAAATTTAAGCAAGGTTTTTTATAATTAATTAATAAAATTGAAAATTAATAATTAGGTAATGATGGATAGGGGCGTTATGACTACGGGCTCAAGTGATATAACGCCCCATAAAGCCTCTGTGTGACGTGGCACGACACGTGTCGCATAACGCCCCACAAGGGGCTTTATGACTACGGATGGCGTAAAAAGGTAGTTAAAATATATACAATTGTTTTA
The DNA here is from genome assembly GCF_002127325.2 of Helianthus annuus. Taxonomy (NCBI): domain Eukaryota; kingdom Viridiplantae; phylum Streptophyta; class Magnoliopsida; order Asterales; family Asteraceae; genus Helianthus; species Helianthus annuus. The sequence goes on from NC_035433.2 coordinate 8,373,768, forward strand.
TGAAGGAATAACTTTAATGTATGAAATTGAATAATCAAGCGACTTCTACATACGCTACCACATTAACTATACATCGAAATTATTTATATGCGGAAAGTATTAAACTGAAACATGTCTAAGAAACGAGGATGATAATAAAATCGAAAACATAAAACTAAAATATTGCTTAAAGAAAGGTCATACAATGTGTTCTTTTGAGAATTATGGTCGAACTAATACTAACAATTATAGAGTATTCAAAAGCCCATTATCAATTCATTTAATATATTTAATCATTTACAAAATATATACACATCATTTTTATCCAAAACCCGAAACCCGACCCGAATTCAAAGCCACCCGAACCCGAATTAGCGAATACCCGAAAAACCCGAACCCGAGAAACCCGAACCCGACCAACCCGAACTTTAAATGGTTTGGTTATCGGGTCACTTTTTCCAGGCCAAAAACCCGAACAACCCGACCCGAAAAACCCGAAACACGAAACCCGAAATAAAACCCGAACATTTATTGTTTTTTTTCTTATAAACGTGTTTAAATTTTGAGTCTTTAATAGATGGAACACTAAGTTGTGGGTTTTTTTAAATATTATAATAACATATTGTCAATTAATCTTTGAACTTTGATGATATTTATAAAGTAACAATATGAATTTTGATGATATTTTGAAAAAAAATTATTTTCATTTTACATCTAAACCCGAAAACCGAATAACCCGACCCGCACTAACCCGAACCCGAATAACCCAAACCCGACTAACCCGAACTTTAAATGGGTTGGTTATCGGGTAAATTTTTCCCAGAGAAAAACCCGAACAACCCGACCCGAAGAACCCGAAACCCGAAGAAAAAACCCGATGAACACCCCTAGTAAAGAGATTGATATGACTATATACATCCTACCCTCATCTGATTTTATTTTAGCTTTGTTATTTATAAAATTTATTGAGTATGATGATGATTGGTATAAAGATTGGTACATATAGTGAGATTAAACGAAAAATAAAAGAAACAATTCTTGTATCAAAGAGTGAATTAATAATTATGATAATTGCAAAAATGGAACGGGTTTACAAGCAGAAATGTTTAGAAAGCTTGCGGTTCAGAGTTCGTTCGGAAAAACTTCGTTTGATATGGCTCGGTTTGAAATTGAGCCGAGCCGAGCCGGCTCGGTTCGTAAAGAGCCGGATTAGATTGGTTTGGCTCGCTCATTAACTCGGATTGGTTCAGCTCAGATTATTTTACTTAGGGTGGAAGGGGCACCTTCAGTGACCCCTTCGGTGACCCAATGTTGCCGCACAGTGAGGGGCCGCCACCCTCAAATCGGTGAGCGGGGAGTGGGGGATGCGGTGAGTATTTACCGAATGTGGGAAGAGAAGAGAGAGAGGAAAGAGATGGGGTTAAGGGTGAGCCCCAACCTCTTTCAATCAATCACACATTTTTTTCTTATAATTTTTTTAAATGTTTACCACTCTTCATGTGTTTGAACACCCCTTGTGATTGATTGCAAAATGAGAGATAAAGAGAGGAAGTGATATGACATGATATTATTGACTAGTGGAAAAGTTTATCACTCCCCATTTGAGGAGCACTCATTCCACCCTTAGAATATTTGTAGGTTTTTATTAATGTAGTTAGATATCCAACAAAAAGCTAGACCACATGAGCTAACATACATGGGAAAAAAATACAATAATGCTAAAACTCCCAATCTAATTTAAACATTTCCCCCTTATTTTTAATCCAACAAAAAGCAACAAGTCTTTAACCTCATCTACAATTTCAGACGCATCAATGTTGATCAGTTATGTATAAACATAATAGAAAACATATAAGAAATATCTGTAACAGCAGATATGTCAGCAGAGAATCCAGTCAGAGACGCAACCATGGAGTTCGACATAGTTGTCAGGATGATCTGGTTATTCCTTAAGGTGTAAGTTCTTGATAGTGATACCGAATTCTAAGGTGGAGAATTCGGATGGAGAGAGAGGAGTAGAGGGGGCGATTATAGTGATGTACTGATGTTATGATTAGTTTCTAACCCTTAACCTCTTTAATTATTTCCTTATATATACACTAAAGAGGAAACCTAATTAGTTAATATGGTCCAACAACAATTACCAACTAATTATATAACAAGCATAATATATTTTGATCTATATAATATAAGTAATTATAATAGCTACATAATTAAATATAACACAATAATTATATTTAATTTTACAATCAAACCTTTTGCCTTTGAAAATTCTCTCGTTTCTTTACCTTCCAAATCCACAATAAAGTTGATAAAAGAATTGCGTACGATTCAATGAATAACACCACGAGTATGGTTCAATGAGAAGCTCCTTTACCGAAGTTAATGTGAGCCTTGGAACCTTACACCAAGAGCAAGTCGAATCCCATACACCAGGAGTGACCGAACATGAAGCTAATATGTGGAAAGGTGCTCTATCGTGTGTTCCACAAAAAAAAAAAAAAAAAAACCCCTATGTTTGGGCACCCTTCTTACTTTCTTAGCTAATGAAAGTCTCGTTGGAATAAGATCAATTGCTGGCCTCTAACATAAAACATTCACCTTTAGTAGCACCCATTTCGACCACCTAATTTTGCATATGGATTGTGCATAAGCATTTGGATTCAATCTATCATCATTTTTTCGATAACCCAGAAAAACAAGATTAGATACTGTTTGAGTTTGCCATTCTAAAAATTAATTAAAAAAATAATATTGTACCGTATAAGAGTAAATAACTTTTTAGCTTATTCATTAATGAGTTAAATGTCATTTTAGTCCCTGTTGTTTGAGCCATTTTGCCAATTTAGTCAAAAGGTTTGGAACGTTGATATTTTAGTCCAAATAGTTTCAAGCGTTGCAATTTTAGTCCACTGGGTTAACTCTATCCATTTTTTATGTTAGCTAGAAGGGTAATTCGATTATTTTATATGGTCGAATTGTCGTTTTAGTTAACAGAATTACATATAAAATGACCTAAATGCCCTTCTAGTTAATAAAATAAAAGGATGGAGTTAACCTAGTACACTAAAATGACAACGTTTAAAATTATTTGTATAAAAATAATAACGTTTCAAACATTTGGACTAAACTGAAAAAAATTGAAAATCCAAATACAAACAACCCCCTCAACGACAAACAATAATGAGACATTTGACTTCAATAAATATTTGGGAAAAATACACGCCCAAAAATATTATAAAACAAATATCTGCACGTTTTCAAGTTTGAAATCTCGCATTTTTACCTTTTCCGCTATTCCTTTATTTCCAATTCTTTTGCCGCTTCTTATTCATCTCCGGCAACATCTCCGGCGACCTTCACCGGAATACTCCTCTTAAGCACTTCATCCTCACACACCTCCTCAAACAACTGATCCGTTAATTCCACCATTACATTCATCCGATTCAACAACTGACGATAATTATGAATTAATGAATAATAATGATCATCTCCTTCAGTTTCAGGTACTAAACTATATCGAATCTCATTTTCTCCGTCACCGTTACTGAATTCTTATATCGTTATTCGTTAATTACTACTGTTTTCATGTACTCATAATTTAGGTTAATTTTCATACATAACTTGTTGTTAATTGATTACTCTTATTCTGTTTCCGTTTGCTCTGTTATCGTTATCGATATTGTTGTTGTGATTATTATCATGTAATTATGATTTTTTGTTTCTACGGTTAATTTTCATACCTAATTTGTTGTTAATTGATTTTTCGTTTGACTTTTTGGAGATTATTATTAGTGAAATTTATACTGTTTTCATGTAATCATGCTTTAGGTTTTTGTTATTCGTTTCATGGATAGTTAGGTTATTGTTATGTTTCCGTTTGCTCCGTCAATGTTATCGTTATCGTTGTTGTGATATTCATGTAATTATTGTAATTTAGGTTTTTTATTTTTGTTTCACGGTTATTTTCCAATTTTCATACCTAACTTGTTGTAAATAAATTGATTACTTACAGCTACCTTACTGAACCTATAACTATTGAACAAAATCGGTACCGGTATCCATTTTTAGGGTTCCTATTTCGGTATTAGTTGGTTTCGGTATTTTTCGATATTTTTACATTGCCAGTACCTAACTGATACCGACCTAACGAAAACAGGTATTCAATTTTAAGGTTTTCGGTTTAGGTACTAGTCAGTTTCGGTATTTTTATACTACTGATACCCTATGCAGTTAATATCGGTGATATATCGGCCCCCTAGTAAAATATCGGTGTCAAATATCAGTACTGATAATATCGGCGATATTTGACGATATAACCGATATATCACCAATGGGTGGGGTTCGGCTACAAAGTCCAAATTTCTTAAAAAGTGTAAAATGTAATAAAACACTATAATTTCAGCCATAAAACACACCTAAAACCCACAAATAATAGAGTGAATATTACTAAAACAGTAAAACACCATATTCAAACCTTAATAGTCCATAAAAACTTCAAACACACCATGGTAAAACTATGAATATAAAACAAAACAAGCTAATCAACATAAAACACAATAATGTTTGTCATTTCATAATCAGAGCCTTATCATCCAAAACACAATACAAAACCGACATATATGATATTTTAGTAATCTTTGTGGGTTTTTGGTGTGTTTTATGGTTTGACATTATGGTGTTTTATAACTTTTTACACTTTTTAGGAAATTTGGACTTGGTAGCCAACTCCTAGCCTATCACCGATATATTAGTGTTAAATTGCTATATATATAAATTCTTCATTATATTAAAATTACCGATATCTCACCGAGATAACCTATATCTCAAATATTAGTCCTTGATCGATATCCGATATTTTACCGCATTAACTGCATAGCCCAGTACCAAACCAATACCAATCTAACAAAAACAGTACCGGTATTCATTTTTAGTATTTTCGTTTTCAGAATTTTTTGGTATTTTCACACTACCAGTACAGTAGCGTTATAATCGTTACGGTATTCGGTTTATATTTTTAAACGTTTTTGGTATGGGTACTTTTTGTTACTGTATCGATTTCATCCCTGATTTGGTTATTATCCTGTTTTTCTGTTTGACTTTTTGGAGTAAATTATTAGTGAAATTTCTACTAATTTCTCCTTTTGGCAGCATTAAAGTGTGGTTTTCCGAAAATAATCATTTTATTGTGACCCTACTTTATACTTTGATGTCTTTTGTCTGTAGAGAAAGGATGTTAGTGGTTGCATATTATATTTTAGTAATTAATTGTTATAAAATTAATCAGATATGGAATATATTATTGTTTTGTAGGGTCAATGATTTTGTGAAACCTGATGCAGACATCAACTTAAATTGATTTGTGTAAATGAGTTGATGTTTATGGTTAGGTGTAAATCTGGTGCACAAATTATTGTTATTTAAGTGAATTAATAACTTCCGGCCAACCCAATTCTAGTAATGTCTTTTTCTAGTTTTTGCAAGTATTATGTCATCAATTAGTCATATATGAAGTTTGTGTCACACAAGCTTCTTGTGTCATTAGTTGCTTACAAGTTTTTAATTTGCTCTTTTGGGCTGCTTACAAGGTTTTGAGATTTTGATTTTTTTTTTTTTTGTGTATGTTAGCTGAGTTTGATCATAAGAAAGTGTACCGGAAAGTGTTGAAAGAGTTGAGATCATCATGGAGAATTATGAAATACTAGAACAAATTGGTAAAGGGTCCTTTGCTTCTGCTTTACTTGTGAGGCATAAACATGAAAACAAAAGGTGAAGTTTTTTTTTTTTTTTTTAATTTAATTATGTTGGTTTCATAGTTATTGGTTTGCAAATTGTATAGTTGTTTATCGGCTATTTGATATTTTCGCCATTTCAGGTATGTTTTGAAGAAGATTCGACTTGCTCGCCAGACTGATAGGACCCGCCGATCTGCTCTCTTGGAGGTTTTATTACTTCCGATATATCTAATGCACATGACGTATTAAAATTAACACTATTGAGTCTGCTAAACTGAGATGATTTTGTATTATGCAGATGGAACTTATTTCTACTGTACAAAATCCATTTATAGTGGAGTACAAAGATTCATGGGTCGAAAAGGTTCGTGCTAAACTTAGTATTGTGCTTCACTTGATATATGTTGTCTAATGTATGTTAAATTTATAATAATTTTTTTTTTCTCTCAGGGTTGCTATGTATGCATCGTTATAGCGTACTGTGAAGGAGGAGATATGTAAGTTATATTTTTCTGCAGTTTCACCCTTATATGACCGTTCTTGCGTCAAGCTGCTATATAAGTAATCATTTTGTTTTCGTATAGGGCGGAAGCAATAAAAAAAGCCAACGGTGTTCATTTTTCAGAAGAGGTTAGTACCTTTAGTTCCTTTTATGTTCATTTTCTATATTAGCTTCACAATGCTGACCGACTTTTATTTGCATTTTTTTTTCAGAAACTTTGCAAATGGCTCGTTGAACTGTTGGTGGCACTTGATTATTTGCATGTCAATCATATTATTCACCGTGATGTCAAGGTTAGTCATATTTTCACAATATAATATATATTAGTCGGCAATGATACAACTCGTGTTTGATCGTTGATGCATATCTTTCAGTGTTCAAATATCTTCCTAACAAGAGATCAAGATATCCGACTTGGTAATAATTGCTGTCTAATATCTTTGAAATCATAACACATGCATCGTATAGCCTCGTATTAATCTGGGCTGCTTTTCTCCTCTTTAGGTGATTTCGGTCTTGCAAAAATGTTAACTTCTGATGATCTTGCATCCTCGGTAATTTTTTCTAGCCTTTACGGGTTTAAGTTTTACGAGTAAATAAGAGTAAAATGTCATTTCGACGCTCAGGTTTGGCCAGTTTTGCGACTTTCGTCCAAAGGTTTGTTTTTCAACATCTGGATCGAAAAGGTTTGAAATCTTGCCATTTTCATCCGACTCGTTAACTCCGTCCATTTTTCTTCGTTAAGTCAGGGGTATTTGATTTCCGTCTTTTTTGTTAACTTAAAAGGCAATTCCGTCTTTTTACATAAAGTGAAGAAGACCGAATTGCCCTTTAAGTTAACTAAAAAGATGGAAATACCACTGACTTAACGGAGAAAAATGGATGGAGTTAACGAGCCGGATGAAAATGGCAAGATTTTAAACCTTTTCGATTTAGATGCGGAACAACAAACCTTTGGACAAAAGTCGCAAAACTGGCCAAACTTCAGGAACGAAAATGGCATTTTACTCTTTAAATAATGATCTATTATCTCTTATTTAACTGGTTAACTTTCAGGTCGTGGGAACTCCTAGTTATATGTGCCCTGAACTTCTTGCAGATATACCTTATGGTTCAAAATCAGACATATGGTCATTAGGTAATTCTTAAAAGGCTAAAACAGTTAATTAAGGTTTTTGTTTACCACCCGTTCTGACACATAACTTGTTCAGGATGCTGCATGTATGAAATGGCCGCGTTCAAGTCTGCATTCAAAGCTTTCGTAAGTCACTCATGCGTTTTTCATGAACTTAGTATTAAGTCTTAACTATGCTTTTACAGCAGTATGTGAAGCAGTTAATTATCGACGCTAAAACTTTATTTATGAGCAGGACATGCAGTCTCTGATCAACAAAATAAATAAATCCATTGTGTCTCCACTCCCTACCATGTATTCTGGAACATTGTGAGTTATTCATTTTACCATATAATTTAGTTTTTCACTTTTGTCACTTTTTTTTATTTAACTTCTCTAACTTTTACTTATCTGTTTATAGCCGAGGACTTATTAAGAGTATGCTGCGGAAAAACCCAGAAATGAGACCAAGCGTATGTAAATCTGTTACCTTTTCTTTTTAAAGTAAAAAATGTCGTTTTCGTCCATGAGGTTTGGCCAGTTTTGCGATTTTCGTTCAAAGGTTTGTTTTTTCGCATCTGGATAAAAAATGTTTGAAATCTTGCCATTGCATCCGGCTCGTTAACTCCATCTATTTTTTTCCGTTAAGTCAAGGGTAGTTTTGTCTTTTTGTTAACTTAAAGGGCAAGTCGGTCTTTTTCACTTTATGTAAATAAGCGAATACCCTTAAAAAAAGACTGAATTACCCTTTAAGTTAAAAAAAAGACGGAAATACCCCAGACTTAACGGAGAAAAACGGATGGAGTTAACGAGCCGGATGAAAATGGTAAGATTTCAAACCTTTTGGATCCAGACGTGGAAAAGCAAATCTTTGGATGAAAGTCGCAAAACTGGCCAAACCTTAGGGACGAAAATGACATTTTACTCTTTCTTTTATTATAGAAGCAATCTTATATGGAATCTAATCTGCAGGCTGCTGATTTGCTCAAACATTCACATCTACAACCATATGTACTTAAACTCCATCTTAACATCAACAGGCCTAGACGCCATACGCTTCCAGCCCAGTGGCCCGATTACAACTACGAAAAGAAAACCACGTTCATTGAGCCCGAACCCAGACCCGTTCATTATCACAACGGTAAAAGACCGTCTTTTAGCAGTGACAGGGGTTTGAATCCTAGTATATCCGAACACGATCAATATTCTTCGTATTCTCAAACGTCAACAAGAAAGCTATCCATTGGCAGTGTTGAAGAATATATACAAACAGAGAAGTTAGTAGCTGCCAGGTCAGCAAATGCTGTTAGAACTCCAAGAGTCACTCCTGTAAAACCTTCTGTTATCACTCCCAGAAGACACATTGCTTCACCAAATGTGATAAGACGGAGTTCAGATCGTAATGTGGTAAGTTTTTGTAAACGAAATAATATCGGTTTTGAGTTTAAAAGTTCAGAAACTGTTGAAACCGACTTAACCGTCTTATGTTAATTTTTTTAGTAAATGTCATTTTCGTCCATGAGGTTTGGCCAGTTTTGCGACTTTAGTCCAAAGATTTGTTTTTTTTTTGTTTGCATCTGGGTCCAAAAGGTTTGAACCTTGTTAATTCCATCCATTTTTCTCTGTTAAGTCAGGGGTATTTTTGTTGTTTTGGCTAACTTAAAAGGCAGATCGGTCTTTTTTACTTTATGTAAAAAGACCAAATATCTCTGAAAAAGACCGAATTGCCGTTTAAGTTAACAATAAATACGTAAGTACCCCTGACTAAACCGAGAAAAATGGACGGAGTTAATGAGCCGGATGAAAATGGCAAGATTTCAAACATTTTGAATCCAGATGCGAAAAAACAAATGTTTGGACAAAAGTCGCAAAACTCAGGGACGAAAATGGCATTTTACTCTAATGTTTATAATAGCAGTTTTTACACTTATATACCACCTAACCATTATGTTAATATCTGTTCTGTTTTCAGCTTCCGATATCGCAAACTCCGACCAGCATATCGTCGCGAACAGCTCGTCGGACATCTTTACCCTTATCAACACGTGCCACGAAGCCACATTTGGGGTTCGAATCACCAGACGTATCAGTCAACGCTCCGCGGATCGACAAAATGACCGATTTACCCTTAACGTACACACAATCACCCGTGATCATACCAGCCCGCAAAACTTCTTCAACATCTGCCCAATGTTCTTCTGCTACTTCTTCAAACACAAACACCATCCCGGACCGGTCCATTACAATCGACATGTGTACAGTCAAGACCGTGAACCCCAGCCAAAGCAACCAAACATGCGCGAGTGGGGCTCATTCTACAAACAACAGGAGCGATGACACGTCATCGGATTTAAGGGGACATAGGTGTAGGTTTGACACCTCATCATACCAACAACGAGCAGAGGCGTTAGAAGGCTTGTTGGAGTTCAGTGCACAGCTTATGCAACAAGAACGGATAGAAGAGTTGGCAGTTTTGTTGAAACCGTTTGGGCCCGAAAAGGTGTCTCCTAGAGAAACCGCAATTTGGTTGTCAAAGAGCTTGAAGAGAACCGGAGGCGCAACAGGAACCGGAGCTAACGTTGTGGGGAATTCGTAGTCGGTTTGTGTTTGGTAACCTTTGTCACATTTTGTTGTTTGTTCATGTAATCATGTGGTTGTGTAGACTGTAGAGCTGAACTGTAATGAGGCTAGTTGTGAACTACTTGTTCATGTAACTTAGGATGAGACCATCTCACTTGAGTCGAGTCTATGTACCATTACCGATAATTGGTGTGGAAAGTGAAGGCAGACACGAGCCTCGGTGGGATCCTCGATCATGGTGTTTAGGTAATCGATCGAATGTTACTTCTAGTTCTAACTTGTTTGGTGTTGGATCATATTAACGTCGGACTATGGACGTTGCGTACCATGTGTTCTTTGAGATCTGAAAATGCAACCAAAATGGTTTCACAGATTGCTCAGGGTTGTTCAAATAGCTTGTGATTCGTTTAGAATTAGCTTATAAAATCTTAAGTAAAATCAGCTCGAGCTAATTCGGCTAGAGCCATTGGCTTGTACGTACATTTAAACCGGTTTGGAGTACAAAAACAAGTTTCGCCCCAAACCGAATCGTTTTTTTAACGGGCAAACTGGTTCGGGTTATCAATTTATTTTAGGGTTGGAATGGATCGGGTTCAAATTGGTTTAGAGCACTAAAACCCTTTTTTTTTGGATCCGGCCCAAATTGATTTGGGTTGAAAATAGTTCTCAACACAAGAGTTCTGAACTTATGCCAAACCCTTAAACTGGTTCGGGCCCAAACCGGTTTTTTGGGATCGGGCCTCCAAACCGAATTTTTACATCTTTAGCTTTCTCGTGTATATAAAAAAAAATCCCAGACTATTAAAGCCCAACTAGAAAAGCCCAAAAATATTAATATTAATATTATATCAAATGTTATTACATTGAAAATTGGATTGGGTAATAAACAAATGAATTAGAATTAACACGGTTATTTTAAAATTCAATGGTTTATAAAGAAAAAAGGTAAAACTTATTTGTGTTTGAGCTTAGAGTTAAATGTCATTTTAGTCTCTGTGGTTTGGGTCATTTTGTCAGTTTAGTCCAAATGTTTCATTTATCACCTATGTGTCCAAAAAGGTTTCACCGTTGCCATTTTAGTCAATTGGGTTAACTTCATCCATTATTTCTGTTAACGAGAAGGGCAATTTGGACATTTTATATGGTCGAATTGCCTTTCTAGCTAACAGAATTACATATAAAATGATCGAATTGCCCTTCTCGTTAACAGAAAAATGGATGAAGTTAATCCAGTAGATTAAAATGGCAACGGTGAAAACCTTATTGGACCCACAGGCAAAAAATGAAACCTTTGAACTAAACTGACAAAATGGTCTAAAACCACACGACTAAAATAGCATTTAACTCTTGAACTTATTTATTTTTCTATACATAAATATTAATAGAAGATTGATAATAATAAAGTTAAGACAACACTCCTTTTGAGTAAACTTCAATTTTTGTCCCTGTGGTTTGCTGATTTTAACACTTCCAGTCCAATAGTTTATAAATTACATTTATCATCCATTAATTTCCTGATTTTAACAGTTTTAGTCCACACCACTGACCCTGATATGGACTGAAACTGTTAAAATCAGGAAACTAATGGACTGAAACTGTTAAAATCAGGAAACTAATGGATGATAAATGTAATTTATAAACTATTGGACTGAAAGTGTTAAAATCAGCAAACCATAGGGACGAAAATTGAAGTTTACTCACTCCTTTTTTACTGTTTCTTTTACATATTATCGAAATTTGAATTTGAATTTGAAACGATAATATCCAGCCTTTCATGGCACACTATCCTATATGTACGTGTGATGGGGAAGAAAATCAATTTTCGTCAATCAAATCAAAATGTACAATATGTATGTATGTATAAACAATAATATTATCTACATTAAAAGAGTTCAAGTAAAAAAGCAAATAAACCCACAGCCTATTTACATTTTTCAATGTAAATTTAGGGGCTGTTTGGTAGCCTCTTAATGACCATTCAGATGCTACATCTTAATGGTTTAAAACCTCTGAATGAATAAGAGGTAACCTCAAGTCTGAATGGTTAAGAGGTAACCTCTGAATGGTAAATCATCACATGTCACATTCTTCTACCTTCTCATTGGTAAAATTCTTAATGGTTCCATTAAGAGGTAGCCTCTTAATGACCATTCAGAGACTACCAAACAGCCCCTTAGATGTTTTGATGCAGAACTCATACTTTTTATCACATATACCAGTTAAACTATTAAATAAATATTTTGTTTTGTTTTGTTTTATAGTAAGGGTATTTTTGTCATTTCACTCTCACTTAACTAAGAAAACTAACTGATGTTAGGCCTAAGGACTATCCGAGAACGAATATGCAAAAATTGGAGACTATAGCTGTAATTTTAGAAGTGTAGGGACTATAGGTGAAATCTTGACAATCCATAGGGACTATCCGGACACTTTTCAAGGATCAAATATTAAAGGTGGTCGTTTAATAATGAGATAAATTTGTAAACAATACAGACGATATACGTATTTTTTGCAAGTATTTTCGGATTTTCCCTGAATCAATATGAATAGTCAAATTAACATATAGATAAACTCTAATGTTATTTAGTATTCAAATAAATTAAGTTACAACTTAGGGTGCACGGGGTGTAAGCGGGGAGTCCATTTGGTGACCCCATTCACCTAAGGGGAACACCGCCGCCATCACTTAGGTGAGTGGTTTAGGGGAGTGAAATGGGTGGGGATTCACCGAAGAGAGGGGGAGGAGAGAGGGAGGAGAGAGGATGAGTGGACCAATAAGAAGTTTTCTTTCTTTTTTTTTCTTTTTTTTTTAATAAAAAACCAAGTCACCTAAGAGGGAAGTGCCGCCATCAATTTAGGGTGTTAGGGGAGTTTAAGAGGGGAGTTGACGTGGCACACGAGGATTGGTTTGGCGTAAGAGAGGGGACTCACCTCTTAGGTGAGCACCCCTTACACCCTTATAAACACCTTTAGCGTGGGCCGTGGCAAGATGTCAAGAAGTTAATGGTTATCAAATATTGACAAATTACATCATATGCTATAAATATAAGACCATCTTCAACAGGGCTATATGGACACCCTACTTTCTCCTCAACGTTAGAGCTGCCCAACCTACCTATCACATTTTTTTCTATTTTATGGATCAAACAGACCTCTCCCTTCCTCTCCCCTCCCCCCTTTTCACAATCCTATACGAATGACTCTCGTACTCACGGGCCCAACCCCTTGCTCTCCCATCACATTAGACAAATATGACTCATGGATCTGCCACATCCTCACATTGAAGATATCAAACAATATGGTTTCACATATGGCTTAGGGCTCTTCAAATAGCTTGTGACTTGCTTAAGATTAGCTTTTAAAATCTTAGGGGCTGTTTTATAACTCTTAATAGGGTTTTTAATGGTTTAGACCATTTACTGGTTCAGCACTTAATGGTTTAAACTGTTTCTTTCACGAGCAATTGTCTGAATGATTCAGACATTTGCCTCTAAATGGTTAAGCATTATGGTTAAGACCTCTTATCTGAATTGGTCAAACGTTTGCCTCTGAACGGTTAAATATTATACTGGCTCTTAAAGATTCAGACATCTTACTGGTTCGGCACTTAACGGTTCAAACCTCTTACTGGTTCAACACTTATCCATTAAGAAGTTGCCAAACAACCCCTTAATTAAAATAAGCTCGACCAGTCGACCTAATTCGGCTAGAGCGATTTGCCCGTACATATTTTTAAACCGGTTGGACCTCCTTGTTGTGTATATAAAAAATCTCAGTCTACTAAAGCCCAACTAGAAAAGCCCAAAAAATAATAATATTATCAAATGTAATACTTTTAAAATCGGATTGGGTCTCTTAAAAGTTCACACAGTTTTTTTTCTTTTTTTTTTTTTTAAATTTAATGGTTTATCAACATAAAAGGTAAAATTATTTGTGTTTGAACTTATTTATATTTCAATACATAATAGATATTAATAAAAGATTGACAATGATAGTTAAAAAAATACTCATTTTTTACTGTTTCTTTCACATATTATCGATCATCAAACCTTAATATTTGAAACCGTAACGTCCAACCTTTCACGACACACTATCCTATATGTACGTGTAATGGGTAAGAAATTTTGATTTTCTTCAATCATATCAAAATGTACATATGTATGTATGAACACTCAAATAGTCAAATCAATATGTCGAGATTGATTATCTTACTACAAAAGCTACATAACAATAATATAAGAGTTAACTGCCATTTTCGTCCCTGTGGTTTGGTCACTTTGGCCATTTCAGTCCATTTTTAAAAAATGCGTCATTTTCCTCCCCGACGTTCTGGAAAGGTGCCATTTCAGTCCAAAAATCATAACCCAGTTAAGTCAGTTAGTAAACAAGGACTGATTATGTAAATTTGTAACATAAAGGACTGATTATGTAAATTTGTAACACCACCACCACTCCGCTGCCACCACCACCACCACCGCCACCACCGCCACCACAGCCACTGCCACCACCACCACCACCGCCGGAACCACCACCATCAACGTCATTTTGGTTTTTGTGTGTATGAAAGATTTGAACTTGTATGAAAGATTCTGCGTCCAAAACCAAAACCCGTTTCACGCTGCTTCAAACAGTGACAAAGGTGACAACAGTGGAGATGGTATGATGGTAATTATGATGAATGACGGGAATGATGTCCGATGATGACAACAATGGTGACCGGAGTTGCAGGTTAGCCGGAGATGAGAAGGGTGGTCGGAGAATGGTGCTACGGTGGTGAAAGTGATCGACGGGGAGGTGTGCGATGGAGATATAAAGGTTGTCGGGTTATGCGGAACGATGGTGGTCGCCGGAGTGAGGGGTGAAAAACAATGATGTTCGGAGTGATGACCGGAGAAGATGGTGATGTTGCAGGTTTGAGCGATGATGAACGGTGATGAACGGACAGTTGCCTTATGTCGAAACAATAGTGATGAATGGAGATTGCGGTGAGCGGAATCAGAATCGGTTTTTCGGGAAGTTATGTTTCGAACAGAAGTTGCAGGAGATGAACGTTGAAGATGATCTTGTTTCGGAAGCTTTCGAATGGTGGTGATGAACGGAGCCGAGCTGTGATCACCGGAACCTGCAACTTCACCGGAACCTGCAACTTCATCCGAATTCAGGCAAATCGACCACTTCCATCGTCTGCATCCTCCATTTCGTTTTGCACGTAAACGTTCCAGAAAATGTATAAAACGAGAACGTCGGTGTGGCTGTGGTGGCGGTGGTGGTGGTGGTGGTGGCAGTGGCTGTGGTGGCGGTGTGGCTGTGGTGGTGGTGGTGGTGGCGGTGGTGGTGGTGGTGGCGGTGGTGGTGGTGGTGGCAGCGGAGTGGTGGTGGTGGCAGGGCTAGTGGTGGTGGTGTTACAAATTTACACAATCAGTCCTTTATGTTACAAATTTACACAATCAGTCCTTGTTTACTAACTGAGTTAACTGGGTTATGATTTTTGGACTGAAATGGCACCTTTCCAGAACGTCCGGGAGGAAAATGGCGCATTTTTGAAAAATGGACTGAAATGGCCAAAGTGACCAAACCACAGGGACGAAAATGGCAGTTAACTCATAATATAATTATACACATTAATATGAAGTCTCCATAAACGGTATTTTTAATTTAAATTTAATAATAAACATTTATAGCACAATATAGATTGTAATTTGAAGTCTCTAAATTTAATTTAACAATAAAACATTATAGCACAATAGATTGTGCTAACTGGTCAACTTTTTTTTATATATATATTTAACCTTTCAAACGTAAAAACATAAATTCATTATAATTCCATGAGTAAAATATTTTTAAAATAATTAATGTAATATGATTTGTAAATATTTAGTTGTTCTATATACATTAACATCGAACTCATATTTTTTTATTGTATCGGTTTTGATAATTATTATAAAACTTCATATGCAATAATAAAACCGATATCTATAACGATATCATGATAAACCGAACCAATATCATCCGAACATTAATTCAAATTCTAAGTGGTCATGAATAGTAAATATATTTTAATAGACTTTTAAACTTTTTAATTATATTTTATTACCATGTAATTTGATTATTTTAGTAAATTGCATTCTATAATTTTTATTAATAATGTATATTGTGTCATATAGTACCAAACCAAATTGAACTGGTTTTTTTCAACATTGTGATATAAATTTCATTGAAGACGGCGATCGTGCCACACCGATCGGTAATCGACCGAATAATATATGTATTAATACCGTTTTTATATATGTTATTTTTGTTTTCGAAAAACTAACACCATGTCACTATTGTACCCTAACGAACAACATCGATACCGATATCTGTATTCATTTTTACTGTTTCCCGTTTTGATCATTTTCATTTATGCAACTCTATATGCGACCATAAACGAATATCAGTACGAGTACTTGACGATCTGAACCGATCGATACCATTCGAACAACATCAGTGTTAGTACCGGTGTTCGTTTTTATCGTTTTCGATCGATGTAAAACACATATTGATTTCTATACTGAGTGCATGGATCGTATCGGTAGTGTAACGAACCAAACCGACATTGATCGAACGCCCGCGACAAAGTACCGCCGCAACGCGCGGGCATATAACATTAAAAGGGTTCAAGTTAAAAATAAAAAAAATAAAAAAAAAACCCACCTAAGCCTGTTTTTAGTAGCAATGCAAGGTAAACTCGAATATTTTGATGTAAAACACAATAGGTTTTTTTTTTTATCATATATTGTCATGGAACTCTCATTTCATCGATGTAATTCATCATTTACATCGGAATTTAGGTTTTTTTTTTTACTAGTTGCAGCAAAAAAATGACGTCTTTTATTAACTTTTATACGTATAGAAGCGATCAAATAAAAGAATCTTAAAATCATAGCAGGGGCAGACCCAAGTGTCTTGGTAGGTGGGTGGTGGGCGAACCCCTTGAAAAAAAAAACTTAGTGTATATTTTAAGCAAAAAATCTTACCGCACCTTTTAAAAATATGGTTAAACCCCTCATACGCACCCCTAGCAATTAACTCATGAGTCCGCCGCTGAATCTTATACCTTTTTTATTAACTTTATACATATAGGAGGATCAAATAAAAAAATCTTAATAAGTGAAATAAGAAATTAATTAAGTCAAGTTTTGTTAGACCACCTGTAGTGGTAACTTGAAAGGGCATGGAGGAAAAAAAACGCTATAAAACGCCGAAACCACCGCCGCCTGGGCGTGGTTTTCAAAAAAATTTTGGGGGCGTGTTATTTAAAATGGCGGATTGTTCAAAACCTCACATTCCATATTGAAATTTTGATCAATAACAAATTTCCAACTCATTTATTTGTTTTATTTAACAAATTTCCATTTTGAAATTTTGACGAGCAACAAATTTCCAACTCATTTCATTTATTTAACATTCGATATGTTGTTTAGTTTCTTTGTTCGGTTATTTCGGGTTCCCAGTCTTTCACTGGCCCCTTGTACAGTTCTACTGTTTTATGAGTTAATAAAATTGAAGTTGTTTGAAAAAAAAATTATTTGTTTTATTTTTCTAAAAAAAATAATAATTGGGTAATCATTGTTGGGGCATTATAAGACATTATACTGCTACTACTACGCCCCTTTTTAAATTCAAACCCCATAATGTCCCTTTGCTAACTAGACGGCCACATGCCGCTTCATGCCCAAGAGTGGAGCATTTGTTTCACTCACCGCTACATATGGTCGGCGGACCTACCCTTTGGCCAGGGTGGGCGGCCGCACCCCTTGAAAATAAAAAGTTAGTGTATATTTTAGGCAAAAAACCCGACCACACCCCTTGAACATATGGTTGAACACCTCATCCGCACCCCCAACAAATAATTTCTGGATCCGCCACTGATGGTCTTATGTATTTATTGGAATAGTTTTATACTTTATTCATGTTCACATCTATATCAGTGGATGATTTATGCTTTGTCCGGTTTTTATACTGTAGCTCAGAAACAATTTAATTGGGTGTATTAGGTGGTTCAATCGGGTGTACTAGGCGGTTTAACCAGTTCTATCGAACAGTTCAACCGACTAATTTAAGCCGATTTTTAAAACATTTAGGAACAACGTAAAAAGGATTGTTATTTGTACCACATAACTTTATAACATGCAACATATTTGTGATGGGATGCATTATTTAAACATTTATAGCCCATATTTAGATTCACATATTTAGCAAACTAGGTAGGTGATTATGGGATATATGTCATTTTTAGTATCATAAAAGTTTCAATCATTTAAATAAGATTTTCCAGGCCTTTCAAAAAAAAAAAAAAAAAAAAAGATTTTCCAGACTTTAAGAAAAAAGAAATTCCTTATTACCCTCTTGAGGGTAAAATGACACTACTTTATGTACATGGAACAGGAACACGTTTATATTTTCATTAATCAAATCAACATGTACCTATGAATGATAAACAAACATTGAACAATCAAGTCATTGTGTTTTCAACAGTATATTATATGGAATAATACAAATTATATTGTATACAATGACAAAAATTCGAAAGGTAATCAAAGTATATCTCCTGTCATGATAAAGAAAATACAATAAATATAACTTATCTATTAGTTAATTTACTACAAAATGACATAAGACCATGTGTACAGTGGTAAAGGAAGACCCTTGTACATTATCTATCATGTAGCGGTTCAGTCAGCAATTGAACATTATGGGACGTTTTTCTAAAATGTGTGTAGTGGTATAATGCCCCAACAATGATTACCTAATTATTAGTTTTTTAGAAAAAAAATCAAACATATAATATTATCATAAATGAGTTGAAAATTTCTTATTGGTCCATCAATTTTTCATCCGGCGTTTAAATAGACACGCCCAAGCAAAAAATGCAATCAAAGGCCCACAGGGGCGCGCCACATGGCGTTTTTGGGCGTTTTGACCCAATTCACGCCCAAATATTCTCCCACTATGGGTGGTCTAATAATTTACATCAAAAGGGTTCATACAATAATTACAAAATTACTAAGAACTTTTTGTTATTTCTTGATTTTTTGGTAAGTATTTTCCTTGAATCGATATTAATAATCAAATTAACACATGGGAAGCCTCACAAGCCTATAATGCTTTTTTTTTTTTAACGTTAAAGGATTCTATGATTAGAATATCATATAAGAGGCCAAAGACTATAAAACCCAAAGTTACAAAAGAAAAGAAAATTTGAAACGACAAAAGATACTACTAGGCTAGAACCCGATATTACGTGATTACATCTCGTATATTGAAGTCGATCCATCTCTCCCAATTGGTGTTTTTTGAATTTTAATCCACCTTTGATCCATAGATACGTGTTCACTTTTATCATCTCCATTGTTTTATTGACTGGCAATTAAGTTACAACTTATAAACACCTTTAGCATGGCAATATACCAAGAAGTTAATCGCTGTCAACTACTAACAAAATCTAGTTACATTATTATATATTGTATGTATAAAACGATCTTCAACGGGCTATATCGACACCCCACTTCTTTTCTCTAAGTTGGAGCGGTCCAACCTAGCGTCACGTTTCTTCCATTTTCCACCGATCCAAATGCACGCTTTTCTTCCTCTCTTTCCTCCCCCTCTCACAATCCTTCATACACGGCGCTCCCTCTCACGAAAATAACCTCTCTCTCCTCACATCAAACGGACTCCACCCACGGATCCTCCACATCCTCACATCAGAGATATACTCCAACTTATGATAGAAAATCATGAAATCATATAAATTAGAGATACTGGATTTTAATAACCTTAACTTTCACGAATTGATCGATAGCACTCCAACCTTTCGATTTGTACCACACCACTCCCAACTTTCAACTTATTGGCCGATAACACTCCCAAACTAACCCAGTTTGCTCACATCACGTCACCAAACCAATGTCATATCGGTTGCCACATCATCAAAAAAGCCAAGCCGAACGCCACGTCAGCTTCCACGACATTAAAAAATTCCATGTCAGGTGGCACATCAACACCTCAATGGCAAATAGTTGGAATTATTAAAATCTAATATTTCTAAACAAAATACATGATCAATGATTAAAAATAAAACAAAGATAAAAGACAATTTTGATCATGTAAAAAGTAAAGAAAGAAAAAAGGTATGAAATGGTGGCAAATAAGTGAGTGAAACATCGAAAGCGAGTACAGAAACATATGGACCCTTTGGAGTCACAGATTTAGAGGAGAAACTTGCTTTTAATTTGGGGGAAAGAGAAAGCTGCTTCCTTGCTTGCTTTATTTCCTGCAAATATTCTTCTCCAATTGGTCATATATGGTTCCTTCGAGGTATAAGCCGATCATGACGTCATCAGGCACGCCTTCTGTTAGACAGTTGATCAGTGTTGTGTTGCTGACCGTTGTCGTTGAAACAGGAGTCGGAATCGTTGGTCGACCGGTGATGTTTCCCTATCGGTTGTTGTTTTTCATTCTTGTTTCAATTTTTTGTCTATCATTGATTACTGTTTTGGGCAACCATTAATATAAGTACACAAGGATGTTATAAACATTCGTGAGTGGTAATGGAGCGGGTATTCGGGTTTGAAATTAGGGGGTCGGAGTGATTGCGGGGAGTGGATGGGGGGAGTTTGTTTGCCGTTGGTGGAATGATCGCCCGCCTCTTTTCGGTGAGTGGGGAGTTGGGCTTTCGGTGTATAGTCACTTCAACGGGGAAGAGGATGAGAGAGGGGGTTTAATAGTGGGTCCCAACCTCTTTCAACCAATCATAATTTTTATTTTTAATTTTTACCACTCTCTAGGTGTTTGAATCATTGTCAGTGATTGACTGTAAAATGGAGAGTGGAATGTGGACTTGACATGACATGATATCATTGGGTAGATAATGACTCAAACACCCTAAAGTGTTTGAATCATACCCTACACCCTTAGCTTTAAAAGATTTTATGGATATGAGACGGATATCGTGTTAGGTGATGTCTCACTTAATTACGCAAAGCACACTTGGTTGTAAGTAGAGGAAAAAGAAAAGGTATTGATAAAAGTAGAAAAAAATATTTTTAATTGATTTTTAGTATATTTATAAAGATAGTGATGAAGGATGTATAAAAGATTAGTCCATAACAGCCTTAGCGGGTAGGGTTGCTTCACTTTCCATTACTCACCTCACACAATCATTGTCCGCCACGTCATTTAGCTTGATTTTATCACTAGTGATGGATTTTAGTAGGGGTGCTCGTGCCCATCATTAGCGATGGCTTTTTTTTATATTTATTAAATTATAAATAAAAAAAATAAAACAATCAAGATTTGTTTCTTCTAGTTGCAAAATCAACTAGATCTATGAAATAATCAAGAAACAGATTGTGAAGATTTGTTTCTTCTTGTTGTAAAATCAACCAGATTTGGTCATTGTTTTTTATAAAAATCGAAACTTTATACAAACCCCAGATTAGAAAAAAAAAAAAATCAAAACAATCCATCTTAAACAGAGTTTCCTCTAGTCCTGTTTCCAGATTTGTTCAACAAAATTATCAAAAACCCAATTTAAAATTGGGAAAAACAATAAATACCCATTTGAGATATGACTCAAATCAATTCAATTAACAACAAAAAACGAAAACTTTGATGAAATTGGAGCCAATTTTACCCGTGCATAAAGATGTCTTTGTCGACCAAGTGGTTTTTCGCAAAGAAAACAAGCATCCAAGAAATGAGGTTGTTGTTCTTCAAATTCACGCGTGATACGTACGACGCGTGCTGAAGTCCATACGTAAAGAAGATCAGCAGCGGCGGTGTATCACGGACAACCACGCGTGAAGTTTGATTGATAACGGGACGCCCGACCTCCCTTACGATGGTTGGTGTGCAAGCTTATTTTGCACATGTAGTTTTCCTCCACAATTACCTTATATTAAATAGAGTTAATTACATAGATAAGCCGTGTGGTTTATTGTTAGTTTCACTTTTGGGTACTAACTTTTTTTTAACAGGTTTAGGTTTTGTGGTTTTAATTTTGTAACACCTTTGGGTACTAACACCAAATTAGTTAATTTTATCAAGAGTTAATTACATAGTTAGTCCCTGTGGTTTGCACCAAATAACATACTTAGGTCCTAATAGTTTAAAATCACCTTTTAGAGTATTAACTTTTCATTTTGTAACGTTTGGAGGTATTAACTTCTAGGGTATTAACATAGTTAGTCCTTGTGGTTTGCACAAAATAACATACTTAGGTACTAATAAAATGTGATTTTAAACCTATAAATAACGTTAGTACCTCCAAACGTTACAAAATGAAAAGTTAATACCCTAGAATGTGATTTTAAACTATTAGTATCTAAATATGTTAGTTTCTGCAAACCACAGGGACTAACTATGTAATTAACTCTTTTATCAATATAATGAGAGAAAAATGCCCGGATAGTCCCTGTGGTTTCGCCTTTTTTCACCTATAGTCCCCAACTTTCTAAAACTACCTGAACAAAAAAGTAACCGAAGTTAGACCCAGGGACTATCCGGGAACAAAAAATGAAAACTTGGGGACTATTCAGGTAGTTTTAGAAAGTTGGGGACTATAGGTGAAAAAAGGCGAAACCACAGGGACTATCCGGGCATTTTTCTCATATAATGACTAAAATACCCTTTTATTTTTTAATTTTATCAATGTAACACCTTTGGTTACTAACACTTAATTTTATTTAAGTTTAAATCAATTTTACAAAATCTATTTATTTTTTTTCATTTTCATCTTTTAATTATATCTCTTAATTAACATAAAATCTATTTATTTTTTTATGATATTATATACATAATTAATTTATTCACATGTATTTTAGAATTCTTATTACAGTGTAAATAACTATTGTTCGATTCACAAAATGTACGAAAAAATCAAATTTTTAAATGATTTGAAAGAAAGAACTAATATTTGACGAAATTGTTTTCTGTACTTCCTAGTTTAAATAAATATTGTTTGGTTTACAAAGTGTACTAAAAATGAAAAAGTTAAAACTATTTGAAAGCTGGAATTAAATGTGACACAACTATTTGAAATCTTTGAATGAAACCCGAGAAAGCGATGAGAGAAAATTGCCAAGATGACCAACTCAGATGCATCGTAGGATAGTAGCCGGGTACCTAGAAAACGTTTGGGTTTGGATTTGGGTTACCGTTTGGGTTTGGATTCGGGTTGTTCAAATTGTATGGATCCATGGCAAAAGTTATAAAAAGTTGAAGAATTTTATAAAGTTGAGAGAGAGTATTGGTTGTAGTGTTTAAAAAATCAGGTGAAAGATGTGTATTTATAGGTAAAATAAATAATTTTTTTTATAAAAGTAGTCGTTTGGGTGAAGAATTGATTTTTTTTAAACTTCTAGCTGTTTACAACGGCATTATTTTTGCCCTCACATGCCCTGTCCTCAACATCTCCATCCTGCCGCTAAGAACATCGCCACCTCTATATGAATGGTGTTGGGGGGCGTCGTCGGGCCAGGATGACTCCCACACCGAGTAGCCTCATGCCCAAGGGTGAGACATTTGTTTCACTCACCAATACACATGGTCTTATGTATTTATTGGAATAGTTTTCTACTTTATTCATGATCACATCTATATTATTGGGTGATTTATATTTGTGGATGGTTTATGCTCTGTCCGGTTTTTATACCGTAGCTCAGAAACAGTTTAATCGGGTGTATCAGGTGGTTCAATCGAGTGCACTGGACGGTTTATACTAATCCAAGATTGAGAGTGAAATAATGAATGGTGTGATGAACTTGGAAAAGCTTAGGCCTATTTATACTAATCCAAGTTTCATAAGATGTTGACAAGTGTTCTTAGGAATAATAAGGAGAGGATTAGTGGCACTTGAGGCGTCACCATAAGATTTAATGTGGCAAGATGTTGAATAGGTGTCAAGTGTAGAAGAAAGGTTGTTGTCCAACAAGATTTTTGTTGTCAGCGTTCCCCTTGCGAACTGCAAGGGGATACGCCTTACGATCTGTAAGGGGACCAGATGCGTAGTAATTTTTTTGAATATCCTTGCGGACCACAAGGTTAAGTTCATACGGTCCACAAAGGACCTCCCAGAAATAACTTGAATGTCTTTTTGGCATTTTGAGCCCCTCAACTACATTTTATAATATTTTCATTATTTATAACTATCACACCCTGATTTTACGGTGGGTCCGGACTTGGGGTTTATGCGTGACGATTGATATCAGCAATCACATAGCACAGCTAAGATGAGATTTTAAATTAATTTATTACAAAGTATAGTATCCGGAAAGTTCAAAAATATTATACAGACTGAATGGTATTTAAAAGATCCACAGGCGGATCGAATATAACAATAGAGAGACTTTAAACTACTAGGTCTTGCGTGGAGTCGCAAATTCAAATATGCTTAGACCGAGCAGCTCCAGCGTGTTCCGTATTTGCTATTTAACGAAGCTTAGTCTTTTGAAAATACGTCAATTTTCACTGTTAAATACAATTAACCGACACATTTTGAAAATCTTTTCAAAATCATTTTTATACCATTTGGTATATCATTTTATAAATAACTTGGGATAAGATAATATTTTTTTTGTTACCAGTTTTACATGCTTGTCAATACATATGGGGACCGAAGATGAAAATCGATACATGATTAACCGACATGCCACATTTTCAAAATCATCTATAATAGCATTAGCGTCTGTCAGGTGTATGCCTACACCCCGAGCTTAAGTCGTGGCCACTTGCAATTAAGTGAGCTGTGGAGATTCAGGACACGGTCGTATTAACCCTCAATGTTTAAGTTATCAAGCAAAACAGATTAAAGCAAGTTATTTAAATTTGGACATCATTCGTGTCACACCCCAACCGATGGCGGAATCATCGGGGCATGGCACTGAGCGAAACAGATTGTTCAGAAGTTTCCATAACATCTATCTATATAATTCAGTTAAAGACACGTCCCATACAGTATCCCAAATAAACAAATACATTATTACAGATAACATCCAAACAAGTAGTTCTGTTCCGACAACTCAGATTTAAGTTAATACAAAACATAAATATTGTTCGAATGCTCCTAAAGACCCAGCCTGACAAGATCTACAGACAACTATGCCCTAGTTGCTTGTTCCTGACAGACAACTATTTGTTGGGGGCCTCTAAAGCTTTATTCTAGCTTCACTTCCCTAGCAAGCGAATATCTTAAACACCTGTCACATACGTTAAAATAAGGTCAATACATAAAATGTAAAGGTGAGCATACAAGTTTAATAATAGCATATAGAGTTCGAATAGTTTACGCATAACCAGCACGTACACAGAGGGAAATGATGCATGTTAATTATCGACATGGACCTATCGATACCAACGACTGCGGGTTGACTGTCCGAGACAGTTCGCAATACATGATTACCACCGTAATCCATGCAAGTAATTGTCCTTAACAACCCCCGAGTGAACGGGTGCTGAGTCCAAACTATAGTACTACGTTGCTAAGGCAGGTAGACAGCATTCCACGTGTAAACATAACAACAAGCATACATTTAGTCACGTAATACACGCAATCGGTTAGCCTTCAAATAGTTTGAATAGTGTGTTCGATTGTGATTTTGATAAGTAACGTATGTAACACCCAAAAGTGCTAAAGCAAAAAGGGTTCGAGTATACTCACAGTGATTGATTATGGATTGAAGGGAGCGCTGAGAGTAGGGTTAGCCTGAATAGTTCGATAGCATAATGATGAGTAACGCGGAAATGTAAACAAGTGTGAATGGATCGAATAGCCTGGTCGATCGAACAGCAGGTTCGATCGAACGGGCTGTTCGATCGGCTTGAAAGTCCGTTTGAACAGTCCTGTTTGATCGTCCGGTAGGCTCGATCGGCTGGACCATTCGAGTGGATTGTTTCTTCCTCTGATGTGTTTGTGTATGATGGTTTGAACTTTTGAAGTTTTCGTTGTAGTGTTTGAGAACACTAAAGTGTTCTTACCTTTCAGGTCGATCGATCG
Source organism: Helianthus annuus (assembly GCF_002127325.2). NCBI lineage: Eukaryota > Viridiplantae > Streptophyta > Magnoliopsida > Asterales > Asteraceae > Helianthus > Helianthus annuus. The sequence goes on from NC_035433.2 coordinate 8,399,711, forward strand.
AACGGTCTTGTTCGATCGGCCGACTTAACCGATCGGCTAGGAACTTCAGAAGTAGTTCTCAGCAGGATGTCACTCGATCGAACAGCCTGTTCGATCGGCTGGCACTCAATACTACGAACGAGTTGCAAAATCGATTAAGTGCTGAAGCATAGTATCTCATGATCCGAAGAGTAATGTTTACCAATCGATTAGCATATTCGATCGAACATCACCTCGTCAATAGCATACTTCATGAAGTTTGAAAAGTGAAAAGTGTGGAACCATGTGCTAGCCGATCGGCTGGCCCGGCCGATCGGCTGGTATGTCCGATCGGCTGGGCTGTTCGTTCGAATAGCCTAGCCGTTCGGCCAGCAATTCTGACCTGGTCGGCCTTTCGTCTAACACTTGGCTGTTTGATTATTTGTCATGATTTTAAGGTATTTTGACAGCGAGTTAAAGCGTAGAACGTGGGTTCTTACTTGCTTCACCGGTTCGGACAGGAATCACCCAAGTCCGGCCGGTGAACTATTCGGAACGGTAGTTTGATGTTTAACCCGAAATCGGTGAACCTCGTAGATAGAATCCAAATCTTGAACCTCTTGACTGCTAGAATGATTAGTTAGTTGGTTCGAGCTTCGCTTCTATCGGTTTTAAGGTTTTGAGTGTAAAAGAGTTGAAAGAAAGTTGGAAATCCTTCCATGAAAATGTTAAGATTCTTACAAATCCTAGTTTGTTTATGTGGAAATCGGTCAGATCTAAGCTATTCACGGTTGAATGAGGCCAAAGTATGATGTTCTTCAAGAACACCATGATGACATCACCCAAGAACACTTAGATCTTGGTGATTTCAATGTTAGAAATCAAGTTTTGAAAGATAGAAAGGTGTAGAATCATGTAATGATAAAAAACGTACAAGAATTAGAGTGAAAACTTACCGGAGTTGAGAGAAATCTGAGAAAAGGTGAAGAACAAGGGCTGGTTCGGTCAGAGCTTTCCAAAAGTAGAAAGAGTGATAATGACAGGGCTATTTATAGGCTCTAAAAGAGGAAAGTGGTAGCCGATCGGCCAGGATCTCCGATCGGCTGGGCTGCTCGATCGAACAGCATCGATCGGCTAGCCTGTTCGATCAGTGATTCCTGTTCGATCAGGAACCCCTTTTCGAGTTTTTCGCGACGATTTTCGATATTTCGGTGGACGATGATACGAATACGATAGAGTTCCTAGTCATATTACTTTCAGTCCCAACTACTATATCTAACATACAATCATCTATAAGTCACGTTTCGATGTCGGTTTCGATTGAGTTTGATTGCTTTTCGAGTTTCGATTCGACTTTCGGTTGATTCGATTGAATACCACACAAAACATAAAGTAAACATGCACAAGTAACACATAAGGCACACACACACATATAGCAATACCAAAATTCGCATAATTCGAGGTTCGAGTTCGATGATTGATTTGATTACTTGATTATCGATTGATTAACTTTATCGCATTGTTACTTCCTACTGTTCACAGTCGTAAATCGGTCGCATTGATTAAACATTCGATCATTTATTTAGACAACACTTACTCCACATAATACAAAAAACAAAAAGAAACATTAACAGTCAAAGAAGTCAAAGTTGACTTGGACCTTGACTTTGACTTTAACATTCGAAAACACGGGGTGTTACAATTCGTCGTTTGGTATATCAGTTTTTGTTGTAGCATTTTGAAAATATTGAAGTATCTCTACCTTTCAGGTCGGTCGATCGAACGGTCGGTCGATCGGACAGCAACCCGATTGGTTGGGCACTTCAGTGAGAACAAGTTCGCAGCAGGTTGTCGCACGATCGGACGGTCGTTCGATCGGGTGGCATCCTTTGTGCATTGATCATGTTGAAAATTGTTTAAGTGTGGAAGTTCAAATGTCTCATGATTCGAATAGCAGTTCGATCGAACGTTAGTCCGATCGGACAACAATTCGTTCAACACTCAGACTTCAAATGTTGGCTAAAATGGTTAAGTGTGGGACCCAAGGTGCAAGTCGTTCGGATTGCTCAGTCGTTCGGATTGGCTGTTCGTTCGGACAGTAGTCCGTTCGGACGGCCTGTTCGTCTTACACTTGGTTGTTTTGATTGTTTGTCGTTTTATCTAGACGTCTTGATAACGTGTTAAGCAACAGAAACTTTGTCAATACTTGGTACCCCTGATCGGACAGGAATCACCCGAATCCGACTAGTAACTGTTCGAGACGGTGTTCCATGTTTAACCCGAAATCGGTAGTCTCGTGGATAGAATACGAATCTTGAACCAACACAACCACAAGAATGAGTAGTAAGTCGGCATGAACTCCGATTCTATTGGTTTTGAATGAATTGAGTGTAAAAGAGTTGAAAGAAAGTTGGAATAACCATCTTTCAATCATTCTTCTTGTGAATATGTTTAGATCTATGAAAGATCTTTGTTTGTTTATGTGGAAATCGGTTAGATCCAAGTTATTCTTGGTGGATTGAGGCCAAAACATGAAGTTCTTCAAGAACACATGATGACGTTATCCTAGAACACCTTGAATCTTGATGATTTCACGGTTAAAAGTTAAGATTCAAAAGATAGAAAGGTGTAGGAGCGCGTGTAGATTAAGGAAGTACAAGATTTAGGACGAGATCTTATCGGGATTGCGAGAAATCGGGGAAAAAGCAAGGTGAAAGCGCTGGTCGGACATCAGTTGCCAAAAGTAGAAAGTATGAAAGTGACAAGGGGTATTTATAGGGTTACCCAAAGAGGAAAGAGCTGGAGAGAGACCGATCGATCGGTTAGGCAGGCCGGCCGACGGGCTGGTCGATCGAACTGCAGTTTGATCGGACAGCTGGTCGATCGGTCAGCTGCCTGGTCGATCAGTCACTTGGTTCGACGAGTTTTGCCATTTCGATTTCGATTGCGAGCATTGCGATGCGTTAAGGTTTCCTAGTCGAATTACTTTTAATCCCAACTACTCATATCTTGCACTAACTCTTCTCCACCAATTACCATACTGTTTCGATTGCGATTGAGTTCGATTGCGTTTCGATTGATTACCACACATAACATAAGTTAAACATGCACAAGTAACACATAAAGCACACACATACGTATAACAACAACCAAGATGCGTAATTCGAGTTGCGAGTGCGATTGCGATAGCGATAATGCGATAACATATACGATAAATAGCGATTATCCACATAATACAACTAAAGCAAAAATAAAATAGACTAATCTATGAGTCAAAGAAGTCAAAACAGGAATTAAGCAAGGAGAGACAGATCGCAATTAGCAATCTTTTCTTCCTTTGACTTCAATCTTGACTTTGACTTTGACTTCGAAACACGGGGTGTTACATATATATATATATATATATATATATATATATATATATATATATATATATATATATATATATATATATATATAGGGGTCCGCTAAAATGAGAACCACCTCGAGTTGTAAGAACCGTGAGAACTACCCCGTACGGGGCGAGGTGGACCAATTTTGTTTTTCACAAACGTAGATGCGTGTATTATAAACATATTTGTAAAAAAAAATTCAAAAAAAATAGTTTTTGAGCACCACAAGTGTGTGTTTACGGGTACCGTAAATTTTCCGGTAGGATTTACGGTACCCGTAAACACAAACTTGTGGTGCTCAAAACTACACACACGACATTTTTTTTTTGAATTTTTTTTACAAATGTGTTTATAATACACGTATCTACGTTTATGAAAAAAAAAATTGGTCCACCTCGTCCCGTACGGTGTAGTTCTCATGGTTCTTACAACTCGGGGTGGTTCTCATTTTAGCTTATGCGGCACCGAGTGGTCGAATGGGTCTATGATAAGTCCAATATGCCAAAACATGTTTCATTATGTTATTACATCAGTTTCAAATTCAGATTATGGTTTCATTATATTTTAAAACCATTACTTATGCCAAAAGGGCATTTTAGGCATTTTGGGGCATATTATAAGGACTTTGCATAAAACCTGACAAACAATATGATCAAAAGGTATACCTCTAAGGGTTATTCACTACAATAATATGATCATATTACAACCCTTAATCAGTATCTAAACTATCTTAAATGGGTTAGAATCGAAAACTAAAGCAAAAGTCAAATTGTTTGACTTTCGGTTGCGAACCAAGCTCTAAACAAGAAATGACGAGTTGAACATGATCTAACATGTCCTAATATGTTATATAAACTGTTATGATGTCAATTAAGGTTTCGGTATTTAGAAGTTCATTTAACGTAAATTACGAAAATCTGCGTTTTTTACTTTTATTTAATAAAATTTGACCCGTCATTTTATCAACTTATCATGATCTTCAGTAGGTTCCCTCATAGGGTATTAATACCTTACTTATTACGATCACGTAGCCATGTTCGATTCGAACTTTGGCTTGATCGAAATGGTCATAACCGAAAGTCAAAGCAAAAATCAACTTGCTTGACTTTCGGCTAATAACTAGCCTAGAAATGAAACAAGACAAGGAAGAACACTTACAAGTATTCAAGGAAAACTTAGTCTTCAGGTGGGAGACCTCTTATGAGCAGAAGCAACTCCAATATAGAGAGAAAAAATTATTTGAAAGGTGGAAGTCTTGAAGGAGTGAACTATGGGGCTATTTATAGTTGATCAAGAATCACAAGATGATGTCAAGTGTTCACAAGGCTTACCTGATGTTGATTAGTGTCTATTGAGGTGGAAGAAGCAGGAGAAGTGTGGCAAGTCGCAATATATGTGGCATGATTTGTTGGCTGCTGATGCCAGCAAGCAGAATCTGTCAGCGACACCCTTTACGGACCGTAAGGGATTGGTTACGGTCCGTAAAGGGACCTTCAGAAGCCATTATTTTGGTATTTTGTCATGTTTTATGTCACACCCCGAATTTCCACGTATCACCGGTGGGCCCGGTGGGGAGTATCGTGACGTAATTGATGTCATCATAGTCAAACAACACAATATATAAATGCACAGCGGAAGCAAAAGATAAATATATTACATTCCGAATATAAAGTAATGTCAAAGTATTACAACGGAAAGTAAAGGATCCACAGGCGGATCAAATAAAAGAAAAATGTTCAACAGACTTTAGGCATCTAGAACTTGCAAGATTCCTTATTAACGCCCTGAGCTTCCAGCCAATTACGTTCAGTACCTGTCACTTAACCCTTTTTGGAAAATACGTCAGTTTACACTGGTAAGTACAATTAACCGACTCATTTGAAAAGGTTTAATAAAATTGATTTGAATGCACAAGGCACAACATATCTTTTATAACTTGGGACAATTATCTTTATAATCTTGTATACAGATTTACATGTTCGTTGTACGTTCAGGGCCCGATGTAGAAACTGAGTCAAGATTAACAGACACGCCACAAGTATAGGCCCACAAGAGAGTGAGATACCGTTTCCCTTATGCACTGTCAGGGGTATGCCTACACCTCGTGCATAAGACGTGGCCATTTTATAATACAATGATGTCAGGGATATCCGGGACATGGTCATTAACCCCTAAAAGATTTTATTTCAAACAATACAGATTAAAGCGGGTTACCTCAATAATTTAATCACAATACGACTAAACATTCAACACCCGATCAAGCGGTATTATTATAACACCGTATCCCAAGCCCGTATAGGGAAAATAAGTTAAAAGTATTTACCTGAGCTAGCAAAAGCAATTTATACTCAGCCGTATATTCTAATCAGCAAGCATAAGTACTTCTACTGGGGATCTCAATCTAGAACGAAGGTTTTATTAACCTATTAGATTCCTAACGGGTCTTATTTAAGTCGTAACTTAGTCCGGTTAGTTTTAAGGAAAGGTTTACGGTTCAAAACGCATGATTAAGCGAAGACCGGATTGGAATGTGATTTAGACCCGACAAGTTTGGAGACTTGTATAATATGGGTAAACTAAACACATTCTGAATTTTGAGATAAAAATGATAAGGTTTGACCCGTTTCGGCTAATTTATGCATACTAGTTACATAAACCGAACCGAACGCGCAGGAGGCGTATCGGGTAATCGTAAAAGTCCTATACAGGTTTCCTAAGTCAATATGCTCTAAATATGTTGTGATATCAGTAGGATATCTTCCATTTTGCCCAAAACGAGTTTAACCCCAATATACGCCCCGTAGGGGTATTTCGGTCATTTTAAAGTCATTAAAAGCGATTTCCGGGTTAATCAGGAAATCTGAGTTTTCTGACCAGGTTATAAAATTCAAAATACATTATTTATTATTTAAAATCAGTGGCAATTGGATTGGTGTCAAAATACTATGAAAAACTCATTTAATACATAAAAAGGGTATAATCGGTATTTACCGAATTAAGGAGATAGCCTTAGATTATGATTAGTTTAAAAAATATTAAAAATCTTTAAAAATCTCAAAATATTATAATACATCAGTGGGTATAAGGTTTGGTGTCAAAAATTTTTGGATTTAGATAGGCTTTAAGCTGATTCCGCCGTTTAATTACTAAAAGGCGTTATTATTACGCTAATGAGCATAACTCCTAATCTAGACCTCCAACTGATATGAAAATTTAGGGACAACTTTATAAATCAGTAATAAGGATTATTATCCTTTCACTTTTCCAAAATTCTCGTTTTATAGACAAAAGGCCATTATGGTCAACATTGAGCATTTAACGGAAACATGCATATGGAATGGACAAACAACGAACCAAATCCAGAGGGTTATACTCTCGTTTTTGCGAATTTCGGTTCCGAACTGTCACACCCCAACCAATGGCGGAAACATCGGGATGAGACGAAGTGTGAAGATTGCTCGAGACATCATAACGCTATTTGTGACAATAATTTAATAATCCAAATTTCATTTCCAAACTTCAAGTAGTCATCAATACAAGATCCCAAATAACATCAAGTTTAATCAAAATAACAAACCAACATAACCAAAATTCGATACATCATATTAAACCTAACGTCTAAAGTGTGTATCTAGGCATCGTGCTACCTCTTTCATTTCATCATCATCAACATGTAACATGTTTAAAATACAATTCAATGCAAAAGCAAAGGCGAGTATACAAGTTTGGTACATACATAGCATAAGATAAAAGTGTAAACTATCCCTCATAGCAAGCATGCGATTCAAGATAAACATTAAATATGGCACGTGTCTAACATATCAAACCAAGAAAACGCAACTTGCTCATGACATAACCAAAGTTTCAGTAGAGGCGGGTCGTTAATCCTATAGCGCTACATATGTCACGGTTTGGCTCGTACGAAGTTAATGATAAGTTCAACACATAAGAATCACCCAAATTTAAAGTATCAAGCCATCACATATACAAGCATGTTATAGGAATGTTCATGTGTTTAGACAAAAGTTCATGTGTAAGTTTCAATAGGTAAACATGTTACACCCCAAAAGTGGTAAAAGTAAAAAGGGGAAAAATACGAGTATACTCACAGTTTTGCGTACGGTAATGCTAAACCGCGAGTGGGATTAACGGGGTCTCGAGATTTTGAGTGGTTGCGTTTGCGACTCCTTGTAAAATAAAACGTGCGAAATAGGATTTGGAAAGGCTTGGAGCAACGCGAGTTATCCTAAAACATGGATTGAAAATGCGCTAAATACGAGAACTTGATAATAAATTAGGTTGCATTTCGTTTTTACTCATTTTATTGATTATAACTAACTTGAAATACAAGCATTGGTTTATAGAATGATTAATTGATTTTCCTTAAGTTTATATCTTATTTTAATAACTGATTTTTTTATATATACCTTTGATAATGTAGTTAATGATTAAAATACTTTGCTGAAAACTTGAGTTGGTAGTTAGTTTTATATATAAATAAACCATATAAAAGAGGACCCAGACCCGAAGGAAGGTCGGATCGAACCCGGCTTTTACAGGTTGGCATGCAATAACTATTGGTGTAACTATCTAGATTTTTTTTATATTATTTCTCCTTGTCAACGTATTCTGAAGGAACCAGAAGAAACAAAAAATGAAGCCAAGACTACATGCGGCTGGGTCGAACTCGTGACCGCCGTGTTTACCGGAGGTGCGTCCGACGAGTAGGCTAGCATGAGTTAGCTTTTTTTTTATATTATGGTTAAACATGAACATGGGTCATCTTCTTCAAACCATAACAGAAATAAGGACAATGAATAGAGCTCACTGTTATCCAACTTTTAACTTTAAGATGATTATCAAGACGATATTAAATAACATTTTGCAAGAGATTAACGAGGTACAAAGAATAAAAGAATTATACCGATCGATAAAGGTTTCAGACGAACTCGTTTTTCTCCGGTTGATTCCCGTCGACGTGCTCGATGCTCCGACGAACTCCAACTCCGGCGAATATAATGAAACGTGAGGTGAACACAAAATGAATGGAACGAAAATGGGTCAACAGAAGTTTTACACAAGACCAACTGGAACGGAACAAACGAAATGTTTACCAAAGATGAAGCCTTCCCCTGTTGTGTTCTCCTTTCGGTTCCGGCGTCTTCGGTTCTCTGGCGAGTGTACGAGACCCGGTTATCTTTCGAAGGAACTACCCGTCCCGAATATGAAGGCGAAGGACGGAGGTTTGGTTGCGAGTTTTCCGGCGGCGTGTTATCAAACCGAGAGGGTGAAACGGGGGTGCGGGATGTTGTGTGTGTCCGAAGAGGTTTGTGAGTGGCGCTCTATAGCGTGGTATTTAACCATGGAAGTGAAGGTGGTTGTAGGGGTGTCGAGAGATAGAGATGCTCGAAAGCAGTTGCGTGGTTGATTTGTATGTGTGCCAGAAATCGGAGGAAGATGGAAGGACAACTTCGAGCGGCAAAGTTTTAACTGTGCATTGATGGTTCACCCTTAACCATTCTTTCTTTCTGCTTTGGTAGCTGTGTTCTCTGACTCCTTTTTAAAGAATGGATTTTACAACACTACAACCATGCCTACGTACATACCTTATTTTTTTTGAAATAAATTTTTAAATCTTACACTTAGGTCCCTCAATCTTGAAGAGTCAATAAATTTGTTAGTCTAACTTTGCTTAAGTTAGATTTTCCTTAAAATTAACCTTATCATCTAACATGGCTAACTAAGTTAAAATAGAAAGAAAGAAAAAGAAAATTTAATTGTTAAAATTAATTAATTTATTTAACTAAAAATATAAATAATTAAATAACCTAATTAATTAGATTAAGGAATAAACTCTTCAACGATTATTTATTTTGCGAAAAAATTTTCGTCAGCTCAAGGTTAGGACCCGAATTTTATAACGGGTCGGATTTTGGGAATTCATTTTGACGGGTGCTACAGTCTCCCCTACTTTAGGAGATTTCGTCCTCGAAATCTTAGAGGAAGACTTTTGAAAGATGACATCTAAAGATTCAAAAGAGATAATAGATGAGACTCGATCATAATGTTTAAGGAATTTGTTTTCAAGAATGCATCACGTAGCATATAAAATGTTCAAATGGTTTCACATAGCATAATCATAAATTTCACGTAGTGTAACATAGCTAATGAAAGAATCACAAATTTAGTTTGTTCGCGAGATTTTTTTTTTTGTTTTAGACTGCGAAGATAGTGCGACTCGTGTCTCCGAGCTTGAAATGAAAGTAACGTTCAAACATAAAAGCACATTAGAATTGAGATAGCATAAAAGAGATTTATCGTGAAACGTGGATTGTCATGTTTTACGAAAGTTTAGTAATGTTGTGAGAACACTTATATATAGGATGTACCAGCGGCGTATGCACCATGTTTCGACCACGTTATGTCCGTTTCGTTATTCAGTGTCATGTTACGTTCCGTGTCTTTCCATACACAGTAATACACTCTATGGTTTTCATGCGCTTACTACTATAATCCCGTGTGCACCCGCGATTATACCAATTGTCGCATGATCCGCATAACTTGTACTAGTTGCGTATGAATCAAGGTATACATAAATTGAAAATAAGATTGTGTGTGTATAGAAATGTAGCAGATAAGCACGTTTGCGTTTCAAATAGTATAAGATCAACCTAAGCGAGTCCCTCGGGTTTCGCCCGCGTACAGGTGCGAGTGTATAAATTTTGAGTAAAACGAAAAGCATGATCATGATATAAGTTTAAACATGAATACGCATGTGAGCATAAACACAAATCAAATGACAAGAGTAAGATTACCAGTATAAGTATGACGTGTATGAGAAAAAAATGAGTATAAATGTGAGTACAAACATGAGTATAGGTATAACCACAAAGCGTATGAGTACGAATACGTGAATATAGCTGTAAAAACATGAAGGTTTAAGTATGAACAAATTATATGTGTATGAATATAAGTGTAACAAAGTTGCATAAGTGCAAATGAAAACATATATCGTATGAATGTGAATATGAATACGAATGTAGTATAGACATGAATGTAAGGGCAACGTAAGTGTATAACTGTGAGTGTATGTATAAACGTAAAACAAATGAATTTTGAATCATGAGTATAACATAAATGTGTAAGTGTGAACATAAGTAAAGGCATGGAATGTATAAGTATGGATGTAGGAACTAATGATTTTGTTTATAGTATCAATCGAAATGCACAAGTTTATGCGCGTAAAAGATTAAAAGTTTTGAGTATGAAGAAAAAGAGAATGAGTGACACGTATGAGATTGTTGTGAGATATTGTCTAGAACGTGTAAAGTGATATGCATAAATAGGTGTTTGCGCAAAACGTGTAGTTAAAATAGATTGAATTGTTACGAAATATAGACTCTAGTTTGTAAGTGTAAAGAGAGTATAAAACGTCTATTGGTTATGTGAAAAAGGCACTTTGGAAATGAATGGAAATGCTACTATGGTTTTAAAAGAATTTACATAGTTGAAAATTTGTCGTCCTTATGAAGTTTCCTTGCCCAGGTGTTTTGAATTTAATTGGCGTATCGAGCGAGGTTTTGAAAAGTTCTTGGGATTAATAAGCTTGCATCATTTAAGTAACTTTGCATTAGAAAGTTTTGAAGTTTATAGATTCTTGTGAAAAGGTTCATCCTTAGAAAAAGGATCTTGGTATATGACTTAGTGTTTGCTGGAAAAGCGTCCTTTAATAAAAATGTGTTATTGATTTTGAAAGAAGTTTTAGTAAACGACTGAATAATGTTTGTAATATTTTGTATGAAAAGCTGGTTTGATTCTCAATTGAAAAATAACATTCTTTAGTATAGTGATGCGAGATAAGCGTGTTTTAGTAATTACGTGAAATATGAACTTTTGTGGGCAATGACTTTATTAGACCGCCTAGGTTGATAAGTAGTATTTTGTGAAATTTTGAAAATCGAGGAACAAGCGTTTATGGTAACATTAAAATTTTTGTGTATGCGAGTGATGTGAAAATAGATTATATAATAAGAGGTACGTTTAAATAAATGAAGCATTTTGAAATACTTGATAAATGATTTAGGTATAAACATAATCGTGTTTACATAATATAGCCTATTAAAAGAAAGCGTTGGTAGCGATCACCTAGGTAAGGGAATCACCCCTAACTCGTTGGTGAGGTCGCTGTAAGGTGAGAAATAAAACGGAGCTAGTCGTCAAGGTAGGGGAATCACTCCTATCTTGACGACATGTCTCCATTTGTTGTTGCCAGAAGTGTAAATAAAATTACATAAAATTATGTATGCTAATAATGTATAATTGTATGAAAAGTAAGAGTATGATGTGTGCGCAAAAGTGAAATCTCGAAAAATTGTTCAAAATTGACAAAAGACCGAAAATAACAAAGCGTAAACTCGAATTAAACTTGGATGGTTCCAAACGGAACATTGACTAACCAAAGTGGCCGAAAGATCTTTTGAAATTTAGAAACATGCTTTGGCCTAATAGGTGGAATACTCTCCGCCGATATCTCGACTAACGGTATTCACCCTTCCAGTTACTACATGTTCCCAATCCCTCGAAAATTTGAGACTTGGCGGGACTTTTGAAAATCAAGGAGCGGGACTAGTCGACAAGGTGCGGGTTTCACCCCTAACTTGACGACTTCGTTCCCTAAGTGTAGTTGGCACTCGTCGGGTCAAATTAAATTTCGACACGTTGATGAGCGTCCACTAGAATTTAAATTTGAAATTTCCGTTAAGATGTGGATTTCACTCCTAACTTAATGGTGAATTTCGTGCGAAAAATAGAATCAAGCGGGATGAGGGTCGTTTACCAAATTGTGGGTTTCACGCCTATTTTGGTAAACTCGTCTCGTTTGTATAATATGAGTGTTTTCGAGTTTAAGAAAAAAAATCGAGTAAAATGCCTTGGAAAAAGGCGTATGTTAAAGGAAATAACGAACAAGTATAAGCACATAAAAGGCATGTTGAGAATAACACACAAAGAATAGATCAATAAATCAAAGTATCGACACATAGTAAACAGGTATTGACACATAAGAATTGCAATTCACGTATTAACACACAAGCGACTTATATGTTTAAAAGTCAAGGCGAATAAATGAGAAGCGAGTAAAGTAGCATGCAAGTAGTTTCAAGCAATACACGAGAAGAAAGCTCTAAAACTATAGACTAGGTTAAAGCATTCCTAATTCCCTATAGTTATGGCTCTGATACCAATCTGTCACACCCCAACCAATGGCGGAAACATCGGGATGAGACGAAGTGTGAAGATTGCTCGAGACATCATAACGCTATTTGTGACAATAATTTAATAATCCAAATTTCATTTCCAAACTTCAAGTAGTCATCAATACAAGATCCCAAATAACATCAAGTTTAATCAAAATAACAAACCAACATAACCAAAATTCGATACATCATATTAAACCTAACGTCTAAAGTGTGTATCTAGGCATCGTGCTACCTCTTTCATTTCATCATCATCAACATGTAACATGTTTAAAATACAATTCAATGCAAAAGCAAAGGCGAGTATACAAGTTTGGTACATACATAGCATAAGATAAAAGTGTGAACAATCCCTCATAGCAAGCATGCGATTCAAGATAAACATTAAATATGGCATGTGTCTAACATATCAAACCAAGAAAACGCAACTTGCTCATGACATAACCAAAGTTTCAGTAGAGGCGGGTCGTTAATCCTATAGCGCTACATATGTCACGGTTTGGCTCGTACGAAGTTAATGATAAGTTCAACACATAAGAATCACCCAAATTTAAAGTATCAAGCCATCACATATACAAGTATGTTATAGGAATGTTCATGTGTTTAGACAAAAGTTCATGTGTAAGTTTCAATAGGTAAACATGTTACACCCCAAAAGTGGTAAAAGTAAAAAGGGGAAAAATACGAGTATACTCACAGTTTTGCGTAGGGTAATGCTAAACCGCGAGTGGGATTAACGGGGTCTCGAGATTTTGAGTGGTTGCGTTTGCGACTCCTTGTAAAATAAAACGTGCGAAATAGGATTTGGAAAGGCTTGGAGCAACGCGAGTTATCCTAAAACATGGATTGAAAATGCGCTAAATACGAGAACTTGATAATAAATTAGGTTGCATTTCGTTTTTACTCATTTTATTGATTATAACTAACTTGAAATACAAGCATTGGTTTATAGAATGATTAATTGATTTTCCTTAAGTTTATATCTTATTTTAATAACTGATTTTTTTATATATACCTTTGATAATGTAGTTAATGATTAAAATACTTTGCTGAAAACTTGAGTTGGTAGTTAGTTTTATATATAAATAAACCATATAAAAGAGGACCCAGACCCGAAGGAAGGTCGGATCGAACCCGGCTTTTACAGGTTGGCATGCAATAACTATTGGTGTAACTATCTAGATTTTTTTATATTATTTCTCCTTGTCAACGTATTCTGAAGGAACCAGAAGAAACAAAAAATGAAGCCAAGACTACATGCGGCTGGGTCGAACTCGTGACCGCCGTGTTTACCGGAGGTGCGTCCGACGAGTAGGCTAGCATGAGTTAGCTTTTTTTTTATATTATGGTTAAACATGAACATGGGTCATCTTCTTCAAACCATAACAGAAATAAGGACAATGAATAGAGCTCACTGTTATCCAACTTTTAACTTTAAGATGATTATCAAGACGATATTAAATAACATTTTGCAAGAGATTAACGAGGTACAAAGAATAAAAGAATTATACCGATCGATAAAGGTTTCAGACGAACTCGTTTTTCTCCGGTTGATTCCCGTCGACGTGCTCGATGCTCCGACGAACTCCAACTCCGGCGAATATAATGAAACGTGAGGTGAACACAAAATGAATGGAACGAAAATGGGTCAACAGAAGTTTTACACAAGACCAACTGGAACGGAACAAACGAAATGTTTACCAAAGATGAAGCCTTCCCCCGTTGTGTTCTCCTTTCGGTTCCGGCGTCTTCGGTTCTCTGGCGAGTGTACGAGACCCGGTTATCTTTCGAAGGAACTACCCGTCCCGAATCTGAAGGCGAAGGACGGAGGTTTGGTTGCGAGTTTTCCGGCGGCGTGTTATCAAACCGAGAGGGTGAAACGGGGGTGCGGGATGTTGTGTGTGTCCGAAGAGGTTTGTGAGTGGCGCTCTATAGCGTGGTATTTAACCATGGAAGTGAAGGTGGTTGTAGGGGTGTCGAGAGATAGAGATGCTCGAAAGCAGTTGCGTGGTTGATTTGTATGTGTGCCAGAAATCGGAGGAAGATGGAAGGACAACTTCGAGCGGCAAAGTTTTAACTGTGCATTGATGGTTCACCCTTAACCATTCTTTCTTTCTGCTTTGGTAGCTGTGTTCTCTGACTCCATTTTAAAGAATGGATTTTACAACACTACAACCATGCCTACGTACATACCTTATTTTTTTTGAAATAAATTTTTAAATCTTACACTTAGGTCCCTCAATCTTGAAGAGTCAATAAATTTGTTAGTCTAACTTTGCTTAAGTTAGATTTTCCTTAAAATTAACCTTATCATCTAACATGGCTAACTAAGTTAAAATAGAAAGAAAGAAAAAGAAAATTTAATTGTTAAAATTAATTAATTTATTTAACTAAAAATATAAATAATTAAATAACCTAATTAATTAGATTAAGGAATAAACTCTTCAACGATTATTTATTTTGCGAAAAAATTTTCGTCAGCTCAAGGTTAGGACCCGAATTTTATAACGGGTCGGATTTTGGGAATTCATTTTGACGGGTGCTACACGAACCGGGTCAAAACAGGAAATTGTCGGATCAACAAGCTTAGATCAGTTCTTAAACTCATTACCGAGTTATGTGAGTGATAAAATAGGTTATACGCCTTCTACATTGCTACTTATGCGCTAAATCGAAAATTAAGCTTCTGTTGACTTTTTATAAACAACTTTGACCCGACATTTGATCTAGTTAGAATGGGAATCAGAGGGTGCCCTTTTAAGGGTTTAAAGCCCACATGATTACCAACTTATAACTACCTTTGATTCGACAAATCACTGGACCAATAGCGATTAATCATTAAGTCAACCGTTAATTACGACGGTTTGACTTCTAAGCTAAAACTAAGCGAAAACTCAAAAAGGAAAGGTCAAGCATACTTACAAAGGTCCTATGCACGACTAGGGAAGCTTAGAAAGAGGTCTTGAGCTCCAGAAATGATCAGCAGATGAAGGAATGAATGAATGATCAAAGTGTGCAACAATGGGCTTTATATAGTGTTCATATCTTCATAGATTGTTGACAACAAGGTCTACCATTGATGTTTGATCACTAACAAGTGTCCCTAAATGTCTAGGGGTTGTTTAGGCAGCTCTTGGAAGTGTTTGATGTGGAAAAAGTAGTTCAACTAATTAAACTAAAATTACCCTAAATTAAGACTCAAGTAATAAAAATCTAGACTCTCTAACCTGACTAAACTACTCACCGGCAAGTGAACCGGTCGACTCTAGCACAGAAAAGTAAATCCGGATGTCGAACCCACAAGGACTCTAATGAATTACGTTAACGACTCTATTTAGACTAGACATTGACACGATTAAACAATTGTTGTGTTTTAAGGGGGGGTTTTTTACTAAAATCCTAAAATTGCAATTAAAATGAAATTAAACTAAGACACGAACGAAGACTAGGGTTTTAATTCAGATGAGATTAAGGACTACCTAGACTTGAATCCAGTTTAACTATGAATGGACTTTTAACGGTTTTATTGTTGTATGGAGCCGGGATCGTAAAATACTAAACCTTAAGGTATTTCAATGCTAAGACTTCCCGACCCTTCTCAGGAAGAAACCTAGGAAACCCTACAAGGCTGTTATGTATACCGACTGTTAGACTTCCTCTCAGTCCTCTAACGATTCTGAAAGTGCCCTAATACGACTATCTACCTCTCAGCGCGACAATCTAAGGCAATTCTAGGTTCTAACTTGGTTTACTAGACACAAATGCAATTAGGGAACTAAAGTCGACTTCTCTCAAAATCTAATTTAGCTATATACTGCACCGAGACCTAATAACTAACTCGAGCCTCTCAGCGACAAGTTAAGCAGAATATTTACTTCTAATTATATTTTAATTACTGTTTCTAAGGCTATCGGCCGATTTACCCAAAGATCACCCGAACCCGCAAGGATGCAAATAATCAACACAGATCTATTATGTGAAAGACATCCACCAAAATCTATGTGAAACAGTAAACAATCCACAATCAAAAGTAAATACGCACACGCACCAAATCAGAAAATCTAGAACACTTTACTTTCAGAAATCAATCCATAATCAATCAATAAAAACCGTTAAAAGATCCAAACATAAATCAAACTATCATCTTGTCTAGGTAGTATTTAGGGTTTAGCCAAGAAACATGATGTCTAAAATAAGCAAAGCAAGTTCAAAACAAGAATTCATCGGAAAGTATCGAAAACACGAAATTAAAGAACATCGGGAGATAAAACCCGAACAATCTTCACTTTCACGATCCAAGCTTTAACCAACTGATTCCCGCTAGCTAAAGCACTCCAAAATACTCAAAATCACCTTCAAAATTCGTCCTAGGGTTTCTTGATTCGTAATTAGAGTTATGTTAAGTTTCTTGGAAAATCATCTATCAAAACCCTAGCTTGGCAACAACTTTTCCGGAAAATCAAGGCCCTCGCGTGACGCCAAGGGGGTGTCACGTCTCGCGGCGCCTCCTTGCCTGATTTTTATTATTTTTTTATTCAACTTCGAGTTCCAACTTCTCCGACGCGCGTACGAATCCCGGTTTTCTTTCAAACTGCTCGGTTTTACTCGTTTTTTGATCACTTTAAGCTACGGGACCTGAAATCAAAGCTTAACGTCAGCAGTATCGAAGTTCTAACCTAAACTAGACTCTAAACGACTGAAAACTGACCAAAATATACACTATAAACATATGTACTTTTCAGTACATCAAACATCCCCACACTTACTCTTTTTTTGTCCTCGAAAAAGAATTATGCAACGGAATCATAGACAAATAATCACTCGGACCGAAAACATAGATATACTTAATTAAAAACCAAGGCTTGCGTCAGCTGCGAATGCGAATATACTTTGTCCACTTTAAACCCGAACCCAATCCTAAGCCCTTATCATGTGATTTTAATTTAAGAACGGTTAATCCACCTAAGGTCTCACACTAGAATCAACAGTCCACCTACTCCCGCCTCAAGCTTATAGGACTAAAAGAATGATCATTTGACCAATTCCCAACCGTCTTATATCAACACCAAGAGAGTTTACAATCACAATTTTTTTCTTTTTCCATTTTTTTTCTTTTCTTTTTTTTTCTTTCGTGAGTCTAGACAGTGCTTTCCCTAGCCAAGAGGCAATCCGGCTGTAGAGTCGCTATCCCCAACCACAGATTACTTAGGTTTCGGTACTTATTTATTTATTTATTTATTTCTAGCACGGTCGATTTCACACACCCTAGAGGTAATTCGGCTGTAGAGTCGCTATCCCCAACCCAAACTACATAGGAATGCATTACTTTCATTTAGTTTCTAGCTCACTTTTTTATTCTATTTTTTTTTCATGATCACAAACTCTAACGGTTTTAACTTATAACGGTGCCCCTTATACTATTATTGGCGGTTTTAGTTTCCCATATCTCCCAGGCGAAAACCCACTAGCGGACCGACAATTAATGTATATTAGCTCAAAGGGACTTAAAACCAAACCCGGGCCTATCCACATATCCCTAACTAGACGCAAGCTCGATTTATTTAACTCTCATATTATTATTATTCGAATCTGAGCAAAAATTTGTCTTTTCTATCATTTTCCGTTCAAAGATGCAAACTTCTTTTTTATTCGAAAGACATTTTTTCTAATTTTTTTTCAATTTTTTTGGATTTTTTTCAATTTTTTAATTTTTTTGTATTTTTTAATAATAAAGACTCGATTATTTACATGTATTCCCATCCCCACACTTAGAGATTGCATTGTCCCTAATGCAAGAACGAAAACACGACTCGACACTACCTAAAAAACTACTAGACTACTAACGAACTACTAAATAACTAGACGACGAAATAAATAAAAGTACAACAACAACAAAAAGGAAAACGACTTAACTGATATGTG
The DNA here is from genome assembly GCF_002127325.2 of Helianthus annuus. NCBI lineage: Eukaryota > Viridiplantae > Streptophyta > Magnoliopsida > Asterales > Asteraceae > Helianthus > Helianthus annuus. Next base: position 8,418,237 of record NC_035433.2, read on the forward strand.
AGACTGTCAAAGTGCCAGTCGTTTCCACATAAGCCCTCCAATACCGAAGTGCTCAGCAAACAATACCAAACTCTCTCACACACGAACGGAAAGCGGCTCCAAATCATCAACCTAAAGCATAAATACCATACCAAACATACCACTACCACGTGTCCAACATACCATCATCCAAAGTTCAAACAGAAAATAAAATATATGTCCTACGGATACAACCACATCGAACTACTGAAACAGCATAAATAAAATAAAACATGAAAGGATATATATGCTGCTGCAGTCTGCTACATCACTCCTCCTCTGAATCTTCCTCCATCTGCTGGGTCCCCGAACCTCCAGCCTGCTGCCACCCGAACTGACCACTATACGCATAACCACTTTGACCCCCCCACTGGTCATACCCCGGATACTGACCATAAACATATGGGGTCTGCTGCTCGCCTCCATAAACTGGTGGAGGTATCTGTGGACCTAGTGACATTCCCGACATCATGTACCTGAGCATGTCGTCCTGTCGGTGGTGGCTCTGCATGGTCCACTGATGGTCAACCTGCATCCTATCTTCAATCTGAGCAAACCTCTGCTGCGTGTAGTCAAAAACAGCCTCAGGAGTGAACGGGTCGGGTCTCGGCTGTCTAACTGGCTGCTGTGGCACTGGGATCGCATGCCTCTTTCGAGGTGCCGGCTGTCGTTGCGGAGGAGCACCAACCTCGAAGTTCCACTCTGGCGGGTCCGAATGTGTAAGAATACCTGCCAACCGTAAATCCGCAACATCCCAACGAACCGTTGGCATATCCTCATGCATCTGCTCAAGCTTGTATTTTGTAAAGGCCCGAATATTCCTTGCCAACCGAGCTATGTAAGGCCCAAGATCCATAGCAGCCCGTTTTCCTCCCCGACGAGGCCTATTGCACGACCATGCAAAGAAGCTTGCCAAATTCCAATTTCGCTTTTCAACCATACACATCAACGCAAAAATATCTAACCAATTCGCTTTATTCTCGCCCGACTTCCTCGCTACAACCGTCGTCGCCAATGCCTTCAAAATATACCTATATATCGGATCACGAACCGATGTGATGAGGTTCGTTTGAGCGAACGGCTGAGACGCAATTGTATCCCAAAATCTTTCCAAATCCACCGAATTCAAACACTTCGGCCGAGGGTGATTGTACACACCCCTTAACCCATTCACAAATTCATCCGTCTCCACTTCTTCCGGTGTGTAAAAACCCAGAGCTACTCCAAACTGAGCCATATTCATTTCATAAAGATTTCTACCCAATGAGAACGATACCGCATCCTTTTCAGCAAAAGTACCCTCTTTGTGACGGAAGGTACAATGGAACTCAATTGTAAGTTCGGTATACTGCGGCCCATCACAATAATCCATTGCCATTCTCAACCTCGGCCCCAATAATTCTGCCACACGCTCACTCGCTCCCATGCCTTGTAACCACTCCCAATCAATTACACGATGCTCCAATGTCTGAGTTACCACATACTTTTTGAGCTTTACCCTCTCTTCAGTAGCCTCTTCAAAATCCAATACCGGGTGATCGACCAACCTCTCAATTCGGGAATACACCCTCCTATCGTTTCCGCGATACTTGATCTTCCTTTTTCTTGGGTTTGACGACGAACCTTCACCCGACATGTTCTGCAAAACAAGAAAGATTTGACAAGAAAACAATGCAGACTGTTAGTAATCACAAGCTATTTTTGGTATTTTTAAATTTTTTTGATTTTTTTTAAAGGAAATAGCCGTATAGCATTTCATTCGCGGCTAATTTCAAAAATATGGGTTACCGTTTACAAAAGCTTAAGTTACATATCATTCTACCCGAATGGAGATCGAGTACGGGCAAAATGTTGTGAACTTGTACATGCATATAAGTAAACCCGACACTAGACTCGAGATACTACTCTAAAGACACTACTAGACTCAATGTACGCTATCTCCTCCCGGCACTTTAATTGTCCTCAATTAAGCATAAGTGCCAAAATATCCCCACACTTGAGGCGAAACACGTGAGAGTTTGACTTTTTTAAACCTTAACGCAACATTTGTGGCAACAAAATCCGTTTAGAAAACTAATCACATTTGCAAAAATCAGTTCAAAAACCTATTTTTTTAGCAAAAATTCATTAGTGATAGCCAAACAAACCCGTAAAGCTCAAACATGTTGTCTAGTTATCCAAACATATCCCACACGTCTCAAACAACCTCAAGCAAACCAACCCGAACCATCCGCAAGCCCCATTGTATGTAAACATCCCAAATATGACCACCCGCATACCACTAACATGACAAAAAGCTCAAAAATCCTAACTTTATCAACCTACACAAACCCTAGATCTAAGACATGACTGACCCAACACTACAATTAAGCAATAAAGTTACCTACTAGCGAGAAATCACAGAAATCATACCTTGGATTCGGATTTAGCAAGAAAAATGAATTCTTGAACTTGTGGTGCACGAATTTGTCCAAAAACGCGAGAATAGAGCGCGAATTCGGGTGAAATTGATGGTTAAGATTGTGGGGAATGCGATTGTGGTGATTTAGGAAAAAGAACGGAGTGATTTGGTGGAAAAACGAGTGATTTATGGCGATTTTAGTGAATTTCGCGATTAGGGTTTGTAGATGTGAAAAGGGAAATGTTTCAGCAAACAGGTTCAAGAAAACGATTTTAAAAGGTTCATGGGGGCGTCGTGTGACGCGGTGTGGTCCGAGGGGGGCCTCGCGTAGCGCGACGGGCTTGATTTTAATTGTTTTTGGACCCTTACCCCTCGCGTGACGCTAAGGCCCTTGGCGTCACACCAAGGGTCGTTTTCACAGAAGGTTTCGTGCAAAAACTTGTTTCATGCCTTAGAAATTTTTTTTTACTTTTCCCAAACCATCCAAAACCCTCAAAATTTTTCTAAGTGTCCAAGACACATACCTGAGACCTCTTTTCTCATGCTTTTTCCGTTCCGTAACGGTGATGAAACCTGCAAAATTCTCAACGACACAAAACAAACACCGAAAAACTACGAAAAAAACGAAAAAATAGGAAATTTACAAACGGTACATACTCTACAAACGAAGCTTTTCGCACTCACTGGTCGGTGAAGGTGGGTGGGTCCTCTAGAGGAATTTCTTCCTCTTCGGTGGTATCAATGGGACCTCCCAAGTAATGTTTCAATCTATGACCGTTTACCTTCCATACCCCTTTGTCGACTTCGTCGTATACTTCAACCGTGCCGTATGGAAACACTTCTCTCACCACATACGGTCCACTCCATCTTGATTTCAATTTCCCTGCTATCAATTTCAACCTCGAATTGAACGAAAGCACTTTATCACCTACCTTAAACTCTTTCAAGCCTCGCAACCTCCTATCATGCAACGCCTTAGTTTTTTCCTTGATACTCCAAGATCGTTCATAGGCGGCATCCCTCAATGCTTCCAACTCGTGAATTTGGAAGAACCTCCGTCTAGCGGCCTCGGTAAGGTCGAGATTAACGGTTTTCAATGCCCACAAAGCTCTATGCTCTAACTCTACCGGAAGATGGCAAGCTTTGCCATACACAATCATAAAGGGTGTCGTTCCTAACGGTGTCTTATAGGCGGTACGGAAAGCCCACCAAGCGTCGTCAAGCTTTTCCGACCAATCCTTTCTACTTTTACCTACCGTTTTCTCTAGGATTCTCTTCACCCCTCGGTTAGCATTCTCTACTTGGCCACTAGTTTGCGGGTGGTACGCGGTGGAAAGACGATGAGTGACACCGTAGCGTGCAAGTGCCTTTTCCATGGCGGAATTGCAAAAATGCGTGCCACGGTCACTTATGATAGCTTTAGGGACTCCGAAACGCATGAATAACTTTTTGAGGAATCTCACCACCACTCGGGCATCATTGGTGGGCAAAGCTTGAGCTTCGACCCACTTTGAAACGTAATCAATGGCCACGAGGATGTACCTATTTCCACTTGAAGATGGAAAAGGTCCCATGAAGTCAATGCCCCACACGTCAAAGATTTCCAAGACTTGGATGGGATTTTGGGGCACTTCATCCTTGGATGAGATGTTGCCGGTACGTTGGCAACGATCACATGTCCTAACAAACTCTACGGCATCCTTAACTACCGTTGGCCAATAAAACCCACTATCCAACACCTTTTGTGCCGTCACATTCGCTCCGTGATGGCCTCCCGATAAACCCTCATGCACATGTCTAAGGATGTCTAAACCATCCTCCTTTGAAACACATCTCCTAAGCACTCGATCTCCCCCTATCCTAAATAGGTACGGGTCGTCCCAAATATACTTCCTAGCCTCCCTAAGAAGCTTTTTCTTTTGTTGAAAAGACATACCCCTCACAAGATCACCGGTCGCTAAATAATTTGCCAAGTCCGAGAACCATGGCAAACCCTCTACCTCGGCACTAACAAAATCTATGGTTTCGTGGGGAAAAGTGTCTCCTATGGAATCCTCACGAACCTCCTCTCTCTTTGGATCCTCTAACCGTGACAAGGGGTCGGCGGCCACGTTTTCCGCTCCCTTTTTATCCTTAATTTCTATGTCGAACTCGGAGAGCAAAAGAATCCATCTAATAAGACGCGGCTTCGCGTCTTTCTTTTGGAATAGAAATCGCAAAGCGGCGTGATCGGTGAACACGGTGGTTTTGGAAAGCACGAGATATGAGCGAAACTTATCAAACGCAAACACTACGGCTAAGAGTTCCTTTTCCGTTGTGGTATAGTTCTCTTGAGCATCATTTAGAGTTTTGCTCGCGTAGTAGATTGGATGAAAGTGTTTATCGACTCTTTGACCTAGGACCGCACCTACGGCATAATCGCTTGCGTCACACATGAGCTCGAAAGGTATGCTCCAATTGGGCGAAACAAGTATCAGGGCACTAACAAGTTTTTCTTTCAAGAAGTCGAACGCCTTGATGCACTCCTCGTCGAAGACGAAAGGTACATCCTTCTCTAAAAGTCGGGTCATGGGGCGTGTGATTTTGGAAAAATCCTTTATGAAACGCCTATAAAAGCCCGCATGACCGAGGAAGCTCCTAACGGACTTGACACTAGTAGGTGGAGGCAATCTACTTATGGTATCTATCTTGGCCCTATCCACCTCTATACCCTCTCTCGACACCTTGTGTCCTAAAACTATCCCCTCCGTCACCATAAAGTGACACTTCTCCCAATTCAACATAAGATTTGTCTCTATGCACCTCTTAAGCATCCTATCAAGATTTAAAAGACATTGCTCGAAAGTGGTGCCATAAACCGAGAAGTCATCCATGAAAACCTCCATGGAAGTCTCAAGCATGTCTTGGAATATAGCGACCATGTATCTTTGGAAAGTTGCCGGAGCGTTGCATAACACGAAAGGCATGCGGCGATACGCATAAGTGCCGTAAGGGCATGTGAACGTCGTTTTATCTTGATCCTCCGGGGCGATGGGGATCTGAAAATAACCCGAAAATCCATCGAGAAAACAATAGAATTGTTGACCCGCTAGACGCTCCAACATTTGGTCAATGAATGGTAAGGGGAAGTGGTCTTTCTGGGTGGCGTTGTTTAACTTTCGATAGTCTATGCACACACGTCAACCGGTAACGGTACGAGAAGGGATTAACTCGTTCTTTTCGTTCATGATCACCGTCATCCCACCCTTCTTTGGGACGACTTGGGTCGGGCTAATCCATGGTGAATCGGAAATGGGGTATATCACCCCGACATCTAACAACTTAAGCACTTCTTTCTTAACGACCTCTTGCATGTTCGGATTGAGCCGCCGTTGAGGTTGCACCACCGGCTTATAGTCCTCTTCCATGAGTATCCGGTGGTAAAATATGCGGGGCTTATGCCCTTAATATCCGAAAGGCGCCATGCAATGGCCTCCCTATTCACTCTCAACACCTCTAATAACCTACCCTTCTCTCCCTCCTCTAACTTAGACGAAATAATGACGGGAAACTCGGAACCCTCACCTAAGAAAGCTTACTCTAAGTGGGACGGGAGGACTTTGAGTTCTAATGGGGCGGGTTTCTCTATTGGTGTACTCTCACTCCCACTTTTGATCTCACTCAATTCTAGCACTTCGGGGACCCACTCGTCCTCTTCTACCTCCTCACTCTCACTAACAACCTCCTCTACCTTCTCAACTACCTCGTCTATCCTATTCTCAACTAGGTCGGCTCCACTAATATAGTCAAAGCAATGGTCGACACAAGATAAGAAAGACTCTATGAAATAGACCGAATGACAAGGACTACTAAGATCATCGGAACCACTAGGGTGTTCCATGGAGCGTGCTATCTCGAAAGTGACCCTCTCCTCACCGACTTGAAGTGTGATTTTCCCGTCAAAGACATCAATGATGGCCTTGGCAGTACACAAGAATGGGCGTCCTAGAATGATAGGAACCTTTTCGTCGGCTTCCATATCAAGAACGATAAAGTCTACGGGAAAGACAAATTTATCCACTTTGACTAGAAGGTTTTCGATTATACCACGTGGATATTTAACGGATCTATCGGCTAGAGACAAAGACATGCGTGTAGGTGACAACTCTCCTAGGCCTAACCTCTCGTACATGGAATATGGCATTAAGTTTATACTCGCTCCTAAATCGGCTAGGGCCCTACACTCGGTATCACTCCCAAACAAGCACGGGATGGTAAAAAGGCCCGGATCCGTCAATTTTTCCAGAACCTTGTTCAACACTACGGCGGAACATCCTCCACTAACGGGGATGTTAGAAACCTCTCCTAACCTATCCTTGCGTTTTAGAAGGTCTTTTAGGAATTTTTCATATTTGGGCATCGATTGGAGGGCTTCTATAAAAGGAAGGTTGATCCTAAGCTGCTTAAAGATCTCTAAAAATTTCCCGTACTCTTTGGAATAAGTTTGATTTTTAAGGCGGGAAGGAAACGGAGCACGGGAAATATCAACATTGGGTGATGGGATAACTTGAACCGGTCTCTTTCCTACACTCTTCTCACTCGAAGTACCCCCGGTGTGTGCGGTACTTTCTGGGATTAACCTAGGTTGCACTTTACCGGGCGCCTCCATTTCAATCTCCTCATTTACGGGGTCCTCATCTTCTATCTCAACACTCTCGGGTCTCACTACCTCTCCTAAGGTCCTATCACTACGGGTCGAAATTGCCTGCAAAGAGCCAGATGGGTTGGGCTTTGTGTTGCCCGAGAATTGACCGGGAGGTCGTTCTTGCAACTGGCGTGCAATATCCCCTACTTGCCTCTGAAGGTCTAAGAAACTTGAATGATTATTCTTTAGGAGCGTAGCATGGTCCTCTAAGGTACGTTGGGTAGCCTGATCCTTAACCAATAATTGGGAAAGAAGGTCCTCTATCCTAGACAAACTACCACCTGACCCCTCACTCTTAGGTTGAACCTCTTGGTTTGACCCCTCACCTCTGAACTGCCCACCTGAACCTGAACTAGCAAATGGACCTGTTTGACCCGACCCCCCACTAGAATAAAAACCTGGCCCCCTGCTTTGATATTGACCTGATGGAAAACCCGGGGGGTTACCTGAGGAGCGATAATTGTTAGCACGCCAATTAGAGTTACTATTGTTGAACGGGTTAGTTGGACCCCTATTTTGACCTGCTATATACTCGACCTGCTCTAGGGTAAGGGTTGGGCAATCTATGGTGTCATGTCCACCTCTACAAACCTCGCATCTATCTACCTTCTTCTTAATTTCTAGCAACTCTTTGGTGATATAGTCAAGCTGAGATATTACCTTTGAGTCTGAAACGACTTGATTCACTCCTCGAGAAGATGAGGAAGTAATCACAGGATTGGAATTCCTGCCGGTAGCACTATGATCTATATCAGCATGAGCGAAGCTCTCAAAGAGGTCGTTGCAGTCGGCCATAGTTTTCTTTCCCATTAGGTGGCCTCCTGCGGATGTGTCGAATCGGGCCTTGCACTCAGGGGTAAGACCGTTATAAAATTTTTCTACTAAGGCCCAATCCGACAATCCATGTTGGGAGCAACGCGAGAGTAAATTTTGAAACCTCTCCCATGCTAAGTGATAAGGTTCATCAGGCTCCATTCTGAAGGAATGGATCTGATCTCAAAGGCGAGAGGCCTTCGCAGGTGGAAAATACTTAGCAAGGAATGCATCTCTAAGTCCAGCCCAAGTAGTGTAAGTACCTGCTGGCTGCGAGTCGAGCCATGTGGCTGTGCGGCCAGCAAGCGAAAAAGGGAAGACTTGAAGATAGCGGGCATCAAGATTCACACCTTCGATGCCGAAGGTGCTACACAGACGGGTGAGACGGTTGATATGTGCTGGCGCGTCCTCATCATCACGACCATGAAACTGACAAGAGTTGTTAATGGCAGTCATGATGTATGAAGGAATTTGCCAAGACTTATCATTGGTGATTTCAGGAAGGGTGATGGGTGAGTTTGCGGTAAAACCCGCGGTGGAACGCTGGTGGACAGTTTGGTTTTTGGCCATTTGGTGAACTGGTGGTGGACTATGGTGACGGGAGGGTGGTGGGGAATTATGGGGTGATGACTTCGGGGTGAAGTCGTAGTTCGGTAGTTTAGATGGAAGGGTAGAGTCAGAAAGGGCTAAAGATGAAGTTGGGGGTTTTCGAACATGAGGGTTTGGTGTGGAGAAGGAAGACTTGTCAATTGGCGGCTTCACTGGTCCCTGCGAACGCGTGTGGGGCATGAACTGCAAAACCAAGAATAAACAAGTAAGTCAACTCCAACAAAAGACTCAAAGAAATACGAAAAAGACACTAAATTTACTTGGACTCCTATGACTCACAAACACACAAAAAGCACGTAACGATATCAGTTGAAATCCAAACAAAGCAGTTAACACAATTGCCAAGAATCCCCGGCAACGGCGCCAAAAACTTGATGTGGAAAAAGTAGTTCAACTAATTAAACTAAAATTACCCTAAATTAAGACTCAAGTAATAAAAATCTAGACTCTCTAACCTGACTAAACTACTCACCGGCAAGTGAACCGGTCGACTCTAGCACAGAAAAGTAAGTCCGGATGTCGAACCCACAAGGACTTTAATGAATTACGTTAACGACTCTATTTAGACTAGACACTGACACGATTAAACAATTGTTGTGTTTTAAGGGGGGTTTTACTAAAATCCTAAAATTGCAATTAAAATGAAAGTAAACTAAGACACGAACGAAGACTAGGGTTTTAATTCAGATGAGATTAAGGACTACCTAGACTTGAATCCAGTTTAACTATGAATGGACTTTTAACGGTTTTATTGTTGTATGGAGCCGGGATCGTAAAATACTAAACCTTAAGGTATTTCAATGCTAAGACTTCCCGACCCTTCTCAGGAAGAAACCTAGGAAACCCTACAAGGCTGTTATGTATACCGACTGTTAGACTTCCTCTCAGTCCTCTAACGATTCTGAAAGTGCCCTAATACGACTATCTACCTCTCAGCGCGACAATCTAAGGCAATTCTAGGTTCTAACTTGGTTTACTAGACACAAATGCAATTAGGGAACTAAAGTCGACTTCTCTCAAAATCTAATTTAGCTATATACTGCACCGAGACCTAATAACTAACTCGAGCCTCTCAGCGACAAGTTAAGCAGAATATTTACTTCTAATTATATTTTAATTACTGTTTCTAAGGCTATCGGCCGATTTACCCAAAGATCACCCGAACCCGCAAGGATGCAAATAATCAACACAGATCTATTATGTGAAAGACATCCACCAAAATCTATGTGAAACAGTAAACAATCCACAATCAAAAGTAAATACGCACACGCACCAAATCAGAAAATCTAGAACACTTTACTTTCAGAAATCAATCCATAATCAATCAATAAAAACCGTTAAAAGATCCAAACATAAATCAAACTATCATCTTGTCTAGGTAGTATTTAGTGTTTAGCCAAGAAACATGATGTCTAAAATAAACAAAGCAAGTTCAAAACAAGAATTCATCGGAAAGTATCGAAAACACGAAATTAAAGAACACCGGGAGATAAAACCCGAACAATCTTCACTTTCGCGATCCAAGCTTTAACCAACTTATTCCCGCAAGCTAAAGCACTCCAAAATACTCAAAATCACCTTCAAAATTCGTCCTAGGGTTTCTTGATTCGTAATTAGAGTTATGTTAAGTTTCTTGGAAAATCATCTATCAAAACCCTAGCTTGGCAACAACTTTTCCGGAAAATCAAGGCCCTCGCGTGACGCCAAGGGGGTGTCGCGTCACGCGGCGCCTCCTTGCCTGATTTTTATTATTTTTTTATTCAACTTCGAGTTCCAACTTCTCCGACGCGCGTACGAATCCCGGTTTTCTTTCAAGCTGCTCGGTTTTACTCGTTTTTCATCACTTTAAGCTACAGGACCTGAAATCAAAGCTTAACGTCAGCAACATCGAAGTTCTAACCTAAACTAGATTCTAAACGACTGAAAACTGACCAAAATATACACTATAAACATATGTACTTTTCAGTACATCAGTGTTTTAAGGCTATAAATGTCGTTTACATGGGCTGAACGGGCAACAAAACGATTTTCTGCATTTGGGCGTGTCAGGCGACCCGCGTAAGGGTCCTCCTTGGCTTTACGCGGCCCGCGTGAGCCTTTGGATCTGATTCCAAATCTTTTCATTAATTGCATGCTTGGCCCCTGGTTCTTCGAAAGGTCAACTTAACTTATCTCTTGCACTTTGACCCCTTCCAAATTACCTACAAGGGCCCCTAGACTTTTTCCCATCATGTTAAGTCCTGGTTTACCTTGTTATTACCCGAAAAAGTCTTAACTTTTGATGTTGACGCTTTTAACCCCTCGCATACGAATTTGATCATAACTTTCTCATACGGTAATGAAACTTTATGAAATTCTTACCGTGCATTCTAGTGAGCATAATTTACCCTTACAAAGCTTCGGGTTTGCTAAAAGGTCACTCAGATGTATAACTTAAACATGTTGACACATTTAACCCCTGTAGTTTGTAATTTCTCACTTTCTTTCACAATTAGCTTCGTATGATCCATGAATCATTCGTTTAAGGGTATAACATCATGTAGGGATATTGTAGGGCATATTTATCCATTGTTGACATTTTGAACCCTTAAATTCACATACTTTCTATGTTTCTTAACTTTAGTCCCTCTATAGTATTCATTGACTCGTTCAAGCTTATGACACGTGTCAATACATTATAGGACGCAAATTTTCGAGGTGTTACATTTTATCCCTCCACTATCCATCTTCCATATTTTTACATATTTGGTCACTCTCATTCAACTTACCGGGAGTATTTGAGAGTTAACAGACAAGTGTTGCCATTTTATTTGTCGAAATTTTCCGATGTGTCACAATAACCCTTTTCATTATTATTGTTTCTCTCTTTTAACGTATCTGAATTATATGAAAAGATTCTAGACAAGTATCATAGGATTTGATTTAATATATTGGGGTGTTACACAGAATTACCATTTTCAATTAACGAGCTGTTGTTTGGCAAACAATAAGAATCAAATGCGTATGTTTAAAAAAAAAAGGCTAAATCCATATGATATTCATAAAGAGTTAAATGCTAAAATGGTTCATGAGGTTTGGTCATTTTTGCTACTTTAGTCCAAAACTCAAATCTTTTGAATGTGAGTCCCTGTGGTTTCAATTTTGTTGTTATTTTCATCCAAAATCCAATCTGAGTCTTATTTTTCAGTTAACCACATGCCTTTGGGTCGTTTTCCCCCCTTTTAACGAATAGCAAAATGGTCTTTTAACGTATTATTAAAACAAATTAAAAAACAAAAAAAAATAAATAACATTGACAAAAAGGCATATGGTTAACTGAAAAATTAGACCAAGTTTAGATTTTGGATGAAAATGACAACAAAATTGAAACCATAGAGATCCAGATTCAAAAGATTTGAGTTTTAAACTAAAGTGCTAAAAATAACCAAACCTCAGGGACCTTTTCGTTTAGTTTGACTTATCAAGATCTTTCCGTTCCACCTTGTCCAAAACCCCTTTATTCATCCCTTCCTAGGCCCCTTTCACACTCACCGTACTGTTGTTGCACCTATATATTATATTTCATTACCAATATATTATTATTTCACATTATACTGTTGCACGACAATGCTCCAGTATTCCGTCAGTAATCCAAATTTTACCGTTTATAAAAAATAGTGCCTTACTCACTTTAAATATTTGATCATATTTTAATGTTATTTTACTAACTCAAAAGCTTTAAATGTAAAATAATGTTACTTAATGTCTCAGTCCATAAAAAGTTATAATACAATAGTTTTACAAAATGCAAAATTGTATCTTAACATTTCATATATATTTTTATAGTATTGTTAAATTTAATGACAAATTTGAGCTTTATATAAGATAGGGACAAAGTTGTTGGGAAGAAGAGAGAGCCATTGGAAGTGGTAACATAGACCCATTCCCAAAATAGTGAGGAATAATATGAGATTATCGAGACTTATTATTTGTTTTATCAAAAGTAGCCGCTATCATCTCATCACTTTATTCAAAGTCCTCATTATTTTATAATCATATAACCCCTATGGATTTTGTATGTTTTCATTCATTAAAACAAGGAAAATCTAACCCCACATGCCAACATGTGAATAACGCATTTTAGTGTTTTCTTAAACTAGGCAGCATACTAAGGCTACTAAGGTACAATGATGAGTCCAAACCCCATAACCATCCTTCACATCATCATTCCCTTCATCATTATCTTTAATCACTATCTTATGGGGTATGAATGTATGATAATGATTCTCCACATCACCCTCATCCATCATCAAACAATTAATGACGAGAGAAGGAGGCTCGTAGTGATCGTGGGATACCCCACGATCTTGATGAGCCTAGGTTTGTGGGGGGCGGTGTTGAGGATCTCGATGGTCCTATGTGGCAGCTCAATGATACTCCCATAAACCCCATATCAGATAGCTTAATAGTTTTCCGCATATGACTTATATAGAGAGTGAGGAATGAAAAATCATCTATTCGTGGAGAAGGTTGCGGAGGAAATAAAAGCGAGCACTTATCTATGAATCAATAATAAGACAAACTTGCATCTATTAGAATGGAGTGATTGATGTATGTTTAATTTATAGCGTGTTCTCTAGCTCTTTGCTAGCTTTTCAATAGAAGTTTATCACCTTTAAAAAATGACAACAACATTTTTTTGAAACAAATTAATTTTACTCTTCTAACTTTATAAATATGCAACAATATACACTATCTATAATGGTTATATGACTAATTTTTTCCTTTCAACATGTATTATAATAAATAAACAAAAAACCTAAGATAAATAATGCTATCAAAAAGCAATTTATATCGAAAGTATACACTATCGAAGGCCGACCTTACAAGGGGGTAAAAAAGGTTATACCTATAATGAATGTTAACTAGCATACATGAATGAACACAAATAAATGTTAACGAAATGAGACGCGTGTTTATATCGTCTTTTATATTTACACCAGATTTCAATACTCATTCTTTGTCTTTAAAACATTTTACAACAGGTTTCAATACTTGTCCTTTACCTTTAAAATAGCCACACAATTTGCATATTATCTGATCTAACCAATCCAACCAGCAAACCAATAACCCTTTTGGTTTATTGTTCGGTCCGATTATAAAACATTGCTCACTTTCATACTTAACAGCCATATATATTGCAAGCAAGTTTTATATACTTTTCCTTAGATGCGCCAATGATCATCCGTAATTACTAAATATATTCTTTGAATTTATGATAATGACATACTTGATTATGTCTATCTTGTAGGTTATTTGAAAGATATATTAAAATAGTTTTAGAAGGAATGAAATTATAAATAGAAAAAATAGTTTATAATGGTGCCAAAATTAGTAATTACGATAATTTATTATTAAAGACATATTCATGTTGTGGATGTAATCATGAGACAACAACATGTGCGTTTTAAAAACTATATCCTATAAAATATAAATGCCATGTAAATCTTACTAAATTTGTGGGTCCTTTCTCATTAACCAATAAGACCAACCGTAAAGCGAATGAGGTAGTGGTAGAGTGGTTGGAGAAAGACATGATACTCCATGTGATTCAGGTTTGACTCTCATTCTTCTCATTATTTTCTGCGGCATCCAGGTGAATGACAAATACGGGTGGTGCCGGTTCGTCTTGGATGAGAGGCGAGGTTTTATTGATTATTCCACGGTCGTGCCTTCGGACGGGTTTCCACACATCTGGGATGCCAAAGGGCTGGCGACGGCCGAATAGTCGACCTTAGCCACAGTGTCCGGTGTCACGACGGTTAACACGTCGTTCTTTACCGTTAAAAAAAAAAAAAACCAACCGTACAATATAAATGCAATGTTGAGTTGGTAATTAATTAATACATATAATTCTTCATAAATTTGATGATTACCTTATCTTTTTTCTAACTTTTTTAAGCGGCAGAAATTATATATAAAATACAGAAAATAGGCCAACATGTAGGCATATAAATGAACTAAAAACATTGGTATGTACATGTTTGTTCATTTAACTTTATTCAAACACAAACATATTATCGGACATAATTTTGTGTTCATGCTCGCTCATTAATAAAATGGGCATGTACATGCCCGTTCGTTTAAAACATAAACGAAGTTCACGATGTAAACGAACAAAAAAAACAAACTCAAACAAATATAATAGTACAAGTATATACAAACACAACTGAAAATAATTGAAAAATACAAATGAATATATTTGAGAGTGGCTTCTTGCAGAGTGATGTTAGGGTTCATACATGCTAAAAATAAGTAATTTTCATATCAACTAGTGATTAATTACAATAAGATCAAACCCAATGCAAAGCATTTAAGGTGTATTTATGACATGGATGATAAGTTGGAGAAGAGGGAGAGTAGAGAGAATAGAAATGTTGTTGGCTTAGACCATGTGTAGTGGTTGTGGTGAATAATGCCTCACCTTTGGGTATTGTTTGACACGTGGCAGTCCAGTCATCCAATGGGCGTTATGAAGAAATGGGTGTAGTGGGATGATGCCCCCATCCTTGGGCGTTGTTCGACACGTAACACTCCCATAATTACCTAATTATTATTATTTTTGATTTTTAAAACTAATAGTATTCTATTAATTAAATAAAAATTACATAAATAATAAAACACATACACATAATATCTTAAAAAACTAATAATATTTTATTAATTCTCCTATTCGCTTTCGCCATTCCCGTCATTTTCATCTTCTTCGTCATCCGATTCTTACTCTCCTTCGTTTGGAATATGCCGAGCCGACCATGCGTGTTCAACCAAATCAATCGCTAACGCACTATGTGAGGCTTCAGACCGCAATTCATGTGCATTCTTCACTCTTTCTTCCATTTTTGCTTGGGGATACTCCTGAACGTCTTCCGGTACATAGTTCTGCTTGCTTTTCCTTCGTCTTCCAAAATCATATTATGCATGATTATACAAGCGTACATAGCATCTCTCATTTTTTCTTTGCTCCATGCACGACAAAGATTTCTCAAATAATTTCACTGTTGTTGAAGAACCCCAAAGCATCTCTCAATATCTTTCCGCGAAGACTTTTGAACCTTTTAAAGTAAGCTCTTTTTTCATCGTACGGGTCCCTGAACGTCTTCACCCAATTGAATACCTAGGATAAATTCTATCGCACAAATAGTATCCATGTGGGTAGTAGTTCCCGTTCTCATAAAAAGATGCTCTCGCAGCTCGACCAGAAATATAGTCCTCTACCAATGGAGACTGCTCGAAAACGTTTAAATCATTGCATGACGATGCGACACCAAAGTAAGTCGACCATACCCAAAGGTCCTGCAACCGCTTGAAGAATAACAGTTGGTCCATCTTGGTCACCTCATGTGTGTTGACCTCGCCATGCGGTCGAACAATTATACCACTGCCAATGACGACAATCCAAGCTCCTGATCATACCGGTAAACCATGAAGATTAGAATGAACCTCGTATATTTTTTAAAGGTCATACTAAGTGGTTTTCTCAGATAACGAGATCGTAAAACTCCATAATACCTTTAACAAAATACAGTATAACTTTAAGCTAAGTTAAAAAAAATATATGAATGCATGTAATTATTAATAAATAAAAAAATGGTAATGTACCTTTATAAAAGTCTTATTTGATCAAGTTCCCATTACAAGAGCAAAAGTTAACCCAACCCGACCCGACCCGACCCGACCGAATTCGTACGGTTATTATCATCATCCTCTATAAAAAGTATCATAACAGAACACTCACAGTCACATTACCACCAACAAAACTACTAAATGGACAGTTTATGGCAGGAGTACAACACCGCCGGCGGTTTTCAGCTGCCGGAGAGTCCACGTAAGCCGATGGAGTTCTTATCAAGGTCATGGAGTGATGCGACTCTTAAGACTCTGCATTCTCCGCCTTCGCCGTTGATTTCTAGGTCCGGCATAAACTCCGATGTTACGACGGAGACTAACGCCGTCGATGCGGCGGAGGAGGTTACGGCGGATGTGATTTCTGGAAATACGTTTTCGTTCGCTTCATCTGCTACTTCGCAGCTTGTGCTTGAACGGATTATGTCTCAGTCGGTGAGTTTTCGTTGTGTTTGGAGTGATTTGAGGTGAAATTGTTGGTTTAAGTGTTGTTATCGGTTTGCTGTTCGTAGTTTTTTTGAGATTTGTAGTGATTTGCTTTGAAAAACTCGATTTAATGCTTCTAATCGTGTTTTTGTTCGTAGTTTTAGTTGATTTGCTTCGAAAAACTCGATTTAATGCTTCTAATCGTTGTGATCTTCATAGTTTCTGTGAATTTCATAACGATTTACAATGAAAATACGATTAAAATACTATTAATAGTTTTGTTCTTCGTAGTTTAGCTGATTCTTTAGTGATTTACTTCGAATAGCTCGATTAAACGGTTCTATCACTTTGTTCTCCGTAGTATTTGTGAATGTTGTAGTGATTCACAATGAAAAACTCGATTAAACACCTGTAATCATTCTGTTCTTCGTCGTTTCTGTTAACATTACAGAGATTCACTTTGAAAAACTCGATTAAACACCTGTAATCATTCTGTTCTTCGTCGTTTCTGTTAACATTACAGAGATTCACTTTGAAAACCTCGATTAAACACATTTAATCGTTTTGTTTTTTGTAATTTTGTGATTAAAATACGAAAACTCATAGTTTCTCTCTCTAGAAACTTCTCTCACACACACAACTGTGTGTACAACGAAATACAGAGATCATGAAGAAGAGGAAGTTAGATCAAATTTGTGTGATGTTAACAGATCAATGTTTTGAATGAACATTTAATGATTTGAACAATAATAATTGAATGTTGCTTTGCAGGATCTATCACCGTTAGCTTCAGGGAGACTCTCACACAGTAGTGGACCACTGAATCCATCGCACATGGAAGAAACCGACAGTCCACACATCTCACCGTCCGATGAGTACGACGACGTCGTTAAGGTGTTGTATCTTCAATATCTATTTCTATTTCTATTTTCAACAAAAGTAGAATGTTTATAAATAGTTGTACATTGCTTTCTCTGTTTGCAAATCTTGAATTATTTGGAACCTGTTCCTTGTTTGAATATTTACTGTACAAATATTATTCCAAAATAAATTTCAACCTTAAATGAACGAGTAAAATGTTATGTTACTTTTGTCGCTTTAGTATAAAAATGAAACTTTTTTCTATCCGGATTCCTGAGGTTTCATTTTTGTTATCATTTTCATCCAATTGGCAAACTGAGTTAAATTTTTTTATTAACTTCTCCCTTTTTTGTCGTTTTTCTCATCTAATTAAAATATATAATGGCATAAAAATGAAGATTATACCCCTCATTTAAATGAGCAAAACGACAAAAAAGTGAGAAGTAAACAGAAAATTCTAATACAGTTTGCCAGTTGGATGAAAATGACAACAAAAATAAAACCCCGGGGACCCCAGATATAAAAACTTTTATTTTTGGATTGAAGTGGCAAAAGTGGCCTGAACTCGGAGACCATTTTGGAATTTTAATGTACTCTTTATAGACTACAAATTCATGGTTTTGTTAGTTATACACTATAGAGATCTCATCATAACCAATGCATTCAAAACGCGTTGGTAACATATCCTTGTCTCTGGCGGATTTAGAATTTTTGCTGAATATTACTAGTTTTTAATAACATAAATTTACTTAATGTGCAGTGGTATGTTTTGGAAGGGATTATTATGAATTAACAATAACAGAAAATTATAAATTTGTAGAAACTTTTCTTATAAATTAATATAGGAAAGTAATTTTAGAAAAGTTGAATATAATTGTTACATAACATATATATGCTTTTGCTTTATTCTAAACTGAATAGTAACATAGAAGACAAATAAATGATTGTGTGATCTGTTTTTTTGCTTTTGAATGTGATCCAAAAGATAAATAGTGAGACCTCCGAACCCTATGACTTTAACTTTATTATCCATTCAAGCGACAATGTTTCTTTTTGTATTGTTTTGCAGCTTTTCTTTTTGGTTTTATTTTGACCCGTCAACACTTGTCATTGTCAAATTATTCATCAAATCCTCATCAAATCCAAAATCATTAACTGCTTTTTACATTGCAACTACAGTTTTTGCGCGCAAACAACACGCTCCAACCGTTGTTTGCCAACGGTAGGAGTGGATACGGGGCAGGCGGGTGTAGCACCACGCCTGCAGGAAAGACAGTAGGACGGTGGTTAAAGGAGAGGAGAGAGAAGAAGAAAGAAGAGACCCGGGCGCACAACGCGCAGCTCCATGCAGCGGTGTCAGTTGCTGGAGTGGCGGCTGCGGTAGCCACCATTGCGGCAGCCACTGCAGCCGCTTCAGCGTCTAGTAAAGATGAACAAATGGCTAAGACTAATATGGCTGTGGCATCGGCCGCGACATTGGTGGCTGCGCAGTGCGTGGAGGCAGCGGAAGCGATGGGAGCTGAGCGAGAACACCTTGTTGCTGCGGTTAGCTCTGCGGTTAATGTCAAATCCCATGGAGATATATTAACTCTCACCGCTGCGGCTGCAACGGGTAAACCCTAAACCAGTGACCCATTTAGTTAAATAGATTTTTTTTTTTTATTTAAAGGTAAAAAAGAAAGTTAAAAAAAATAAGTGTGTATGTATAAATAAATATGTTATATATCATATTTATAATTATTTTTTATATGATTTTTATTTAAAGATAAAATTAAAATATATAAAAACGATAAAACAAAAGAATAAATGGGTAAATTGTAAAAATCGTCCATAAGTTGTGTTTTTGGTTTTCTAGCTCTACGTGGCGCAGCGACGTTGAAGGCAAGGGCATTAAAGGAAGTATGGAACATTGCGGCGGTAATACCAGTGGACCGAGGACTTAAAGAAAGTAAAAGTCAAGGAAATAACAATGCCTATAGTGAACAGATTCCATCTGAAGAGAACTTTTTGGGGATCTGTAACCAAGAACTCTTAGCCCGGGGGAGTGAGCTTCTTAAACGCACCCGTAATGGTAAGAACTAAGAATAACCATCTTACGTGTTTAGTTGACTTGATTAATGATTTGACTTTTGTTGGCAAACGTAATGCAGGCGATCTTCACTGGAAAATTGTGTCGGTTTACATCCATCGAACGGGTCAAGTGATGCTAAAGATGAAGAGTAAACATGTTGGATCTACCATCACTAAAAAGAAGAAAAGTAAGTGATCATATGGTTAGTTGAAAATCTGTTTCTACTTTCTAGGAGAGGCTTTCATAATGGGCTGGTCAGTTGGGCTAGTAGTGGGCCAAACCTGAAATGGGAGTTTTTTACTTTTTAGAATGGATCTAAGTGGCGGGCCCGGGCTGGGTCAGCTTGCAAACATTATTTTTTTTTTGGTAAATATTCATTTGGATTTTGAAAGATTATTAATGTGCTAAATACACAATTAATTAAAATATATTATACAAATAAAAATATGGTATTCTTTTTTAATAAAACAATAAATTGACGCAATTCAAATACATTTTGAATTTTGATTGGTGTTCGACCGACTTGGCCCATTTGACACTGTTATGAGCTAAACTTTATAGATTTTACTTGTTTGGCCCATTGAGGATCAAATATAATCATAATTAATCTATTTACCTATAAATGGGTGCCCATGGCTTTATAGCCTAGTGACATATTAGGGGTGGATTTGCCATTCAAAAAAAAAACCTATAAATGGGTACAAACTAACACCTTGGGCTTTTTGGTGTTGTTCACGGGTTGGACCTATACGGACACAAAAAATTGATACGCACCCGAAAATTGTGCAAGGCGTTAAACCTGAACATGACACAAATATTTCCTAGTTGACACAAACACAACCGTTTGCCTTGATCTTTTTTTTTTAGTTTTTGCATTTTAGTACTCTAAAATTGTACATGTATAGAAACACAAAGGTGTATAAAGAATTATGTTTAAAATTTAAAACTTGACGACAATTTCTCTTTTAACTTTTGAATTTTGGCGGTGAATACCTAATCATGAGAGAAACTTTAAAGAAAAAATAAACAGTTTAAACGGTCAATGCATGGACCCACCCACCAGGCTGACTCGAACTCGACCTGTTAGCTAAACATGTTTGTAGGTTCAGCTTGAAACTGACTTGTACATGTTTAGACTTAACCCAAACCCATGAGTTTAATGTTAGGTCCATGTCGTGTCAAAATTCACACCCCTAGTTCTTTCAAACACTTTTTCTCACAATAAAATTTATTACAACTAATTATCTGATTATTGAAATCACTTCAAAACATAAAACACTCCATAATAGTGTGGGTTCATGGTGAGATAAAGTATTACTTGACGGTTTCACTTGCGGGTGGTTGCAGATGTGGTGTTGGAGGTGTGCAAGAACATGTCGGCGTGGCCAGGGAGACATCTATTTGACGGCGGGGAGGAGCGACATTATTTCGGGTTGAGGACCGTGGGACGTGGATTAGTTGAGTTCGAGTGTAGGACTAAACGAGAATATGATATGTGGACTCAAGGTGTTTCTAGGCTTCTTGCCATTGTAGAAGAAAAGAAGTCCACCAAGTAACCATAAGAAGAACAAGAACAAGTGTGGGGAGGTATATTGTAATAACCAATAACCAATGTCTATGTGTGCTTAGTAAGCTTATAAGCATCTACTTCTAATGTTAAAACTACTTGTGATTCAAATTATGTGAAAATGGGTTGATTTGGGTTGCTTTCTCTTGATCTAATTTTATGGTACAAAAGTGATAAATAATATCTAAAAAGAAACGTCTTGAAATGTTTTATTAAACAAAAAATTGGATGATTTATTTTAGTTATGGTTTTCTCGATCATATTTGACATATGAATTACTTGTGAAACAAAAATAAAATAGAAAGTGTCGCAGATGTGAAATATGTGAAATATACCCTTCCTACGACTTTCTAATTTTTAGAGTCCAAGTATTTGAACCCAACACTTTTGTTGAAATTAAAACCTATATAAAGAAGCAACATGTATATGCATAATGAGTTGTAACCTATGCTTTGGACATTTTCCAAAAAAAAAAAGTTGATTTTCTACTTTTCACCCAAAGGTTTATATCTTTTACAATTTTAACTCTACATAGTTTGGTTTTATAACTTTAACCCAAAACTTTTTATTATTTGCAATTTAACTTCACAACTTTTTTCACTTATAGTTTTCATCTTTCGCAAATTTTCGTTTTACGTATAGTTCTAAATTTTTCGAGTTAATACGACGCTACGTGCATGTGTGGTTCAACGTTTTTACCTCAATTTTTTCACGTTTGAAAGGTTCGTCGCAACACGCATATCCTAGGTCGAGTCAGTGTTGGTGGTCGATGACGGTTATGTGACATTAGTACTATTTGACACCGTTTTACGCCCCGCCGCAACACGGGGTGTGCTTTGAGGGTTTTCTAAAGAAAAAATGGTTATGCATATGGTTGTCATAACATTGGCTTTGGGGGTTTTCCAAAAAAACTGATTTTTTTACTTTTCACCAAAAAGCATGTCATAAATTACTTTTAACCCAAAACTATTTATTTTTTTACTTTTAACCCAAATTTTTTTTTGTTTTGCAATCTATTCTCAAAACTTTTTTTACTTTCAACTTTGGCCTTTTATAGTTTTCATTTTCCGCAAATTTTTCGCTTTATGCTTGGTTCTAAATTTTGTGACTTAACACATTGCAACGTGCGTCTTTGGTTTAACGTTTTTACGTTTCGTTCTAAATTTTGCGAGTTAACATGACGCAACGTGCGTGTGTGGGTAAACGTTTTTACATCGTCTATTTTTTCCCCGTTTGACAGGTTTAACATAACGTGCGGATCCTAGATCCACTTTGTTATAACTAAAGAATCCCCGCCGCATTGCGACGGGTCGCAATCCTAGTTACTTATAAGTTACTAACTACTAATTTAATATATATTTTGTTTTATTACTATTGTTTTTAATTAACTCTTTTTTTTTAAATTAAAAGATAAAATACGAAACGATGAAATATGAAAAGTGGAAAAAATATTTTAGGCTCATAGAATTGTGACACGTGACGCAACAGTTATTTAGTTATAAGGTATAAAACTATGGATAAGCTATAAACAACTGATTATTGAGTAATTAACATCATCACGAAAACATGAATCTACTTGCATAAATCGATGATTAATTTAAGTGTACGAATTTAACAAAAGAGCAATACTAGTCACTCGTCCTTGATATGGTTAATAGGTGTGCAACACATTTTATAAAGAATTCACGTGTTTGATGGTCCATTCTACCATAGGCCTGTATTTCTCCCGCTAAAGATAATACCGCCAATAATTTCAATTCAAATTTTAAACATCTTTATTCTTTTTACTAAAAATATTTATATAGTATATTTTGTAAGTGAAGGGCCATCTTTACACATGCCCCTAAACATCCGATTTCTTTTTATCAATATTTGTTTGTTTTGTCTACAAGATGCTTAAGGATTTGTTTTGGTTGCTCGAAACTTGCTAAAAGGTCAATCATCCCGGTGTTAAACTTATATGAGCACGTTTAACTATAGAGTTCTATTGAGATTCACAACTAATGCAGCCAAAACACATTGGTAATATTTGAGGCAGGTCATTCCTTATGAACCAGATATCTTTTATGTCCACACCTAATGAGAGATTTGCCAAGGAAGTTACACCATAGATAGCCTGATAGAAGCATCCACAATGCATAGTGTGAGCCGGTCCTGTGTGAATAAAAATTCAGGCTTTCGTCTGTGTGCACGGATACTCACCAACAATACAAGGTGTCTCTACTTGTAAATATAATTTTTGCTATTTAACAAAAAACAAGATCACAAAGTATATAAACAAGAGATATTGGATTTAAATAACCCAAACTTTTACCATTTGGCCGATAACACCCCCAAACAAGGGATATTGGATTTAAATAATTATAACACAAAATTTTACCATTTGGCCGATAACACTCTCAACTCACGAATTGTATCACGTCACTTCCAACTTCCAACTTATTTTCCTCTGGCACTCCCAAACTAACTGAACCCTAACCCAATTAGCTGACGTCAGATGCCACGTCAGTAAACAAGTACCACATCAGATGCCACGTCAACTGCCTGCCATGTCAAATGCCACGTCAGCAAAAAATTAATTGGGTCAGGGTTCAGTTAGTTTGTGAGTGTCAAAGGAAAATAAGTTGAAAGTTGAGAGTGGCGTGATACAATTCGTAAGTTGGAAGTGTTATCGAGTGAAAATTAAGGTTATTTAAATACAATATCCCTATAAACAAATACATATGTTTATCTATACGTACAAAATTTGTATCCATAGCATTCATTGCACATATATATCTAATGGCAACTTGTGTGAGCGTGTAAACAAATGACAACCACAAATTACGTGAAACAAAACATGGGAAGAAGAAGACAACCTTGTTCAAATATCCTCGTTTTTTACGTGGCCCTAGCAATTCGACTACAAATATGTTTGAGAATGATAGATTCATCATTTTTACTTGCATTTGAACCAGTTTGTTCTTCAAACATTCTAAAAATGGTGTTGTATACCGAATCTTTATCGACACCAACACGGGCTACTTGTTTTGACGACGGAAGCTACACAGTGGAAAAGAAGACCATACCGAAATCATCGAATTCTGATACACCAAACCCGCCTTTGTACATTGTTTACCCTACCGAAAAAGGGACTTTTCCCGTTATACTCTTTCTCCATGGCTTTTCCATCCTTAATACATGTTATTCCGATCTCTTCGAGTTTATTGCCTCTCATGGTTACATTATCGTCGCTCCTGGTCAGACTTTGGTATTATACTTTATATATGTTTAGTGTCATGAATTTGTGCCCATATATAGACCATCATATGATAAGTTTTATGTCTCAAAAATGCAAATTCGTAAATTTGCGGGTTGGGTCCGGGTTATTTTTGGTCTGAACCCATAACACGTTTAGCTAAAGTGCTAAACGAGTGATGTTTGGGTTGACCTATTAATAAGTTTAATTTTATTATCTTTTTTAAGAAAATGTTTTTATGTTATATAACTTGAACTTATTCTTCATATGTCCAAATTTAAAAGATAAAAGATAAACGAGTATAGGGTTCTATAGTATAAATGTAATTGATGTATGTATGTACTATATGGGTTGTAAATTTGTAGAATTAAAGTGTCAATATGCAAAAAAAAAGGTTATGTGTTTGATGCATGTTCATCTTCATCTACACGTGCTTGACGTGAATTAGGCCTGTAAATAAACCGAACAAAGGTATGTTTGTGTTTGTTCAATTTACTTTAACCGAACACCAACATATAGTTGTACACATTTTTTTGTTCATGTTCTGGCTTATCAAGAAATTGCGATGTTTGTATTCTTTTATGTTCGTTCGTTTAAAACCTAAACGAACAGATCACGAACGTAAACGGACATAAACAAACAAACTTAAATGAACATAATTTAACAACACAAATAAACATAATTGAACAAACATAAATGAACACAAATGAACATAATTCACTAAAAATAAATTAACATGAAGTAATTTTTTATATAAATTAGTGATTGATTATGATAAGTTTCATTAGAAAACCGAATTTTTATTGCTAGAAAACCCAATTACCAATTAGTTATATTTATATAAGTAGTTAGAAAGTTCCTTTTATGTTTAAATGAACATAAATGAATGAACAAAATATGTGTTCATATTCGTTCGTTTATTAAATAAACGTATTTTCCCCTGAACAAGTTCACTAACAGTTCATGAACGTTTAGTTGGTTTACAGGCATAACGTGAGTTAGGGATTCATGTCGTGTTTAGGATCGTGTTAAACTTTTGAGTTCGTAAAATGTTCAACATGCATACATGACTCATTTAACACCCAATCTAACAATCTAACATGTGAGTTAGTTAGGTAGACTTAACCAAAGGCATCACAAGTAAGATCTTATTTGATTTGAGTTGGATCTATCCTATTTGTTACATCAGGTGGATTATCACCCCAATAAACGTTGTCTAGAAGAAAAAAAAAACAATGGCATACTCATATGCTAAATGTTGACTTTTTATTCTTGTGTTGTTTATTATAGTTTGAGCTTTTGAAAGGTCTATGTGCATTTTCTGCTGTTGGTGACGTGGACAATGCAGCCGAAGCTGCTAACTGGATAAACAAAAACCAAGGCGAAAACCTTCGACTTGTACTCCCAAATAATGTATCACCAGATCTTGAAAATGTAGCACTAGCCGGTCATAGTAAAGGAGGAAAAGCAGCATTTGCACTAGCACTAGGCCATGCTAATACGAGCCTTAAATTCAAGGCTCTTATCGGTTTAGATCCTGTTGCAGGCCGAGATACATCAAACAGGCTCGAACCCAAGATCTTAAACTACATACCCCAAAATTTTAAAATACCCATGCCTATAGCCCTAATTGGGACAGGCTTGGGTGATGATGGGTGTTGCGGGTGTTTTCCACCTGCAGCCCCTTGGGGATGTAACCATCCTTTTTTCTTTAACGAGTGCAAACCCCCTGTGTGTTATTTTGTAGCCAAGGACTTTGGTCACATGGACATGGTTGATGAATGGTTGATCAAGTTATCGGGTATGTTTGTATGCAAAACAGGGAAGGGTTCGTATGCTGATATGAGAAGAGCTTGCGGAGGCATTTTTGTTGCCTTTCTCAAGACTTATATGTTTGATGATGCCAAAGATCTCACTACTATTGTTGATTCGCCCGATACATTTGCTCCAATTAAGCTCGATCCAGTTTTATGGCTTCGATCATGAGAGCTTCAGTTTGATCTTTTTGATAATTTGTTTGTCGTTTACCATCCTCAAATGTTCGTTTCTTAGTTCAAAACTATATATCATGTATACAAATTTTTACTGTATAATAAAGTAAACCATTGAGGGACACTTGTCATCATATAAGGCTATCTATTTTTTAGTTTTTCCGCCAATCTCTTCTACTTAATTATAGTTAATTATGATTTAGTCTAATTTTTTCTACTTAATTATAAATAACTCTCCTACTTAATTATAGACAATTATTATTTACTTTAATTTTTTCTACTTAGTTATAAATAATTATTATTTAGTTTAAATTTATGTATGTTTCAAATATTTTAATAAATTGAAAATAAAAAATTAATTAAAGAAAGTTATTTTAATTGAAAATAACTAAAGTTATTAAAGCAAAGATTCGTCACTTAACACCATGATGTGTTCTCGAGAGACAATATATATATATATATATAGGTAAAGGATCCTGTACAAAGTGAGACTTTTGTAAGAAGTGTGAGAAATAATTTGGGAGTGACAAGTGTCCTTTATCCTAATTAATTCAAAAGGGTATATTAGTAATTTGACTTTCTTATCATTTAATTGATTTCAAAGATAACTGCAAAAAAAAAAAAAAAAAAAAAAAAAAAAAAAAACTTGCGATGAGTTTTTATAGGGATGAATCGAATTTTGAATTAGGAGAAATTTTAGGAAACATTATACATCTGATTGTTTTATCTTCTTCATCATCTTTTAATCGCAACATCTTTTAATCATATATTGTTCATGGCGTGGTGTTTTAAACATCTGGAGATATTGACTATGATTCAAGTCATGGTGTTTTATCAGGAGACATTGTTCATGGCGTGGTGTTTTAAACATCTGGAGACATTTGTTCATGGCGTGGTGTTTTAAACATCTGGAGACATTGACTATGATTCAAGTCATGGTGTTTTATCTGACTTGAATTCCAGATAAAACACCATGACTTGAATCGTCTGTTTGTTTGATGATTTACAATGTTTTTTGGATTCCAGATAAAACATCATGACTTGAATCATAGTCATGGTGTTTTAAAATCTGGGATATTTTGTATTGATAAAACACCATGACTTGAATCATAGATGTTCTGGGAATGTTGTGTATTGATAAAACACCATGACTTGAATCATAGATGTTTAAAACACCACGCCATGAACAATGTCTCCAGATAAAACACCATGACTTTGAATCATAGATGTTTAAAACACCACGCCATGAACAATGTCTCCAGATAAAACACCATGACTTGAATCATAGTCATGGTGTTTACGATTTTTATACAATGTCTCCAGATAAAACACCATGACTTGAATCATAGATGTTTAAAACACCACGCTATGAACAATGTCTCCAGATAAAACACCATGACTTGAATCATAGTCAATTTATCCAGTTATTTTAAAACACCATGCCATGAACCTGATTACAGTTCTCTTTATGATAATGTATGACGAATATGCAACCAAAGACCTCCTACAATTAAGGTGAATCATTAATTCCCATATTTAAGGAAAAAGGAGTGAATGTAGGAGTTTTTTGGTCGTGCATGATATGGTTACCATATTTCAAACATTGAAAAAGACACTATTGCCCTTCAATTTTACATGAGGTCCCTCTAATTAAAACACAATTTACATTTTTATACCCTATTGATCTCAACCATTAGATCAAATATCCAATGGTTTAAAACACTTCTTACCCTTCTTACATTTTAGACACTTTTTACCATATCCCTACCCTATATATATATATATATATATATATATATATAGGATGAGGATCATTACAGAACACTAACTATTGCGAGAACAAAAAAACAACTCTAAAACACTAAATTTTGGGATTTAAGTTTCATGTTTTTTTTTATTTTATATTCTTAGATTCATATGTGTATTATATATACATAAAAAAAAACCATATTTTTTTACCTACACGTAGCTTACATACATGTTGGTAATTTAACCTACACATAACCTATATATGTGTAGGTTATACAAAAAGTGAAAAATTTTCTATATTTTGTTTTGAATTCTAGTGTAAAAACAATAAATCTTACATTTGCAACATTTTCATTTACTTTTTAGGTTTTTAGGATTGAAAAAATAGGTGATTCATTGTGTTCTGCGTGTTCTCGCAATATTTTGTGTTCTGCATAGAATCTTCCCCTATATATATATATATATATATATATATATATATATATATATATATAAGGTCAGGATTTAGAGGAAACGGGGTGAGAACAGTGAGAACGTTTATGGATCGTCCGATCAAAATAATCTATAGACTAGATTGGCGCGGTGGCGTTTTCGTAAATAACACGAATTCTATTAAGTGAACGCGCTTCATTAGGGGTAAAAGGGTCTTTACACTTCTATACCAAAACGCCAAACTAATGAATAAAACGTCATTACGGGCCAAAACACATCCCTGTATAAACAAAACATCTCAGACATAAAAACACACCCCCCGAACCTGAAATGCCATATTTTCTACAATATACCATTCATCTTACAAACGCCAAAATCCCCAAAACATCAAACACACCTACTCAAAAAACGCCATATTTTACTATATACCAATCATCTTAGAAAACGCCAAAACACTCAAACATTAAAGATTCCAAAAAATCGACGTTTCTTTCAAATACACTATTTCCTCAGTAAAACGCCAAAAATGGCAAATATCGTTTCTTGTATATTCAATATTGTTCTACGCGAAATTTCAGAGAATGCATTCTTCCCTGAGGTGTTGTGACTCAAATAACATTATGCTGCATGATATGGACAAATCATAAACAAAAAGATGCTGGTGTCAGACTTATGTCATTTTTTGTGTTTTGTTATTGATGAATATTATAATGGCATGAAGAAACGAATGACACTAATGAGTGGTTTGAAGATACATATTCAAACAAAAAAACTCATGTCATTTTGTCTTTCCAAACGGCCACAAAAACACAAGCATGACAAAGCCAAACCGCCAGTGAGCATGTTTCAAAAAAGAAAGAGACTGATGACAGTGACGATTTGGAAGATGAATTGTTTCTATTTTTATTTTTTAAAATTTTTTTTTCTGTTGTTTGTTATGTATTTTTCAACTTAGAATAAAAAAATACATTATATTAATAAAACGCCAAAAAGTCATAATGATTGTGAAACGCCATAATGCAGTAAAACGCCAAAAACTCCCAAACTATAATAAAAGTAATTTGGAGAAGTATTATAAAAAGCTAAAAATGGAAAAAAAAAGCCAAAAACTACTTAAAGCCATTAAAAAACGCCAAACTTGGAAGATGGAACGTCTATAACCTTAAAAACTCATAAAAAGCTGAACAAAAAACATTAAAAATACACACAGTAACTGAAAAGACGGCTACTTTATTAATATCATTTATTATAAATAGAATCCCGCCTAAACTGCGCGCCAAAAACATCCTATAAAAGAAACGTCTCTGCACAATCATGTCACACCCCGATATTTCCACGTATTACCGGTGGGGAGTATCGTAACGTAGTTGATATCATCATAGTCAAATAATCACAGTTCAATGCACAGCGGAAGTCTAAAGTAAAAATATTACAAACTGATTCGAAAGTAACATCAAATATTACAAACGGATTGTAAGATGGATCCACAGGCGGATCAAAACAAAAGAAGTATTGTTCAACAGACTTAAAGTGATAAAAGCTTGCAAAACTTTTTATTTATTCACTTAGGAATTCCAGCCCATTACGCTTAGTACCTGCATTTAACCTTTTTGGAAAATACGTCAGTTTACACTGGTAAATACAATTAACCGACACTTTTGAAAATGTTCTAAGAAAATTGATTTAAATGCACAAGGCACAAATAATCTTTTATAACTAGGGATAATTATTTAAAATAATCTTGTAAAAGAATTATATGTTTGTTATACGTTCTGTAACCCGGGTTAGAAGTATCGGGTTAAAGATTAATAGACACACCACATAATATAACCCACGACGAGTTATTCTCAACAAGCAGGTATATCTTTTACATACGCACCGGCAAGTGTATGCCTACACCCCCTGCTTAAGTAGTGGCCATTTCAATGAATGAGCCGAGGATATCCAGGACATGGTCATTAACCCCCCAAAGGCTTAAAACAAACAAAACAGATTAAACGGGTTATCTCAATGATTTAACCATTATTCGATTAAAAATTCAATACCCGACCAAGCGGTATTTATAAATACCGTACCCCAAGCCCGTATAAGGGAAAACAAGTTAAAAGTATTTACCTGAGCAAAAATATAAATTTATCCTCAGCCGTATATCAATCAGCAAGTACAAGTATCTTTTACTGGGCTCCTAATCTGGAACGAAGGTTTTAATAACCTATTAGATTCCTAACGGGTCTTACTTAAGTTTAAACTTAGACCGGTTAGTTTTAAAGAAAGGTTTACGGTTCAAAATGCAAGATTAAGCGAAGACCGTATTAGAATGTGATTTAGACCCGACAAGTATGAAGACTTGTATAATATGGGTAAACTAAACACATTCTGGATTTTGAAGTAAAAATGATAAGGTTTGACCCGTTTCGGTTAATTTATGCAAACTAGTTACATAAACCGTACCGATCGTGAAAAATGCATAACGGGTAACCAAAAGAGTCATGTACAGGTCCCCTAAGTTAATATGCTTAAAATGTGTTATGATATCAGTAGGATACCTTCCATTATGCCCAAAACGAATTTAAAATCAATTTAAGCTCCGTAGGGGTATTTGGGTCATTTTAAGGATTATAAAAGAGGTTAAATAATAATCTGAGGTTCTGGTCTAAAATGATCAGTAAAAATATTTATTTTTTCAAGTCATAATAGTAAGATATTGTATATATGTGAAATTTATCATTTATGACCAAACTATGCACCGTATGGGCATTTTGGTCATTTCACATAAGCTCTAAGGGTCAAATCTGGAAATCTGAGTTTAAAACTTTTACTTACTGTTAAAGTATAAAAATTTACTTATAATATCAGTAGGTAATGGGTCTTAAATGTTAAATATAGTTTTGACCCATACTATGTGTTTAAAAAGCGTAAAAAGTAGGTTTTTGGCGATTTTCAGGTTATATAAGGAAAACTGAGATTTTATTCAGTTCATAAGGCTTAAAATATTTTATTTAACATATGAAATCAGTAGAAAAAGATTTGGTATCAAAATGTTATGTAAAACTCATTTTATAGCAAAAAGGGTATAATCGTCAATTACCGAATCAAAGCAAGAACCCCATGTTATGATCAGTTTAAAATTTAATAAAAATCTCCAAAAATCCCTAAATATTATATTACATCAGGAGGTATAAAGTTTGATGTCAAAATTTGGGTTTAAATAGGTTTTATGCCAAAAATGCCGTTTAATTAACAAAAAGCTTTCAATTTACGATATTGAGCATAACTCCTAATTTAGACCTCAAACTGATGTCAAATTTTTAGGACATGTTTATAAATAAGTAATAAAGGTTTTTGTCCTCTCACATTTTCAAAAATCTCGTTTTTATATAAAAAGGGCATAATGGTCAACAATTAAGCAATTAACGGAAACATGCAATGAACTAGGATTTCTATGGAACCAAGTTGTATAACCTCATAGGGTTATACTAACCTATAACATGGTCCTAAAGGAACCCTAAGGAATATCTAAACTAATCTAAATCAGGTCAGAACTGAAAGTCAAAGCAAAAGTCTACTTTTGCGACTTTCGGTTGCGAACCGAGTCTAAACTCAGAATTGTCGGGTTGAACATGCCTAAACATGTTCTTATATTATTTACCAAGTTATTTTAGTGTTTAAACATGTTCCATAACTTCTACATTATCAGTTATGAATTTATTTGCAAAAACATATTATGTTGACTTTTTAATAACAAGTTTGACCCGACAATTGACCAAGTTAGAGTGGAAATCAGTAGGTGCCCTTTTAAGGGTTTATTACCTACATAATTACCAACTCATAGCCACTTTTAATCCGAATAATGACTGGACCATTAGTGATTAACCACTAAGTCAAAGCAGAATTACGTCAACTTTGACTTTCGGTCATTACACTAATGAAAACTTAATTACAGAGGCTAAGTACACTTACAAGAGTCCTTAGCATGAAGATTGAGACTAATAGAGCTTCCTTCCAAAGTAGGATGCTCCAGAAAGTGGTTTTAAAGCTCCAAAGTTTAGGAGTAATGTTTGAGAGTATGAATTGATCATGCAAGTGAGAATGGCAGCCAAAAACCCACCTATTTATACTAATTGAAGGTGCCACCAAATGAAAACAGGTGTCTTGGCTCTTCCTTGATCATCACATCTGTCCAAAATGGTTTTTAAAACCATCAAACAGTCCCTAGATTCGAGTGAAAGCTGATACGTGTGAAGAGAAGGGCAGAACCTGCACCTATGCATGGATTCTGCCCAGATACTGCTGCCGCGCTGCGCCACGGCCAGAGGGGACCCCTGTGGCGCGACGCCACCACTATGATTACCAGCAAATCAAGTTTCCAACTTGACACTTTCACCCCCTGAACCTTTAAAACGTAATATCTTTCATTTTTGGCACATTTAACCCATATAACTTATATTTTGATGATCCATGTGATATAACCAAACATCGTTAGGTCTGGTTTTGTTAAATGATAACCGAAAACACAAGTTTTGCCTTGTTGACACTTTTAACCCTTTAATTACGAAAGTTAACGTATTTTCCTCATATGATATCGAAACCTTGTGAAATTTTTATCACTTATTCTTGGGAGCATAATTAATCGTTACAAAGTTCCAGGTTTGTTAAAAGGTCACTCAGAGGTACAACTTAAACATGTTGACACATTTAACCCTTGCGTCTTGTAAACTTTCACTTTCTTCCACAAACGGTTTCATACGATTCATGATTTATTTGTTTAAGGGTATAAACGTCGTGTAGGGTTGTTGAAAGGCAAAATTATCAAATGTTGACACTTCGAATCCTTTTACACACATACTTTCTTCGTTTGTCAACTTTAGTCCCTCGTAATCAATTCGTTAAACGTTTAAAGTCTATGACACGTGTCTTGATTTTATTGAACATGATTTTACGAGGTGTTACAAATCAACTGATCACAAACCAAAAACTAACGCCATGTTTCCCAGAAACCATTCACTTTAAAACGCCAAAAAATAAAAGCCACAGATGCGGAACTTCGTTTTTTCTATATTGAGTATTGTTCTTAATGAAGTTTCATTGAATGGATTCTTCTCTGATGTGGGTATCTCTATAAGCTTTTGCTGAATGAGATGGACAAATATTCATGAAAAAGAGACTGATGACACTGATATGTCATCATGTCACTTTGTTCTTGATGGATATATTGATGGCATGAAGGGATCAATACACTCGAGCAGGCGTTGATCTTCAACATGTCACCAAACAAGTATATATCAAACCACAATAAAGGATGCCACAAAAAATAAGTATCTTCTAAAGGCGGGCGTTATGTAGGAAAATAAGGATCTACGTAAGGTATTCAAAAACAGGTTCAAAATGCCAAAAAGGTTAAAGTAGAAGAGACTGACGACAATGAAGATTTGGATGAGAAATTAGATTATAATTTTTAATTTTTTTTTCATTTTCTATTGTTTGTTATCTAATTCTCTGTTGTTTATTATCTAATTCTCTACTAATAAAAAAATTGAGTATAAAACGCCAAAAACTACAAACACCAAAACGCCTGAGAGTGTGAAAACTATGAGAACGGGTGCTAGCAAAGCACGATATTTGCTATATAAAACGCCAAACAAAGTATTACTGGAAAAAGCAACACTAATTGACAGATGAAATTCAACGAAACAGTAATTGCAAAACAGTAAAATGAAGAGACGATAACATTATTGCCAAACATTTATTATATTAAAAGCCACTATATGAAAAATTGAATTTATTTATCTTTTCAAAACGCCATAATTGCCTGTCACATTATAGGCATGCATCCCACATGGCACAACACTTGATAGAAAAAAATAAACATCAAGAAAATTACTGATGTTTTTTTTACATTATAGGCATGCATCCTGATCTAAAAACAATATGAATGCCAAACTTACTTAAAACGCCAAAATATTTACTATGACCCTGATTTAGAAACAATAAAAACGCAGTGTATTTATTAAATGACAAAAAATGAAAAGGTGATGTGACACGCGTTTAAGAAAAGAAATATGAAAGGACAAAAAAGTCCCTCCGCCCTTCTCTATGTCGCGTGACACGTGTTGGGTCAGGATGCGTTCTCACCGTTCTCACACTTTTGGGCGTTTTCTCCTGATCCCGTTTCTCTATATATATAGGGTCGGGATTTAGAGAAAACGGTAGAAAGTGTGAGAACTGTGAGAACGCTTATCGATCGTCCGATCAAAACAATCTATGGACTAGATTGGCGCGGTGGCATTTTCTTAAATAACATCAATTTTATTACGTGGACGCGCTTCATTAAGGGTAAAAGCGTCTTTTGACTACTCCAAACAAAACGCCATCTCATGAAAATAAAACGCCAAAACAAAAATCACACAACATTCTGCTAAAAACGCCATGAGATATAAAAAGCCAAACTTAATTATAGTAAAATCCCGCCTAAAAAACCGCCAAAAAAATCCTATATATACAACAACTCAGACCTTCAATTAAAAACACAAACAAAAACCCCAAACACCATATTTAATATATACCATTCGACTGATAAACGCCAGAAAACCCAAACATCAAATATATTGCTGTCAATAAAGTGTAGCTGTATGGTGTGGACAACATTGTCAGTTATCTTTCTTAACTGAGGATTAACAATGTTATCCAACACCATACAACAACACTTTATTGATTTTAGCATGATCAAATTTACAGTTTTAAGATGGTTTATTTTGTGGCATTCTTTTTCTCGGTAAAACACCAAAAAAGATAACATTTTGCTGCATGAGATTGACAAAAAATATAGAAAAAGAGGCTGATTTCATACGAAAGTCGAAACAGCCAGTGAAGATGCTTCAAAAGAAGAAATAGACTGGTGACAGTGAAGATTTGAAGATCAATATTTATTTTATTTAATTTTCTTTTTCAGTTGATTGTTATTTAATAAACAACGACATATCTAATAAAAACGCCAAAAAAAGCAAATGTCTTACACCTTTGGCGTTTATCAAACCATCCTAAAATTACTTTGAACAAGTATTACAAAAAAAAAACTTTTTTTATGTATTGTTTTTTTATTTTCCTTTTCAGTTGATTGTTGTATAATAAAAACACCATATATAATAAAAAAAAGCCAAAACAGCCAAAATGCTTGTTTAAACGATATCAGCCCGTTAAACGCCCCCAAAAACTCCCAAACTATAATAAAATTAGTTTGAAAAAGTATTATAAAAAACAAAAAAAAATAAAAAATAAAAACAAACTTAAAAATGTAACTAGAAACAGTAACTTTAAATCAGAAAAACTGAATATAGGGAAAATTTATTATATTAGAATCTAAAACACCAAACTTGATAGATGGGACGTGTTATAGACTTCAGAGATAAAGTTTGTCAAAAACAATAATTACAAACAATAACTGAAAAGACGAATACTTTATTATGATAACGCACCGCCTAACTTAGGCGCCAAAAGAGATCCTATAAAATGATACATCTCAGCAACTTCCATTTGATCAAACCAAAAAAAAAAAAAACAAACACCAATACTACTAAATACCACTCACTGTAAAACGCCAAAAAAATCAAAGTTGGCTAATATGCTTTCTTGGATATTCAGTATTGTTATTCGTCAAGTTTCACTGAATGAATTGTTAGGGGAGGCGAGTAACTCAGTAAGATTTTGCTGCATGAGATGGACAAAAATTCAAGAAAAAGATACTAATGCCAGTCATATGGCATTTTGTATTTTTTGTTCTTGAAGAAGGCTTGGATGAGGAGAAGAGATCAATGACACTGAACAGTGGAATGATGATAAAGATGAAGATCAACATGAAGAAAAAGCGAAAAACCCACACACACGTCATAGATCTATGTCCCCAAACATCCATAAAAAAGCCACTTCAACAGACGAGCAGGCAAAATAATCAAACCGATGGGTTTGTTAAGTTTTACATAAAACGCCATATTTTGGTGTCAGTTCTTGTACTATTAAAGAACAGAGAGACTGATGACAGCGAATATTGTGAAGAGAGATCCGATTAGGATTTTTATTTATTTTCTTCGCTTGTATTTTTTTTTCTGTGGCTGAAATATAATGCAACAATTGTAAAACGCCAAGATAACCCAAAAGCCAAAATGTTTATAAAAATAATAGAACAATGAGTCATCTTGTTTAAAACCCCTTGAAAACGCCATTCAAATAGATTTCCTGCCCTCTGGGTTCCAATGGCATACGGTGTGAATAAACGCCATAAACACCAGAATGTTGATACAATGAAACCATTAAAACGCCATAAATTAATGAATTTGGTTTACGCCAAAAATCTTAAAAACCAAAAATTAAAACAATATTGGGAAAAAGGAACTGGAAAAGCAGAAGATGAAAGGACAAAAAAGCCCCTCCGCCCATCTTTAAGCCGCGTGACACGTGTTGGGCCAGGAAACGTTCTCACTGTTCTCACACTTTTGAGCGTTTTCTCCCGATCCCGTTTATATATATATATATATATATATATATATATATATATATAGAATTGCGCTAAAATAAGAACCACCTCGAGTTGTAAGAACCGTGAGAACTTTTTGATCCGGGGCGAGGTGGACCAATTTTTTTTCATAAACGTAGATGCGTGTATTATAAACACATTTGTAAAAAAAAATTCAAAAAAAATGTCGTGTGTGTAGTTTTGAGCACCACAAGTTTGTGTTTACGGGTAACGTAAATTTTCCGGTAAGATTTACGGTACCCGTAAACACAAACTTGTGGTGCTCAAAACTACACACACGACATTTTTTTTTTTTGAATTTTTTTTACAAATGTGTTTATAATACACGCATCTACGTTTATGAAAAAAAATTTAGTCCACTTCGCCCCGTACAGTGTAGTTCTCACGGTTCTTACAACTCGAGGTGGTTCTCATTTTAGCGGTCCCCTTATATATATATATATATATATATATATATATATATATATATATATATAGGGTAGGGTTCTAGAGGGAACACAAGGTTGAGAGTGAACCGTGTGAACTAATCTGGGCCACTGGATTACATCATCTAGAGATTTTTAAACAATGGCAAGATTGTAATTATAATGTTGTAATTGCCCTTTAAAATAACTGACAGAAGGGTATTTGCGTCTTTTGTAAATTGCATTTATTAAACAATATAATCAAAATCCCAAAAATCTCGCTAGTTTCCGTATATACAAGATACACAGCTGTTAGTGTATACGCATGTGTATAGTCTCGCTAGTATCAGTTTATACAAGATACATATGTCTTAGTTTATACACATGTGTACAGTCTCGCTAACTATCAGTTTATACAAGATACACAGTTGTTAGTTTATACACATGTGTACAGTCTTTTATACATCTGTGTATTCTATTGAGAAACAGTTACATATGTGTATATTAACAACATATAGTATATTATGCATGCACACGAGTAGATTCATATACAAATTATGAAATTAATGAACACGAAACATATCACATGTATGCAAAAATAAATAACTTCATCACATATTAAAAAAAAAAAGTTAATGCCCAAAAATAATTATTACAATTTCAATCTCTGAGAAATTTTTTAATATTTATTGAAAATTATAAAAAGTTAAAAACAATGTATTATGATATTTATATATACGGATAATAAAAGAAAAACAATATTCAAGTTAAAATTAAAACAAAATCTATGGATAAAGAAATGATGGAGAAATAATTAAAAATGAGAGAGAGAATTAAGAGATCAGAAAATTAAGGGATTTTAATTAAACATACTTGACCAATATCAATCTTACCCTTTTAATCTAAAAAATGATCAAGGGCCAAGATTAGTTCACTCAGTCCACTTTTTTCTTTAATCTTGATCCTAATCCTATATATATAAGAAACTAATGAGGGACACGTTTAAGGTAAGATACTATTTCAAATACAAAGTTAAAATAAATTCGTGTTTAATAATTTAATCATAAAGAGGAAATTACATAGATGGACCCTGTGGTTTATAGCTAGTTTCACCTCTGGGTACTAACTTTTCTTAACATGTTTGAGACTTGTGATTATCAGTTTGTAACGAGTTTGGGTATTAACACTAACTTTTGTTAATTTTTCTGTTAAATTTGAGTAGAATGACTAAAATACCTTTTTTGTAACTATAGGGACTATTTATGTAAACCAGCATAATGATATTGCAAGGACCAAACATGCATTTTTGTAAGGTGTTTTAAAAATACTAAGAAACTGTAGGACTATTTTGTAAAAAACACAAAACATGAATCATTTAAAAAAAAAGATCAGCGCCTTCTTCTTCTTCGTTAAACCGTCCGGTTAGTTCATGATGGAGAGTACAAAACACGAGTCTTAAGTGTGTTATCTAATGTGTTTTGCTGTGTTTCATGTGATAATGCGCCGTGAATATGTTAACTACGAGTGTTTGTGGCTTTTACAGGTAAAATGCGTAATACGGCGAAGTTAGAAAGCTTAGTGATGAAACGGGACAAGCGCGGACGATGATTAGAGAGATATTAAATTTAAACAGGAGTTGCTCGGGTCAAGACATGGCTTGAATGTGCGAAAAACGTGAAAGTATAAAGTCTGGAGACCAAACGATTTTATGAGAGTTGAATGCATGAAAATCATGGGCAACAAAACGACACCACGTAGCTTACGGTTGAGATAAGTCGGCCAAATTGTTTACAGGAGATTCAAAACGTAGTCTACTGCTACCAAACCGTAAGTTACGGTTGAACATATACGGCAGCACACGTATGATTGTGGGAAAAAGTGAAAAAGGTTTTCAAACCCCAAAATTAAGCCGACATCATCATTCATATATGAAATCCTTGGAAGCCTAGGGAGTAGAGAATATACGTGGATGATTAATTTTAATCAATCATCCACAAATTGGAGGCAAACAATACACGTGCATATTGTTGGCAGACTTTTTTTTAACGGCAACAACACTATATATATATATATATATATCTATATATATAATATATGAATAAAGTGTGGGACACGTGTCACTATATTATGCAACCATTTTAGGTTTTTGGCGGGAAAATGTGGGATAGATAATACTCACGCACGGGATCCGAATTAAATGCTCCGTTTTGTGTTTTTCGACCCGGGTATATAATACACCTAAATTACATAAATCATTCATTCTCCAAAATAAAAACCCTAAATCGTTTCATCTTCTTCCCATCCCTGCTCTTGTCAATTGAATATTAATATTCGGATTAAGCATCGGAAGTTAAAGGAAATTTTAAGAAGTTACAGATACGCAATTTTCATTTATTTATTATCAATCTTTTTTGAGATTTATAGTTACTATGTTGTTTGCTTGGTTTTATCAATGAAAATTGTGATAATCCACGGACTCTTTATGTTTTATATGTTATAACAATTGCAAAATATTATGTTTTGTTGTTTCATCTCTGTTATTGTTTCGAAAAATCTTTTTAATTTCTTTTATTGATAATCAATTTTGTTTATTTTATGATTGTTCATGTTTGCACGAACAATCCTAAATCAATTATTCGTCTGTTTTTACTTATATTACTAACATTGTATGTCTTTACATTTCTTCCTCAGATTTTACTTCATCCTTATCTGGTTTTAGCTCAAATGGTCAAATGTCAAAGTGTACAGGTTACGGTATTCCAACTCTTTCTTGATAGAATTCTCTTTTAACTATGGTATGAGCAATTATACAATTAAAATTTCTTTATTTGCAACGTCCTAAAAAAATGCATACATTGTTTATAAAAAATTATTATTATTATTTGGGTAACTGTAAATATGTTTATTGTTTTTTTTTTAAAAAAAATTTTTAGTCTTGATAGCAAACAAATAGTAACAGATTAGGAAATTAAAACCGTTACCCAAATTACTTTGTCTCCCAAATTATTTTATTTATGTAAATGATTTATAACTTCCATAAATATATTCCGTTTATGCCATAATTTACTCATCTTTTATTGTATAAATAACACCAGAAGTTAAAGACTCTGACTCGACATTCGAATTGTCTTTCTTTCTTTTGCTGTGTTTTTCCAAATCTGAGGTTAAACCATTTTCCCTATTTTTAATTGTTTTATTCATTTTTATATATATACATTAGAATTAGTATCAGTTACTAATATTGTGAATCTTTACCAGAGAAAATGGAGAACAATCATATTACTATGTTCAGGTCACTTAATGCTCATTCCACCAATTATACCATCAAAGCTAAGATCATATCTATGTGGGATAAAAAAATGAATGGTTATGATAACCAGATCTATCGTGTTGACATGTTGTTAATGGATGAAGAGGTAAGATATTTAAAGTTTTTATATAATGATTAATATGCTTTTTTCAATAAATATACGTGTTAATTCTGTATGATTCGTTATAACAATTTTTTAAATTGCAGGGTGCCTTCATTCAATGTAGCTGTTTACATAAGCTTTTCAAACGTTTCCTTAAGTTTTTGGTAGTTGATGACTGTTTATTGATTCATAAACCATCCCTAGCCAAAGATACAACCAAAATTAAGGTTACCGGAAAAGATCAGAAACTATCTTTTTATGCTTTCACATCTGTTCTGAAAACTGATAACTGGTCTGGTCCTCGGTACTTATTTAAATTCACTGATTTTAAATCTGTGTTGAGTAAAAAGATTGAAGTGAATACACCAATAGGTAAATACTATATACTTTTTATTTTTTTAAATGTTTTAATTATGATTAGTTGTTTGTAATTTTTCCTTATATTTTAATATACAGATTTCATCGGTTATTTGGTTGTCTCATATCCTATTGAAGATGCAAATAGGAAGGATGGATCTAAAACAAAACGAATGACCATTACCTTGAAGGATCTCGAGTAATAATGTTATAACAAATACTTAATATAGATGTTTATAAGTCACTATCAATTTTGATATATTATTATGCTATAAAATGATAATGTGACTTTTAATATTTACAGAGATCAGAAGATTAGTGTAACGTTGTGGGAAAATTATGCAATCACTTTGTCAAACTACATGAATGACAAAAATCGACCTGCTCATGTGGTTATACTTGTCCATTTTGGAACAGTTAACATATATCAAGGTATTAACCCACTTTTTTTCCCATATGGTAATCTAGAAATGTATTTTAATTATACATATTAGTCTTTACAATGCACAAATGATTATTTTATACATGTCATTTCAATTAAATGTCTGTTACAATCAGGTAAAGTTGGACTGACTAACATGTTTGAAGCAAGTCGTGTCTTCATAAATTCTGATATTCATGAGATCAAAGAATTCAAAGACAGGTATATCATTAATAGCTTAATATTCGTTTTAAAAAAATGATTAAACATTTTATTAATTTATTATACTTTAATAGATATCTTGAGAAGGAGTTTTCTAAATCATCTTCAAGTAAACAATCATGCTCCCAAGTGATATCGAATGCAGAAGATGAGTTTCTAAATGCTGAAGATTTTGTTATGAACGGTTTTATTGCTTCTATTGACGTGGTATGTATATCAAACATATATATGCTTCACGTATCTTTTATGTCATTTCTATATACTTATCTGTAACTACAATCTTTATATACTTGATAGGAGAAAAAGGTTATCATTGTTGGTACTGTTATAGCTATTTCAATTGATAAGCCGTGGTATTATTTATCATGCAATGTTTGTAAGAAGCAAATTGAAGAGAAAACTGAGTTGGTTGAAAGAGATGATGGCAGTTTTGACGTGTTGGATGACAAGTCGTTTGAGTGTATAAACCCAGATTGTGATGCTGTTGACATTGTTCCTGTTCATCGGTATCTATACAATTTTACAATTAATTTCAAAACTAATTTTATACAATTATTAACTTTTTTTCGTATAATAGATACAAGATACCTCTAAGGGTTCAGGATTCAACTGGAACCATTTCCTGTACTTTGTTTGATTATGAGGCTATTAAGCTTTTGAAAAAAACCTCGAAAGAACTGCTAGATATCTACTCGAAGGTACAAATATTTATCATTCTGATAAAGGTTTGGCATGATTTATTACACAATTTATACATATGTTATATATATCTTTCTCATTATACAGGTTGACACTTCCACTGAAGGATCGTTTCAATCACTTCCATCTGAGTTTGATGTGTTGTTGAACAAGAAGTTTGCATTCCAAATAAAAATTTCCAGTTTTAACATTACCAACCAGGTTGAAAACTATGGGATTTCAATGTTATCTTCCGATGAGGATCTACTTTCTGCTTTGGAGAAAAAATGGAAAGTTAATGAGGTTACGCTTTTCTTCCATGCATAATAATATTTCGGTTATTGATAACTATATGTCTTTATTCATAAATTGAAACAGTTCTAACTTTTTGTAGTCTGACTTTTCGGAGTCAAATGTTCAAAGTTTGTCAGATTCAGTTGGTAATGTCAAAGGTTTAGGGAAGGTATTATACTTGTGTTGTTCTACACTTTTTTTTCCTTTATATATATTACATTTTTATGAAACCAATGGATGTTTTTATATATGACGTAGTTTCAGGAATCTCAATCTGTGATGGGTGACAGCGTTACGCCAGATCCTATAGATGGTAGTGATCAAGAAGCGACGAAGTTCGATAACATTAAACGTAATCTGGAAGATGTTTATGATGTTGATGCTGTTGATAGCTCTTCTACTAAACGTCGTAACAGTCCTGGGAAAGTTGAAATCAACGATGCTGTCGGCTTGGATCTCCTGACGCCAAAAATTGAGAAATAAGGACTTTTGCAGTATGGTCTTCAAATGGTGTTGCATCATTGAACGTTTTTACTATTTTATTAATTATGCTTTTTGTGAAGACAATTTTATTACTTTGAATATTATTATTGCTTCATATTTTATAGTTTTCATTTTGACGTAAGTGTTTTTTACATTTTCATATCGTTTGGTAAAGT
Source organism: Helianthus annuus (assembly GCF_002127325.2). Taxonomy (NCBI): domain Eukaryota; kingdom Viridiplantae; phylum Streptophyta; class Magnoliopsida; order Asterales; family Asteraceae; genus Helianthus; species Helianthus annuus. The sequence continues at coordinate 8,461,737 of NC_035433.2, forward strand.
TTGAAATTATTTTAATGAGGTTAAAATATCTTTGATATAAGTTTCTAACATGGTGCAAAATGTCAATTTACGTATACTATAATTTATATACCATGTTATGAACAATATATCATACAAAAGTTCGAAAAATTTATTATGTATTTCATGGATATATAGCATTTATTATTCAAAATAATTGTTTCTTTTGGTTAGGTTATAATAATTAAATATATTATAATGATAAGATTTTGTTGCCTATTTATTTTATTCATCCAAGTCCTAATATATAAACCCAAGATTCTTATTGTTAATTTCGTAGATTTGTAAATGATTTATAACTTATAAGAATATGTATCATTTACGTATCGAAAATTTCACAATGAAATTTAGAACAATATGAATATGAAATTTCCCATGAAAATAACAATATAAAATTCTATATTAAAACAAGATGTGATCAATTCCATAATCGATATTTAGAAGGTTGCTTAAGTATGGAAATTTCCCATTTTGACATTATCAATTCCTATTTTAAAATTCTTTAATTATATATAAACACAATGAAATCACTGTTTTTGTAATTGGTTTTAGAAACACAATGGTTGAGCTTCCTTTTCATTTGATACTTTTCCAGATATTAATAAGGATCGATACGAAATCAATACATCGATTCAAATTGGTCTCTAAACAATGGCTTGATGGTTTATCATCACGTGAATTTGCTTTTAAACGTGGTTGCTATGTTGAAGATTATCTTGTAATGGTTATTGAGTTTTAGTTTTTAAAACTCTAATTATGGCTTATTTTACCAATGTTCATTATTCAATAAACTCACATGTTTGAATTCTTTTTTTTTTTTAGGAAATGCTCCAAGAACAAGGTTTGTTCATTTCTTCGTCTATTTTGATGGAGTTGTGGCCGCGTGAACTCATTGAACTCTATGGACTTCATGATCAACATGCAAGTGAAGAGAACGTAAACGTTACAGAGGAGATGGTGATTATTGAAAATGGCGAACGTACTATATATCAAGTATATCAAAATGACAATTAAGAATTTTACATTGTTAAAATAATATGTTTATGGTTTAATGGAAAACCTTATTATGGTTCGTACTATTATATATTTCTGGTTTAATTGAGGTTTTTTCATTTCTTAAAATATTTTAACAAATATAATGTTTTATTATATAATTATAAGATCTTAATGATTTTTGGGATCACAAATAACTATCATTACAAACTTACGCAATCAGAATTATTATCAACTAATTATTTACTTATATTTTGTGCTAAAATTTAGCAACAATTTGCCTAATTTATCTATCGACTTTCTATAAATGAAGTAAGTAATGTGTATAACTTTTTGTCATCACACATTTTCTTTATTCAATGTTTTAGTTGCATTTTCCAGTTCATTTTTTAGATCTGTGTTTTTTGCTTGTCATTCTTTCCAACAAGTAAGTTTGCATCCGTTTACCGTTTCATTGTCTGGAATCATTTACTTTGAAACTAACCAACAACTTATAATACGTCAGGTATGTTTACCACTCTTATTATCTTATTTGAGAAACGAATATACAATGGTTTATTACATGTTGTTCATAAATCAACGTTTTTGTTAGTTTGATGCAACACGTCAACAAGATGATTAACATTCATTTATATACTTATATATATTATAGCTAACCGATAATAGTTTCAATTTACATCTACATGTTACATAATCATGTAGCCAAAAAAATAAAACCATTGTCTTCATAACCAATTATATGGTTACCCCCCAAAACCCTTATCATTCACAATCCACAAGCCAACAAAATATAACACTACTACCATCCTTTCACATATTGTTCTATTTTCGATCCACACTTTTTAACTGGAGCACCTGTGTAGACGTAACAAAGTTGAAGTGTAACATGTCACCATTCTTCAAACTGTTTGCACACATAAATTTATCCCACTTCACCATTTTGTAACGCGGTTTGCCACCATTTTGTTCTGTTTCCACTTCATTACACATGATTTTTCCATCCAAAGTCTGAATCTTTAATGCATGAAGTTCTTCTGTAAGACCAGATCTCCTTGCAACCTCAACAGGAAGGCGCTACCAAAAAAATGTTACATGTTATTATTATAAAATACCTTATTAACTACTTACATTATCTTAATCATTATATTTCAAATTTCCATACCAATCTGTTTTCTCCTTTTCGAGTAAACTCATAATTTTCAGTATCAACTTCAGCCTTTGATTGAATTCCACTACCAAGCTTCCTTTTCTTTTCTTTTCCACTTTTTGATACCTTCTCATTGTAGTTTATACTCTGTGAATATAATAATATTTATGAATGATATGCATTTTATAATTGTGAAAGATGTTATGTAACAATAAATGAAAAGTGTTATAATACATGTGATTAAAATAATGTTTACCTCTCTTTTGTGAGATGATCGGCGATAGTTTCCTACTTTTGGTGTCACCACTTCCGGAGTCTTGTCAACCTCCTTTCCTTTTTTTGATGTTGATTCAATCACCTTTACAAAACAATAGTATTTTTTCGTAAATCTATTAAATATACAATGGTAGGGATCAATATTATAAATAATATACGTTTTTAACCATTTGTAAAAGCTGTGGTTATGTATACCAAATCTTTATTACCTCATCTTTGACGTTAACCTCAAAGCTAGATTCATTAATTTTAGGTGATGTAACTTGCTCACAATCTAGAATTCCTTGTCTCCTTCTCAAAATCTGTTAATTTTCATTTCCAAAGATGTCATCTTCATAATTAATGAATGTTCAATTTCATTTTTATTCGAAACTAATGCAACAGTAGTATATTATTTCATTAATCAACATTTTATTATATACTTTCAGTAAATTATAATCCAGTACCTCATTCATCACTAAATCTCCACTTGTCTCCCGTTCACTTTCAGATTCATCAAACTTCTGCTTGAAAAAAATAAGCATAAATATAACCAACCTGAATTATGTGATATATGTTGTTTGTAAGAAAAAAATACTTACATAGCAAACACTTTCTTGGAATGTTCTTTTAGATATGATTTCACAAAAATCAGTATCTTCGGACTTTTCGTGAAACCCCAATTCAACTTCAATTCCTTTCCTGAATACCCTCAATTGAAACACAACATTATCAATCTTTTCAAAGATCATTGTGTCACCCTCCATAATTTCCAACCTCTCACACAGTTTCGGCCATCCGTCCGTAAAAGCATATGTAACATGAATCTTGGATGCCATCACATCCCAGTACTTACCAGCTGCATATACTTGGTAAATGCCGTTTACCTCGTGATTTTTGAAAAACATGGTAACATACTCACTTGGAATTACCTGCAAGTTATTAATGTTAGTATATAAGTATTAGTATTAACAATACAATGACAATTCAATTATCTTATAAAGTTTGAATATCTATTAATTATGAGATAGTATGCTTACCGTAAGACCCAACTTTGCTAAGTTGTTCATTGTTATGAATGATTCATTACACACATTCTTTACGAAAGGATAAACCTCCAACTCTTTATCCCCCAAGCTTCTAAACAGCAGCCAAGTGTTTTTTAACAAATTAAGACTGTTAACAACAGCCCTCCAACCATCTGTTAACACTGGTAGATTATTCATGTGTCTAAGTCTTACAGTCCAATGTCTACCGTCTTGATGATGAACCTCTATGTTCATGTGTTGCCAATGTTTTCCCCATTTTTTTATCACAAATTGAACAGGTACCAGCTGGGTTAACAGTTACATGAAACAATAAAAAATAGCCTTATGTCAATATTACATATTACATACTGTGATTAGATCCATCAATTTAGAGATGAAAGTACACATACCAATGATAGATCTTTAGGTTCTTCCATCAGTTGAACAAATGATGATACCATCTTTTAAACTGCAATGTACTCATATATTTTAATTTTTTCTTAATTTTGCAAATTGTTTGATTTTCAATTATAAATATATATTAAAACAGGTATAACATATAAAAGACAAATATTCCAAAACAAGTATCATTTTCTGTTTAAAAATCATTCTTGATAATATTATTAACATTTAATAATTAACCAGTACACATATAAAGCTAATTAGTTTCCTATTAAGTTATCCGACCCGTAATTGTATTTTTTGTTTTAATCTCATATGGGATTATCTAATTTTTTTCAAAATTAATAACTTATTACAGAGTCAATGTTATTTAAACATGTAAAAAATCCTATTCTTAGTCAGATAGCTTAAAATTTGTACCAACCCACTAAATCAATGATATTCAAAACATGCAATCTATAAATACTACTGATATATGATTTCATAATGTAACTCTGTTCTAACTTCATTCGAATTAAAGTTACTCATACATTTCACACATTATTATTCCTCAAATAGTAGTGAATGAGTAATATATCGATGATAAGGATCATACCTTTTTGTTTAAAATCGTCCGAGAAGGTATAAGTAACTTTCCCTTTGATTATCTTCCGATTTAGAAATTCTGATTTTGGTAAGCCCTAGATGATGAAGAAGACGGTTTTTGTGTTTTAGTTTTGTAAGAGAAATGATGTTTATAGTGTAATGATGAATTTTTTTATGGGGAGTAGTTATTGATTGATGGGATAGATAATAAACGGCTATTTTATGATTACTTTTTTTTTATTATTTCTTATGTATGTTTTTCAATTATATAAATTGTATGTTTTTCATGTATATAATTTTTATTTTTTTCAATTATATAATTTAGGAGATGTTAAATAAGAGAAGATTAGAAAATACCCCTTTGAGTGATATCACATTAGTTCCGCAATCAATTAATAGTAAGTTTTCTTCTTACAATTATTTTTTACGTTAACGGTTAATTTAATTTGTTTCTTTTATTATATTTTTTATTCCCTTTTATTATTTTATAATTATATAGGTACACTTGGAAGGACACCATTGTCGAACATTACTAATGGTAAAATTTTACAGTGTAGAATTCTTCAAATAGCTTTTTTTCTTTGATAGTTTTTGTATTATACTGATAAATTCTTATTTTTTAATATATTTAGTTACAGATGATTCAGTCCCTTTATATTGTAATTCAAATGGTATGTCTTATTTTAATGTAACGATTTTTTATTGAAATTTCTTTATAATATAGATTTTTTTTATTTTATATATAAACTGTTTGTTTCAACCTAAAAAATTAATAAAATGAACATTTCAGCATCAGTTGCTGCTCATAGAAGAAAAATGCGGAAGACAATTCTTGATAATAGGCGAACAAAGTCAAATAAAAGAAGAAGTGCACCAAGTGGTAGAGGATCCTCTAAAATTGTTAACAAATCTCAGTTAACCGACGAAGAAAATTATGATCCTAATCTTCCTTCGTCATCTAATAGTTTTCAGACATTGCGTAACTTTACATCTTTAACAACGTCAACGCCCTTAAGTGGCATAACAACTGGTAAGTAATATGATAATATTTTAAAAGAATATATCATCTCATTAGTTATATATATATATGTATGAAGTAGATTTGCATTACAATCAAAATTTTGTTTTACTAACATTTAATTATGACATTCACAGGTGCTATTACTTTTAATAACCAATCAACCCATACGCCTAGCAGTTCTCAGTTTTCTATTGTTTCAAACATTGTAACACAAAACAGTAACAACATTCTTCGATCTTCTTCTACGTTGACTAAGCTTAAATCTGGTAAACAAAAGGTTTTACCTAAGAAACGTATTATCGAACCTATTCCAATGGTAGATCTTACTTCTGATGACGACAATGAAAATTTACATTCCATTGAAGACCCTTATAAAGGTGTATCCACAGGTAATAACAATGTTACTTTGATTTAAGTTAAATAATATTTCTTTATTAATTTTTGAAAATCATAATTCAAAATCAATGTTATGTTTACAGATTATTTGGATCACGGTAATCAAATCCTTAGATGCGAGATGTGTCATTCATTATTATGGTCTGACGAAGGTGGTAAAGGTCGAATTACATTGGGTAAGTTAACTTATAGTTTATGTTGTGGTTATGGCAAAGTGGAGCTTCCAGATTTGAAAGAACCTACTTCAGTATACAAGGATCTATTTGGAAATTCTAATGAAAAAAGTAAGTACTTTTTAAAGAATATCCGACGATACAATTCTATGTTCTCCTTTACATCAATGGGTGGAAAGGTAGATTCGAGTATCAACAGTGGTAAGGCACCATATGTATTTCGTATTAGTGGACAGAATTTCCACACATTAGGTGGTTTGGTACCTGCACCCGGTAAAGATCCAAAGTTCTCCCAGCTTTATATTTACGATACTGATAATGAAGTTTCAAATCGGAAAAGGTTGTTCAGGTAATATTACACCATAGTTTATAGTATTTTAGTATTTTCAATGTACCAATATTTTGATGTTAAAGACCATCACATATTTACCTTATGCGTTTCTATTTTTTCAGTGAATCTACAAATAAGTCGGATTCTCATTTAAAGCAATTAGATATTCAGCTCATAAAGTTTTTAAAAGACTTCATGGATCATAATAATGAGTTGGTTAAAAGTTATAGAATTGCAAGAAACCACTTCAATGAGAATCCTAATGAAAATTTCAAGCTTCGTCTCATTTACAAAAGAGATCTTGACGGTCGTACTTACAACTTGCCCTCAACTTCAGAAGTTGCTGCATTGATAGTTGGTGATCTACATAAAATAATTGATCATCGTGATATTGTTGTTGAGTCTCATACTGAAGGTCTTCAACGAATCAGTGAACTTCATCCATCGTATCTAGCACTTCAGTATCCAATCCTTTTTCCTAATGGTGATGATGGATATAGAATAGACATTCCTCATAGGGATGGTATACGTACGTTAAAGAAAATTCGACCCAAGTGTACAATGAGAGAATTCTTTGCTTATAGAATTCAAGATCGATCATCTGCCTTTTCTATAATTTTAAAAGCTCGGAGATTGTTTCAACAATTTTTGGTAGATGCATATACCATGATTGAGAGTGAAAGGCTTAATTATATTCGTTTTCAACAGAAACATCTAAGGTCTGAAACATATTCAAATCTTCAAAACCTGAAAAACGAAGGAAAAGATGATCTATCAAATACTGGTATACGTGTTTTATTACCATCTTCTTTTACCGGCGGATCACGCTATATGCAACAAAACTATTTAGATGCTATGGCTATATGTAAATGGTTTGGATATCCCGATTTTTTTATTACCGTTACATGTAATCCGAAGTGGCCAGAGATTAAACGATACTTGAGAAATACTTCAATTAAGCCTGAAGACAGGCCAGACATTTTGTGTAGATTGTTTAAAATAAAGCTCGATTCACTTACAAAGGATCTAAAGGACAAAAAAGTATTTGGAGAATTAAGTGCAGGTATAATTATACTTTTTATATTTAGATAATACCATAAATATTTATAATTTATTTTTCACCATTTACTAAATATCATTTTTTAATGTAGCCGTTTATACTGTGGAGTTTCAAAAACGTGGATTGCCTCATGCTCACATTTGCATTTTTTTGAAACCGGAATCCAAAATTTTGTCCGTTGATCATCTTGACAAGTTCATTTCTGCTGAGATACCTGATAAGAGAGAAGATCCAAGCCTATATGCACTTGTGACTGATTTCATGATTCATGGTCCATGTGGAAATGCAAATCCGAGTTGTCCTTGTATGGTTGATAGTAGATGTTCAAAAAACTATCCCAAAAAATTCAACGCTGAGACCACCACTGATGCTGACGGTTTCCCTGTATATAGAAGAAGAGACAATGGAAACACTGTTACAAAGTCCAACGTTTAATTAGACAACAGAAGTGTTGTTCCTTATAGTCCGGTTCTTTTGAAAAGATACCAAGCTCACATTAATGTTGAATGGTGCAATCAAGCTGGTTCTATTAAATATTTGTTCAAGTACATTAATAAAGGCGCAGATAGAGCTTCCCTTGTAGTGTCAAACCGAGACGGTACAGAAAATGAACAAACAACAAAGGATGAGATCAAAGCGTATTATGATTGTAGGTACGTTTCGGCCTGTGAAGCTTCTTGGAGGATATTTGCAAATGAGGTTCACTTTAGGTTTCCTCCGGTTATGAGACTTCCTTTTCATCTTGAAGGTCAACAAAATGTTGTATTTGGTGCCGAGGACGATATACAAGAAGTTTTGGATAAGCCATCAGTTTCTTCTTCGATTTTTCTAAAGTGGTTTGAGATGAACAGAAACGATGAAAATGCACGTAAACTTACCTATGTTGAGTTTCCTACTAAATTCTGTTGGAAGTTAACAGATAGAGTATGGAAACCACGTAAAAGAAAGCTGTTACAGATCGGACGGATTCATTCTGTTTCCCCTGCTGTGGGTGAACCGTATTTTCTTAGAATTCTCCTAAACAAAGTCAAAGGACCCAAATCGTTTGAAGATATTAGAACTGTTGATGGTCAGGTGTTTCCAACTTTCAGGGACGCGTGTTATGCTATGGGTTTGTTAGATGATGACATGGAGTACATTGAAGCAATTAAGGAAGCAAATTTTGCGGGTGATGGTCGTTATACCCGTGCACTTTTTGTTACTTTGTTGTTGTCAAATACATTGTCAAGACCTGAATATGTATTTGAACAAACATGGAAATTATTGGGCGATGACATATTATACAATAGAAGAAGATCAACAAAAAACAAAGGTTTCTTTTCAATATATTACCCATAACATTATTCAGATACATTTTATTCACAATCTTAGTCCTTTTTTTATTTTTTTATGTATACAGAACTTGTAATGTCTGATGAGAGGTTGAAGAATCAGACATTGGTTGAAATTGAAAAGTACCTGATTCGAAATGGTTCCTCTTTGACACGATGGCCGACAATTCCTTATCCTGATTACGATTCCTTTGCTGTTGGAAACAATCGTTTGGTTGACGAAGAATTATCTTTTGATATTCCGCAGCTTCAGAGTGAGCTACATACTCTTATATCTTCATTGACTGACGAACAAATGTGCATTTATACTCAAATTATGAAAGCAGTTGAAGATGGAAAAGGAGGTGTATTTTTTGTATATGGATATGGTGGAACAGGTAAGACATTTCTCTGGAAAACTTTAGCTTTATCCGTTAGGTCTAGAGAACAGATCGTTCTAAATGTTGCTTCGAGTGGTATTGCTTCTTTGCTAATGTCAAGAGGTAGAACGGCACATTCTCGATTTCACATTCCCATAAATTTAGACGAGAGTTCGATGTGTCACATAAGGGCTGATGGTGATGTAGCCTACTTGCTTAAGCATACTAGGCTAATTATATGGGATGAAGCACCCATGGTACATAGGCATGCGTTCGAAGCTTTAGACCGAACCTTTAAAGATGTTTTGGTTGACAAAAACAATTCTCAGTCGGATGTTTTATTTGGAGGTAAAGTAATTGTGTTTGGTGGTGATTTTAGGCAAATTCTTCCTGTTATTCCAAACGGAAGTAGGCAAGAAATTGTTAATGCTTCCTTGAGTTCATCTTACATATGGTCACATTGTAAATTACTCACCTTAACAAAAAACATGAGGTTGACTATCGGTGCTTCACAATCCACAATGGTGGAGACTGAGAATTTTGCCAAATGGCTTCTTGATATTGGGGAAGGTAAAGTTGGAGGTGACAACGATGGCGTTGCAATTGTAGAAATACCTTCTGAATTACTAATTACAGATTCTTCCGATCCCATTGAAAGTTTAATTCGATTTGTGTATCCGTCGGTTTTAGAAAGATATATGGATCTAGATTATTTTTCTGAAAGAGCCATTCTGACTCCGAAAAATGAGGTCGTTCATGAAATAAATGATCGATTGTTAGAGTTGTTTCCTGGTGAACCAGTAGAGTACCTAAGTTCTGATACTATATGTGAAACTGAAAAAGGTATTGATTCCTTCCAACAAGAGTTGTATTCACCTGATGTTTTGAATGGTTTAAAGATATCTGGTTTGCCAAATCATCGTCTGGTTCTAAAAGTTGGCGTTCCTATTATGCTTCTTAGGAACATTGACCAACAGAATGGATTATGTAATGGTACAAGGTTAAAAGTTACATATCTTGGAAAGAGGGTTATGGAAGGTGAAATTATATCAGGTGCTAATGTTGGAACTAGAACGTTCATTCCAAGAATTAGCATGATTCCATCCGACAAAAAAATACCTTTTGCTTTTCAAAGACGACAATTTCCTGTTGCTGTGTGTTTTGCGATGACAATCAACAAGAGTCAAGGCCAGTCTTTGTCTAAGGTTGGTCTTTATTTAAAAGAACCAGTTTTCACACATGGCCAGTTATATGTGGCATTATCTAGAGTTAAATCAAGACAAGGGGTGAAGATATTAATTCTAGATAAGGATGGGAAACCTACTAATACAACAACCAATGTTGTTTATAAAGAAGTGTTCACTCACCTTTGATATGTATTTCATGTAAATTTGTATTTTAATGACTGTAATAAAACTTTTTTTATTGTACGAGATTTTTATATATTAGTTGTAGTATTTTATAATTTTTAAATTTCTTTATTAATTTTCCATTTTTTAATTTACTCATAGTAATTATTAATCATATGTTTATTATTTATATGTATATAATATCGTATAGATTTACTTATTTTTTAAATACTTCATTGTAACCCGAAATGTATAATCCTAGCCATCAATTTGTACTGTTTTTAAAGTATTTTCATTTTATGTTGGACAAGCATACGTTTAATTTGTCTTTCATTGCAGAATATAAGATTATTGTTGTAACTCATGTGTAAATTGTTAGAAATATTTTAAGTTGTTAAATTAATGTGTTTGTTGATGTAACAATCTTAAAATCACACGTTTGTAAATATATTGTAAATCATATTTCCATTGGCAAGATATAAATATTATAAGTTAAACATTAAATATATAACCCATTTTGATGTTAAAGTTACTTTGATCCCATTTAGAAGTATATAAAGGTCTACATCAAGATATGTTAATACATTCAAAACTCCTTATAGGATGAAGATGCAAAATGAAATATAGAGACCAGCCAATCAACAAAATTGGAAGAGACCCAAATTTGAGTTATATTGTTTAAAAAGTTTGAAATGAACTACTTGACAACCTTCTTCAGAATCAGTTTGTTTTCAACTGGGCAGTAAACAAACGTGCACTTAGCTGGAGGATTGATACCATTTGGTTTTGTAAATTTCCTACGCCATTCCAAAGCCTCATAGCGAAAACCACCACCGTGTTTATCAGCACGAAAATAAATTAACGTGTCCACTCCAGCCAAATTCTGGACGTACATCTCCATAGTCATATCAATTCTGGATGCTTCAGCAACATTTACATTAAGACGCTACAATAAATAATTATAACAAAATATTAGATTATGAGTGGTATAACACTGCAAAATTAAATTCTAAAAATAATTTTTCTATTTTCTATTATGTCAATATATGTAAAATATGAGTAACAACTGATCTTACAAAACGTCTGTCGTACTTCCATTCAAACTCAATAGGATTGTAGTCCGGATCACCCTTTTTATCTTCTTCAGAATCTGAAACTTCAACGTCTTCCTCATCATTCATTCCATCGATATCAGAGTTAGTTAAGATAGAAGAAACATCAACAGAATCATCATTCATTGATTCATTATAATCTGGATCAGATTCTTCCTCATCGTTTTCATGATCGGTTTCATCATCGGTGTCTTGTCTTTCAATATTTGAAGGACCTGGTTTAGGTATGTTTCCAGCAGCAAGCGTGTATAGACGCTTCGGCACAAGAATCTCACAACCGTTCAAGTCATAAACAATGAGCTGGAAATTTTGTTTAAAAATGTACCTCATCACAACGTAATAATCCGGGTATATAGGTACGTAATTCACAACATTGTCCCATGAATCGTACATCAGATACACCTTAAGATTACGGTCTTTCTGAATCATCACATCAAAACTGTCCCACAAATTAACATGGACCTTGAATGTTAACTTGCTAATAGATGGTAAACGTATTGTGTCTTCAACGAAATCAGCAGGAATTATCTGCGTATAATATTCATGCAGTTTAAATAACATAAATTTGTTAGTGAAAACCATATAAAAAAATTGTTTGTATACTCACCAAATTATCATTCGACTCTTCTGTGAAGCGTTGACAGAAGTACTCAACATTGCTTATCGTTTTCTCGGTAGACATGGAGGTAAACAAAGGAACATTAGATCCGAAGATCGGATGATCTTGCATATTCTTAAAAGGTGTTAACAAGTACGAATACAAGTCAATTTGCTTAAACATCAGAAAACAACCCTCCGTAAATGATAGTTTGGCTACAATCAGTTCCCAACCATCCATGAACACAAACCCATCTTCCCGTTTAGTCAAAATTACTTCAAATTCCTTACCGTTCACACATTTTATAATGGCTTGATTGTTTGGTTCAGCATTCAATAGGAATCTGTTGCTATATTGATTTGGTATTTCCTTGAAAAACATAAGATGGAGTAACATAAAAAAATGAGTAAAAAATGATTTACTTATAAGATTAATTAACTTACTAGATATTCTGAACAGTCGGAGGAAAATATTTTATAAAAAGACGTCATAGTTATCTGCGTTTGAACAAACATGAACTAATTAGATTAGGTATTCCTGTTGAATAAAAAACATAATCAATGTACTGCACATAATCTAAACAACATATTCACATAATAAAATGTTTTCCACAATTATCATAATGCAAAAAAGATGATGAAACCTAATATAAACAATTTAACATATCTACAAAGTAAGACCTTATACCATAAACATTTAATATATAATAACGGTAATCTAACATATACTTACTAATATTACATCTTCTATTGTATAATACAAAATAAACATTCAAAATCAGAATGTTTTAAACTTAACTTAAACATGTCTTTTATCATATATCACATTCAATACATCAAAATAACACATATCGTTCAACTAATCTCATTAACAATCACCCGAATGTGCTAAATCTATATATAACCATGAATAGATACTAAAATCCATAATCGAATATTAGACCTTCAAACTTAACAATGCTTTCAAAGACTTAACAAGAACAGTACAATGAAATTAAGAATTTAAGATATTGAAGCATACCTTTATGATCCTAATAAGTGAAGAAGATGAAGATGATGTAACCGATGAAAAAGATGGAGGTTATTGGGAAGTGGGAGGAAATCTTTGTATATGGAGAAGACATATGGGGAAAAAGATTTTGTACAAAGAAACCCAAATAATTACATTTTCTTAATTATTTTAATTTATTAACTTTACGGAAAAAAATGTTTATTTACACTTTCAGACTTATTATGATTTTAATATAAGTTTTGAATTTGTTAAAAAGATACTAAAACATTATTAAAATAGTTTTAAACTTTCTAAGTTAAATGTATTAATTATAGAATCATCGATTAATTCCAAAAACATAATAGTCAATCTCTTTCTAAATAAAAAAAAAATATGGTAAATATAAAATCCATAAATAAAAAATAAATACAATCATCTTAGTATTTACTTTATATATAGATTTAGTTTAATTTAAATCGTAATATAACATTTTAAATTAAACAACTTCCTAAATTAAAATGTCTTTATAAATACATGTTCAAAGTTGTTAGAAATTTATACATTACAAGATAAAAAACTTTATTTCTCCTCGAATTTGAAAAGGTATTAGTTTAATTTTGATTTATTTTGTACTCTATTCTACCAGTAATATATAAATTTATTAATTCCACTTAGTTGTTCATTTTCTACATACAAATTTAACTTTTCGTTTATATTATTATAGATGTCAACTGATGAATTTATCATTAATACTCCTTTGAGGAATATATATGATCTTTGGCAAATTATGAAGGTGTGTATATATATTTATAATGGCAAAAGTAGATGTACATTGTCTTTAAATTAAATATTTTTATAAATTTTATTTTATACAGCCTCAGTCTGTTATCATACTTGGTACTATTACTGGTATCGATAAGCATTTTGGTTGGCACTATATGGAGTGTCCTAAATGTTTAATCGAGGCTGGTACAGATTTTATAGACAGCCCGAGTATGGAGGAACAATTTTTCTATGTTTGCAAGAACCCTAATTGTGATGAAAGTGTTATATATCCAGTTCCAAGGTAATATGATAATTTGTTATCTTTTTTAATATTTATATGTTTAGTAAAATAATCTGTTTGTATATATGTGTGATTCTATTTAACTTAATTAGATTCAAAATAAAAGTTCAAGTGGAAGACAACAGTGATGATGTTCCACTAATATTATTTCATCCTTTGGTTGATGAAATCATTGAAAAAGTTGTTCTAAAGTCGGCTGAACAATTGTTTCAAGAAAATATAACACCTGTATGTATAAATCAATTTTCCCTTTGTCTATTTTTAATTTTATTTTTTTAAAAATTGCTTATTAACTTTTTCATACAATATGTTGATTCATAGGTTGTTGAAAAAGTAATCTTTCCCGTGGATTTAGACAACTTGATTGGAAAGAAGTTTGCCTTTAAAATTGAGATAACAAAGTATAATCTTACTAACTTTGATGAGATGTATTTTGTCACGAACTTGACTGATGATGAGTCAATTATTAATGAGCTCAAAGAAAAGATGAAGATTACGGAGGTAATTTTTTTTTTCAATACACGTTTCATACTTATTAATAGTTATAAGATTTTTAATTATATTATTTTTTAATATATTTTCACATTTCTTTTAGGTAAATGATAAAGAATTTATAAAGAAGAAAAGTCACATCCCAAGTGTGAAGGACGATGATGTTAACACCAGTTGTGAAACCAATAAGAATAAAAAACGTACATTGGATGACGTCTACGTGTCTTCAACTTCAAGTACTTTCAACACTTTGGAGAAAGTTAGCAAGAAATTAAATTAGCTCATCTTTCTATTATTAAAAATCAGATTTTTTGATTTAAACATTCAAATTTTATCAATCATTACATGATATTAAACATTCATTGGTATTTCAATATCTATGTCTGCTTTGAACAGATGTTTTTTATATTTTGTGTTGGTTTTCTTTGTGCTGAATTTCAATTGAATCTCGATTGAATCCCAATCTAATTTCATATGAGATATCAACATTTAAGTTGATTATAATATACCAACATTTAACTTGATTATAATATACCAACATTTAACTTGATGATATTTGCCTTTTTTTTATATTAAGTATATTAATATATATCTAATATATCGTATACTTAATTGTAAGGTTTCCAAAGATATCGTAACGTAAATAGATTGGTAAATGTTATGGAAATAGTTGTATACCAATTTAGAAATTATTGAGAACAAATCTAATTTTGTTAAAATTTCATATTTTTTTAGCAACTTTTATATATATGAAATATTAAAACAGATTTGTAAGATTTTGTTAACAATTTTACGTCAATTTAGTAATAAAAACCGATTTACAATGTATAGTATGAATGTCCTATAAATACCCATTTTTCGTTTCTTTATTTCTCATTCATAGATTCTTACACATAACACCTCCACTAACCCGGTTAGTTATTGTAAAGTATCTTATACAATTTTTGATATTTAATTGATAGTTCTCAAGTGTTTATACAATAAGATTTTATACAATCGTTTTTTGTTTATTTTTATTTTTGTTATCAGAGTATTAAGGATCATGGAAAGTATTGCTGATGACATGATGTTTGAAGAGATCTTATCGAGATTACCTGCAAAGGTAGTTTGTCAATTCAAGTGTGTTTGCAAACAATGGTGTTATGAGTTATCGACACCAAAGTTTGTTTTAATACATACTCGACGAGTTTCAAACTTACTACAAAAGAAGCTGCTCTCTTTGAATGAAAATACCATTGTCGTTGACGACATAGTATCTGGCAACTTGGAAGTCGAAACCGTTAAAGTCGTAACTTTTCCATACGATGTCGAGCCATCCTTTTTAATCATTATAGGTTCGTTTAACGGACTGATTTTACTTTGCATTAGGAGGACTGATGCCAATGAGCTCGTCCTTTGGAATCCAACCACTAGGCGGTTTAAGTTCATATCGGACGACTATTTTAGTCAGTATTTTGGTCGACATGACGATACGGGTGGGATGTACGTTGATGAGCACAACGATCTGAAAGTGCTTCATATTAACTGTTTTGCTGGGGCAGTTACTGTTCGTGTATATTCACAACATAATGACTCATGGAGAAAATTGAGTTTCTTGAAAGGATGTATGTTAGGTTCAAACTTTTATTCATGGTCTCATGGAATTTATTCCGGCAAAACAATTTATTTCACTGTTTCCAATTACTTTATTCCACCTGGTGAATGTAACATTGTTGCTTTTGATGTTATATCTGAATCGTTCAGTATTCTTCGTTTTCCCGAGCGTATTCAAGCCAGTCCTTGCCAAGTGCATTTTCTAACAATTTCGAACAAGCTTCATGGCGTTGTTGTTAAATATTCTGAAGAACTAACTGCAGAATTGGTCAAATATGAACATGATGATTGGATAACGGTATTTTCTTTCAGCAATGCTCGCATAGTTCAACATTTGGAGCCACGGCAAAGGACGAATATAATTCACGACAATAAGTGGTTGATAACAAGTATTTGGGGAGATACTGTTGAGGTTCTACTGTGCAACGATTCTTTTAACTACATTCAAAAGGTTGACAGCTTTAACGGACCTAAAGGCGCATTATTTTTGGAGACAATCGTTTCCCCTTGCTGATAGAAAAATTTAATTAAATTCATACTAATTCATCTTTTGTTTATCGAACTATTTAATTTGTTTCAAGTTTTTGTGTTTTATCTGTTCCTTATTTAATAATAAAAGAATTAAATTCATACTAATTCATCTTTTGTTTATCGAACTATTTAATTTGTTTCAAGTTTTTGTGTTTTATCTGTTCCTTAGTTTAATAATAAAAGAATTAGATATATAAATTTCATATTGTATAAGTTTGTATTTTCAAATTTAAAATATTTACTGTACAGTCATACCAATATTAGTCACTTTAAATACATTTTATAGTTTTAAAATTAATCCTACAAACTTATAACATAACTCCACGAGATATGCAAGGAATGCGAACCGCCCATCCATGGGTAACCGGACTATATATATATAGGCGATATTTTAGTAATATCTCTCACACAATATTTCAGTTATTTATATTGCTTCATCTCGAGAACCAAGGAATCCATTGATCTTCAACAAGTTCATCATCAAAAACCTCAAAATCTACATCGGTAATATCCTGCATATTTCATACCTAGAATGTTTTTGGTGTATTGTTTTCATCTTATTTACTTTAAATGTAAAGCTTTCCATCTCCGATTATGTATCTATACATGCAATCGCATACATGGATCTTTTGTTTGTCTTCATCTAATATTTCTGGTTAAATGTTTGATTCCATCCCCGATTGGTGTATTTTTTTCATCTATTTTACTCGAAATTATTTGTTCTTTATGGTAATAATCTATGTCTTCAATCTTATACAAGTATTTTGTATAAGATTATCTTCAATCATATACTTGGATAGTATGTGTTTCTTGATGTTTTATCTATAGATTAAACCGGAAACCAAAACAATACTCGAGATTGTTTGGTCTGGAGTTTAATAATCTATGTCTTCAATCTTGAACAATGGAATTTTGTTTATATTGTTATGGTACAGTGATCGAAAGTATTGGGTTTGACATAAACTTATTTGAAGATTTAGTGTTTTTATTAATGGATTTTGTTTTGATTAGGTTTACTGTTAATGGTTAGATTTGGTGATTTTATATAAATATTTTCTGTTTTTTTAATGTCTTTTTTTTATATTTTTTGAACTTCCTGTTTGAAGTATTAAAATTATTCTATTATGGTTATTGTATAAAATTTTACTATTATAAAATTTTTGATATTCAATTGATAGTTCTCAAGTGTTTATACAATAAGTTTTTATACAATCGTTTTTTGATTATTTTTTTTTTTGTTATCAGAGTATTAAGGATCATGGAACGTATTGGTTATGACATGATGTTTGAAGAGATCTTATCGAGACTACCTGCAAAGGTAGTTTGTCAATTCAAGTGTGTTTGCAAACAATGGTGTTATGAGTTATCTACACCAAAGTTTGTTTTAATACATACTCGACGACTTTCAAATTTACTACAAAAGAAGCTGCTCTCTTTGAATGAACATACCATTGTCGTTGACGACATAGTATCTGGCAAGTTGGAAGTCGATAACAGAAAAATCGTCACTTTTCCATACAATGTCCAGCCATCAAGATTAATCATTATAGGTTCGTTTAATGGACTGATTTTACTTTGCATTAGGAGGACTGATGCGAATGAGCTCGTCCTTTGGAATCCAACGATTAGGCGTTTTAAGTTGATATCGGACGACTATTTTAGTCATTATTTTGGTCGACATGACGATACGGGTGGGATGTACGTTGACGAGCACAACGATCTGAAAGTGCTTCATATTAACTGTTTCGCTGGCGCAGTTACTGCTCGTGTATATTCACGACATAATGACTCATGGAGAAACTTGAGTTTCTTGAAAGGATGTTTGTTTGGTTCAAGCTTTTATTCATGGTCTCACGGAATTTATTCGGGCAAAACAATTTATTTCACTGTTTCAAATTACTGGATTCCACCTGGTGAATGTAACATTGTTGCTTTTGATGTTGTATCTGAATCGTTCAGTATTCTTCGTTTTCCCGAACGTATTCAAGTGAATCCTTGCCAAGTGCATCTTATAACAATTTCGAACAATCTACATGGCATTCTTGTTCGATATTCTGATGAGGTAATTGCAGAATTGGTGAAATATGAAGATGATGATTGGATAACGGTTCATACTTTCAGCAATGCTCGCAAAGTTCAACAGTTGGAGCCGCACCAAAGGACGAATATAATTCAAGAGAATAGGTGGTTGATAACAAGTATTTGGGGAGATACAGTTGAAGTTCAAATGTCCAACGAATCTTTGAACTACATTCAACACGTTGACAGCTTTAACGGACCTAAAGGCGCATTATTTCTGGAGACAATCGTTTCGCCTTTCCGTTAGGAAAATGGATTTAAATTGAAAGTATTTTCTGTTTTGTTTATCGAATTATATAATTTGTTTTAAGTGTCTTGTGTTTTGTATTTTGGTTACTTTAATATTAAAAGAATTATGTGTATTGCTTTTAATGTTTATTACATATTTGGACGGCCCAATGATAGTTTTGACGGCCCAATGATAGTTTGGACGGCCCAATGATAGTTTACATATTTGGACGGCCCAATGATAGTTTACAAACTAAATTTGTAGGCCAGTATTTGTTGTTATATGTGATTGTGGATTATTTTTTATAAACCGGCCCAATCAATTTTTATAAAGCGGCCCATTAACCTGGTATAGTTACATTTTCTATTACTATAATTCCATATGTAAATAAAAAATATATTACTCAAATTTACTTATATACGTTTACACAACTTTCCTATTTAACTTAATATTTTTATTAGTAATTTAAAAGATTTTATACACTATTTATAACTGTGTATCCAAAAATACCCAAATCTTTTCAAAATGCCAGTGAAAGCTGTAAACATATTTCAATTTAATAATTATATTTATTTTCTGTTTTCATTTAATTAGTAAGGTTTAAAAAAAATACTATCATACTAAATGAGTTTGACTATATCATAGCCGTTTTACAAAAGTTAACGGGGATTATGTAAATATGTTTTTAATCCTTTGCTATCTGGACCGAATATCACCGATATTACAGAGCATTATTAAACATCAACAAATATCACTTTTGAAAACTTCATACAATCATCACATAGAAATATCTTCACCATCTACGAACATTATTATAATTATATTTCACTCTTAACCTAAAAGTTAATAATTCCACATTAAACCTTTAAACACTCATGGAGAACAAATTGGAATATTACTAAAACCGAATAAAAGATTTTGTTAGGACGGGAAAGAACACACCAATTAGTTTACTAATTTTATCTATGTATTTGATTTTTCAAATATAATTTTCCCTATCCCGGGATGTTCCCGGGTGATAGCCTAGTATATATATATATATATATATAGCCAGCAAAGGGCTGGAAAACATACAAAAATAGCGAAAAGGAAAACAATCAGCAGAAAAACAACATTACAAAAGATTAACGGTGTTGAAATCTATCCACTCGACCCATGACAGATTCTTGAGCTTGGTCCGATTGTTAATCCAAAAGAAAACGTCCTCTTTGATCAACTCAACCGTCTCTCTAACCGGAACAAAAGAGTCTTCAGAAATTTTCAAATTTCTCGCACTCCATATTCTCCAAACTGACCGTATAAACCAATCGTTCCCACGTCTTGCTGCTCGGGCAATCCTTGAGAAAGTCAATAAAATCCTTCAAGCTATTACAGTTAGAAGGGAAACTTATTCGCATCCAAGTTACCACTTGCCACCATATACTTTTGGCCCACAAGCAACCAAGAAAGACGTGGTCCGGGTTCTCGGACTGAAACCCACACCGAGGACAAAGTGAGTCCGGCAAAGGCACTCCCCGACTGATCAGGCCCTCTTTCGAAGCGATATTCCCCCGATAGCTCTCCACGGTAGAAAGTTACATTTGGGAGGAGCCAAGGAATTCCAAAAAAGTCCCTGAACTCTCCTGTAGCATTGATTTGGGCCTTCTGAATATCGAGACGCACCTGTTTTACAGAAAAACAATCACCGGAACCGGTTTTCCACCTCCACTCGTCCCTGACATTGCTCAACGTAACACTACCAACCTGCTCATAAGACCGCCGATTTGCTACCATTCATCCAGGGAGTTCGGATCTCTCCCCCACTCCCACCTCCAATGAATGATGTTAACGCCATGTGAAGCATAATCCGCTACCCGAGCATTCTTATTCTTAGCTAAACTAAAGATACCCGGAAAGACATCTTTAATCGGTTGAGAATACAGCCAAACATCCTTCCAAAATCGAATAGAAGACCCATCCCCAACTTTAGCGGCCAAATTATCTTGAATCCGAATACCACTCTTTAGAAACTTCGCCTCCACATTTCCAATATCTTTCCAAACTCCCGGAATAGACCTTTTCAAACGAATCAAACTATTTTCAAATTTGGACTTATGGATAGCGGTAACAACCTTGTCAGACTTGGTGGATGTTTTTGGCACCATTATTTTAGAAAAAAAAAGATAATAATTCTCATCATTACTTCTTGGACGACATTGGGGGGTTATTCAAATTCAATACAAATCCATCTCATCAACAAACATGGGCCGATTGGGCTTGACTTGGCGGCACACATCAAGAAGAACCGACGTCATCAAGAGGATTGGGCGGCAATTATTAGAATAATAATCATCAACACACATGATATTTTAGAGGCACAAGCATTATCGTGCAACATCTTTTTGGCGGCAGACAAAAATAGGAGCAACTTCACATGTGCACTTGGGCTCTCTTGCCAACAAATCATCATCACAAGTGGACTGCAATTATCATATTATGAATTGTGTGGGCAGCAATTATCATATGCACGTGAAGCTTGGATTGGGCCGAAGAGGAATCGCAGAACATCATCAATTAAGGGCAGCCGCCATGAAAAAAGAGGGAGATCAAGGATGTCGCTTGGTGAAGATCAATCAATCAATATGCGCGGCTAGGCTCTTCGCCATTGGCGAAGCTTGAAAATTTTCACCGGGGGGTTGGAAGTCACCGAACCTAAAAATTCTATATAAGTAAATTTTATTTTTTTAAACCGGGAGGTTGAAAACGTATATACCTAAAAAACTCTATACGAAACGTGCATACATAACACTACTGAGCGAAAAGTTCGGGGGGTCGGGCGCCCCTCCCGGCCCCTTGAAAGCTACGCCCCTGCTCTTCGCGGCTTCCTCCCGGTGGACGGTTCCATAGGTTTTTCATGTTTGAGTTTATTATACTTTCAATCCATGTTATTTATGTGACCGATATTTAACTTGATTGATTCGGTTGACATGTGATTTGTTTATATTTTGAGTTCCTTCTTTACAACGTGTTCGATTGATTACAAAACTTTGAGCGGGTTGGGTGTGACATAAAGAGGGTAGACTTGATATAATTAATTGCTAGTTGACTAATTTATGAACAGGTTGTAACAGACTTACGTTATTTTATATTCACTTGCTTTATCTTTCAATGGCCGAGAGTTCTAGTAATTGGCTTATATTAGAGAGGTAGGCGGGTTGGTAACGTATTGTTGGTAGTTTTGAGATAACCCCACGCTGTTCAGCAGTCTGGGAAAATGGTCCTTAATTATCACAACTGGTAAATAAACGTTAACAGAACTATGTCTATGTGGTTCTGTTAAATTAATTAATTCGGAACGTGTCAAATCTAGAACCTGAAATCTGGAGGGAGTTCCTTTGTTTTATTATTGTTTCAGCTGTTTAGTCTCGTTTTTTTATAATCATTTAAACCGCTCAGTTTTACTTTCAGTTCATTTTAGTTTTTTTTAGTAAATCTAATAGAAAACTTAACTGACCACATACTCCCCTGGATTGATACCCTGCTTACCCTAGCTACCTAGGTTAATTAGGTTTTTGCAAGACACTAACGACAGTCATCAGTTCACCGGATTCCGACAACTCTAGAATCGTTTATATAGCGGTTTTAACTCGTTCTTTTTGGTGATAACCCTTATCTCCACCCGAAACATAGCAAAAACTCGAACTTTATCCATTTTAAAATCAGTTTGGTACGATCAATCCTTTTTCCGGCAAACTCGAAAACTCATTATCTGAACAATATAACTGTTTAGTACGATTCATATCTTCTGAGAACTCTTCACTTGGCACTAATTGATAACCCACGTGGTCGAAATCATTTTCGAGTTCGCTAAAGAAGGATTGATCGTACCAAACATATTTTATACGGGATAAAGTTTGAGTTTTTGCTATGTTTTAGGTGGAGATAAGGGTTATCGGCTATCGCTAAAAAAGAACGAGTTAAAACCGCTAGATAAACGATTTTGGAGTCGTCGGAATCCGGTGAACTAACCGGACGGTTTAACAAAGAAGAAGAAGGTGCTGATCTTTTTTTTAAACTTCATGTTTTGTGTTTTTGACAAAATAGTCCCTACAGTTTCTTAGTATTTTTAAAACACCTTACAAAAATGCATATTTGGTCCTTGCAATATCATTATGCTGATTTACACAAATAGTCCCTATAGTTAAAAAGGGTGTTTTAGTCATTCTACTCAAATTTAATAGAAAAATTAACAGAAGTTAGTGTTAATACCCAAACTCGTTACAAACTGATAATCACAAGCCTCAAACATGTTAAAAAAAAGTTAGTACCCAAAGCGAAACTAGCTATAAACCACAGGGTCTATCTGTGTAATTAACTCAATCATAAAGTAGAAAGATAATACTTTGAGATACATATGTCTTTTTTTAAGAGTTAAATTGCTTGTTGGTCTCTGTGGTTGTAAATATTGCAAACTTGCTACAAGTGGTTCAATAATTACACACTTGGTCCCAGTGGTTGTAATTTTTGCACTCATGTGGTCCTTATCACTAATATAAGTTAAGTTTCTCAGTTAAATATGTACGAAATTGCTAGATTGCCACTGAAAAGTTAAAAAAAACAAAAATAAATGCGCCCACCCTTCATCTTCTTCATCCTCTCTCCTCTCTCTCTAAAACACCACCCTGATGTAACACTTCGCATTTCTGTACTTTCTTATTTAGAAAGTATTGTTGTAATTCTATTATTGGAATTCAAGCATTTTTATTCACATTTATGTTATATACTTGTCTACAAGTTCATACTCAGAATCAATGTTTTAAACACCATTATGCATATTTTATTCTTGAATGATACACATTTATGCTCGTTACATGTAAAATTGGCTAAAACACACGAATTAATCAAACTCGGACCTTCGAGAGGAAGGGAAGTGACCCTTCGCACGACAGGACCCCCTTTTCATGCGAAATGGCCTGTCGCCCAAACTCCCATCCGCCTGAAACTCCCTCCCGTCCCAAGCTAAACCTAAACCTATAAATAAGCTCGTAACTCCACTCATTTCATCCGCTCAGTCGCTCAGACACTCTCAAAATCGCTCTGAAGTTCCTTCTCGCGATTAGAAGCTTTCGGTATTGATTCCCTTCATTTTCCATTCACTTTCCTTACATTTTCTTGCATTTTATGTTTCATTTCTTTAATTTTTACAAAAACATATTGTTTGATTATATCTCACGATGGTTTTCGCAAGTTTGTTTGGGCATACTGATGTTGAAACCTCACCACAAATGAGATTCAAACATTATAAACTTTGATCTTAAATATGTTCTTGCATTTCATTTTATCTTCTGTTACAAACTTGGTGGAATCTGGTACCCACCAGACTCACAACTCAGTTCATAGTTGTGGGTTTGCATTGGGGTTAATTTCCACCAAGTAATGATCTGTTTCGGATAGATCAAACAAGCATTTTTGACAAAACAGACACCTTTCGCACGAAAGGGTATCCATTTCGCACGAAAGGAACTAATTATCAGTTTTCGTTTTCGATTTCATTTCTATTTGATTCCAATTCACCCAAATAGTTTGTTAGTTACAAAGTAAGTTAACCTCATCCAGCCTCCAACACTTGGTTCACACATTCTATGTTGAGTTGGCACACCTGGGTTGTCCTTACTTGACTGTTTGGCTATGTTACTTTATGTTTTCATTTTGGATAACAACTACTACTACTGTATTATGTTAAAACAGTTTACAATTAAACTTTACGCACATATTCGCATTTAAACAGATAAGTCGCACGAGACTCCCATTCACACGAAAGGCTACTACCTTTCGCATGACAGGACCCCATTCGCACGAAGGGTCTGTTACTTGAATTATTTCGTACTTTTTCGTATTTTAAAGTCTGATCCGAACCGCTATCATATCCGAATACTCACACCTTCGTTTACCCATTTCAGGGTGACCTTGGTGTACCAACCTTCAACTAATCAGCTCTCGGTTTTTGTGGAAATCTACGCAAAACTGTGAGTATAGTCGATCCCATTTTCAATTTTATACACTTTGGGTGCAACATGTACTGTAACGCTCCGCATTTTCGAACCTTTCTTATTTTAGCAAGTCGTGTTGTACCTTCCATATTTAGACACTTGAACTCTCTTTGTAATCTACTTTCGTTCCGTTTGTAATTCGAGACTATTGATCATAATGAGAACGAAACTATTTTGTGTAATCATCTTATGTGTAATTGATAAACAATTCTTGTTTGAACGAAATAATATTCAAGGATTCTCGATTCTATATTTATCGACACTTGACACTCATTAAACTAATTGAAATTATTAACATGACGAGATTCGGATCCTAAATCTCGAAACACGAAAGCTTTGTGAAACGAATAATCGTTTAAAGATTTTTTTTTATATAAATATGGTTATTTATCGCTCCTATTTTAATTAATTAATTAAGTTAATTAATATTATTATATAAAAAAATTATATAGTACGCCAAAATTGCATTGCTAGTAAATTTATTGGGATTAGGCTATTTTATGCGTTGTATTCATGGGTTTGATCATATAGTACGCCAAAATTGCATTGCTAGTAAATTTATTCACTATGTAACATGTTGGATATGAGTTTTTATTCTATTATGCTATGTAGTCAAACTTGTATACTCGCCTTTGCTTTTGCATTGAACTCTATTTTAATACATGTTGCAGGTTAATTATTGAGATGATATTCAAGACGAAACAAGATTTAGGGTGGACTAGATACACACCTAGATTAATCTATCTTTTATTGTTATGTTACGTTATGAAACAATGTTGTTATTTCTTTTTGAATCTTGTATGACATTTAGTATTGCAATTAAATTTGATTTTAATTAAATATTATCACATAGTGTTATGACGTCTCTTGCAATCTATACACACTTCGATTCATCCCGATGTTTCCGCCATCGGTTGGGGTGTGACATGTACAATTATACAAAACTCGCAACACTATTAAACATGGTTACAACTCACACTCTATCCACCATTAAAGATGAGACTTATTATACTTGTTAATCTCACATGCGATGTTTACACGTGTCTATATGCTCATTAACTTTGCAAGCCTACCTTAGTAATTATGGCGATATAGGACTAACGCCTCGCCCGTATTCTTGTGGTATTGTTGAGTAAACACCATTACACCCTCTTCGTTTCGACGATGTAGGGTAATCACGATTGCGTCAAACTCTAGTTTGACATATAGCTTACACTAGTACAGCATGTTAGTAACTTGTATACATTTTATCATGTTGGATATGAGCACCATTAAAAATTTTCACTATTATGCTATGTATCAAACTTGTATACTCTCCAACATTTTTGTTGATTATATTTTAATACATGTTGCAGGTTGATAGATGATGACATGAAGAAACAAGTTTAGGGTGGACATAGATACACACCTAAATAATAAAACAATTATTCATGTTTCATGTTTACTACGCTTTGATTGTATTTGGTTTTTGAACGAAGTATGCCATTTTAGTATTTATTAAATTTTGATTAATTATATTGTCACTATTAGTGTTATGATGCAATGAGCAATCTTGTTTTCGTCTCACTCCGATGTTTCCGCCGACGGTTGGGATGTGACACCCAACCACCACCACACAAACCCGCCGGAAAAAACAAATATGGCCGGCTACCACCGTCAACCCAACAACCTACAACTCAATCCTATATTCTTCTTCGTAAACGTAAACCTAATTTCGAGATCTACCTTTTCATATTCTTCACTATACATCTCATCCCAATAACCTGCAACTCAATAGCATCATCTCGTCACTGGTTGAAACCATCATCACCAGTTTGTGCTGACAACTCACAATCGTAAGGTAGGATTCTCCACGAATCTTTTAAGTCATTGCTAGGTTACGCTTAATCAGATTCAAACTTAACAAACCAAGTTTGGCTTGATGAAGATCTTCAAATCTTCATGTTTTTGGCGGGGGATCCTTCCTTTCTGTTTCTCTCTCTAAACACAAGAACGAAGATGAAGAAACTGATTCACAACTGAATCGATTATAGATTTGTGTTGATATATGTTTCTGAATTTAATTTTGGTGGTAAGGTTTTTAAGAGACGGTGGAAGAAGAAGATGAGGGGTAGGCCCCATCTTTATAGTTTTTTATTTTTTAATTTTTCAGGGGTAATTATGTCATTTTACACACATTTAATTGAAAAATTCAACATGGATTAGTAATAACGATTACATGAGTGCAAAAATTACAACTAACGGGACTAAATTTGCAATATTTACAAACCATATGGACCAACCAGGCATTTAACTTTCTTTTTTAAATATTTATCTAAACGATTATAATATGTTAAAGTATTTATTTATATGTTTCCAAGCTGACAGAATTCTTAATGTTTTTTTTTCAAAGTTAGGAATTTTTAAATACATTAGGTTAAGATATATTAGATTACATCTAACTAATATCATTGATATATAATCATTATTTTTGTCTTCATCTTTATAATGGTTTTTGGTTATCCCTTATTTAATATTTCTTCTCTTAACTATTTCTTTTGTTTTTTCCGCCTATTAATAACCATTTAATACTTTATTGATCCAACTATGTGTAACACATAAGTTTCTAACCTCTTAGTAAATAAAAAAACAAAGTAAAATGTTATAACTTGTGTGATACACAAGTCTATAACATAATAATAACCCAATAATAAATGACAAATAAACTTAAATGATATAATATGTAAATGGTATATCAAAGTTCATAATTTGTAAAACCGTATGTTGACGACTTTGTATATTAACTGATTACATTATATTTATTTAAGCTGATGTAACTATTTAATAGTTAGTATATAAAAATATATTTAATCAACCCATATAATATACGGAATTTCAGCCTAGTGGTATATTATATACAGATAACGGTTCCTTTTATAAAAAGGACAACAATTATTTACATTACATGGCTAATGGCTTGAACCCATATGGTTAATAACGTGCTAAAAAAATATTTTGTGCTTTGGTCCACTAATTTTAGCATGCCGTACTCCCTGCCCCTCTTTTTACTATTTGGCTTCCCGTTTTTCTAAATTCCCGTGTATTACATAAAGTCGCATGCTATTTACTATAATATTTTATAAACCATAAGTTTTTATTTATAATCTAACTAGGTTAGAACCCGTATATTACAAGGGTTGAATAAATGTAATTTTATATATTAAATAATAAAAAGTTATATCTTTATGAACCCCGTATATTGTACTGGTTAAATAAGTGTAATTTTATATATCAAATAATAAAAAAATTATATTTTTAAAAATCATGTGTATTACACAGATTAAATAAATGTAATTTTGTATACTAAAAATTAAAAACGTCGTATCTTTAAAAAAACTCGTGTATAATCGGGTTGAAAAAATCTACCAAATAATAAAAAAATTATATCCTTAAAAACCCCGCATATTACACGTGTTGAATAGATCTAAAAAAAGTTATATCTTTAAAAACCATGTGTATTACACAGATTAAATAAATGTAATTTTGTATATTAAATACTAAAAAAGTCATATCTTTAAAAAACCCGTTTATAGTCCGATTGAAAAATCTACCAAATAATAAAAAAATATATATCCTTAAAAACTCCGTGTATTACACGTGTTAAATAAATCTAATTTTACATAGCAAATGATAAAAAGTTATATCCATAAAAACTTCGTGTATTATACGGGTTATATAAATGTAACTTTGTATAGTAAATAATAAAAAAATTATATTTTTAAAAACCTCGCCTTTTACACGAGTTGAATAAATATAATTTTGTATACCAAATAATAAAAAAAAGTTATATTTTTGATAAATTAGGATAACATTTAATATTAATTTATTATTTATATATTTAATATAAGATAAGTAGGAAATAGAGGTATTCGTTTTAAAAATATACTAGGTTAGTTCCCCGTGTGTTACACGGGTTGAACAATTTAAACTATATAATAAATATTTCTTGTAAATGCAAATTAAAGACGGAGACATTTATATATATTTGATAAATAATGAAACTAATAATAATAGTAAAAAAATCTCATACATGTGTACAGAGTCATCTGTAAGAATTCGTGTACCCTGTTTGAGCTCGAAAAAATATGTTCTTTCGTAATGTTTTAATATTATTATTTAATTTTAAAATAAAATGGGCATTGGGCTTAGTAAGAGCATGTTTGGTTATGTTTTTTTGAAACAACTTATAGACTTATTGGGGTTTTGGAAAAGTCAGTATGGAGTGACTTATTGACTTATTGGTTTTTTCCTCTCACATGTCAAACATCATTTTGTAGATGCCAATGGGTATTGGGCTCACTAAGAGCATGTTTGGTATGCTATTTAAAAAAAAATTAACATAGATATCGGGTTTTTTTTTTATAAAAAACACGTGCCCCTCGAAATCACAGACCCTGTGCGGTGCTCCTCTCCGCACACCCTTATCACCGCCCATGCATGTGTATACTCATTTAAGTAATTGATATACATTTGATGAGATCCTATATTTTTTTGTATTCAATTAACATTTTTCTATTTAGTATTATTTGCAATTATTAACATTTTTCTAAATGTATGTATAGAGTATGGATGTTACTGAATTTTTGAAGAATAATTTTTAATTTTGACATATATATTCAAACTTATAATTATATAATGTAGTCATGAATTTTAATAAAATCCAAAAAAGCGTGAAACCCTTTTCAAATTTCAATAAAAGGGTTATAATTATCATATAAACATTTTTCTATTTAAAATTATCTACAAATTAGAAGATAAATTATTAGAAAATAAATATGAAAGAAAGGCGGGAAAACCCAAAAATAGGTACATCCAATGAATGACACGTGTCACACATTGGTTTACTTTATTATATGTATAGATTAAATTACCAATTTAGATTTGATGATACTATTTTATTAAAGTATGATAAGATTTAATATTAATTTATTATTTATTTATTTAGTTAATATAAGATAAATATAAATTTAAGGATACCTTTAATGAATGACACGTGTCCAAAAGTTGGTTTCTTTTATTATAGTAGATATAACGCATTATTAAATTGCAAACATGGAAAGACATTTTCTCACGCTTATTTAATATATGCAAAACTTTTGATGTAATAAAGATATTTAATTTTGTGTAGTCAAATTTTTAAGTCTATAAAGTAATATAATTCCAGAATATTTTAAAAAACTAAATTTTTTATATTATACAATAAAAAAATCAATGCATGACACGTGTCATTCATTTAAGACATCTACTTTTTCATTTTTCCTTATTCTTGTCCTGCTTATATTAATTAATTAGTTAGATCTTTTTGCCAATGATCTCTAGATCAAGTGGTGGAAGGCTTGTATTTCTCTTGAGAGATGCAAGTTCAACTTCCACTTGATACAGAGTGAGGCATTGGTGGGCAATAATAGGAGACCCAGGGAAATCTGGGTTCGATCCTTGAGCCAAACGGGTTTTACCGGTAATTTCATCGTCGTGCCTACGGGCGGGTGGGTTATCGGGTTTTCCCGGAATTGGTGGTGGACTCGGGTTACTCTCGGAGTACTCCGTTTGGTCCAGTAGGTGCCCTGAGAGTTCTCAGGATTGATTCTGTTGGCCGTTCAAAAAAAAGTTAGTTAATTATTAACATATAAACTAGAAATACGACCCGCTGTAATGCGGCGGGGATTCTTTAGTTATAACTAAGTCGATTTAAGACGCGCACCTTATGTTGAACCTGCCAAACGGGAAAAAAATAGACGATGTAAAAACGTTCACCCACACACCCACGTTGCGTCGTGTTAACTCGTAAAATTTAGAACGAAACGTAAAAACGTTAAACCAAAGACGCACGTTCCGATGTTTTAAGTCACAAAATTTAGAACGAAGTATAAAGCGAAAAATTTGCGGAAAACAAAAACTATAAAGGACCAAAGCTGAAAATAAAAAAAAAGTTGTGAGGATAGATTGAAAAAAATAAAAAGTTTTGTGTTAAAAGTAAAAAAAAACAAATAGTCTTGGGTTAAAAGTAATTTATGAAATACTTTTGGGTGAAAAGTAAAAACATTAATTTTTTTTAAAAACCCCCGAAAGCCAAGGTTTTAACAACCATATGCATAACCATTTTTTGTTTAAAAAACCCCAAAGCCAAGATTAACACACATAAGTAAAAAAAAAAATCAAAGTGGTTAAATTGCAAAAGATGGAAACTTTTGAATTAGAAGTGAAAACTCAAATTAATCAAAGTGGTTAAACCGTAGAAGATAGAAACTTTTGAATTAGAAGTGAAAAATCAAATTAATCAAAAGGGTTAAATTAACAAATATTAAAAACTTTAAAGTTAAATTGTCAAATATTAAAACTTTAGGGTTAAAAGGAAACAAAGATTAAACTTTAAACTTAAATTGTCAAATATTAAAACTTTAGGGTTACAAAAGAAAATTATATTTTTTTTGGAAAACCCCCTATGCACATGTTACAACACATTTATGCATATTCAAGTTGCTTATTTATATGTTAATAATAAGCAACTTGAATATGCATACATGTGTTGTAACATATGCTTAAGGGGTTTTCCAAAAAAAAAAAACTAGAATTTTCCTTTGTAACCCTAAAGTTTTTATCTTTAACAATTTAGGTTTAAAGTTTAATCTTTGTTTCCTTTTAACCCTAAAGTTTTAATATTTGACAATTTAAGTTTAAAGTTTTAATCTTTGTTAAGTTAACCCTTTTGATTAATTTGATTTTTCACTTACAATTCAA
This sequence comes from Helianthus annuus, assembly GCF_002127325.2. Lineage (NCBI taxonomy): Eukaryota > Viridiplantae > Streptophyta > Magnoliopsida > Asterales > Asteraceae > Helianthus > Helianthus annuus. The sequence continues at coordinate 8,493,681 of NC_035433.2, forward strand.
AAGTTTCTATCTTCTACGATTTAACCACTTTGATTAATTTGATTTTCCACTTCTAATTCAAAAGTTTCCATCTTTTGTAATTTAACCACTTTGATTTTTTTTACTTATGTATGGTAATCTTGGCTTTGGTGTTTTTAAACAAAAAATGGTTATGCATATGGTTGTTAAAACCTTGGCTTTCGGGGTTTTTTAAAAAAAATTAATGTTTTTTACTTTTCACCCAAAAGTATTTCATAAATTACTTTTAACCCAAAACTATTTGTTTTTTTTTTTTTACTTTTAACACAAAACTTTTTATCTTTTGCAATCTATCCTCACAACTTTTTTTTTTTATTTTCAGCTTTGGTCCTTTATAGTTTTTGTTTTCCGCAAATTTTTCGCTTTATACTTCGTTCTAAATTTTGTGACTTAACACATCGGAACGTGCGTCTTTGGTTTAACGTTTTTACGTTTCGTTCTAAATTTTACGAGTTAACACGACGCAACGTGGGTGTGTGGGTAACGTTTTTACATTGTCTATTTTTTTCCCGTTTGGCAGGTTCAACATAAGATGCACGTCTTAAATCGACTTAGTTATAACTAAAGAATCCCCGCCGCATTGCGACGGGTCATAATTCTAGTTGATATTAAAACTTATTCTAATTTAAATGTCGAATGGAATCTTTCAATTTTTCTAATAAAAGATTATCTTTAAATTTAAATAGTTAATTTAAGATATTTTTAAACAAAACAAATTATTTATCACGAAAGATATAACCTTTTTAAACATTTAGTATACAAAATTAGATTTATTCAACCTGTACAATACACGGAGTTTTTAAAAATAATTTATTTTTGTTATTTAGTATATAAAATTTCATTTATTTAACCCGTGTAATAAACAAGGTTTTAAAAATATTATTATTTAGTATATAAAATTATATTTATTAAGCCCGTGTAATACACGTGGTTCTAACCTAAACCAAACTGAAAATAGGCGAAACCGAAGCGAAATCAACCAAAAACTGAATTATCTGAAAACTGAAAACCGAATTAACCAAAAACCGGTTATATTTTTGTACTTTCGTTTAACCAAAATTAGCTGAACCGAATCATTCATATTTTCATATATTTCTAGCTTTTATACCTCTGGTTCATATATTTTATATTTCATATCCCCATTTCATATATTTATACTCTCATTTCATATAGTTATACCTCAATTTCGTGTATTTCTAAGCAAAAGTTTTAGCTCAAGTTTTTTTTTTTTTTTTTTTTGCTATTATCTAAAATTAAACGAACAAACAAAAAACCATCAATCTAACCGAATAAAAATAAACCGAAATGATTAATCGAAAACCGATTTATTAATAAAATAGACTAACCGATGACTTTGGTTTCGGCTTCGATTGAAGATAATAACCTAACTGATGACGGGGGTAGCACAAGACTAAATAAAGTGACTAAATATGCAAATGCTTAAATGGTTAAACGGTTCAAGGGTTAAAAAGCTGTAAGATGGGAAAAGCGAGGAGGAAACAGTGGCCAGTCACATCCGGAGCTCGCTTCACCAACCCTCGGCTGCAAAAGCAGAGCAGGTCTGCACAATACATGCTATTACCCAGGGGTCAAAAGCCTTCAACCCCAAAAGGGGAAACCCTCCACTGCAAGCAGGATTACTAGTCTAATACATGCCACTTTGGGAGATGTCTTCCCTTATAAAATGGCACTTCATTTACTCCAGAAAACATCCCCTGATCAGTTCAGATTCTCTAATCTCTGGTCATTCGTGTGGAGGGCTTGCTTACGTACAAGTCACTCCTTTTCACATCCACCACACACATTCCGTTTGCTTTCACTTCTGGATCTGAGAACATCTCAGAGAAAGAATATTCAGCAAACAACAACTATGAACTAGTAAACCTCCTTCCACATCTTGCAAACGTGGGGGGGACCCCGCGACCTGCGTTAGGCAAGGTTGAACCCTTCAACCTTTTTGCCTAACCAACTCAGCTACTATCTTTGGTCTCGTGTTTGTTGCATCAACAAGTTGGCGCCCACCGTGGGGCTACGCCGCTATTTCTTCTCAAAAAAGACCTAGTAATGTAGCTCTTTTCACTTAAAGTCACCATGTCTGAATGTGGATCTCCGGGAGAAGTAAATCAGATTCCGAACACTTCCACCCCGGGTAGTTGCCAAGCTCATGTGGCTATACCAACATCTTTCTCGACTCCGGGGAGCACACCCGAGTTCCTTACCTTCAACACACCAACTCCGTCCAGATCTGGGGCTCCATCTCCCAATGTCGGTGTGTCTGACACCCCAGCACGTGTTGAACTTACCCCCGAGGGGGTCGCAAATAATTTCCTTGAGTTAAGGTCACTTCTTAACCAGCATGTGAGTAAAGAAAGGGAAAAGGGTATAAGGATTCGTTTAGACTATGACGAACCTGAGCCAACGCTGTCTCCCAGACCACCCCTACCTCCTTTTACCACAAGAAGTGAGGCTGGTCCCAGAAACCCTCCAAACCCTCACCCTTATCTGTCCACTATGACAAATCCTACGGTGCATCCTATCCTCTCTTCCCAACCGATTACTAGTGGTGCTCCTTTGGGACACGAGCTAACGCTTGACCAGCTCCTACAGTCCCCAGTAACAAGCTATCCAGCTTCTGTAACAACCACATGGGAGCAAGCTCTGTCCGTGCTCCCTTTAGCACGAAGTGCTGTTACTAGCACCCCTCTCGAAATAAACTGCTCGGTTGGTCCAGGAAGCCTTCAAGGCTTCAACCTCATACCCAATATGATGACCCAGATGATGGCCAACTTCCCGTGGCAACACTTCATTAATCAAGTACTAGCCACTCAGGGGAATCACGGCAATAGTAACAATATAGATACAATGCCTGAAGAGGACTTGGCTAAACCCTATAAGCCAAGTAACCTTTCATGCTTCTCAAGGCAGATAGCCGATTATGATTTCCAATCAAAGATCAAGATGCCAACCCACATCAGAACGTATGATGAGACTGAAGATCCTGAGGACCATCTCCAGATCTTCACTGGTGCAGCTCGAATAGAAAAATGGTCAAACGCTGAATGTTGCCTAATTTTCATGCAAACTCTTGCTGGATCCGCCAGAATCTGGTTCAACGACCTACCTGCTCAAAGCATTCGAAGCTTTGATGACCTCAGCAGGGGTTTTCTGACAAACTTCTCCCAACAAAGGCGATATGTCAAAGACGCGACGGTGATCTTCCAGATAAAACAACGTGATGATGAAAGTCTTCGAGCATTCATTGAACGATACAAAAAGGAAGGTCTGACCTATGTAGGGGCAGACGAGAAAATGAGAGTGGCTGGCTTTATGAATGCCATAAACTCTAAATACCTCACACGAGATTTCAACAAGTCTCTGCCCAAAACCTTGGAAGAAGCCCTTGAAAGGGCCGAAGCTCACATTCGGGGAGAGGAAGCTGTAGACATCAAGGAACAAAGGAAAAGAGGATCCGGCTGGCGAAGCAATAGCCCAGCTAGAAAGAGGGGAAATTTCAACTCCTATGACAGGCGGCCAAAGGGTTCAGACCCTCGAAGGTCTGAAGGTCGGAACCCTTCAAGCAGAGAAAAAGGCATAAGTTTCACACCCCTCACAAAAACCCCTCAAGAAATCCTGGCAACGGAAGAAGTTAAACAAAACTTTAGACCTCCCAGGCCTCTCCCCAAAAGTAGAAAAAATGAGAACTCCACGCAGTTCTGTGAGTTTCATGAAGAAAAGGGCCACCACACCAATGATTGCTTCCAACTAAAAAAGAGAATTGAAGAGGCTGTTAAGTCAGGAGAACTCGCTCATTTGGTAAAAGGAGTTCGAGACAAGATGGCTGAAGGCAAGGGGAAGGAAGTCAATATGGTATACTCTGATGAAAAGGTTCCTCACAAGAGGCAGCGGTTGGAAGCTTGGGAGCTTCAGTGTGTCTGCTTTCCCCCTACGAAGAAGGACCCACTTCCCAGTCCTCTTGTGGTAGAAGCCACCGTGGGAACACTACAAACATGCAAGGCATACATAGATACTGGGGCAGCCACTGAAATCATGTTCGAAAAGTTCTTCAACCGTTTAAGCAATGAAGAACGTTCAAGGCTTCAACCTTCTGGAACCTCTATAAAAGGTATCGCTGACATACCCCTCAAGCCTTTGGGGTAGCTAACCCTTGATGTTCGTTTCAGCGAAGGGCTAAAAGAAAGAACCCAATCATTAACCTTTGTGGTTATCAACATCCCCTCAAGCTATGACGTGATCATCGGGAGACCCGGACAGTGTGCATTTTACATGGCAGTGTCTGTTGGCCATGGCACGGTTAAATTACCTACCGAAAGGGGCATAGCAACCCTTCAACCCTCGCAGGAAGCTTACATGATTGAGGGTGAAAGCTCAAACAGCGAAGAAGACAGGCAAAGGTTGGTCATAAACCCTAAATACCCTGAGCAACGGATAAGGGTCAACCCAAACCTTTCTCAGGAGACCCTTTCATACCTTGAAAAGCTGCTAACACATTACAGTGATGTATTCGCTTGGTGTCCAGAAGATATGACCGGGATCCCTCGGAACATCGCCGAGCACGAATTAAGAATACCACCGGATGTCAAGCCGGTGGTCCAAAAGAAAAGAAGCCTGGCACCCGAAAGAAGCCTGGCAGCCTGCCAAGAGGTTGAAAAGCTTGTGTCGGCCGGTATTCTCCGAGAAGTCAAGTACCAATCATGGGTTGCAAACCCGGTTATGGTCAAGAAACCTGACAACTCTTGGAGAATGTGCATAGATTTTAAAGATCTTAACAAAGCTTGTCCTAAAGATTGTTACCCGCTACTGGAAATTGATCTCAAGGTCGATTCCCTCACAGGATACTCGTTCAAATGCTTTCTTGATGCATACAAAGGCTATCACCAAATTCTCATGAAAAAGAGGATGAGGAAAAAACAGCCTTTTCACACGGACAAAGGGATCTTCTGTTATCAAAAGATGCCTTTTGGCCTCAAAAATGCAGGAGCTACCTATCAACGGCTCGTCGACAAGGCCTTCGAAAGCCAAATTGGCAAAAACATGGAGGCATATGTTGACGACTTGGTGATTAAAAGCAAGACGGAACATCAAATGCTTGACGATATTCAAGAAACTTTCAAGAACCTCAGAAAGGTTAACATGAAGCTTAATCCGGAAAAATGCTCATTTGGATTCGAGGAAGGAAAATTCTTGGGTCACATTGTTGGAAAGCAAAGCATCAAAGCCAACCCTAACAAAGTAAAAGCCGTCCTCGAAGCTAAACCACCCAGAACCAAGAAGGAGGTTGAAAGCTTAAATGGGAAGCTTGCAGCCTTGAAGCGTTTTACCTCAAAATTGGCCGAAAGATCTCTGCCCTTCTACAAAACGCTCAAGAACTGCTCAGACAAGAAGGATTTCGAATGGACTGATGAAGCTGAAGAAGCTTTCAATCAAATGAAGCAACATTTAGCTTCCCTACCAGACATTGCAGCACCAGAAACCGGGGAGGTAATATCGGTGTACCTTTCAATCGCTGACGAAGCCATCAGTGCAGTCCTCACCATTGAGCGAGACAAGGCCCAGGTACCCGTTTATTTTTTCCAGCAAAACTCTAAAATTAGCTGAAACTAAATATCCTCCCCTCGAAAAACTTGCCCTAGCTCTAGTTCAAACAGCTAGAAGGCTTAGGAGGTACTTCCAAGCACATCCTATACAAGTGGTCACTGACCAACCTGTTAAGAATGTGCTTGAAAAACCTGAAAACTCAGGAAGGCTAGCAAAATGGGCAGTGGAACTGGGTGAGCACAACATCACCTATGTCCCACGAAAAGCCATTAAAGCTCAAGTTCTGGCCGACTTCCTTGTGGAAGTCCCAAACCAAACAATTGACGAAGTAAACACCACAACAACTGAACCCTCCAACCCTGAGGCATGGAAATTATTTACTGATGGGGCTTCAAGCGTTGAAGGGTCAGGAGCTGGTTTAGTTCTAATCAACCTTGAAGGGTTAGAATTCACATATGCTCTCCGTTTTAATTTTCAGACCACCAATAATGAGGCTGAATACGAGGCACTGATCGCCGGTTTAAGACTGGCCAAAGAAATGAAAGTTCAGAAGCTTGAAGTGTTCACGGATTCATTGCTAGTCTCAAGCCAAGTTAACGACAGCTACATTGCTAAAGAACCCAACATGAGAAGATATAAAGAGAAATCTAAGGAATTGATGAACACCTTCCAAACATGCAGCATCAAACAAATTCCAAGGCTCCATCGATTGATGAATTGGAAGTCCAAGATGTAGTCACTGAGGAAGATCCAAACTGGATGACTCCCATCAAAAAATTCCTTCAAAATGGTGAACTACCCAACGATCAAATAGAAGCCGAAAGGGTTAAAATCAAAGCAAGACAATATGTGTTACAAGGAGAAACCCTCTACAAAAGGGGTTACCTTGCCCCCTTGCTAAGATGTGTTGGTCCTGAACAAAGCAAGTATTTGATCAAAGAAATACACGAAGGAGTATGCGGAGCTCATTTTGGAGCTAGGTCGGTGGTTGCAAAGCTCATGAACCTTGGATATTTCTGGCCCTCGATGCATCGTGACACCATTGAACAATTGAGGAAATGTGATGCTTGTCAAATCCATGCCCCAATCCCAAGAAGTCCCAAACATGATCTTGTTCCAATAACATCGGCATGGCCATTCCATAAGTGGGGAATGGACATTGTTGGGCCTTTCCCTCCAAGCAAAGGAGGAGTAAAATTTTTGTTAGTAGCAATTGACTACTTCAGCAAATGGCCCGAGGTTAAACCCCTTGCAAAGATCACAGGAAAGCAGGTCATAGACTTCGTTTGGGAAAACATCATCTGCCGCTATGGGCTGCCGAGAGTGATTGTCACTGACAATGGAAAGCAATTTGCTGAAAAACCTTTCAGCCTTTGGTGCAAAGAGTACAGGATCAACCAGATCTTTAGCTCAGTGGCTTACCCGCAATCAAACGGCCAGGTTGAAAGGGCCAACCGAAGCATAGTTGTAACACCTCGAAATTTTGTGTCCAAATAATGTATTGACACGTGTCTTGAGTTTACACGTGGCATTTAATATTAAATAAAGGACTAAAGTTGACAAACCTTGAAAGTATGTAAATTCGAGGGTTATAAATGTCAAACAAGGGTAAGTATACTGTATAGTAACCCTAAACGATGCTCGTACCTTCAAACGAATAAATCATGGATCGTACGGAAGCGAAACGCGGAAGAAAGTGAGAGATTACAAGTTGCAGGGGTTAACCGTGTCAACATGTTTAATTATACCTCTGAGTGACCCTTTGACGTACCCGAGGCTTTGTAACAGTAAAATACGCTCACTAGAATGTACTATATAAATTCCGCGAAGTTCCGTTTTAAAAACGAGAAAGTTATGATCAAATGCGTGCGGGAGGGGTTAAAAGCGTCAACAAAGAAAGTTAAGGCTTTTCGGATAATAATTAAACTAACCAGGGGCTTAACAGTACGGGTAAAAGGCACGAGGCCCTTAATTGTAATTAACCGAGGGCCAAATCGCAAAGTTACCCCTTCAAACCCGAAAGGTCAGGTTATTAATTACCAAAGATTTCGTTAATCATTACAAAAGATTTAAAAAGATTTAAAAACAACCCTTACGGACCGCAAGGGTCCTGCCTTACGGACCGTAAGGGGGTAAAAGATTTGGCTTGTCTCCGCCACAGGCTTACGGACCGCAAGGCCCAAACCATACGATCCGTAAGCGATGCCCAGCGACAGAAAGTTGGCTGTTGGCTGTTTAAAACGTTAAGACATTAATGTATGGGTTTCCCAGAGGTATGGGCGACCCCTAATCACTCTCTAGCACTAGAGGACACATGTTGTTGATCAAGGGGCATGGGTAGACATGTTTGTCAATGATCTAAAGCCTTAGAAGTACTATATAAAGGCCTCATTGCACAACATGTTACTCACACCTTCCCTGCCTTCATTGATCACATCTGGAGCTCAACATTTCCTCTCAAGTGTCCTCTAAGCAAGCATAAGACCTCTGTAAGTCGTTCAATCCTTTGTGGTTTAGTTTTGCTTAGTTATATAGCTAAAAATCAAACCGTCGTAATTACGGTTTGACTTCGAGATTAGTCTACAATGGCTCAGTCATATCTCGAATTGAAAGTAGTTATGTGTTGGTATTTATGTGGGTAATAAACCCCAAAAAGGGTTCCCCCTGATCACCACTCTAACTAGTTCAAATGTCGAGTCAAACGTATACTTAAAAAGTCAACAGAAAGCCATTTTTGCGATTCTTGCATAATCTGTAATATAGATGATATGAAACCTGTTTGAACACTTATAAAACATGATATTAAGTATATAAACTTGTCTAAGCTCGTTTGATTCGGCCATTTACTATACTAACCCGGTTCGGAGCCGAATGTCGCAAAAGTTTGACCTGACCCGTTTTAGTGCAATGTAGATATGCCTTAGGACTCTCTTAGGACCAGGTCACGTGATGGTATCACCCTCTGTGACCGGTTCGTTGTTTGTCCGAGTCTTTTACGCCTTTCCGTTAATTGCTTAAAAGTTGACCGTAACGCCCTTTTCAAAATAAAACAAGTATTTCGGACACGTGAAGGGACCATAACCTTGCTTACTAAATTCTAAGCATGTCCCTAAAGTTGCACGCCAATCCGAGGTCTAGAATAGGAGTTATGCTAGATAGCGCAATTAAAAGAGACTTTTGTAATAAACGGCGCGATTAGCATAACGCCTACCTAAACCAAAATTTCGTCACCAAACCTTTTACTCACTGTTGTAAAATAATATTTTGGGATTTTTAAAGATTTTTAATTGATTTTAACCTGCTCATAACTTGCGGTTATGGCTACGGTTCGGTAAATACCGAATATGCCCTTTTCGGCCAAAACTTGAGTTCTACAAGGTCTTTTGACCCGATTCCAGTTGCTACTGATTTTAAATAATAAATAAAGTATTTTGGACTTTATAAACTAAACGGGAAACTCAGATTTCCTGTAGAACTCTAAAACCTCCTTTAAAAGTCTTTAAAATGACCGGAAAACCCCTACGGGGCGTATAATAAACTTAAACTCGTTACGGGCATCACGGAAGGTATCCTACAGATACCACAACCTCTTTAAAGCATATTGACTTAGGAAACAAGTGTAGGACTCTTACGGTTACCCGTTGCGCCTATTGCGCGCACGGTTCGGCTTATGTAACTAGTTTACATAAATTAGCCGATACGGGTCAAACCATATATCGCATTCCATTCTCGGTTTTCGCCTTTCACGCGATTAAACCGTATCTATCCCTTGAAACTGACCGGTCTAGGCTACGGCTAATATAAAGACCCGTTAGGATTCTAATAGGTTATTTTAAAACCTTCGTTCCAGAATAGGAGCCCCAGTAAAAGATATCTGTGATTAATCAATTAAGGACTATACTTGCAAAGGTAAATACTTTTAACTTATTTTCCGTTATACGGGTTTGGGTTACGGTATATTAAATACCGCTTGATTGAGCATCAAATCTTCCATCGTTTAGGTGGTTAATTGAATAATTTGATCGGCTCATTTAAACAGTCTTGTTACTTAAAAGCCTTTGGGGGGTTAATGACCATGTCCCGGATATCCTAGGCATCATTTTACGAAATGGCCACGACCTCGACATCCGGGTGTAGGCGTACACCCGGCATTATGTCTATATTAATAAAAGACGTAACCGTTGGTTTACCCACCTCGGTTTTATGCAATGTGGTGTGTCTATTGATCTTTAACCCGGACTAGATCCGGGCTACTGAACGCAAAGAAGGAACATGTAATTCGTTCACAAGATTATAATATTAAATAATTCTCCCAAGTTATAAAAGAGTTTGTGCCTTGTGCATTCAAATCAATTTTAATAAACATTTTTCAAAAGTGTCGGTTGAATGTATTTACCAGTGTAAACTGACGTATTTTTCCTAAAAGATTAAGTGCAGGTACTACACGTAATCGGCTGGTTATAGCTCCTTAGCATCTTAAGAAGTCTCGCAAGCTTTGATGCCTTGTCTGTTGAACAATATTTTTACTATTATTTTGATCCCCTGTGGATACCATTCGACTATTTGTGATACATTCGATATTACAATCAAAGGTTGAATTATATTTATCTTTATGCTTCCGCTGTGCATTCATATAATTGTGTGGTTTGACTATATTGTTGCCAACTACGTCACGGTAATCCCCCACCGGGCCCACCGGTGATACACGTGGAAATCGGGGTGTGACAATAATGGAAGGCATCAAGACGAGATTAGGAAGATATGAAAGCAATTGGCTCGAGGAATTGCCTAGTGTTCTATGGGCAATTAGAACAACCGAAAAAACAAGCCACAGGAAAACGCCTTACAGCTTGATATTTGGATCCGAGGCTGTAATCCCTGCTGAAATAGGAGTTGTAACCCAACGAATTGTCAACATGGATCCCGAAACAAACCAACAAGAGACTATGTTGAATTTACAACTCCTAGAGGAAGCCCGAGATCAAGCCGCAATACAAGAAGCCAAATACAAACAAAAGATGGAAGCCTACTACAATAAGAAGGTTAAGAATGAACGATTCAAACCAGGGGACCTAGTCCTTCGAAACAATGAAGCTAGCAAAAAGGAAAATCAGGGGAAGCTGGGCCCAAAATGGGAAGGTCCATACACCATCCTCGAAGTACACAAGGGCGGATCCTACAAGCTAGCAGACTCAGAAGGCAAAAGGCTTCCAAGACATTGGAACGGAAAAACACTGAGAAAATTCTATGTTTAGACAGAAAAGTTTGGTTTGTATCAAAACGAAAACCTTTTGTAAAAAGCAAGTACTGCTTGAATGAATGAAGTTGTTTTATCAAACTTGTCTTTCTATCCTAATATCAGGTTGAGAACCTAGCAAAAAACTCTATGACAAGGGCCATGTAAGGGGATGAGCTCCCAGGCCATATCGCTCAATAGGTTCAAGGGTTGAATGAACCTATATAAGGGGTGAGTTCCTAAATCAATACAACTCCATGAGACTTATTAAGCCAAAACAATAATGTCTCATAGACAGGTTTGAACAACCTACACCAATCGTTCCTTAAGCCTTAGAAATATAACCAACAAATTGGCTTACGACATCGAGTAAATCACAAAGAAATAATGAAGAGGATAGATACTACGTCTTCTTGTTCATAAACACTAAGGCTAAGTGTCTGCAGCACTGAACCCTTTAAAGTGTAAAAAACATAAAGACAAAGTAAACTCAACAAATACAAGGCTAAAAAAGAATGACAATTGCCAAAGGAAAAATAAGCAAATCCATCAATAAAACATACAAACCAAACCAGAAGCTATCAAGGCTTCAAACCACCCAGATAATAAGCTTGAAACGTTGAAGGCTTCAACCTAAAAACAGCTAACCAAAAGGCTTGAAGGGTTAACAGCCTACTGAACAAATCAAGCAAAGCAAGCATAAAAACATAACACAAGTAACATAATAACCATCATATCAAGCAAAGAAAGTCTTTCAGATAACAGTTAAAGCAAGTTCTAGTAACTTGCAAGATAAACTACTGTTCAAATGGCCATATAGGCCCAACACACCACCAACAGGAACCTTAAGGGTTCCTAGAAACCTAATATTGTTTAAAATAATATTACAGACTATAAAGTGTTTTGCTAAGAAAGCTACGAATAAACATCAGATGGCAGAAGGCTTAGAACCTTCAGCTTTGGACTTCTTGGCTTTCTTAGACTTCTTGGCTTTCTTAGAATTCTTGGCCTTAGCACCATCATCACCACCAACCGTTGAGGCCTCTACACCAGCATCCTTTGAAACATCAGGCAGACTCGAGAGAGTATCATCGCTATCACCGGAATAAGATCTCTTCCTTGAAAGGGAGCCCAAAACCTCAGTGCACACCTTTTCATTCAGACCCTCAGGTTTCAAATCCTGTAAAACAGATAAAGGCTTACCAAAGCAAGAGGAAACTTGATGAACATAAGGATAGGTTAGCCTCTCCATTTGTTCAACTGAGCTTTTGAACACATCAGGGGCATCAGGGCGAAATAAGGGAGACTTTTCCAGAGCATGCCCAGCTTCATGCAGTTTGTAACCAGCAACGAGACCTTGGTGTTTTCCCAAGTTTAGCAACTTTGTATACACATCACCAAGAGCAGAATTAAACTCAGTAGAGTGAAGCAGGTAAGTGACAACCTGTTGAAAGCCCTGCTCAATCAACCACTGGTTATCGCTAGTTGCACGAGATACCGAAGCCTTCAAACTCTCTTTCTCTTCATCAAAGGCTTTCTGGGCAACAGACAAAGCCTCCCTGTCCGCCTTTAGCTTCAACCGATCAGCCTCGAAGCTCTTCTTAAAATCAGTCATTTCAATCTCATGCTGCCTGGACAAGCCTTCAACCTTCTTAGACCAAGCTTCCTCCTTCTCAGCAAAGCTGCTTATCTCCTTTCTCATCGACGCCATCGAAGACTTCATCTTATCTTTCTTTTTGGAAAAGTCTTCATACTCTCGCATCCTTTGGCGAAAATGAGCAACCCCCTGAGGAAGCATAGCTGCAAGGTTGCAAGTGCTAAGAATCATCCGGGACAGCATCACATCATCATCCATCTCGGAGATAGTCTTGTGAACCGAAGGAGGAGCAATATGACTTAAGGCCTCTTCACAGATAGCAGCATCTTTAAAGCTATCATCAACCTTTACCGACCAGCTTGGCACATAAACTGCATCAGGATTCAACCCTTCGACGTCCATACTCGAAGAACCTTGAACAGGTGTAGCAGCAACCTTTCTGGTTGAATCCTTTTTGCCATGAACAACTAACTTCCTCTCCCTTTCAGAACCCGCCTCAACACCTTGGTCCTCAGACTCTTCAACATCATCACTCAACTCCACCGGTTCAGTAGAGGTGGATTGAGGAGCAGCTTTCAAACGACGAGTAGATCGCCGAGTCGAAGTCTTGGGGGCAAGAGGCTTAGAGAAACCTTTAACATTCGACACACTAACATACCCACCACCTTCAAACCTTTGCTCGGTACCTTTAACCACAACATTTTCATCAGGAACAACAGGAACATCCCCAAAAACCACGTCCGAAGTGTCATCACTTTTGATGAAATCCAAGGCAGACATAACTGCAAGCAACAAACAGATAGAACATGAGACAAAAATTAGAAAGATAAAAGAAAAGAGAAAACAAAAATGCATACCCGTGCCATCTCTCATCAGAACCGGATCCCGGTCAGCTTTTTCCCACAACTTACTAACCCCTAATAAAACCAGCAAATGCTCAGGAAAGGGACGAACCCTCGCAGGGCATTTACGAATAGATTTCAGAAAAGCATCATTTAAATCAGATTCAAGGGGTTCCGGTTCATTGAGAACAGCATCCGGGTGACGCCACACAGTCTTAAACGGAACAATAGTGTCTGAAACCCAGAAAAAACGATTCTTCCAAGTTCCAAGTGTGGTAACCATAGATGAAATAAGGCCAGAATCAACCTTAGATGCTTCAAAAGTAAACCAATCGCCATTCTTGGCCAATCGGAAAAAACGACGGAATAACAATAAGGAAGGATCATATCCGAGGGCACGGCACAAAACCTCGAAATGTAAAACCCTAGCCATGCCCTTCGGATGAATCTGACCAAAGGAAACCCGGTAATACTCTAACAAATTCAAAACAAATAGAGAAAACGGATAGCGAAGGTTTGAAAATTCAAAGTGACGACAATAAAGGGCGATGAAACCAGTTGGGCATTTATCAATTGAAGCATCACACGCAGGAGCAGTAGGTGTAAACTCAATCCCAATGCCATATTCCTTACAAAACAATTCTACTTCCTCTTGGGTTAACCGGGAAAAGGATCTTGCTAAATCCTTAAGGGCACCCATTTTTGCAAGGAAACTATGAAAAAGTAAAGCAAAAGAGAACAACACTAACCTTGAAAGAAAAGGGGAAGACTTGCAGAAAATACTTGGATGCAAAAATGAAACGGCAATTAAGAAAAGTATAAAACAAGTTAATATAGGGGCAAAAATGTAAATAATAACTTCTGCAAAACTGCCACCCTATCAACTGCCATACATCAATCAAATCAACTGTCAGTCATTTAAAATTCAAATTCAAAATATTAACTGCCTTCAGCATTTCAAGCCATCAAGCAACGAACCCTTGAAACCTTCAAGCGATAAAACACATGCATAAAAGTCAGAAGTCTTTGAGCATATTACCCAAAAACCTCTGACTTGGGGGGCTGATGACGAGGGTAGCCCAAGACTAAATAAAGTGACTAAATATGCAAATGCTTAAATGGTTAAACGGTTCAAGGGTTAAAAAGCTGTAAGATGGGAAAAGCGAGGAGGAAACAGTGGCCAGTCACATCCGGAGCTCGCTTCACCAACCCTCGGCCGCAAAAGCAGAGCAGGTCTGCACAATACACGCTATTACCCAGGGGTCAAAAGCCTTCAACCCCAAAAGGGGAAACCCTCCACTGCAAGCAGGATTACTAGTCTAATACATGTCACTTTAGGAGATGTCTTCCCTTATAAAATGACACTTCATTTACTCCAGAAAACATCCCCTGATCAGTTCAGATTCTCTAATCTCTGGTCATTCGTGTGGAGGACTTGCTTACGTACAAGTCACTCCTTTTCACATCCACCACACACATTCCGTTTGCTTTCACTACTGGATCTGAGAACATCTCAGAGAAAGAATATTCAGCAAACAACAACTATGAACTAGTAAACCTCCTTCCACGTCTTGCAAACGTGGGGGGACCCCGCGACCTGCGTTAGGCAAGGTTGAACCCTTCAACCTTTTTGCCTAACCAACTCAGCTACTATCTTTGGTCTAGTGTTTGTTGCATCAACACTAACCATACACAAGACAATGAAATTGGTTACCCGATTACTTTGCTTTTGATATATCTATCACAAAGATAATACAATAAATATTATATGAATAAAAAACCTACTAAAAACGAATATCACAATGCGACGCGAACATCCTGCTAGTATAATTATATGGACTTTCACGTCGAACAATCAATTTATTTCGGGTAGGCTTTCATGAGGAATCTTGAATTTAAAATCTTTGGGCCACTTGTTTGTCAACAATTGATCCATGGAAAACGTTTTTGGTCTTATAAATTTGTATTTTTGTCTATGTGAAATGGTTTAACTTGTGCCTTTATCTTATTATTTTAGATTTTTGATTAACAATTAAAACATTTTATTTAGAGTATAAACCGAGTCAACTAATACGGTATTTTTTTTAGAAAAATATAATCTTTTCATTATATCATTAGATTACAGTCTCGTGTATTACACAATTTGAATAATGAAAACTATTTGTTTACACAACAAAATAATACAAGTAGATGTACCTGATAATCTCCTCACAAACTTGCAATGTTTTGCTCATAATAATCAATACCCAACCTGTCTTTAAAATGCTTAATCATTAATTTTTTAGGAAGCTTTGTACTTATTTTTACATCATGTAGTTAAACACTTGAAACATATTTTTATAACCCTTATGTTTGATTAGACTCCTAATTTTCCAACTCCCTCACTATTTTCAACTAATACTATCAAATAATGTTATGGAGAAATCAATTTGAAATCAACTTCTTAAACATCATTCTTTTTTATAAAAAGATCTTATAAAAAATTTAAAACGTATTATAAATTTTAAAGTTTGTAAGGGTATATATAAAATTAATCCTTATAGATATAGATACTAGATAATTATATAAAATAAATACACTGGTTTATCATATAGAAAATATATTATCCATACCATTAGCCTTGGTGACACTTCAAAATGACAATTGACAAGAACAAATTAGGTGAAACAAAACATAGGCAGAAGACAACCATTTTACGTGTCCTTGTTAATTATTGGCCTATAAATATGTTGATAAATTCATTATTTTTCCATGCATTTGAATCAATTTGTTGTTCAAAAATTCCAAAAATGATGTTGTCTAATGAATCTTTATCAGCCCCCACATCATCGACTACTTGTTTTGAAAATGGTAGCTACACAGTGGAAAAGAAAAGTGTACCGAAATCTTCGAGTTCTGATACACCAAACCCACCTTTGTACATTGTTTACCCTACCGAAAAAGGGACTTATCCCGTTATACTCTTTCTTCATGGCTTTTCGATCCCTAATACTTCATATAGCAGCCTCTTTGAGTTTATCGCCTCTCATGGTTACATTATCGTTGCTCCCGGTCAAACTTTGGTAATTTCTTTCTCTTTATATGTTTAATTGTGATGAATTTGAGCCATATAGCATATAAACCATCATATTACAGGGATTATGGCGTGAAAATTCGTACCCATAAATAATTTTATTATTGTCTTGTTTATTATAGTTTGGGCTATTTAAGGGTCTATTTGTAGCTTCTGCTATTGGTGATGTGGACGATGCGGCTCTAACATCCAACTGGATAAACAAAAACCAAGGCGAAAACCTCCAACGTGAACTCCCAAGTGATGTATCACCAGATCTTGAAAATGTAGCCCTAGCCGGCCATAGCAAAGGAGGGAAAGCAGCATTTGCATTAGCGTTAGGTCACGCTTATACAAGCCTTAAATTCAAGGCTCTTATTGGTTTAGATCCTGTGGAAGGACCAAATACAGCCAACAGGATCGAACCCAAAATCTTAAACTATATACCCCAAAATTTCAACATACCCTTGCCTATAGCCTTAATTGGGACAGGCTTGGGTGATGATGGGCGTTGCGGGTTTTTCCCACCTGCAGCCCCTTGGGGATGTAACCATCCTTTTTTCTTTAATGAGTGCAAACCCCCCGTGTGTTATTTTGTAGCCAAGGACTTTGGTCATATGGACATGGTTGATGATTGGTTGGCTTGGTTGTCGGGTATGTTTGTAAGCAAGACTGGGAAGGGTTCATATGCGGATATGAGAAGAGCTTGCGGAGGCATTTTTGTTGCCTTTCTCAAGACTTATATGTTTGATGATGCCGAAGATCTTTCCACCATAGTTGATTCACCTAGTTCTGTTGTTCCCGTTAAGCTCAATCCAGTTTTATGGCTTCAATCGTGAAACCTTTAGTTTTTAAAATAATGTAATTATGTCACTTAAGACGTGTTTACTGTTCTCTACTGTTAAAACCTTTTGTTCAAAGCTTTATAATAAACAAATTGTACACCAAGAAAAATATAAATATGTTTACGTTCACCTCCAACCTTTGCGTAATAATGCAATATAGTTGATATGAACTTTTGGATTTAAATTTGAAAAATTTAATTTTAAAAGGTTAAGTTCAATTATTAAAAATAGTACATAGTTAAGTTCAATTATTAAAAATAGTACACAAAGTGTTGCTAATGCTTTAAACTCTAAAAAGTAGCAATTTTTTGTTTGTGTTACATCTTTTTAGTAATATCAGAGATTATTATGTTAGCTTGAGACGTGACACCATGGTCATGTATCCTATGAAGCATGGAGACGGCTTGGAGTCATGAGGACCTGTCCAGGGACTGTTTGGGGACAGAAACGCCATGGGGATGTCCCCGAAACGTTTCCGGGAATATGGGGACAACATCGAAATGCTTCCGGGAAAGTGGGGACGAGAGTTCAACATTTTGGGACATTTCATAAAGAGAAAGAGTGAGTGACGACAGTTCGACGTTTCGGGGACCTCCATCATATATATATATATAGATAGATAGAGAGAGAGAGAGAGAGACGAGGTGTGTACGTTAAAGGAAGAGAGGGGGACATTTTGTGGGTGGCGGCTGTTTTGATTGTGGTATATTGCGGTTTCTTGTGTGGATAAGGTTTTTGTGATTTGAAATATTGGGACAAAAAGCTGAGCTTAAAAATCGTTTTTGTGATTTGAAATATTGGGACGAAAAGGGTTTTGTGATTTGATTGTGGAATATTTTTAATTTTTTCTGCCGTACTTTTACCGTACCCGTATCTTGGATTTTTGAGTTTTGTCATTCCCCTCCGCACACGTTCCCAAGGAGTATTCTTCAAGATATTCTCTCTAAATGGTACAGATTACCGCTTGAAATCTTTTATTTAACACATTAGATATCAACAAATACGCCTCCATAATATTGCTAGGGATAATCGCCACATTTTATCCCTCATGTTGGTAGGTATCCCCACTACAACTTCTCGCTAATCATAATAGAAATCGCAACTATAACTTCCATTTTGGATGACAGAGATCAACGACTAAAACTTATCTCTATGATAGCATAAATCGTCAACTATAAACAAGTGTTTGAGAATTTTCCAACGAGCTCACACAACCTTACTTCTCTTGATATCTATGATCTTAAATCAACTATATGAAAATTGTAAGCATATTAACATCACTTAAGAATGTGTGTAGAACCTTATATTTTTATGTTTAAAGTTTGAGTTGGTATTTAAAGAGGGAGAAAGATGACAGTTGAAGTTCTAAAATTATTTTGGGCTTAGCCCATTCATGTTCTTAGCGTACGATATCTAAGCCCAAAATAATTTTTTTACAGCCCACTATGGTTGACCTGAACAACGGGCTTCTTAGAAGTTGGAACTAGGAGGTGTACATTTCGATTTTTATTTTTTATTTTTTTGGCCAAACCAGTTTGGGTTGGTCAAATTTGGTCAAGATTAGTTTGAGGACAAACAGGTTATATAGAAAATAATTGAACCATATCTAAATCTATTGGAGTTGGTTGAAACCGGTTCAACCGCTTAGGCCCAATCTAGTACCACAAACCTACGGGTTCGGGTTGAAACTGGTTTCATTGATGAAATATCGAATCGGTATACCAACCTGTGGGTTGGGTCGGTTGACACCAGTTTGGTTCAAACCCGTTTTTCATGTGGTACCCAGAGCCGGCCCTTAAGGAGGGCGGGGAGGACAACCGAACAGGGCCTATGATTTCGTAGGGCACACAATTTTTTAAAAAAAAAATCCGATATTATATACGTAAAAAAATTTTTAATAGGGTATAACCAAAAAATATTAACATAGGTCCACTTAAAAATAATCATATTGTTTAAACTATTTAGCCCATTAGGTTAATGAGCCCAATACCCAAATATTTTCTAAAAACTAATAAAAAAAAAGAATTTTGGGCGGCCCTAAGGGCACGCTTTTTCGAGCTCGAACAGGGTACATGAATTCTAGGGCCGGCCCTGGTGGTACCGTGTCAGGAAAGGAATCGACTTAGAAATTCAAACTGGTATATTTTTATACCCCTAGTTGGAACCCTAGAAAAAATGTAATGGTGAAGAAACTGTATCCTTATTAAATGGCAACCAAAACACATTATCCAAATTAATCACTATTTTTTTTTGTTTTAGATTATACCTATTTATATACGATAAATAAATGCACTTTTTTGTTTATCGAATAAAAAATAATATTTTTTTTATTTGAACAGCTTCTACATGTTTTTATACTTTATATGTAAAAGCTTTCAAAATGTATATATATTATGTGTATGTGTGTGAACTTAATGTAAAAATGTTTTTTACGAGTCTTTTACATGTAAAAATAATGGTTTCCCATTCCTATTTTTTATGGTTTTCCAATTAACCTCTCCGTATAGTATTATATAGATATAATTATTAAATTATTTTATAACTCGTTATAGAAATGACAAACCCTATTATCGCTTTATCGGCTAAGTTGTGCGTCGGGGAGGCACCATTGCCTCCACGTCACAATCGTCATTCTAGTTATTTCAAATTATTCCGTTGCGGGGAGACAGATGGGGGCGCCAATGAGGCTTCCGCCATTAGAATGGTCAACACCAAAGGCAAAGGGGTGGGGTCAACGGGGTGCTGCAACCAATCGGGTTTTTTTCTTTAATTTATTTTGTAGTTATTCCACCACGCCTATTATTGAGTGGTTTAGTTATTGTCATTACGCCTACGCGACGCTAAGATGACAATACTTTGTGTTAGTTATTGAGTAGGAGTGTTGTTCCACAACACATAGTGTTATGCGTTTACATATCAAGCACTGAAATCATGTAAGATATTTAAAGTCAAAGGTATATACACCAAGAATCAATTAGTTATGTGACTTGATTAGAGATAAAGAACGAGTATATTCAAACAATGCATAAGATTAAAAAAAAAACAGAGAGTATTATAGTTGAAGTTCAAGTTTATAAATCTTCAAGTTCAACAAATAAAAGTGTGTTCTACAATGTATATCCAAATATATACATGAGTGGCTTAGCAAATCGTTTGGTGTGGGGGGGGGGGGGGTAAATGTAGCGTGTTGGCATACATACATGATAAGTCTCGTATATATTTAATAACATTTAAGACGTACATGTGCTTCAAGTTAAAATGTTGCATTAATGCTGTAACATCTTACATAAATCTTACATCGGACATGGACGACATATGTGGGGCTTGACCAATCTCAAATACTTACCGGAAAGTATCCACCAGAGTGATAACTATCATTTTTCGTTAACACACGCTAAAAACGCCAAACATAAAATATCTATATTCCTCACAAGTATGATATAATGTCATTCTCTCCCGCATGTAATGTTCTATTCATCACAAAAGCGACATGTATATTAAATTACAACAACCCTAGCAATCTTTGCTTGAAAGATGGTAAACTTGTGGTGTGGATGCTTTAATATCGTTCATTAACATAGATGGAAAATTGTCATTTCATGACTAAATTTTATCACATAAGTTGTTACTAGATATCTTAGATATAGAGTTTTATGCACGAGGGTAGCATATGATGAACACTAGTTGACAAAATTTTGTCTCCTTAACATGGTCCTAGAACCTTAAATATTGCCATGTGTAGCATTAAAATACTTGGAGTATATGATATAAGACCAATAACGTTGTACCATTCATGGACCATCAAGATGAAAAAATGTAATGTCAAATCACTTCTTTTTTTTTTCCTTTGAAGAAGTTTCAAAATTTATTCTTGTAATAAGTTCTATAACAAATTTTTCTTTTAAAGGTTAACTAGTTAAATTTCCGCCCGCGCGTTACGGCGGGGACCCAATGACTGCAAAACGCGTGTCAGTAACGGCAAACAGATACCGAATATCAAAACATTAATAAAAATATCGTGAAAAGGATAGTCAATCCGTCCTAAAAAAAGCGATTTTAAATAACCTAATATATAATAATAGGACCCACACGTCCTACACGTTGGAAATTCGGTTGTTTTCAGTTCAGTTATTACGGTGCTAACACGTTAAAATATGGATGAGCTCGGTACCGGTAACGGCACCGAAAGTATCGATCCGGAAAATCATTGAAATTAGGTACCGACACCGAAAATGCTCGATACAATAGGATATGGCATTTGAAGGTAAAAATCAATAAATATAGGTATGGTGCTAGACCGGTGTAGAACCGAAAGTAACGATTCTGAAAACGCCAAAAGGTGGGTACCAAATTGGTACCAAGAATGATTTGGTATAGTAAATTTGGTACCGATACGATACCGGTTTAATTACAGGATTTGATATGATTTGCTCATCAATAATCTAAATATCCAAGTTAATTTGCATGCTACAATTCATTCATTACGTAAAAAGACAAAAAATAAAGCAAAATAAATTGTTGTGTATATAAAACCTCATTCAAACGAAATACAGTTTACTTACTGTGTGTATGAAAAGTAATCTAAACTGTGTAATTACTTGCATTGGTACGTTGCTACATGATTTGATGAGCTCGGTACCAACCGGTACCGAAAATACCGTTACCGAAATCCCCAAAAGTGGGTACCGGTACCGAATAAACCTGGTACAATACGACTTGATACGGTCGGTAAGGGTACGACACCGGTATTTGAGGGTAAAACCCGATGAATACCGGTGCCGAACGGATACCGAAAATACACTCAGTTTGGTAAATTTGATACCGGTACCCGATACTATTTATTCATATCTATTTTTATTATTATTCATTCATTTCTCTTTATAATATTTATTTATTTGTTACTGTTCATTTACTTCCCTTATTAATATATAGGTCAATGTAAAACTACATGACCAAATTGTTTTTTTAACGGCCAAATAAATCATTGGATAAACATTTTGGGTTGTCCTCAATCAAGCAAATGCATCATCTCCTCCACAACGGTTAGAGTTGGATGCATACCCGAGCCACCAAGCCACCAGTTCCGAGTAAAACCCGCCCGCCCCAAGGCCCACTGTAGTTAATTCGGTTTGGCTCAGTTTCGAACTGGTGACCTCAAAAACTTCGTTGGCACCGCCAATGTCTTTCAAAGTGATGCTGGTGAGAGTTGAACTTGGGATCTCACAGAGAGAAAGCAAGTAACTAACCACTAAACCAACTTGTCACAACACTACCTGACTATATTTACTTGGAACCAATTCTAAATATCTAACTGAAATCTTTACCAAATAAGCAAAATGTATCATATCATACCCATTACATTTTCTTAGTACTACAAAATTTGGAAACCACATAAAAGTTTATCTTGTCTAAATTAAAAACATACACATTACATTTTCTTAAAACTACAAAATTTGGAAACCACATAAAAGTTTATCTTGTCTAAATTAAAAACATACCCATTACATTTTCTTCAAACTACAAAATTTGGAAACCTCCAATGAACTTGTGGTCCAGTGGTGGAAAGTGCTTGAGTTCTTAAATGAGGCTCAGGTTCGATTCCCATTAACTGCAAGTGAGGTGGTAAGGTTTACCCACCTTGGTGGGGTTCCTGACCGGAGTCATGGATTTGAGGCTAGCAGTCGGGATTAAGTTTCCACGATGTGCGAGGAAGGGCTCTGCACTGCACTCCCCGTCATTCGAACTTGGATGGCTGTGCTTCCAATAAAAAAGGTTGAAGCGCCGATAGTGAGTTTCCAATCGATCTACACCTTTTTCAAAAAAAAAAAAAAATTGGAAACCACATAAAAGTTTATCTTGGCTGAATTAAAAACTAATGATGATTTGGACCCACAACTCTTTATGGAGATGATATTAAACCCAATTGACTATGCTATCTCGAGCTACATATGAATTTATCTCCATAGCCCCTTTATATCATACTACTGGCATTTAATTAAACGTGTCTCATTTATAGCAACAAGTAATGAACGCAAACTTTTCAAATACCTTAATCTCACGTTTATCTTACATTTGTAAAGATTTGAACCCACAAGTTTACATTTGTAAGAGAAGACACCATACCACTAGACCAATGGGTCATGAGTCTACGTAGTTTTTCTTAATATAAAAAACTTGGACGGAAATCTTACAACAAAACTTGTTCTTAAATTAGCGAATTACATAAGAATTTCTATCAGCAAATAGTTCCTTATTAATATAAAGAACTTGGAAGAAAATCTTACAAGAAAACTTGTTCTAAAATAGCGAATTACATAAGAATTTCTATTCCTTATATACGGAGGAGTTAAACATGTAAGTAACTGTTTAGTGCTATATTCTTATTTTGTTTTGTTTTGTTTTTTTTTTTTTTTTTAACTAGACACCATAAAATAGAGAATCTGTAGAGTGAATCACATTTTTTTTATCTATTTATGTATGTAGCTATCTTCATGATGGCTTAGGTAAGAAGTTATTGTTCGAAATTCATATTTAACATAACTTGTAAGTTGTAGTAACCTTGGGTTACTTGTGTGTTAGGGATGATAATGGGTTTTAAGTAATTCTGGTCATATACCCGATTATAGTCAAGTACACACTACACAATACCATCGGGTTTGTGGGTATACTTGTTTATAATCTTATGTTTTAAAATGTATTTGTTGGGGTGCCCATGATTTGAAACCTGATTTTAAACTCACTACAAAAACCAATTTGAAATATTATATACTCAACAAGTATACTTCTATATTTTTTTATTTCAAGTTTCTAAAAAATTCAATATATTTTTAAAATTTATACATAATATTCATATAATCAAATACATGGTTTCAAGTAAGTGGTGGGTATTGCTTAATCCCATACAAGTCTAGAAACTAGAAACATAAAACTTTTAAAACTAATCTCAAACCCGAATATTTTTCCTAATGTTGTTTTTGAATTGGTTTTCCCGTCACTTTCGGAAAATTTCCATCCCTTGCATGTCTCACATGTCATGATTTAGATCTAAAAAGTGATATGTTTGAACAACTTCATCTATGAGGATTTTGAACTTAAGGATTAACATGTTTTTATTTTGGGAAGTTACTCTTTAAGCTTGTACATTCATAAATACTTTTGTCAACAAGTTTACCCGTCAAATATGAAGGCTCGTATAAGGTATGGTATAAGTCCTGTATTGATACTAGTACTAAAGGTACCGATACCGAGTTTTTGAAAATATGTACGGTACTGGTACTTGCTATAAAATGTCCATCTATATATGGTATTGGTACCGTATTGATACAGAAAATACAAATACCAAATTTCTAGAAAAGTGGGTTACCGAATACCGCACCTAATCTATCGGTGCGCGGTATCGATACCTATCCCTACTACTAGTATGCCCTCTTACCTTTCTTAAAAAGTTTGTTGAAGGTTTTTTTATCGACTGATCTTTTTTAAACTTTTCCACTAAATTATAAAATAAAAATACATAGTTTCAAGAGTTAATTGCTCGGATGGTCCCTGTTACGTTTTTTCACGTTTAGTCCCCACATTTTGAAAATAGCGTGTATGCTCCCTATGGTTTGTCATTTTGTTACTCGGATAGTCCCCCAACATTTACTCTAGGGACTATCCGAGTAACAAAATGACAAACCATAGAGAGCATACCTGCTATTTTCAAACTAACTGACATCTACTCAGGAACTATCCGAGTAACAAAATGACAAACCAGATGAAGCATACTTGCTATTTTCAACAGGTGGGGACTAAACGTGAAAAAAGTTGAAACCACATGAACCATCCGAGCAATTAACTCTAGTTTCAAACATACAAAGAATAAAAAGCTAAATACATACGATGCGGTTCAGGAAACATAAATATAAAAGCTGATTTAATAAGCATGGTGCATTTATCAAAAACTAAAAATAATTAAAGTTGATTTTACAAAAAGCTTGTACTAAAAAAATATCATAAAAGAGTGAAAGTTGATTTGATAAAATATTATATAAAAAACTATTGATTCGATAGTAGGGCTGTAAACGAACCGAACGTTCAGCGAACAGTTCTGAATTGTTCGTCAGGAAGTTCATTTCGTTCGTTTAGTTAATGAACGAACACAAACAAGATATTTCGTTCGATTAACTAAAATTAACTAAAAGAACGAACACGAATAAAGGTCTTGTTCGTTCGACAACGTTCGGTAATATGTTCGACGTTCACTCATAATTACATGTTAATTTGTTTAAAGTTTTTAATGTTTTTTTAAACAATGACTTTCTTTTTGAGTGACCCAATGTCACACCGCCTAAATGGCGACCCTAGCCAAGATCTGCCCAGACTACGTTGTCTTAACCGGGCCCGCACTGGGTTGGTCAGACTTGGTTACGGCGTTCCCCCGAAAACCGTACTGCCACCACACGAGATGCCTCGCTGAGTAAGAGTCGGATGAAAACTGGGGTGCGGCTCAGGATCGAACCCCCCTCTGTGGGTTTGTCACCATCATTGCCCTATATCCACTCCAATATGATACAAGTGGAAATTGAACTTGAGTCTCTATTGGAAAACCCAAGTCTCCTACCACTAGGCCACAAGTGGGGGGGATTTAGGTGCTGTTTGTTTTTTCAGAGGTAAAACGTATATAGTCTGCGGACCACATCTGCAGACATCTGTAGCAGAAAAGGTGGACCAAACCTCTGCAGTTTGCAAGAAAAAGACTGTTTGTTTTTTTAACATCTATATTGAAATAATCAGAATTCTTTAACAATTAACATATTACAATCAGAATTCTTTAAGAATTCATAACATTAAACAAAAAAAAAAACAATTTTTGGAATAACGAAACATATTATAATCAGATATATACTCTATTAGTTTCAATTTCTCTGGTGAACCAACCCTCGAAATGAACAAATGGTCTGAGGTGAATCAACCTCACAGCACAAACCGTTAAGAACAACAATCATAAAGCTCACCAAGGATACGATCGGAACAACCGTCAAAACCAACCGTCCAACCACCTACAACCATAGCAAAAAAAATAAAAAAGATTGAATTTAAGTGGTCAGAAGATCAATCGGAACAGATTTCACTTACCTGACTTGTCTAGGGTGGTCAATCTACATAGATCTAAGACTTACAAGCCTTGATCGTTAATCGGAGTCTCGCACGGAACCGATGGCTGTGGAGGCTGGCGGAGATGACGGTGACGATGGCTGTGGAGGCTGGCGGAGATGACGGTGGTTGTGGGGAGGGAGAGAGGTGACGGCGGCTGTGGAGGGTGGCCGAGACGATGGGGGCTGTGGAGGTGGTGGTGGCGGAGGCGGAGGAAGTGGAGGTGGTGGCGGAGGAGGTGGATGTGTCGACGTTGTGGAGGTGGTGGCACTGTGTAGGTGGCGGAGGTGGGATGAGGAGTGGTGGAGGAGAGGTTGGAGGAGAAGGAGTTGTGTCTGTGTGTGTGATGTTAGGGAAAAAGAAAGGAAGAAGAGGTGAGAAGACCCATTCCCATGTTTGCACCAAAAAAGAAGAGGTCAGACAGACCCTTTTTAAGTGAAATGTCTTGTAGAAAACAAACAGTATTCAGATCCAAAGGTGTGTGTGCAGTGGCGGAATTAGAACATCAACTCAGGGATACCTCAAAAAAAAAAAAATTACCGTGCAATCATACAATATTAAAAAAACGACAATAAATAAATAAAGTAAAACAAATACTTAATAGACATAGTTTAACAACGGAAAAATAAAAGTATAAACATACAATCTTCAAAGGTTGTGCTATTATTTAGTTATTTGGGCTTATTATTTAGTTTCTAATTAGGCTTATTATTGGTTTGTATCATCATCACCAACTGGGCTTATCATTGGTTCGTAAAAAAAATTTGAGGGGTGTCCTCGTAGTTGTTTAGATGTGTCCTTTGTATAAAAATCGAAAAAAGTATAAATTTTTAAACTACCGGTAAAAAGTTGAGCCGTAGCCCGGGCTACGCCTGGATATAAGCCAGGTCCGCCCCTGTGTGTGTGGTCTACGCGGCGCAGACAAAAAAGACCAGGAAGTACTTCTTGAAAAAAAACAAACAACACCTTAATTTTTATTTGAGTTAATTACTGTTTTCGTCCCTGAGGTTTGTCAAAAATAACGGTTTCAGTCCATTAGTTTAAAAATTGCGATTTCAGTCCATTAATTTCATTTTCGTAACCATTTCAGTCCACTTTTCAAACGGCGTTTGTTTTATGCAGTTAATGGAAGCACGTGCTTGTCACATGATGGGCAATTTGGTCATTTCCATTCCAATTCTCGCAAACCCAGTTGTATTAAACACCACCTACCCCTTATTCATCCAAACCCGTGACAAGCACGTGCTTCCATTAACTGCATAAAACAAACGCCGTTTGAAAAGTGGACTGAAATGGTTACGAAAACGAAACTAATGGACTGAAATCGCAATTTTTAAACTAATGGACTGAAACCGTTATTTTTGACAAACCTCAGGGACGAAAACAGTCATTCTCTCTTTTTATTTAATATTTTTCATATTCCCTTTTTAAGTTTTTTTTCCTTCCATTGTTTTTTACTTTCCCCCCTAAACATTAATTAATAACTATATTTGAAAATTGTAAAATGTAAACCATTATTTTAACATATGAAAAAGTTGGACACTAAAGACATTTTTGAGGATATGTGTAAGTAACTTTAGATAATTATGTCTTAAATTAGCTAAACTTGATTTATCGTATGATGCCTGTAGTAGTTTTATTGTGTCTTGAATTCTTGATTTATCATTTAATTGTTGTATTTGACTATTTGTGTCAGATGTTTAAGGTTAATGGTGTTTTTTTCTTTAATTTCAAGTTTAATGTTCGTTTGTGTTCGTGACCAGTGTTCACGAACTGTTCGCGAACAACTGAAATTCCTCAACAAACGAACACAAACATAAACTTCTCTTTGACATGTGTTCACGAACAGTTCGTATAATCGACAAGTGATTTCATATATTAATCATCTAAGGTTCATATAATAACATGATGAAATAAAAATCGATCGGGCATCAACAATCTCAAAAACAAAATCGGGCAAAAACTTTCACTCAGTTCAACGATGATTTTAAAACGTACACAAAGCTCAGAGATTTTGAAGTAAATATAAAGATACAATAATCGCTATTTAACATTATTAAGTTAACAAACATATGAAGTGTTTATAAATAACTAAACTTTTATAGAACAAAGTGTTTAAGAATATTTAGTCAAAGATTTCTGAAAGGAATTCGAATCACAAACTAAGAAGAAAAAAAGTTGACTTAATTAAATGAGGTAATGGCCTACAATGTGTAAGTTGTAACGAATAAACGTTAAAATAAGTCATGGGCATGTGGCCATCCTTCTACTTTTCCAAGTCAAACCAACTATTTTTCGTTGATGTTCTCGAACTAGGGTAAGATAATATCAGATACAAAGTCTCTTAAAAATAAGAAGTCGTAAGAAGGGTATCAAACGGACTCCGATTGACCTTATTCAAGCGGACATTGAATCTGTCTCATCGAACTCTACAATGTAAACTATATGTGTGAAATTGTTTCAACTCTATGTAACATTAAAAACTATGACGATTTTTATATTTTTTACAAGACATCCCACAAAAGGGGTTATCCAATGTCAAGAACGCTATGTAAATCCTTCATGGCGGTGAAGGGTCAAGGACGACACAAGGTTCAATAGCGAATATTCATGGCTACAAAGAAACCACATACGAGAAAAGAAGCAAAACAGACAAATAGGTTTATCGACATGGGTGTTTGTTGACCTTCTTCATCGCAGATGCTATAAAGAAGAATAAATTTATGTTACTATAATAATTAAAACATAAGAAAAATATATTTACTTTTTCTATTAGTTTTAAAATATCAAACTATAAATGACAATACACCGGTTGAACATAACCATAATAATACTCATATTGACAATTATAAGACTTTGTGCAGTCGGGCGCCACCACTATACCAAACTTCAGTGCCCCCTTTTTCGTTTGCAGTAACATGCGTGAGAGACAAGGTAGGCGGGGCCACTTGCAAACCAACAAATCACATTTTTTTTTATTTAATTTAGACAAATTTGATTTAAATAATCTCAACTTTTTTAATTTGGCCAATAATAATCTCAACTCAGTTATTGGCCGAGAGCAATCCGAACTAGTCCACTTTTGGCCGATAATAGTCCGCCGTTAAAAATAACTTAACAGAGTTAATTTTTTTCCGAATTACAAACCGATGTTTTATGGATTTTGATCAGAACGAGGATACGAGTTGATTTATGTAAACTTACCTCGAAACGGTGCTTCAAACGGCTTGATTTTTGTTAATTTAAAGTTTAAACACCCGAATTGAAGCACCATTTTCGTCGTTTAGGGCAGTATTTCGAGCTAAATTTTACATCACTCAACTCGTATCCTCGTTCTAATCAAAATCCCTAAAACATCAGTTTGTAATTCGGAAAAAAACTTAACTCCGTTAAGCTATATTTAACGCAGACTATTATCGGCTAAAAGTAGACCAACTCAGATTATTATCGGCCAATAACTGAGTTGAGATTATCATCGGCCAAATTAAGAAAGTCGAGATTATTTAAATCCAATTTACCTTTAAATTATAGCTAAAACCATTACACTCACGTAAAAAGTGATTCAGTTAAAACTCCACTCTCTACGTATCACTGTAAGACCATGCGTAGTGGTATAACACTATAATGCCCCCACCATGGGGCGTTTTGCGCCATGTGGCGTCCTAGTCAGCAAGGGGGCATTATAGCAAAAGTGGTGTAGTGGTATAATGCCCCATAATGCCCCATTCAATCATTTTACAATCATTTCACAATTATTTTTTTTTAAATTTAAAACATAAAATAACATTCATTAATTTAAAAAAATTACATTACTTGAAAAAAAAAAAACTAAAGAAAAAACCGAAAGTAAAAAAAAAAAGCTGAAAATAAAAAAAAAACAGAAAAATAACTGAAAAAAATAAAAAAAAAACATAAAAAAATAATATGATCTAGAGTCCATATTTTTCTTTAATTTTTTGGCGACGCATTTGCGCAAGGATCAACGCATCGCCTTGTAGGTGGTCGATAGGTTTGGACAAAAACTCGATGTCCTTTTCCATTTGCCTCGCCTCTTGCATCTCGTTAATTTTTTTTGTTTCGGCCATTCGTTCCTTCATAATTTCATAACGTTGGTGGCCGAGATCTCGAATGTCTTGGAGACGACGGTTCATCTCCTCGAAATCATCCTTTAACTCGAGATCGGAAGACGACTCGAGCGTTTTTTTCCCGGCTCCCTTTCTTCTACCGGCGGGTCGGGCCAACTCTTCTTGAATGCCCTCGTCCACCGCCTCGTTTAAATCAACATTGCGGGCATCCGATGTCGGAGTTGACGGGTCAACGGAGGATGATGTTTTTGACCTTTTAGCCCGACGTCTACTACTAGACGTCATTGGGTTAACTACCGCCCACTTTGGACTTTTTCGAAGTAGCTCCCAACACTTGTAGTACGCGAAAGGGCCTTTTGTCCTGTCGAACTCCTCCAAACTCTTCGTTAAAACCCCCACGTCACCTTCACCACTCGGGCGATTATCGTAGTTACGTTGGAAGACTTCTTGAAACGCATGACACTTGTTGTTTATGTCGGTCCATTTGCTAGAAATCGAGTCTTTGTCCCGATGTTCGCCTTGACCCCACGTGCTAAAGAAGAGTGCACGAACCCTATCCCAAAAAACCGGACCCGTTTGAAAGTTTGCTACAAAAAAAAAAAAAAATAATAAGTTGTTTGTTAAAAAATAAAATAACAAAGTAAGTAAAATAATATTTATATAAAATATTTACCCGTCTCTTCGTCCTCCGAAATGTCGACATACGCCCGAGTCAACGTGTATTCCTCTTCCTTCGTCCATTTGATTATATTTTTTGTACGCCTCGGTGCGTCCTTATCCTTCTTCTTATGCGACCTTTTGCCGCGTTTCGATGTTTCTTGCACCGGTTCGGGTTGCGTCTCCGGTACGACTTCCACATCGGGTTCGGCTTCGGGTTGTGACGGTTGAGACCCGCCGGCTTGACCATAGCCGAAAGTTGGAGGAACAAACGGAGGGGC
This sequence comes from Helianthus annuus, assembly GCF_002127325.2. NCBI lineage: Eukaryota > Viridiplantae > Streptophyta > Magnoliopsida > Asterales > Asteraceae > Helianthus > Helianthus annuus. Next base: position 8,524,985 of record NC_035433.2, read on the forward strand.
GCCACTTAAGTAAGCCGCGTAAGTTAAAAAGCTCGGGTCCATGTCTTGAAGGTTGAATGGCGTTTGCGGTTGGGTTGTGTTCGGGTTTGCGGGTCTAGCGGGGACACCAAAAGGAGGGCGGAAAGGATGCATGGTTGTATAAAAATAAGAAGAAAGTGGGTTTTTTTTTATAAAAGTTGGAAGAAAGTGGGAGAGTTTGTGAAGTTTTGTATAAAAAATGGTGTGAATGTGAGTTAAATATATATAGTGGGAATTATTTAAAATAAAAAAAAAATAATAAAGAAAGTTACCGTTAGAAGCAACGGTCGAAAGATGGTGGCCCCCACAATTTTCAGCGTTATTTTTAAAACGCCGGTGCACTTTTTTTTCGAAAATAACGCCTCATAACGCCCCCTGTAATGGGGGGTGGGGCGTTATAGGGCGTTTTCGGGCAAAAATTTTTTAAAAAAACGCCCCATTACGCATGGTCTAACAATGACGTGTAGCTAAAGCTTAAAACCAGTGTTTTGAAAACCAGACCAAATCTGTCGAACCACGAACCGAAGGTCTAGCTGGTAACGTTCAGACTAGTGTTTCTAGTCTGACCCGTTTTGAGTGAAACAGGCCAGCCGGACTAGAAAACCGGGGGTTGAACCGGAAATTAATTAATTATTTTATTATTTTTATAATAGAGAAAGTACTACGTGGCAGTATGGGGTGGCAAGTTGCAGCCTTCCCATTGGACAACCACTTCCCTTAAAAGCCAACGCGCCTCCACTCTTTGTCCCAAACTCACACGACACACACACTACTCACTCTTCCCCCAAATTCCAATTTTATTACCCTAATTCCGTCGATTACGCCACCATGTCAACGGAGGAGCCACCGTCCTCCACCACCGCCACGTCAGCACTCGACAAACCTCTCCACCTCCTCACCGAAGACGACATTTCTCAACTCACGCGCGAAGACTGCCGCCGCTTCCTCAAACAAAAAGGTTTCGTTTCGTTTCGTTTCATCTAAATTGAAATGAAAATTGTAATTGAAATGGAAATCGGAATTCTAATTGTAAGTTCTGGATGATTTGTAGGGATGAGACGACCTTCGTGGAACAAATCACAGGCGATCCAGCAAGTAATCATGCTGAAAGCACTGCTGGAACCGTCGCCGGACACCGATGACGGTGGCCGGAAACCGTACATTACTTCACGCCAGCAACAAACCCTAGCCACTCGTGTACATCATTATCTTTACTTTTATTATTATATATTATTATTATTGTTATCTTTAATTAGGAAATACTTATATTGCTAATATAATATTTGTTAACTACTGTTAACAAAGTTAGTAACACGCTTACACTTTATTATATGCTTTTGGATAATATATTATTATTATTGATTATGCTTTTTGTATATTATTAGTTATTATTATTATTACTACTGTGTTGCTACCTGCTAAGTTTGAAAGGTTGTGTGAAAATGTGGAATGTAGGACCAAAAAGGAACAAGTGCAGATACGGAGATCTCGCTTTCAGCGGAAGAATCAGTAGCTGGTCACCGTAGTAATGATACGGAGAAGGGGGATGTTTTGGGGGATAATGATTCCGCTGCTCCTACTGGGTAACGGTTTTCTTAGATAATGTTGTGGATATCATGTGTAATGATCATAGTTGTCAATAGCGATTGCTACCCTCGCTATAGCAAATAACGTAGCGTATAGGTCTAGTCTCGCTATAGCCTCTGTAGCGATGGTAGCGAACTTTAACTTTTTTTTTTTGCTTTTTTAAAAAAATATAAATAGAAATTAAATATAGCTATAGAATAGCTGGATTTTAGGTTTTTGTTAGACAAACATGTAAAATAGCGTATATACCAGGGTATTTTGATATAATATACGCATAAAGTTTTTTATTTTTTTTCTAGTGTATCGCTATATAAAAAATAGCCGCCCGCTATTTATTGCTATTCGCTATGTTGCATATAAGTACCTTATCGCTATTTGTCGTTATTCGCCAACTATGGTAATGATTATAGATGTTTCTTGGATGTGAGTTTGAATTGAGAGCAAAGGTGGTTTAAGTGGATTTGGTTGAGTTGCATCATTACATTTTCTTGAAATGAGTTGGTTTAATTTATATTGAGTACTTTGGTGGATGGTGTATAATGGATGTGGGTCTACCTGTTATATAGGTGGGATGAGGGTTATGCATACAATGATGAGACTTGTATTGTTTATAGTGTTATGTGGTCTTCTTTATCCATTCTTGATAGTTGGTTGGTCTTATGAACGCAGAACGCTATAGAAATCGGAAAGTTAATTTAATTTAGATCGGGAATCATTTAGATTCGACCCTGTTCTTATTTTCTTTATTGTTTTTACAAGAGTGCAAGATGTGGCATTAAAGTTTTTGCATAGGATAATCACCGTCTTGTGTTTAGCTTCTTATTTGCAATGAAAGTACAGAATCTCACACAACAAGCTTTTTAAGTTTTGACTAACCATATAACGGTTTTTTAAGTCATGTTATGGATATGATGTGTAATGATTACATATGTTTCATGAATGGTACCCTGAATTGAGAACAAAGGCATTTTGTTTTTCAGTCTTATCTTTTTAAGTGGATTTTGGTTGAGCTTAACATCATTACATCCCCTTAGAAATGATTCAGTTGTATAGTTTATGATTTATAATGACTACTTTGGTTCATATATTGTTTTGGTGGATGCTGCATAATGGATGTGGGTCTACCTGTTATATAGTTGAGTGTGGGGTTATGCATACAATGATAAGAGTTGTATTGTTTATAGTGTTATTTGTTTTTCTTTATAGTGTTCTTTGAGGTAAAAGGGCATGTTTGAACAAGTTTGTATCTTAGCCTATACTCTAAGCTTTATAAACAATATTGGTATATCTGTGTGTAGATACTGCTTACAAACCAAATAAAGCAAGCCTGAGTAGTTCTTTAATAGTTAATAAAGCAAAATGGGTATTAGAAAATGTAATTCGGATTTACATATTGTGTATCACATGCATGATACGTATACGAAAAATAAAAGAGATACATACACACATGTAACCTTTTTATTGTGAATCTTTCAGGATTGTTGGTGGGATAGAAGAGAAAAAAGGGCAAATGACAATATTTTATAGCGGCAAGGTGAATGTCTATGATGATGTCCCAGCTGATAAGGTATATGATATATATTGTATACCGACTTCAGTTACTTCTTTTTTTTTAACACAGTGATCTCACTAACTGAACAATTTCAGGCACAGGCACTCTTCCAGCTTGCTGCAAGCCCACTTCAGTTTTCTCAAGAAGACCCACTTGATGGAAAGACGTTACAATCTCCAAGCATCAATGCGGGCCGCGATTTCCCTTCTGTACTCTCGCCAGTCTTGCAGACAGGTTTGTCAATTTATTACTAATGGTATACAATAGTTTAAAGAATTTGGGAACTTAATTTAGGTAATTAAATGGAAGTGTTTACGGGTGTAGTTCATGCATTATTTCTGATCAATATATGTATGCTCTACAGTGAGAATGACGGATAACTATCGACTGCACAAAGAAGAAAACCATATATCGCGTGAAGATAACTCTGGTAACTTTGCAAAATTGCAAATCTTTTATTATGTTCCTCTTTTGCTGTATATGCATCAGAATCATTACTGTATTTTAGTTTTTTTCCTAACGGGTAAAAAAGGTAACATAAACAAATGTGGCTAAATCACCGTAAGTGTATTTAATATGCTTAAAAACTACTAATCATATTATTATCATGGTTGCAAAAGTCGCTAGGCGCTCCCTAGTCGGATTTGAGAGTACTCGGGAAGTAGTCGGCCTGGGCGGAGATTGCTCTGGGAGTAATCGGCCTAGGCGAACAGTACTCGGGCCTCAGCAGCCAACCTTGTAGTGAGTACTCGGAGCCTAGGCGGGACTTTTACTTATAAAACTTATATTGTTATTTTTATCAACAAATAAACATATGTGAATGATACACCTAATGTCTATAGAAAAGGTTTAATGTTTTGGACAAAAAGTGTTTCGGGTCAAGTGGTCAACCTAACTTCTGACCTGAAACAAATATACCTTTTTTGACCCATTACCAATAGGGGTGTAAACGAGCCGGACCGAGCCCGAGCTCGCCTGGGATCGAGCTCGGCTCGTCATGTTTTTTTGAAGCTCGAGCTCGGCTTGGTTCGAGCTTTACTTTTCTCGTGAGGAAAACCCAAAGCTCGAGCTATTTTGAGAACAACCTCAAATGAGCTAAAATCTCGGCTTGAGCTCGTTTCAATATCACTTAAACGAGCCAAAGCTCGGCTCGAGTTCGACTCGCCAATGTTATCATCATTATTATATTATATATAAAAAAATAAATTTTGATCGGGCTCGTTTAGGCTCGCGAGCTTAAACGAGCTTTGTATTTCAGGCTCGAGCTCGGGCTCGATAACAAAACGAGCTCTAATTCAGGCTCGAGCTCGAGCTCGTTAAAGCTTGGCTCGTTCGAGCTTTTTACCGAGCCGATAACGAGTAGCTCTCGAGCCTCTGGGCTTGTTTACACCCCTAATTACCAATCAACCTGGCTTACCCATTTTGCCACTTCTAGTTTTTTTGCCTGATTTGATTAATGAGCTTGTTCTCTATTTAACTTTTATCTTATGTTTTACAATTAATTATATAAGGTGAAGGTTCAGCAAGCAGAAAAGCGTCAGTTCAAAGATACCTAGAGAAAAAGAAAGACAGGTATCTTCGACTATACGTGCAACCACTTCTTTAATTCATCATTTTATTTTTCTCGGTTCTCACTTGTTGTTAGGTGAAGGTTTAAGAGCAAGAGGAAAGCAGGAGCTACCTTAGATGTTTACGCTAACCATCAGATCGGGAACCATAATAACCCGCATGAGCCGTTTAGTAGGAGTGCCACTTGCTCCCCACCGCCAGTCAGACCGCCTAACACCCCTAACCGCTTTAACTAATTTAAGTAATCTATTCAAGAGTTCAAGTCTCTTCCCATCCTTGCTGACAAAAGGTAATGTCGCCATTTTTTATGGGATCTCGCAAATTTTAAATTGAGTATAACGCCATTTTTGTCCCTGAGGTTTGGCCAGTTTTGCGACTTTCGTCCAAAGATATGTTTTTTTGCATCTAGATCCAAAAGGTTTGAAATCTTGCCATTTTCATCTGGCTAGTTAACTCCATCCATTTTTCTCTGTAAAGTCAGGGGTATTTCCATCTTTTTTGTTAACTTAAGGGGCAATTCAGTCTTTTTCAGGGGTATTCGGTCTTTTTACAAAAAGTGAAGAAGACCGAATTGCCCTTTAAGTTGACAAAAATGACTGAAATACCCCTTGTTTAACGGAGAAAAATGGATGGAGTTAACGAGCCGGATGAAAATGGCAAGATATCAAACCTTTTGGATCTAGATGCGAAAAAACATACATTTGGACAAAAGTTGCAAAACTGGCTGGGGACAAAAATGGCATTTTACTCTTTTAAATTCTAGCTAAAAAGAAAACAGGTCAAATTGGTTGAACCAGTTGAGTGATGTCCAAAGTGTGTTTTTATAGCATACAACCTTCTAAATCTTTTTTGTTCAAAAAATTATATCACTGTTGTAATAACGGAGTTTTTGTAATCGTATTTAACCGACTAATTATTTATGAAAAAAAAGTAGTTAAAAATTAGGACAAAAAGTATTCCAGGTCAACCCAAAACTACCCGTCTTGACCCACACAAAAGATATATCTTTTATTTGATGCATATTGCATTCACCATGCCACTTCTTTCAAAATGCCAATCTTGCACATGTTGCTAATCACTCGGATTTAGTTACTTGCAGCATTCTTGAGAACCCACCATATACTCTCCTCGCAAAATTTTAATCCATTGATGTGAAACCTCGTTGATTTGTGCTTTCTTTTAATGCTAACGGGCCAAATGGGTGATTTTGTATAGTTAGCTAAAAAGAAAACAGGACAAATGGGTTGAGCGGGTTCGGCAATGGGTTGAAACGGGTTGGGTTGACCTATACATTTTTCTTTTATCCTTTTTTTCAACTTCATCTATAATATGATTTACAAACAATGTTATAACAATAACAATCTTTTTTTTTATCTTGAGTAATCAGTTTTAGGTCTTTTCATGCATTTCATTTACATGTTGGTTGATTTTCATCTTGTTCAGCTATAATTCAGTAGGCCAATTTACTTACAAGTGGATCGATACCTTTGACTTCGTGCAGGTATGGGCTTGTGGAGGCCCATTCCTTTGAAGATGACGAAGGATGCCAGAAACTTTAAGCATTCATCAAAGGTAAATATGCGACTTGAGATATGGTAGGTATCGATTTCGGTTTTCTAGTTTAGTATTTAGTAGAGTGGTGATTTCCTAGTTTGATGCTTTTGAGGTGCTCTGCTTGCTTTCGTAGTTCTGTCTTGTATGTTTTGCGCATCGGCAATGGTTTTGTAAAAGGTTTGTGTTTGTTTAAGGCATTTGAGAGTAACGAGAGTTATCCGAAGGGTAAATATCTTCGATACTTGTATTCGACTTTGACATGAATTTGTATTTTAGCTTATTAGTCTTTAGTTTTCCAAATTTGCGTTTGGTCTTCGATATTTGTTTTTCTAGGTCGGAAGATCAATGCGAATGTGGAAGATTAGAACATAAAAATGCAAGATGCAAGAGAACATCACACACTTCAACATTATTTGATCACTAAGCAGTTCTTTTTTTTAGAAGTCTTGTAAATGTCAGTTTTTTATTCAAAAAAAAAAACCTTTTTATTAATAGAAAAAGCATGCATTGTGTCGGCCCATGCTAGTTATACACGCGGTTTCGTACTGTCCGATTGGGCGAAGTTTGTTCCTAAAAAAATCAATGTCTTTGGATGGCATGGGGTTCAAGATCGACTCGCAACTCTAAAAGGTCTGAAAAGGAGGGATATTACGGGGTTTGGCGGAGTGCAAAATTTGTGAGAATACGAAGAGGATACGGATCACTTGTTTGTATCTTGCATTGCTCTAGTGAGAGTGTGGCAAAGAGTTAGCGGATGGTGCAAAATATCTCAGATCTATGCCTTTACTAGGAAGGATTTGCTTGAATACCATAAAACTCTGATGGGGTCGGCGAATAAAAAATGTTGGTACAAACGGTCAGCTTTACGACATGTTGTAAGACCACCCGTAGTGGGGCGTGATTTAAAAAAAAAATTAAAAAAAAACGCCCTAAAACGCCCCTCTCCCCACTACACCGGGCGTTATTAGGCGTGATTTTTGAAAAAAAATCGATCTCGGCGTTTTAATTATAGGCAAAAGATCAAATACAAATAATCTTAACATACTAAACATACAAATTGAAGGAGCCAAAAAGACAAGGTGGCATTTTTGTAATTACCACCAACTATCAAAGTTACAACCAAAAATACCTAAAAAAACACAAATTTTTTTTTAACATTTTTTATTAAAAATCGCTACATTTCGTTAGCAAAAAAAAAAAAAAAAATTTTTTTGGCTGCTACTAAAAGTAGCGATTTTTTAATAAAAAATGTTAAAAAAATAAAATAAAATAATTTGTGTGTTTTTTTTTATTTTTTTAGATTTTTTGGGGGTTTAGTTTTTAGCATTTTAGCTTGGGGGGGGGGGGGTAGGTTTTTTTTAGGCTTTTGGGGGTGGGGTGGGGGGGGGGGGGGTTAGGTTTTTTTTAGGTTTTTGGGGGTGTGGGGGGAGGTTAGGTTTTTTTTTAGGTTTTTTTTTGGGGGTGGGGGGGGGGGGGGGTTAGGTTTTTTTAGGTTTTTGGGGGGTGTGGGGGGGGGGGGGGGTTGGGGGGTTTAGGTTTTTTTTGGGGGTGGGGGAGTGGTTAGGTTTTTTTAGGTATATTTGTAGAGTAACTTTGATAGTTATTGATAATTACAAAAATGACACCTTGTCTTTTTGAGTTTTCCTTCAATTTGTATGTTTAGTATGTTAAGATTATTTGTACAAGAAATTTACCCTTTAATTATAACGCTGGAAGTGGTATTGAAGTGGCCAATGGGAGTGGAGGAGACTTTGACCAGCCAATGGGAGTGGATGAGAGTTTAAAAAAATTGGATCTTGTTTTTTTTTTAATGATTAGAAGGGGCATTATTAGGCATTATTCCCACTACGGCACTTTTGCAATAACGCCCCATGCTGACTGGACTGCCACGTGTCGGATAATGCCCCATGGTGGGGGCATTATTCACCACTACACATGGTCTAAACTCCAATTATAATGTTAGTACAAACGGTCATCCTTATGGCATGTTGGGCGATTTTAGGTGATGAATGAAATTGTTGGTTGCTGTTCAAAAAAAAAAAAAAAAAAAAGATTGTAAACTCCAATTATAATGTTGGTACAGACGGTCATCCTTACGGCACGTTGAGCGATTTTGGGTGATTGAATGAAATTGTTGGTTGCTGTTAAAAAAAAACGAGATTATAATCTCCAATTATAAGTAGAAGAAAATGATAAAAAATATATATGTATTGTTGCTTAGTGGAGATGAATATGATCGGGTGGTTCCGCTGGTTCAATGATCCAAATTTACCAGTTCAAAAAAAATTATTGAAAATATTTTGTGTTACGATGTTCTTTTTTATATCTAAAGGGGCAGTTTCGTAAATTCGCTAACATCTCAATGATACAATTACATGTTGACTTTTAAAAGTGTTGGTTATCCATCGATTCGTCATAATTGTTTTGTTAGAGGTAGTTTTTTTTTTTCTTTTCTTTTTTTTTTTTTTGAAAATTAACTTTTATTCACAAGCAACCCTCAACCGAGGGACGCCCAAAACGAAAGAACCAAATTACATCAAATTGAAAGAGCACCAATCTCTCCAAACTATACTTCTGTTCTTAGATCTATTATGGTACCAATGAAAGCCTAAAATTTTAATATCTTGAAAAATATCAAGGATTTCTTTTCTTCCATTATTGAATCTCCTATCGTTCCTCGCCGACCAAATACACCAGCAGGCAGTAATGATAATACCATGGAGAGCTTCACTAGCAACCTTGTTTAAGCCAGCGTGTTCGTGAATAAGGAGAAGGTCTTGGATAGAGAAGGCGAAAATAGGACTGATCTTGCACCAACTACTGATCATGCACCAAATATTTGAGGCGACTGAGCATGAACAAAAGAGATGAGCAGCCGATTCCTCGCCATCTTCGCATAAGGGGCAAACCGAGTCACCGTTAAAACAATTCCTTCTAATAAGCGCGTCAGAAGTCGCGATCCTTCCCATCTCGGCTCTCCACATTAAGATGTTACATTTCTTTGGAACCCACCTAGACCACTTAAAAATGAAGTTTCCGCTGTAATCGATCTCGCTTCTGAGGAAAGATTTAACGTCCTTAACCGAAAAGTCATTGTACTTACCACCGGTCCATTCCCATTTGTCAAGAGCGTCGCATAAGGACTTATCGGACAACAGGGATTCCAACGACAGCAGCTCTTCAGATTCAATACCAGAAACTAAAGACCTCAACCAAACCCAATTACCAGAAAAAGAATTAGAAGCAACATTAAATCTGTCGGCTACCTTGCAGTTTTTCTCAGCTTCAAGACGGAATAAAAAAGGAAACTTATCTTTGAGAGCTTGGTTGTCAGCCCACCGATCCAGCCAAAAACTAATCAAAGCTCCGTTACCAACTTTACCAGTAAAGTTCTGAGTTAAGTTAACAGCCCCAATCTTCGTTTTCTCTAACAAAGCAATGATGTGTTTCCAAATGCCGTTAATATTTTTGTTACACGGAATCGATCTCCAACAATCTATTTTGGAGTGAATTGAAACAATTACCTTCCTCCATAAACCATTAGGTTCAGTTTTAAATCTCCAGTACCATTTAGATAGAAGCGCTATGTTAACGTCCGAGAGATTTGAGATTCCGATCCCACCCATCTCGATAGGTAACGAGAGACGGCTCCAAGCAACCCAAGGGATTCTAGAGGCATCGTTGTTACCACCCCAAAGGAACCTCCTCATTATCTTTTCCAAACCTCTAACCACACTCACTGGAGCTTTGAAAAGCGAGAGGAAATAGTTAGGAATACTTTCGAGAACAGACTTTATAAGGGTTAACCTGCCACCGATTGAGAGAGTTGAGGATTTCCACAAAGCGAGCCTGGACTCAAAGATATCGAACACCGCTTTCCAACTGTCAATTTTGTGCATCTTAGCGCCGACTAAGGTCCCGAGATGAAAGAAAGGCAATTCTCCAACTTTACAACAAAAAGAATCCGCCACTCTATTAACTTCGCCAGAAGCAACACCGACGCCGAAGAGAAGAGACTTGTTCAAATTAATTTTGAGACCGGCGCAAAAATAAAAACACCTTAGAAGTTTCAAAACGCTCTTTAAGTTATGATCAGTCCATTCCCCAAGAAAGATACAATCATCTGCATACAAAAGGTGAGAAATAATCGGCCCGTCATTAGGAAGGTTAATACCTTTCAACATTCCCAAGTCAACCGCCTTACGAATCATGCTCGAGAAAGCCTCCATAACGAGTAAAAACAAGAAGGGGGAAATCGGATCACCTTGTTTCATTCCTTTAGAGCAATTAAACTCGAACGTCGGGGACCCGTTAACCAGGACCGCCGTTCTAGCAGAGGATAACCACCGACACCACCGAAGAGGAAAACCCAATTGGGACATCACCGAAATAACAAAATTCCAGTTGACATTATCGTAGGCTTTAGCGAAATCGATTTTGAATATAAAAGCTTTATATTTAACCTTCTTCATCCAAGCTATTACCTCGTTCAGAATTAAGGGCCCGTCCAAAATCATCCTATCTTTCAAAAAAGCCGTTTGAGAGTCGGAAATAATTGATCCGATAACCTTTTTGAGCCTGTTGGCTAACACTTTAGACACCACCTTATTTAAGACGCCCACCAGGGTAATAGGCCGATAATCATTTAAACCTTCCGGATCTTTAGTTTTCGGAATAATGGTAATAAAAGAGGATGAGCATCCTCTCGAAAAAGATCCTTCTTCAAAGAATCTATGAAAAATGTCGATGAAATCAGCTTCAAAAAAAAACCAGAACCTTTTAATGAATTTCATATTGAAACCGTCCGGACCCGGGGACTTGTCGCTACCACACTCGAAAACTGCCGACTTAATTTCGTCTCTTGAAAATTTTTTAATAAGCATGTTAGCATCGTCAACAGAGAGCGTATTGCTGAAAGAACAGTCCAATCTGGGACGGATCGACAACTCCTCCTTATATTTATCTCTGAAAAAATCATGGACCGCTTTTTTAATTATTGTAGGTTTAGTCGCCCAAACCCCGCCGACCAGAAGACCAGGGATACTATTAGACACTTTCCTTTTGTTAACCAAGCTGTGAAAATAAGTTGTGTTATCATCCCCATCCATAGCCCAACGGGTCCTAGCTCTTTGTTTAATATCCTTCGATTTCAACTCTTCCAAAAACTGAATTCTTTTTTTACATTCCAACCTAATCCACTCTTCCTCATCTGTTAAATCTCTGTCTTCCATAATAATATCCAGGTCGTCTAGTTCCTCTTTAGCTTTAATAACCTCCTCCTCTTCCTTAGATCTGAGCTCGTCTCTCCAGATCTTAATTTTCTCTCTTAAAATTTTGAACTTCATAAGAAGCTTTTGGTCAGGAGGCCCGGAGAACCTGAAATCGGACAGAGCCTCCTCCACAACCTTCCCAAAATCTGACCTATCCAGCCAAGAACTGAAAAACCTAAACGGTTTAGGGCCAAAATTCAGATTCTTGATCGAGACCAAGATTGGGTTATGGTCCGAAAACCCTCGGGGCAACACTCTCACACAGGCCTCAGGCCACTTGTTTTGAAAACTGTTGCAAACCAACACCCGGTCAATTTTGCTAAACTTCCTACCGTTAACCCCTTCCAACATATAAGTGAATTTAGACCCCTTCATTTCATATTCACAAAGACCAGCCTCGAAGATAAAATCATTAAACTCCCTAGCGCAATGAGGTTTGAATTTGGAATTTTTTCTCTCTTCTGGACATCTAACGACATTAAAGTCTCCAGCAAGAAACCATAAACCAGGCTGAGAGTTCATAAGACCAAGGATTTTATTCCATAATACTCTTTTATCGACCTGAGATTGCGGAGCGTACACGTTTAAAAAATTAAACAAGTCATTGTTACCTTTCATATTACCTGAAAGAAGGAGGAAATTCGGGTCTGAAACAGACGAGATGAGAGAAAAAATCCCCTTCTCCCAAACACAAAGGAGACCACCGGATCTACCAGAGGGATCGACAACAGCTTTTTCCCAATTCGAATTACCCCAGAAAGACGAGATATCCACATCCGAAATACCCGATCTACCAGTCTCTTGAAACATTAACAGTTGAACCTTCTCTGCACTTCTGAGATTCCTAATCCATTTAGCTTTTTTCTCGACTCCGAAGCCTCTAATATTGATTGACAACGTATTCATTTGGGAACTCCATTAATACCTTCTGATCTGATGACCTCGATAACTTTGTCGGCTAATCCCTCCAAATTCACTCCAACCATATTACCAAAGTTGATGGTTTCTTGGGCTTCCTTTTCAATCGAAACCTGAGCAGATTCATGCACAACATCGTTATCTTCTGCCAAAGCCGTATCCCCAACATCGACTAGAGAATTAACTGGGGCCTCCTTAGTATCTCCATTCGGACTATTATTAAGATTAAAAACCGAGTCTACCGAACCGCCTGACTCCATCCCTTTCTCCGCAGGACCGGCGTTAAGGTCAAAAAGATTTAGGTCGGTCTGTTCATCAAGGTTGAAAAGATCCTCCCCTCTTCTCCTTTTCTTGGGCCTAGGAGAGTATTGGGCTACAAGATTAATCCAATTATTCTTAAAAGAAGGCCCACCTCTACCTAAATCCGAATTGTCGGATCCTTTATTTCTTTCATTGGAAGCACGTGGAAAAAATACCGGATCATTTATTGGAGACTGGGCCCCACCTCCATGCAATGAAGAAAAATCTTCCTCTCTTATATTAATTTCCGGCTCGAATAACCGATTAACCTTTTCATCTTCCAAGGAATCGTTCCTGCCAGCCCTCGGAAGGTCCGCCACCGGAAGATCAGCGTTTCCCCTAGTTCTGATGATACCCCAACCGACTCTTCATCTTCATCGAGAAAGTCAGGTATCCATTGACAATTCTCTTCCGTAACCCAAACTTTGTACCTCTTATCTTGCCAGCAAAGGGTAAGAATGCCATTAATCCGATTACCTGAGCCATGAAGAATCCCTAACCGATCATACGAGAGATCCCTTTCCGACTCTGAGAACTGAGAGGAGTGGACAACTTTCCCGTACTTGCTGCCGATAGCGTCGAATACTTCTTTGGAAAGCAGGTGCGGAGGAACACCGGTAATGTTAACCCACGCGAGGCGTTCAAAAGGTTGAGACTGACCCAGCCAAGGATTAAGACTCGAAAACCAATTGTTCCAAACCTCCTTCTCTTCAAGAAACTTATTAACAACGTCTCCGTTTTCAAAAGAAACCAAAACCGAGAGTCCTCCGAGGTATTGAAGAGAGGCCTTCTCGAACCCAGCTTTAGAGATGGAAGACTTAAGAAGTCTTAACTCCGAGAAACCCCGAGTTCTTCCGACCACGGCTTTCCCGATCAGGTCCGAAAGGGAAAAAACAGCGGGGTCGAGGATCACCTCATCTTCCTTTTCAACAGCATGGGACTTGTTTGTTAGAATGTCCAGAAAGGACACTCCAGGCTTAACAGGGTTGTTATCCTTCACCTTCGGATTAGCACCTACCGGGCCACTGGGGATCGGCCTACCTCCTCCCCTGCTCCGGGACGGTTTCGCACCTACATTTTCTTTGGCAAAAAGAGCGACATTGATAACCAACTTGTTGCCGCCCAGCTTCAATTTCGACATACTAACCAAGAGCTCATCCACATCCCTAGCACCTTTAAAGCTAACAAATCCAAAGGTTCTACCTTCCTTGTCTTTCTTTTTCGCAATAAAAGCCCCAGCGATCTCTCCGAAAGGCCTGAAGGCATCAGCCAAGTCCCAAGGCCTGCACCCCTGGGGAATATTTGAAACAAAAAACTTTGAAATGTTTGATTTGAAATCAGCATTCTCCCTTCTTTGTCTTCGATTGTTGCCCTGCACCTCCCACCCTTCGTCTGAACCATCCATGAAAGAAGCTACCTACGTCGAGCCACCGGCGAATAGGAGCCCAAGAAAAATGAAGAAAAGAAAAACAAAAACGAAACGAAAACCGGACCCGAGCGGCGAATGGATAAGATCGAAAGCGAATTAGAATGGAGGTCAAGCAGAGAAGGAGCGGCCTCACACGCTAATCCGGCAGACGACTGATCGTCGAGCCTCTCGGCGGCCGGAATATGAAAAGGTTAGGGAGAGATCTTCTTTTCTTTTAATAAGAGAAATCACATTTCAATTAATATATTCTTAAAACAAAAGGGGCTATGTTTGGTGACGATAATACCGTGTCACACCCCCAAAATCCACATGCGGAGTATCACCGTTTGGGGGCGTGACTGACCAAGATCCAGCCACTAATTATACCGAGCAATTTAATTAATAACATAAGTAGTATTCACCAACCACAGGGTTAGCAAATATCATAATCAAAGTTTAAAAGCTTTAAGTTCAAATAGTAGTTTAGGTAAGTAGCGGAAGCATATACAAAACAGTTTTAAACAAAGTTAATAGTTCAAGTTTATTTAGAACCCAACACAGGGGTTAGACGACCACTACACATCCCCAAGTAGCAAGCTCCTGAGTCACTGGGTACCTGCAAAACATGCAGTAGGGTATCAACAAAAATGTTGGCGAGTTCACGGGTTGTCCAGTTTTTAATTTCCAAAAACTTGTTTCACCAGTTAATTTATCCGTTTATACATGCCATGGGGAGCTACCCCATAAGTAAGCGACTAAACTGTTTTTCCAATACCGAATACTAGGTGACCGTACGTTTCCGTAGTGACCCGTTTGTCAATGTTCTATCATCATTGACGGTTTGCCAGAGTACATTAGTTCACGACTGATCCTCTACAGGCACGGTGTGAGGCTGGTAAGACCTAAATAGCGCTATCAACTAATAACCCGTTCGCCTGGCCCCGACGACTAATCGGTATTAAGTAGTAGGGACTTGAGTGATAGAGTTTCGTTTAGTGTTGCTCGTTGCATTCCGTATAAACAGTAATTAACTAAGAGTCCCGCACAAGGGGAGAAAATATTTTTGTATCCCTCACAAGGGATAGCGTTGTTTTAAGTTCCGTTTTCCCAAACCACCGGGAACGCATGCTTTAAAAGTTGTGAACTCACCTTGGGTTGCTCGGCAGTTTAGTTTACTTGGTTAAGTATGCTGGTCACCACGCCCTAATATGGTTACCAGTATGGGTCAGGCTCGGATACAAGTAATCACGTACATCTTACACGTATCTAACACATAGCATGCATAACATATATTTATCTTTTAAGTTATTGGGCCCGTCCAAGTTCCTAAACAGTAACAGTTAACACATTGCCCACTTAAACAGTAACAAGCACGAGTAGTTCATACACTTTGGCCCAATAACAAAGACAAGCAGCCCAGTCGAGACAGGGGGTCTCGAGTTGTGGAGGGCTGGTCTCGAGTCGCAACCTCCGTTCTCGAGTGGTGTTTAAAATGAGTGGCAGCCTTGGAGATCTCGAGTTCAGTCTCAAGTCGAGATCAGGAGATCTCGAGTCGCAACCTCATAGGTCTCGAGTACATAAGATGTGCTGGTTGGTCTCGAGTTGCCATTTTTGATGGTCTCGAGTCGAGACCAAGGGTCTCGACTCCAACATCTGCTGATCCTAAAACGGTTGTACAGTGTACTTATCCAATAGAATTTTGTTTTCATGATAATATGTACTATCCAACCAAAATGCATAAACATGTTTTCTTGTCTAAACTTCATTCAGAACGGATTAAAATACACAATTCAAATCTTCATATCATGTTCATAATACATTCAAACAGTTCATCATTTTTAGGGTTTTCATATATTAAATCAGACATGTTTAAATATTCATAACATGTTCATGTAGTTCAACACTAGGGTTTTTATCATTCATCTTTAAATTCAAGACATGTGCATATCCTCAATTCTACAACATATAGCACGAAATCTTTGATAACAAGAATCATGTGAACATACAATGATTTACCATTCAAAATATCTTAACAAAACATTATCACACAATGATACACACATCATTCATCATTCGGTCATTCAAAGTAAACATCTTAATTATACAACACATTCATTCAACAAAGTAGTATTGTTACGTATCCAAATTGCCCATAGGTTTAAACAAACCACAAAACACTAACCGGTTAGATATAGAGGGTTTGGAGGGTTGGTGAAGAAAGTTCCCGAGTGATGATCTCGAGCTTGAGCCGAGAGTCTTGGTGCTATCGGTTGAATCCGAAAGAGAGGAGAGGAGGTTTGTGGTTCTAGGGTTTTAGTGAGGGAGAGAGTGTGTGTAGGATGATGTGTGAGAGTGTAAGGGAAAGGTGGATGATGGGTTTTTATACTTGATTTGGGTGGTGCACCCTACAAGGGTTTCGAGTGGGGCTCAAAGGGTTTGCGGCCCAACCGGCCCAACCATTTACTGTTCACTCGAGACCGAGTGGTCTCGAATCATGGTCTCGGTTCACTAGTACTTATACACATATATATATTTATTACATACACGTTATCAACACATAGCACATCAAGATAATTCACACCTTTCATTTAATAATTCATACGTACACACTGCTAATACAAGAGGGTTACTTGGGAAAACCTAGAGTATCACATTATCCCCAAGTTTTAAGAACTTTCGTCCCGAAAGTTAAAGCAGCCACTGTCAAGCTAGTGAGGTCGTTTCAACGGGGTGTCACATCATCCCCCCGTTAGTTTGGAATTTCGTCCCGAAATTTGGTTGTAGCTTCAGTGCTGGGAGTTTCATTTGGGAACAACTGGGGATACTTGCGCTTCATCTGGTCTTCCCGCTCCCAGGTAAACTCTGGGCCACGTTGCGAGTTCCAACGAACTCGCACGAGAGGTATCTGGCTACGTTTGAGGGTTTTGATCTCTCGATCCGTGATCTCAGTCGGTTCCTCAGTAAAGTGTAGTTGTTCGTCAATAGTGAGTTCCTTGAAGGGAATTATGAGTGTTTCATCTGACAGACACTTCTTCAGATTAGACACGTGAAAGACGTTGTGCACCGCACTCAGTTCTTCAAGCATATTCAATCTATAAGCCACCTTACCGATTTTCTCGGTAATTTCGAATGGTCCGACATATCGCGGATTAAGCTTGCCCTGTTTACCAAAACGAACCACACCCTTCCAGGGTGAGACTTTAAGTAGAACCCGGTCACCGACCTGGAATTCTAGTGGTTTCCTACGCTTATCAGCGTAACTTTTCTGACGGTCACGAGCTGCCTCCATGCGTTGTTTGATCTGGGCAATCCTTTCCGTTGTGTCTACCACCAGTTCTGGGCCTGTGATCTGGCTGTCACCAACTTCCGCCCAGCAAAGAGGTGATCGGCATTTACGACCGTACAATGCCTCAAAGGGCGCTGCCTGAATGCTGGTGTGGTAGCTGTTATTATACGAGAATTCCACTAGCGGTAGGTGTTTCTCCCAACTCTTGCCAAAATTGATTACACATGCCCTAAGCATGTCTTCTAGGGTTTGGATGGTGCGTTCAGACTGCCCATCCGTTTGCGGATGATAAGCGGTGCTCATGTCTAATCGTGAGCCAAAGGATTTGTGCATAGCTTGCCACAACTCAGAAGTAAAGCGCGCGTCTCGATCGGAAATAATGGAGGTTGGCACTCCGTGCCTCGAAACCACTTCCTTTAAGTAAACGTCTGCTAAGGTAGAAAACTTGTCTGTTTCTTTAATAGCCAAAAAGTGTGCAGACTTAGTTAATCGATCCACTATCACCCATATAGTGTCACTAGGTTAGAGCCCCGTGTATTACACGGGCTGAACATATTTAATTTTATATAAAATAATATATTTTTAAAAAACCTTATTTAACACGGATTGAATAAATGTAATTTCATATATTAAATAACAAATAAATTTATATCTTTAAGAAACCTCGTGTATTGTATGTGTTGAATAAATGCAATTTTGTATACTATATAATAAAAAAGTCATATCTTTAAAAACCTTGTGTATTACACGGATTGAATAAATCTAATTTTATATACCAAATTGTAAAAAAAGTCTTGGCGTCATCCTACTTCCCAAACGACTTACATAAAGCATTCATGAAATTAATGCATTGTTCCACATAACTTCCTAAGCCTAAAGTACTATATTGCTTATATACACTCTCTTACTCAGTCTAATTACTTATATCATTTTAGGGATAGTTTGGTTGCTAACTAATATATTGATATATAACTTTAATTGTGGATATTGTGTTGATAATAATATTAATTAATATAATAAACATGGTACTATACAAAAAATGTGATGATATATATTTTATGTGTAATTAACTCTAATTTAATAAAAAATACATATTTTTCTCTAAATTAACTTTACTTTTCAAAACCCCCCACATTCAACTCTCTATATATTTCACTATCATATTCACAATCACTTATTTTATTATTTTTTCTCTTTCCTGCACACTAACAATAAAAATATAGAGCCTAAAATATAAAACTACAAACCCTTCTCTATTATAAAGATTCCAATGTAATGGTGTTTTTGTTGTTTTCTCCATTTCTTTCTCTATATTATATAGAATGCATAAATATAGAGCCTACAATGTGAATGCTCTTATATATATATATATATATATACATATTGATAATATTTTTAGTATCTGAATATATATGTTCAAGAGATTTATATATATTAATATTAATACTAAGTGATAATGTTGTTTTTTGAAAACATTTATGATATTTTGAATACTATATAATCAATTTATATTGTTTACTATCCGAATATATATGTTCAAGAGTTTTTACTATAGTTTTGAAAATATTTATTATAATTGGATTTAAGATAATGATTAGCATTATTGATATATTAAATTAAAAAGATTTAAGATAAAGATTAGCGATATTCATATATTAAATTAAAAAGATATATTAATTAAAATAATTATAAATAAAATTATAGAATTGAAGGAGAGAATGACATGTGTCCTTTTATTGGTTTCTTTTATTATATAGTATAGATTTCCATGTTGAGATCTATTTTGGGATTTCTGGTTGTTGGAGTAGGCCCGCTGGTTTCTGATACTCAATCTTGACTCTCGCACAAGTCAAACATTTGCTGACATACGTTGCTATGTGGGCTTTCATGCCAGGCCACCAATATGTAGTCTTTAAGTCGTGGTACATCTTATCCGAACCAGGATGTACTGAGTAACGGGACTTATGGGCTTCGTCCATCACGAGCTCGCGTAACTTGCCATAAAGGGGGACCCATATGTGCCCGGTTACATAGTAAGCGCCGTCTTCTTTTTGTTCTAACCGCTGCCTTGATCCTCGCAGGGACTCAGCCCTGATGTTCTCTGGTTTCAATGCTTCAACCTGAACACCTCGTATCTGGGTAGGGAGGTTGGATTAGATGGTAAGTTGTAACGCCCGCGCGCGCTTGGGTGTAGTGTCCTTTCGACTGAGGGCGTCTGCCACGACATTGGCTTTTCCCGGATGGTACTTGATTGCGCATTCGTAATCATTCAAGAGTTCGACCCATCGACGTTGTCGCATGTTTAATTCCTTTTGCTTGAAGATATGCTCGAGACTCCTGTGATCGGTGTAAATGGTGCACTTGGTACCGTACAGGTAATGTCTCCATATCTTAAGAGCAAAAACCACTGCTCCCAGTTCCAAGTCGTGCGTAGTGTAGTTCCTTTCGTGAGTCTTAAGTTGTCGAGAAGCGTAAGCAATAACTTTCTCGCGTTGCATTAACACGCAACCGAGCCCATGAATAGACGCATCGCAGTAAACCACAAGGTCGTCGGTAACTTCAGGTAACGAGAGAATAGTAGCACTACAGAGGTTATCCTTTAGCTTCTAAAATGCAGACTCCAGAGCTTCATTCCACTTGTAAGCAATACCCTTCTGAGTGAGAGTCGTGAGGGGTTGAGCAATCTTCGAAAATCCCTCGATAAATCTACGATAGTATCCTGCCAATCCTAAGAATTGGCGAACTTCGGTCGGAGTCTTAAGTGTAGGCCAATTCTTTATAGAGTCGATCTTAGCTGGGTCGACGTGAATTCCGTCCTTATTGACTACGTGCCCAAGGAAATGGACTTCTCGAAGCCAGAAGTCGCATTTCGAGAACTTGGCGTACAGTTGTTCATTTCGAAGGAGTTCGAGAATAAGACGCAGGTGTTGTTCATGCTCCTCTTGACTTTTCGAGTAGATCAGGATGTCGTCGATAAACACAATCACGAACTTGTCGAGGTAAGGCTTGCACACTCGGTTCATGAGATCCATGAAAACTGCAGGCGCGTTAGTCATTCCAAAGGGCATGACGAGGAACTCGTAATGTTCATAACGAGTTCTGAACGCAGTTTTGGAGATGTCTTCATTACGGACCCTCAGCTGATGATAACCTGATCGCAGGTCAATCTTAGAGTAGTAGCTCGATCCTTGCAACTGATCGAATAGGTCGTCGATGCGTGGGAGAGGGTAACGATTCTTGATGGTAACCTTGTTCAGCTCACGATAGTCGATGCACATTCGGAATGTGCCATCCTTCTTCTTAACAAAGAGCACTGGTGCTCCCCAGGGTGACGAACTGGGACGGATAAATCCTTTATCCAATAGTTCTTGTAGTTGCGTAGAAAGTTCCTTCAGTTCTGCAGGGGCTAATCGATAAGGTGCTCGAGCTATAGGTGCCGCTCCGAGAGTTAGCTCGATTTGAAATTCGACCTGACAATGAGGAGGGAGTCCAGGTAGTTCTTCAGGAAATACCTCGAGGTAGTCGCGTACCACTGGAAAATCTTCAATCCTCTTTTCCTTTTCCTGCGTGTCGATGACAAGTGCTAAGATAGCGGTGTGCCCTTTTCGTAAACACTTCTGGGCCTTTAAGAACGAGATGATGCCTGTGACTTCTCCGCCTTTGTCACCTTGAACGATGAGGGGTTTGCCAGAACGGCGGGGGATGCGAACCATTTTCTCTTGACAGAGGATTTCAGCGCGATGTTTGGATAACCAATCCATACCGATGACGACGTCGAAGCTTCCAAGAACGATAGGGAAAAGATCGATGCTAAAGGTCTGACCAGAAAATACTAGTTTGCAGTTGTTGATAACATGTGAGGCCTCGATGTTTCTACCATTATCTAACTCGACGATATGCTTAGAACTTAATAACGTAGGCGGGTGCTTAAGCTTCTTACTAATACGTAGGGATACATAACTAGCATCGGCTCCAGAATCAAATAATACAGAAACATAGCGATCATCGAGTAGGAACTTACCCGCCACGACGTTGGGGTCATTCCTTGCTTCTCCAGCTCTAATAACAAATGCCCTTCCTCTTGCACCATTCCCAGCATTGTTGTTGTTTTGATCGTTGTTCCCAGCACCCTGATTGTTGTTACGGTTCTGGTTCAGTTCAGGGCAATCCCTGCGTATGTGCCCCGTCGCTCCACACCTGTATCATCCACGGTTGTTCCCTTGCTGCTGTTGTTGTTGTGGTTGTTGCTGATTCTGCCTAGCCGGAAGCTGACTCCTACAGTCTTTGGCTTCATGCCCCAACTTGTTGCACCGCTGGCACTGACCTTTTCTACATGGCCCATTGTGGTGCCGGTTACACTTGTTACACTTAGGGTAGTTTCCCCGATAGCCACCCTATTGCTGAGGGCCTTTGTTGCTTTCAGTTTTCCTTTGCTGAGTTGGGGCCTGAGTGGGGTTAGCATCCTTGCTTTGGTTTCCTTCCCACTTACGCTTGTTATCACCAGAAGTTCCATCAGTAGCACTGATCCTTTTGGGCAACTTGCCCTGTTCCACGGCCTGATCAGTGAGTTTGTGAGCAAGACGGACGACTGGCTGAATGGTATTGGCGTTGGCTGAGGTCACATGGCTCCGAATTTCTGGGGCCAAACCCTTGATGTACAATTCGATCCTTCGATACATAGGTCGAGACATGTTTAGGCAAAGAGCAGCATAGTTGTTGGACTGTTTGGTGTATGTCTCGATCTCTGATCCAACCATCTTGAGCTCAAAGTACTCGTTTTCGAGCTTGTGGATGTCATCCCTGTGACAATACTCTTCCTTGATCATGTCCTTGAAATCTTCCCATGCAGTAGCATTAGCGGTTTCCAAACCAAGCAGCTGAATTTGCGCCTTCCACTAGGAAAGCGCGTTTCCTTCAAGCGTACCAGTAGCAAACTTCACCCAATTAGCAGGGGGACACTCGCAGACAACAAAGACAGCTTCGGCCTTCTCAATCCAGTGTAGAAGACCTATGGCACCCTCAGTGCCATTGAAAGGGAGGGGCTTGCAATCCATGAAGGTTTTGAAAGTACAAACACGTGGTTGCGCAGGCGCATGCTGACCTGTTGTGAGAAGCGAAGCGAATAGGTTTAGGGGTGAAAAGACGATGCGGCGGTAGGATCTAAACATCCTAAAATAACGAGTTTGCCTCCAGGGTGAGCTGCGAAAGCTGCAGCCACCGTGTTGATCAGGTTAGTGAACTGAGCCTGAGTCATGTTAACGTTTCCTCTTCCGCGTCCACTCATTGTCTTCATAACCAGAAAACATAGCATGAGTGTGATGTCGTAATGTAGCGAGAAGGAGACAGAAAGGGGAGGTGTATCTATCTAACCAAGCACACTAGTACGTATAGCAGAACAGAAAGCATAAAGTAAGCAAGCAAGTAAACACTAGTCCGAGCTATGAGGTCTAATGTGTTGAGTCTTGCACTTGGAGTGTAGTGTCGTCACGAGTCACGGGTTATAGTCTGGTTTTTCTCAAAAAAGATTCCCTTTTTAAAACCAAGTTCACTATAACCAATGGCTCTGATACCAATCTATCACACCCCAAAAATCCACATGCGGAGTACCACCGCTTGGGGGCGTGACTGACCAGGATCCAGCCACAAATTATACCGAGCAATTTAATTAATAACATACGTAGTATTCACCAACCACAGGGTTAGCAAATATCATAATCAAAGTTTAAAAGTTTTAAGTTCAAATAGTAGTTTAGGTAAGTAGCGGAAGCATAGACAAAACAGTTTTAAACAAAGTTCATAGTTCAAGTTTATTTAGAACCCAACACAGGGGTTAGACGACCTCTACACATCCCCAAGTAGCAAGCTCCTGAGTCACTGGGTACTTGCAAAGCATGCAGTAGGGTATCAACAAAAATGTTGGCGAGTTCACGGGTTGTCCAGTTTTTAATTTCCAAAAACTTGTTTCACCAGTTAATTTATCCGTTTATACATGCCATGGGGAGCTACCCCATAAGTAAGCGACTAAACTGTTTTTCCAATACCGAATACTAGGTGACCGTACGTTTCCGCAGTGCCCCGTTTGCAATGTTCTATCATCATTGACGGTTTGCCAGAGTACATTAGTTCACGACCGATCCTCTACAGGCACGGTGTGAGGCTGGTAAGACCTAAATAGCGCTATCAACTAATAACCCGTTCGCCTAGCCCCGGCGACTAATCGGTATTAAGTAGTAGGGACTTGAGTGATAGAGTTTCGTTTAGTGTTGCTCGTTGCATTCCGTATAAACAGTAATTAACTAAGAGTCCCGCACAAGGGGAGAAAATATGTTTGTATCCCTCACAAGGGATAACGTTGTTTTAAGTTCCGTTTTCCCAAACCACCGGGAACGCATGCTTTAAAAGTTGTGAACTCACCTTGGGTTGCTCGGCAGGTTAGTTTACTTGGTTAAGTATGCTGGTCACCACGCCCTAATATGGTTACCAGTATGGGTCAGGCTCGGATACAAGTAATCACGTACATCTTACACGTATCTAACACATAGCATGCATAACATATATTTATCTTTTAAGTTATTGGGCCCGTCCAAGTTCTTAAACAGTAACAGTTAACACATTGCCCACTTAAACAGTAACAAGCATGAGTAGTTCATACACTTTGGCCCAATAACAAAGACAAGCAGCCCAGTCGAGACAGGGGGTCTCGAGTTGTGGAGGGCTGGTCTCGAGTCGCAACCTCCGTTCTCGAGTGGAGTTTAAAATGAGTGGCAGCCTTGGAATCTCGAGTTCAGTCTCGAGTCGAGATCAGGAGACCTCGAGTCGCAACCTCATAGGTCTCGAGTACATAAGATGTGCTGGTTGGTCTCGAGTTGCCATTTTTGATGGTCTCGAGTCGAGACCAAGGGTCTCGACTCCAACATCTGCTGATCCTAAAACGGTTGTACAGTGTACTTATCCAATAGAATTTTGTTTTCATGATAATATGTACTATCCAACCAAAATGCATAAACATGTTTTCTTGTCTAAACTTCATTCAAAACGGGTCAAAACACACAATTCAAATGTTCATATCATGTTCATAATGCATTCAAACAGTTCATCATTTTTAGGGTTTTCATATATTAAATCAGACATGTTTAAATATTCATAACATGTTCATGTAGTTCAACACTAGGGTTTTTATCATTCATCTTTAAATTCAAGACATGTGCATATCCTCAATTCTACAACATATAGCACGAAATTTTTGATAACAAGAATCATGTGAACATACAATGATTTACCATTCAAAATATCTTAACAAAACATTATCACACAATGATACACACATCATTCATCATTCGGTCATTCAAAGCAAACATCTTAATTATACAACACATTCATTCAACAAAGTAGTATTGTTATGTATCCAAATTGCCCAAAGATTTAAACAAACCACAAAACACTAACCGGTTAGATATAGAGGGTTTGGAGGGTTGGTGAAGAAAGTTCCCGAGTGATGATCTCGAGCTTGAGCCGAGAGTCTTGGTGCTATCGGTTGAATCCGAAAGAGAGGAGAGGAGGTTTGTGGTTCTAGGGTTTTAGTGAGGGAGAGAGTGTGTGTAGGATGATGTGTGAGAGTGTAAGGGAAAGGTGGATGATGGGTTTTTATACTTGATTTGGGTTGTGCACCCTACAAGGGTTTCGAGTGGGGCTCAAAGGGTTTGCGGCCCAACCGGCCCAACCATTTACTGTTCACTCGAGACCGAGTGGTCTCGAGTCATGGTCTCGGTTCACTAGTACTTATACACATATATATATTTATTACATACACGTTATCAACACATAGCACATCAAGATAATTCACACCTTTCATTTAATAATTCATGTGTACACACTGCTAATACAAGAGGGTTACTCGGGAAAACCTAGAGTGTCACATACCGCTTTTTTCCATGGGGTGGTGAATGGTAGGAAATCTAAAAACGCGATTCCGGGCTTAATGGTTAATGGGGATTGGATTACGAAACCGTCTTTGATCAAACGTGAGGTTCTAAAGCATTTTAGAAATCAGTTTTCGGAAAAGTACGTGACAAGACCGCTCCTTCGGTGTAATAATATCAAAAAGGTGCCTTTGGATTGTTCAGACCATCTGGTTGCGAGGTTCACTAAAGCAGAGGTTAAGATGGCAGTTTTTGAGTGTGGGTCTGATCGGGCTCCAGGCCCGGACGGTTTTAATTTTAGTTTTGTGAAATTATTTTGGCGTTTCTTGGAAGATGATTTCTTTAGTTTGATGGAAGCTTTCTATGACTCGGGCGAGATTGGTAGAGGTTGTAGCTCCTCTTTTATAACGTTGATTCCTAAATCTAAGAGTCCGGTGGGATTATCTGATTATAGGCCAATTACTTTGGTTGGAGTTATTAGTAAAGTTGTATCCAAAGTGTTTGCTTTACGGATCAAGAAGGTGTTGAGTTATGTTATTTCTGATACGCAGTCGGCCTTTCTAAGGGATAGATTTATTTTGGATGGGCCTTTGGTGTTAAATGAGGTCTATGGCTGGTTACACAAAAGGCGGGAAAAAGCTTTTATGTTGAAAATTGACTTTGAAAAAGCTTACGATAATGTGAATTGGGGTTTTTTACTATCCGTGTTGGATCTGATGGGCTTTCCTACTAAATGGGGGAGGTGGGTGAAAGGGGTTTTGGAGTCTGCTAGGTCCTCTGTGTTAGTAAATGGGGCGCCTACTTACGAGTTTCATTGCGAGAAGGGCCTTCGCCAAGGGGATCCTTTATCTCCTTTCCTTTTCTTGATTGTCATGGAAGCTTTAACTTGTATTCTTGACAAAGCTTGTGATGAAGGCGAGTTCAAAGGCATTCAGGACACTAGATCCGGGTTGAAAATCTCTCATTTGCTATATGCAGATGACGCTGTAATTATTGGGGAATGGTCGAAAGAGAATATAGAGAAAACGGCTCGGCTTCTTCGTATATTTCATTTGTGCACCGGTCTTAAAATCAACATCAAGAAGTCGCATATTTTTGGTATTGGCGTGAACAGCGATGAGATTAAAGTGATGGCTAATATTCTTGGATGCAGGATTGGAGATTTCCCGTTCGAGTATTTGGGTATTAAAGTGGGTGCTAACATGAACCGGGTTTGCCACTGGAATTCGGTTGTGATACTGTTCGATCCCGGTTGTCGACTTGGAAGGCGAACTCCCTATCTATGGGGGGTCGTTTAACTCTTATTAAATCCGTTTTATCTAATCTTCCTATTTATTACTTGTCCATGTATAAAGCTCCTATTCAGGTTGTGGATCAAATAGAGAAATTGATGAAGAACTTTCTTTGGGGTGGGTCTACTGAGGTGAAGAAGATGCACTGGGTATCATGGGATGTTGTCACCATGTCTAAATCAGATGGGGGTTTGGGTGTCTCGAGGTTAGAGGATGTTAACAAGGCGTTGATTACCAAATGGGCGTGGCATTTTAAGAAGGACCCGAACAGTAGTTGGCGCCGGATTGTAGAGGCGATTCATGGTGGTAAAGGTAGGTGGTGTTGTCTACCTGTGAATAGCGGGCTGACCGGTTGTTGGAAGAACATTGTTATGCTTATAGGCAAATTGAAGCTTGAAGGTAAAGATATTCATAATTTGATTAGAGGTATGGTGGGGAATGGGTCGAACATCTGTTTCTGGACTGATAAATGGTTTGGAGAGACTATTCTTATGCATAGGTGGCCTTGTTTGTTTCAATTGGAAAAGATTATGAAGTGCACTATCTTGGATAGGATTCGGTTTTGTAATGGGGCTTATGTTTTCAAAGATAGTTAGTGGAAAGGTATTAGTACAGTAGAGCAGATCTCCAAGTTTAGAGACCTTCAAGAGATGTTGTTAAAGTGCTCTTTTTCGGGCAACAAAGACTGGTGGAGCTGGGAAGCCGATCCGGGTGGAACCTTCTCTGTTCAAAATATTAAGAAGTTGATTCGAAGTGGCAGAGACGTGAGGAGGATTCATGACATGGTGTGGACCGGGTGGGTACCGATTAAGGTGAACATTCATGCGTGGAGGCTCCATATGGACCGATTGCCCACAAAGAAGGCGCTGATTAGGAGGCAGGTTACTGTGGAAGACGATTCTTGTGTGATCTGTCAATCGGTGGAGGAATCTGCTCTTCACCTTTTTACCGAATGTTTGCTCAGTTGTGGCGTGTGGCACTGTGGCAGTTCATTGAGAGATGGTGTCGACTGGACCCTATTCGCTTGCTCGAGATCAAAGATATAATGAAGCTGACAGACTCGTTTAATGGGTCAAAATGGAAAAAGGTCATCGTTAGAGGTATCGTTATGACGGCTTGCTGGGTGATTTGGAGAACTCGTAACAAGGTTGTTTTTGAAGATGTCCAGCCGAGGGTTTGTGATATGATTGTTTGTATTAAATCTTGGTCGTTTCTTCGGCTGCGTAGTCGGTCCAAATTTCGGGATCTTAGTTGGAAGGATTGGAGTAGATATCCGTTGTATATGTTGTAAATGTTTGTTTTTGGCGGTCCTCGTTTTGTGGGCTTAGCCGTTTTCTAATGAAGGTTATCGTTCAAAAAAAAAAATCTTAATTACTTATTACAAATTGGGTCATTTAAATTCTGTAAATTGCATGAAAATTTCTTAAATTCATATAAATTATGACCGGACGACCCGGTTGTGGTGTGCACATATAATGTATATATGCGTCGGCCCGCGGGGGTAAATGTGAAATTGCAGTAATTTTAACGTTATTTTTCTAATTTCGTGAAAACTAGAAAGGTATCCCGCCGCGATGCGGCAAGGGCTTGAAAATTTTTCAGGTATTGCATCGGGTGTTAAAATATATTAAGTGATCTTTTTTTTCGCAAATTGTACAAATAATTACACCATAAACGATATTGTGTATTTTCTGTATATGATATCGTGTGTCAAAAACTTCATATTCCTACCCCACAAAAGTTACTAACACTGTGATGGACAATATGAGTAGGGATGTATACGGAGTTGTTGCAGCCGAACCTTCTAAACTGGTGCAGTAATTATATAGAGTTCAATTTAGCTTAATAAGTGACTCATTGTTCACCTGTTTGATCGGGCAGTTATGGCTTTAATCCAACCGTTATGGCTTTAATCCAACCCACTGGTACCTCCCATCTATTGGTGCGTCATTCACAATATCAAAGTTGTACATGAACCAAATCAACAACATAATTATTGTAAAAAAAACTGTTTAAACTTTAGTTAATTAATTGTACTTCACATGATGTCATTTATGCTACTTACTTGTCTAAGAATTGCTTTTGTTCTTTCTTTTCCACTACTGCCAAAAACTCGTCAATCTCCGCCTCAATAAGAAGTTTTGCTATCTTGGCCGATGGTTTACGATGAAAAGTAACCGCCCTTGTGTTGCGAAATGAGTGATTCTTTTGTCTTGGAATCTAATTTTGTTTCATTTGCATTTCGAAAAATACTATATTCAAACTTCTCTTTCTGTATTTCGAAAAATAACAGTGGAACCCTTAATCGATCTATCCGACCAATGTTAATGAAAAATCACAAACCAGGAGAGAAAAAGCTTACCTCGAATTTCTGCCATCTCTTCTTCCTTACTTTCTCGAGAGTTGTTCATAGGGTTTATAATGACAATCACAAACCGACTGAGTAGAAAAGCTCGATTTCTCCGATCTGCCCCTCTGTTTCTTTTTCCTTTCTTTCTCCAGAGGTCTGCGTAGGGTTTTTAATGAAAACCACCACAGCTGCTAATCATTTATGTCGTTCCTCGCCCACTGACATCCACCATCGCCGATGCCACGAATGGTGGTCGACACCAAAATTGCCTACGCCTATTTCCTCATCACTGCTTTCTTTGGAACCCTAGCAATTCGCCGCCAACATCGCCTGAATGTTTAATGGCATTTCGAACCACCACCACAATACACCATCCTCATAGCCACATGCGGCGAAAGCCTAATCCTATCGTTAACCATGAAACACCGACTGAAAAGAAAAGAGAGTTATGTGAGAGATGAGGTCTGTAGCGTGGTTTTTGTAAAAAAAAAAAGTAAAGAAACAGAGGAGATGACAAACAGTTTCAGCAAGCGGTACAACTTGCAAAGCACCATTGGGCCATCCATCGCATTCTTCCAATCTGAAATAGGATTTGACTATGAGACATGATAGTTTATAGTCTTTTTTTTTTTTTTGCGTAAGAAGCTAATTACGATACGTTCATCTGATATTTTTTGGGCTATGATATTCTCACACCCATGGCTTATAAAACTCATATACCATCAGTAGACTCATTCTCCGAAAACTCTTTCTCCAAAACTCGATCAAACATCTTCGCGATACTACCGTTGCCCGGACTCCGGCACTGAAGAATTTCTCCAAACATCCGTAAAACCGTTCTCTAGTTTCCTTATCAGATCTCGCAGAAACTGAGATCCTTGCACAACACGAAACAATGATTAACACGGATAGAAGAAGAAAACACTAATCTTGTTCGCCAATAATTCTCACCATTGAAGTTGATTATATCTTGATATTTTTAGCACAAAATACCGACATGCATCCGTACTTGTCACGGCCATCTACACTATATGAGACATAAAATGTAGTAGTCATTAGTAATATCATCAAGTAAATCGTAAAAAAAAAGTAGTAGTCGTTACTAATTAGTTATATCATGGTGTAAATGAACATGTGCATATATGAATACATAGGCACCACTTTAAGAAAACATAACTAACAAAAGATGTTCACGAATTAAAAACTTTACCTTATGTGAAGTATTAACATATCCAGATATAAAGAATTTTTGTTAACTTTCATGATGATCAGATATAATTAATTTATTACTTTGTAAATTACAAAAGTAGTGAAATGAGCACATAAATAATTTTACTATTTAGTTTAAACATGAAATATATCTTACTATCTTTTTAACTCCTATGGTATGAGTGTATGACAATCGCTTGACATGATAATAATGTAACACTTTATAAGTTATTTATAATTTACAATACTTAAGAAAAGAATATAAAAGCATTATCACTTATTGTGACATGCTATTGGACATATCTTTAACCATGAAATAAGGTACCGGTTGTAAAGATTGATGACTTGCTGAAAAGTGAAGTAAAAAGTGGATTATACAAAATAGTTTAATTCAACAAACTAATCCTATAACACGACTAAAATACCCCCAATTGAACCTGATAGCATGATTACTTTATAAACCCTAGAAAAACAATCATACCAGAAACAAACAGAATGGCAGCAGAAGGAATCATTCGTCTTAGGTTCGGCATTCAAAGCCTTCCCTGCTGCAGATCGTTTCCATGGTAAATTCAGAGCCGCCAGTGACGGAAAAGGCCGATCTTAAGGTTGAAAATTGCTTGGACTAAACTAAAGCCCTGCAATCATATATCCAATAAGAAACATTGCATATCAAAACACCATCAATTTAAATTAGAAACAGAAATAGTTCCAAAGGATATGCCTTTTATCCATCCATAAAAAATACTCACCCATACCTTCGATTCACAAAAAAATAGTATTCAAGATAGATGGGTTTTGCTGTTTTCGGTTGGTTTTGTTTTAGGTGGGGAGATTGTCAAAGGTGACAGTGGTATTCCGACCACCCCCAGTACACCATCTACGCTGAGAACATCACCACTGCTTTTCCGTTGAACGGCCCGTCACCACCATCGGATTCCTTAGTCTCGGTTTAGTGTGTTGAGACTTGCCACGAACCCGGCCAGTTTCCTGTGGCTTGCCCGCTTTCTCTCACCTTCATCACTCTCTCTGTCTCTCATGTCTGTATTCTTCTTTCTTTTCTTTTGAAATAGATCCGCCTCTCTCTTCGTTTATGTTACACTCCTTTCACACGTGCAACCCGTTGCTGTTTTTGTATATCCAGTTACGGTCCAGCTGCCAAATTCAAGTTACTATGTCGATAATGTGGCAATGAGTTGCGAGATGCCGCCCTTGGTATTGCTAAAAAGTCCCACAAGGTCACCTCAGCTTCAAACCACCGCCATCACCACAAAAATTTAGGGTACAAATCACAATCATCAACTATAACAACAAAATCAGATATCATCCAAAAAAAATAAGGCTTACATTCAAGAACGCACAACACCATCGAACCAACATAGATCTAAATCAGAAGAGCCAATATTGTCAGTGTTGTTACCTTGTTGGAGGGTTGAAAGCCTGAAAATTGGAGAAGGTAATCAACAGCCGCGCCTATAGCCTCTTGCCATCGTGTGTAAGCCACCGCACCATCTACGGTCACCGGAACCCTAGCTGACACGTCTGCAAACATCACCACCACCATGAGATTCCTTACTCTTGGTTCAGTTAACCGAGGCCCACCACGCTCCGGAGCTCGGACAACCGTCGGAGAAGCGGCGGATCTTTTAGTTTTTTCTCTCTTCTATTTATCTCTCTGCAGTGTCTGTCTCTTTGTTGCGTGATAAGATCAGACAAAAACCAACCAAACAATGCAACCATGGTACAAGTACCGGATGCACAAAACACCAACAAAACATGGTGTACAACCTCTATTGCAAGAAAATGATACAAATTAGAGTATTATATAATAACGTTAAAAGTGGAGGGACGCTTAATCATGCATCATGTAGTGGCGTTGATAGCCAAAAGACAAGAGGGTACATACACTAATTGGTCTTTTTGCCGAGAGTTAGCGCCTTATGTCCAAGGCTTGATGCAAAACTACTATGGAACCGAGGGCCTCACTGGAAGCAGCCTCTCTATTCCTTCGGGGTAGAGGTAAGGTTGTCCATATCTTACCTTCCCCACACCCTATCTTAGCTTTGTTATTGGTGGGATTTGCCGAGTATGATGATGATATAAATTATGGACGGTCCTGATTGTTTCATGACAAATTGCATGACTCTGCCACGACTTTTGCTAAAGTAGCGTTGCTTGGCTACCCTTGCCCCCAACCAAGCCCACACCCCAAGGTCTTAGAGAGAGAGAGAGGGGATCTGATTTATTTTTTTATATTTTTAATTTTTATTTGAAAAAATGAGTAAAAAGACTACATTGCCCTCATACAGGCTCCACTAGGTCAGATCTAACAATTAAAAGCAACCGAGTTAGCGGTAAAAGACATATCATCCAACAGTTTGTAAACATTGAGTATGTGTTTTGTACTTTTTTAAAGACAAATGACATACTTTATAATATGGTATTAACATAAATGACGTTTTTTTTTTTGTAATTTACTCTAATTGAAATGATTTATTTATCGCCTACAAACTTAAATAATTTGTATTATAAAAGAAGCTGTCTTAATAAAAAACTTTGGAGATACATAAAAATAAATTAGAAGGTTAAGTTTATGTGAACAATCTATACTATATAATAAAAGAAACCAACTTTGGGACACATGTCATTCATTGAAGGCGTCTACGTTTTAATTTCCTATATTTTCATACTTATTTTATATCAATTAATTAAATAATAAATAATCAATTAATATTAAATCTTATCTTACTTTTAATGTTGGATAGAATCATTCTATTTTTTCTAATAAAATATTATCTTCAAATTTAAATTATAAATTTAAGATATTTTTTAAGTAATAGCACAAAACAATAATCTTAAACTTAAAAAAACAATAATACGTTCATATCAAAAATTTAAAGTACAAACAAAATATACAAAATAACTTATTAGACATTAGACCAAACTTAAAAAAAAAAAAACTAAATAGGAAGAGAAGCAAATAATATAATTCTGTTTTTGGTTTTTTTCAAATTGGGGTCTAATCAATTCGAATTAAACTTAACCAAGTTTATGATTCGGTTCGAATTAGACCGAACCAAATTTATGATTTTTTAACCGAATCCAATAGCATATTATTTACTATACAAAAAGTACATTTATTTAACCCATGTAATACACGGTGTTTTTAAAGATATAACTTTTTATTATTATTTAGTATATATAATTAGATTTATTCAACCCATATAATACACGGGGTTTATAAAGATATAACATTTTTATTATTTAGTTTATAAAATTACATTTATCCAACCGGTGTAATACACAGGGTTACAAAATTACATTTATTTAACCCGTGTAATACACAATATTTTTAAAGATATAATTTTTTTTTATCATTTAGTATATATAATTAGATTTATTCAACCCGTACAATACACGGGTTTTATAAAGATAAAACTTTTTTTTATTATTTAGTTTATACACTTACATTTATTAAACCCGTGTAATACACATGGTTTTTAGAGATATTTTTTTTTATTATTTGGTATATAAAATTACATTTATTCAGTACAATACATAGGGTTCTTAGAGATATATTTTTTTATTATCTAATATATAAAATTACATTTGTTCAACCCGTGTAATAAACGAGATTTTTAAAGAATAATTGTTTTAATTTTGTATATAAAATTACATTTATTCAACCCATGTAATACACGGGGTTCTAACCTAGTATTAATTAAAAAGTTAAATATAATAACTTAAATGTAAACATATAAGAAAGATACTTAAATTATAAATTTATACTTGTTATTTTTTAATCTTAAATAATTTTGTTTCAAAAACCGAAATAACTGAACCGGTGTAAAAACCAAAACCGAACGATTTTCAAAAACTGAAAACTGACATTTCGGTTTCAGTTTTGCCCACCTAGTTGGTTAATTACACCAACTAGTTAGCAATCGGGTTGTGTGGGATATTGTTTGAATTTTTAGGAAGTTAAAGGGCATTCGGGAAAGGATTTGTTTT
Source organism: Helianthus annuus (assembly GCF_002127325.2). Lineage (NCBI taxonomy): Eukaryota > Viridiplantae > Streptophyta > Magnoliopsida > Asterales > Asteraceae > Helianthus > Helianthus annuus. The sequence goes on from NC_035433.2 coordinate 8,559,228, forward strand.
TTATTTGAACGGCTGCTAACGTGTTTATATGCAAAAGTTCTGAAAAAAATTATGTAAATTATTTTTTTTCTATGTAAGAGTGAGTTTTTTACATGTAAAACTAATGGAGTAATGGTTCCTCGTTTTCATACTTTTTTTTTGGTTCCCAATGAGAATCTCCTTAAATAATATACCCCCACCCCCCCCCACACACACCTACTCGTTTTTCCTCAACCTAGATTTCTAACAATCTCACACATGAACATGAAGACGAATCCTCCAACATAGTCGTCTGGTGGCGTCTTAGCTTGTCCATTCTTCCACATTGAAGATGCTCTAAAAAAGGTTAAAGAGAATGCTTTAAAAAACATTATACAATATATCAATACAGTCTATTCGCGAGTTCACCCCTTGGTAAAAATCAAACTATTTATTTATGTTTAAAAATTGTTGTTGTGAGATTGTTTATCCTTTGAAAAGGTAACTGTCTATACTTAGTTTTCAATAATGTCATTTATAATTTGTTGGTGTCTATACTTAGTTTTCAATAATGTCATTCATAGGTGTCTATACTTAGTTATCAATAATGTCATTTATAATTTGTTGGTATGTGCTTATATACATGTGTGTGTCCCCATATAGTTATGTACATGTTTATGGCACTATATATTTGTGTGTTGATGTCAACCACAACATGATTTAACAAACCAACAAACTTTAATTAATTTATTTAATTCTCACTTCTTTTAACCTTATATACAAATCAAGTCCTCAATTTGTTTTTTTCTCATACCAAACAAACTTTATACATATGTTTAAACAATATAAAAAAAAATGTTAGGACCTTAACCACTAAACATTAAACAACACAATGTATTAATTTTTGGCTTATTTTTGAATTTGGAACATCAATATATTACCCTACAAGTCTTGCAATGTACCCCACCAATCACTCCCAAACTTATTCACTTTCAACTGTAGATTATTCTCAACATCTTTGAAACAAAAGCAATATAGTCAAATTGTCATCAACTACTCCAATCTTGACATCTTACAACTTGTACATTGTGCATCAACACTTGTACTCTTTGCTGTCACCAATAAATTCTTCTTCTTTTTTTATGTTCCCACAACCCAACAACGAACAACATCGCATGAGCTTCAATCTTTATGTTTTCCAACGGGAAAAAAGAAAGAAAAAGGTGAAACTTTTCCTTTTTTACCAAAGAAAAGAAAAAAAAGATAAAGATTGAATTTTTCTTCAGATTCATTCACTTTAATCTTGTGGGATTTGTTTGTTTAAATCACTAGATTAGTGGGTTTGTTTGTGGATCTTTCTTTTTTCTAATCAAGGTTAGTAATTTGTTATTTTTTTGTTTAAAGATTTGTTGAGTTTAATCATTAATGTGGTTTTTTTTTTTTTTTTTTTTTTTTTTTTGGCAGAGATCTTGTGTAATTATTCTGGGTTTTTGGAATTTTGGTGATTTAAGCTCAGATCATCATCAGATTAAGAGAACCCATTTGGAAATTAGTAATCTTTTGAGGGTTTGATTGTTCTTGATTCATATATTTTGATGAATTTGATGAATTTTGCCAAAAACCCTAATTGTTTTAGTGTGGAGATCTGGGATTTATGTTATTATTAAGTTAAGAGAAACCCTTTTGAAATTTTGGAAATTTGGGAGTTTTTAGGGTTTGAATGTTCTTGATTTATTCAAGATTGTTTTGTTGTGGAGATCTAAGAAAACCCATTTGAAATTAGGGATTTTTTAGGGTTTGGATGTTGTTGATTTGTTAAAGTTGCAAACTTTGGGTCAAAAAACCCTAAAAATTGGGGATTTTTGAATGTTTGGATGTTGTTGATTTGTTAAAGTTGCAAACTTTGGGTGAAAAAAACCCTAATTTTGGTATTGTGGGGAATTGGGATATCTTTCATTTGTTATGCCCAATGAGGACATTCTTTCCATCTGAATCTTGTAAAGAAACACATCTAAATGCTCTGAATCCACAATCATGGCTGCAAGTTGAAAGAGGAAAGCTTTCGAAAGTTTCGCCGCACTCGCCTTCTTCGCTGTAAGTTTTTCGTTTGTTGTTTTAAGCGGTGTTTGGATGTGTTTTCTAAAAGGGGTTGTTCAAGATAAACCGTATGAGTGTTCGGATGAACTACTTTTGCATACGGTTATCTCGTTGTTTAGTGGTTTTATACTTGCGTTTTGATGCATGTGGTGTTTGGACGTGCGGTTTGAAAGATGACTGTTACAATTTTAATTAGCCGACCATAGTTGTTAATAGCGGACAGCGATAAATAGCGACAAGCGACCTATATGCTACATAGTGAATAGCGACAAATAGCGACCGCTATTTTATAAATAGCGATACACTAGAAAAAGAATTTTGAAAATTTTTATATGTATATTATATCAAAATACCCTGGTATATATGCTATTATACATGTATATTTAACAAAAACCTATAATCCAGCTATTTTATAGCTATATCTAATTGCTATTTATATAAAAAAAATTAACTGTCCGTAACGCGCTATAGCGATCGCTATAGCCACTATTGACGACTATGTAGCCGACACATCCAAACACTATCCCTTGCATCAAGTTTTTACTATGTTGATGATTCTAAATTTTTAATTAATCTTGATTATTTAATAGCATATGACAAACTTTTAGAACACACATCCAAACACCTCTTGGTTATATTCAATACTTTCATCTTTTTAATTGTATCTACTTGTGTTGTTTGTAGAGAAACGCTAATCAAAGTGCCCGATCCGCCGATTCTTCCATTCTTTAAGCCTGTTGATTACGTAGAAGTTTTAGCTCAAATCCACAAAGAACTTGAATCATGCCCTCCACATGAACGCACAAACCTCTATTTATTACAATTTCAAGTCTTTAAAGGCCTCGGTGACATTAAGTTAATGAGAAGAAGCCTTAGATTAGCTTGGCTCAAAGCAAGTACGGTTCATGAACGGCTCGTTTTTGGGGCATGGTTAAAATATGAAAAACGAGGTGAAGAACTTATATCGGATTTACTCTCTTCGTGTGGTAAATGTTCTAAAGAGTTTGGGTTAATAGATATTGGTTGCGAGTTCCCTTCGGTTGTAAACTCTAGTTTAGTTGATGGCGCAGTCGTTGATCAAAAGAATAATATATCGGGAACGGTTTCGTTTAAAATCGGGGATGATAAAATAACATGCGATAGACAAAAAATGGCGACCCTTTCACCCCCTTTTCGTTCTATGCTTAACGGGTGTTTTCTTGAATCGGTATCCGAAGACATAGATTTGTCGAAAAACGATATTTCATCTGCGGGTATGAAGGTGATAAGTGAATTTAGCTCAACCGGTATTTTACCCGATTTACCAACCGATCTTTTACTAGAAATCATGGTGTTTTCGAGTAAATTTTGTTGCGAGAATCTTAAAGATTCTTGTGATCGGAAACTTGCAAAATTTGTTTCATCAAGAAACGATGCGGTTGAACTTATGGAATACGCTCTCGAAGAGAATTGCCCGGTTCTTGCTGCCTCGTGTTTGCAGATTTTCCTTCAAGAACTCCCGGATTCTCTTAACGATGAGCGGGTTGTTGACTTGTTGACCAGTGTTAACAGTTTGCATAGATCTATTATGGTGGGGTCCGCTTCGTTTTCACTCTACTGTCTTTTAAGCCAGGTCGCGATGGATCTTGATTCGGGATCCGATAAGTCCGCTCGTTTCTTGGAACAATTAGTGGATTCTACGGAAAATAGTCGACAAAAGATGGTGGCATATCATATGTTAGGATGTGTGAAATTAGCCAAGAAAGAATATGACGAAGCCGAACGAGTCTTCGAGGTTGCGTTGAGTGAAGGACACGTTTATTCCGTCATAGGTTTGACCAGAATCGGTCAAATTAAGGGCGGAAAGCTTGAATCTTATAACAAACTTAGCTCAGTTATTTCGAATTACACCCCACTCGGGTGGATGTATCAAGAACGATCTTTATACTGCGAAAATAACGAAAAAAGATGGGAAGATCTCGAAAAAGCAACCGAATTGGATCCGACGTTAACGTACCCGTATATGTACCGTGCGGCTTCGTTAATGAAGAAACAAAACGTTCAAGATTCACTGGCGGAAATCAACAAGATTCTCGGTTTTAAACTTGCGGTTGAATGTTTGGAATTGAGGTTTTGTTTTTATCTAGTTCTCGAAGATTATCAATCGGCGATTTGCGATGTTCAGGCTATTCTTACGATTTCTCCTGATTATCGGATGTTTGAAGGGCGGGTACCCGCAACGCAATTTCAAACGTTAGTTCGTGAGCATGTTCCAAATTGGACGACCGCAGATTACTGGTTACAGTTGTATGATCGGTGGTCCGCTGTTGATGATATCGGGTCACTTTCGGTAATTTATCAAATGCTCGATTCTGAAACGGCTAAAGGCGTTTTATATTTTAGACAGTCTTTGCTTCTCCTCAGGTATTATATCATAACTAAAGTTTCAGGTTATAAAATCATCGGGCCTGTAAACGAACCAAACGTTCATGAACTATTCGTGAACTTGTTCGGCAGGAAGTTTGTTTATGTTCGCTTATTAATAAACGAACGAACATGAACACAATTTTTTGTTCATTTAATTAAAAAAAATAACATGAACACACGTTTTGTTGGTTCATTTATAATCGTGAAAGTTCGTTTATGTTCGTTCGTTTATGTTCATTTACGTTCGTGTTTGTTTATGTTCGTTTCAACTTAAAAACATAAGTAGTCATTTTTAATGAAGTTTACATTTCAAAAAATGAACGAACATACGGTTAAAGTTAAATGAACGAACACGAACATGCCTCTGTTCGTGTTCGTTCGGTTCATTTACAGGCCTAAAAATCATTACTAATAATGCTTATTTCAGGTTAAATTGTCCGGAAGCAGCGATGCGGAGTTTACAACTGGCCCGTCAACATGCGTCAAGCGAACATGAACGTTTAGTTTACGAGGGTTGGATATTATACGATACGGGCCATTGCGATGAAGGGTTAAAGAAAGCCGAAGAATCTATTAGTTTGAATAGATCTTTTGAGGCCTTTTTTCTAAAAGCTTACGCTTTAGCGGATTCTAGTCAAGATCCGACCTGTTCTTCAACGGTTGTCGCACTTCTTCAAGATGCCCTTAAATGCCCTTCTGACAGGCTTCGCAAAGGCCAGGTTATGAACAACTTTTATTCGTAAAGTTGTTTAGGTTAATGAAATAAAAAGGCGTAAAAATGGCCTGTTTATGCATATGGGTTGATTTGGGATGTGTTTATCTTTGACGGGTCAAAGGGGCTTAACTAAAAGATTTAACGGAAATGGGAACGGGCCGAGTCGGTCGAACGTTTTAAAAGTCTTACGATGTGTGTTCATGTTTATAAAGACTCCTAAATCGTGTTACGAAAAGAAGTTAGAATAGCAGTAAAGTACACGGATGGTCCCTGTGGTTAACCAAAATTTTGGATTTAGTCCCTAGGTTTTTCAAAAGTACACGGGTGGTCCCTGTGGTTTGCACTTAGTAACGTATTTAGTCCCCAACTTTTGCCAAAAGTACACGGATGGTCCCTGTGGTTTGCACTTTGTAACGTATTTAGTCCCCAACTTTTAGTGACTAAATGCGTTACAAACTGCATACCACAGGGACCATCCGTGTACTTTAAAAAAGCTGGGGACTAAATCCAAAATTTTGGTTAACTACAGGGACCATTTGTGTACTTTACTCTTAGAATAGTTTTAATTGTTTGCTGACACTTGAACCTTGTGGCAGGCGTTGAACAATCTTGGAAGTGTTTACGTAGACTCAGGTAAACTAGACCTTGCAGCCGATTGCTACATTAACGCACTTAAAATACGACACACGAGGGCCCACCAGGGGCTTGCTCGTGTCCATTATTTAAAAAACGACAAGGCAGCTGCCTATGAAGAAATGACAAAATTGATTGAAAAGGCTCGGAACAATGCGTCCGCTTATGAGAAACGATCAGAGTATTGTGAACGTGAACAGACGAAAATAGATCTTGAAATGGTCACTCGTTTAGATCCTCTTCGGGTTTACCCTTACAGATACCGTGCAGCAGGTTAGTTAGCCTCCGTTTCTAACTAGTACCTTTACTATTTTCATTTAATATAACTTAGAGGTGGCACAATCAATCTACATGTCAAATGGAACGGAAGTCGTAAAACCTCATAAACGATTTAAATTAAGAATAATAGTTTTTCTATCGAAAATAAATAGTGTCTGTAAACTATGGGTGCAAACGACCAGAACCCGAGCTCGATTAACTTATGAGAGATCGAGCTCGAGCTTGGCTCGTTTGGAGCTTTGTTTTCAAAGCTCGAGCTCGGCTCGTTGGCAGTTTCTCAAGCTCGAGCTCGGCTCGTTTATTATCAATTAATAAATATATTAAATAAAAATAATATAAATAATAGACTCGCGAGCTCGATAAGTGAAGCTTGGACTCGTTTACTAAACAAACATATTTTTAGGTTCGGGCTCGGCTTATAAACAAATTTAAATAAGCACAGCGAAGCTTGTTTACCAGACAACTTTAAATAAGTAGTAAATGTTATAAAATATTAAAAAATATTATATTACACTAAGGCTTGACGAGGCTGACGAGCTTCACATGCCAAGCTCGGGCTCGATAAATAAGTGAGTAGTATTTTAGGCTCAAGCTCGGAAGTTTCGGGCTTTTTCACAAGCTGACCTCGAGTAGCTTGCGAGCCGCTCGGCTCGTTTTTCACCCCTATCTGTAATCATATTCGACCTAACTATTTATAAAATAAAAAAAAATAGTTGACCCGTTATTTAGCTATCTTTTTACCCATTTGCCACTTCAATATCATATATAGTCTTCAAAACTGCTTAAAGTTTTTCTTTATATACATTTGTGCCCTACATCTCATTCGGGTTGTGGTCAAATTCCAGTCTTGATGGACAACCACAAGGAGAAAGAAGCGATCGCCGAGCTTTCAAGAGCGATAGCGTTCAAAGCCGACTTGCATTTACTGCATTTGCGAGCAGCGTTTCATGAACATATCGGGGATGTATCGGGTGCCATGCGGGACTGTCGAGCCGCCCTCTCTTTCGACCCGAATCATCAAGAAATGCTTGAACTCCGAAGCCGTGTAAACAGCCAAGAACCTTAATTATCCAAGAATTTAGAAAATTTAGATGTGTTGCAAATGTTTACTTACACAAATGGTGAAGAAAAAAGAGAGATTTTTGAGTTTGTGTATGTATGTTGCAAATGTAACACTTGATGGATATTGTAAGCATTCAAGTTTGTGCATTAACATGTGTTGTTTTGTATCTCTTTGGATTCTTTTCTCCCTATTTCTATTCTTGCAGTTGTAACTTTGTCCTATTTTTGGAGATATACTTTACTGGATGGGAATCATTATAAAATATTAATATAACTGTTGATTGTATTTTGTCATTTTATAAATACTAGTGGGATTCTCCCGTGCTACGCTGCGGGAATTCAGTTCGTATCGGCTTGAATTGGTACGATACCATCACTCGTTATACCAAACTAAAGAGAGAAAAAAATAAAGTTGTGGAATGACCATAAGGATACCGTCGCATCTTTTACATAAATCGAAAACCATAAAACCAAACACGGGTACCGATTTCGATAATACACATACATGTACCGATGTTGTTTGGTCATAATCGTTTCGCTTCATCACAATACCTATCTATACCAAAGAAATATTCTATTTGAATACAACACCGTTTTCAAAAAAAAAAAAAAAAAAAAAAGAAAGAACTTATACCAGAATCTCGAGAAAAAAAATAGTTTAAATAGGACTACTTATTCAACTTTTTTTGAAAAGCTTAAAGAAGAGAAGTTGATAAAAAAATAGAATCGTTTATCAATATTAATAAAATAATATCAATAAATGTTCATCACTTAATACAATAATAAAAAAAATTTCATAGCATGAATTCAATTGGTATTAGCTAGACTTGGTACGGTATAGTCACTCGTTATACCAAACAAAAGAGAAAAAAAAAAAATAATAAAGTCATGGAATGACCAAAAGGATGCCGTCGCATGTTTTACATAACTCGAAAATCAGAAAGCCAAATACTGGTACCGATTCCGATAATACACATACATGTACCGATGTTGTTGGATCATAATTGGTTCACTTCATTACAATACAATACGTATACCAAAGAAATATTCTATTTGAATACAAAACCGTTTTCAAAAAATAGAAAAAAAAACTTATATTAGAAGAAAGTCAAGAAAAAAAAGTTTAAATACAACTACTTATTCAACTTTTCTGAAAAAACTTAAAAGAACAAAAGTTGATAAAAAAATACAACTATTTATCAATATTAAAAAAATAATATCAAGAATTAATTTAATTTAATATACTAAATGTTCATCACCTATGATTTTAATAACAATTATTAAATGTTCATCACTTAATACCAAAGAAATATTCTATTTGAATACAAAACCGTTTTCAAAAAATAGAAAAAAAAACTTATATTAGAAGAAAGTCAAGAAAAAAAAAGTTTAAATACAACTACTTATTCAACTTTTCTGAAAAAACTTAAAAGAACAAAAGTTGATAAAAAAAATACAACTATTTATCAATATTAAAAAAATAATATCAAGAATTAATTTAATTTAATATACTAAATGTTCATCACCTATGATTTTAATAACAATTATTAAATGTTCATCACTTAATACCAAAGAAATATTCTATTTGAATACAAAACCGTTTTCAAAAAATAGAAAAAAAAAACTTATATTAGAAGAAAGTCAAGAAAAAAAAAGTTTAAATACAACTACTTATTCAACTTTTCTGAAAAAACTTAAAAGAACAAAAGTTGATAAAAAAATACAACTATTTATCAATATTAAAAAAATAATATCAAGAATTAATTTAATTTAATATACTAAATGTTCATCACCTATGATTTTAATAACAATTATTAAATGTTCATCACTTAATATAATAATAATAAATTTTTAAAACACTATTCATGGCAAGTTTATGTTAATATATATAATTATTAAATGTTCATCACTTAATATAATAATAATAAATTTTTAAAACATTATTCATGACAAGTTTATGTTAATATATATAATAATATAAGGAAATTGTCATATGGTCCATGTGATTAGTAGAAATGCCTAGAGTTTAGGATAAAAGTTTGGTCTATCCCCTTGTTAGAAAATCGTGTTTGATTGTCTTCGAGTTCCTCATGCTCAAGATGTCCTAACGGTCATCTCCATTTAAGGATTGGGCCAACCCATGTTGGCTGTGGAGTACCACGCAATTCTCAAGTACCGGTTAACGATCCCTCTATGTCTGATTGATGAGCCCTGCCTAGTTTGTCGAAAGGTTTGTTTAGATACTTTTGGTGAGCATGTGATCAATTGCAAGAAGTTATCCAAGTTTAAATAAAAGCATGACTTGATTAAAAACTAGTCATGTACCCCTCACATAAGGGGCATTTGTGTCAATTCACCAACCCACTTATAAACTCTTAAATAAAATTCAATTATGGTTTGAAAATTATGTGCCGATGGTTATTCAAGATATTAAAGTTCAAATTGTAGTTTAACTTTTCCGGCGAGCTCGTTTTTATCGGTGGTGCTAGGAAGAAAAGATGAGGTTGAAGATGAAGTTGGTGGGTGGGTCTCATAACTATTTATTAATTGAATTTTATTAAAGGGTTTATAAGTGGGTTAGTAAATTGACACAAATGCCTTTCTTGTGAGTGGCACATGACTAATTATTAACCAAGTAAATGGATGGGTTAGTGATGGGGCTAAAAGGGTTAGAGAAAAAAGAAGTTAGGGGCTCAGATGTCAAAAGATTTATTTTTGGGCTGATAGGATTAAAGTGAAACAACCACAGGGGCCAAAATCGTAATTTACTCTAATATAATAAAAAGTAAACTTAATGAACAGTAATTGATAAATTAGAATTTATCATTAATTTAAATTAGAATTAGAATTTATCATTAATTTATAGTAACATCATTAAGAGATGAGCAAATGGTATCGGGTATAAGTATCGGTCTTAAATTTACCAAACCGGTGTATTTTCGGTACCGGTTCTGCACAGGTATTCACCGACTTTTACCCTTAAATACCGGTGCCGTACCAGTACCGACCAGTACCGAACCGTACCATACAAGGTATATTCGGTACCGGTACCCACTTTTGGGGATTTCGATAACGGTATTTTCGGTACCGGTTGGTATCGAGCTCATCAAATCCTGTAGCAATGCAGCAATGCAAGTAATTGCACCGTTTAGATTACTTTTCATACACACAGTAAGTAAACTGTATTTCGTTTGAATGAGGTTTTATATACACAACAACTTATTTTGCTTTCTTTTTTGTCTTTTTCTGTAATGAATGAATTGTAGCATGTAAAATTAACTTGGATATTTAGAATATTGATGAGCAAATCGTATCAAATTCTGTAAACGAACCGGTATCGTATCGGTAAAAAATTTACTATACCAAATCATTTTCGGTACCAATTTGGTACCCACCTTTTGGCGTTTTCAGAATCGTTACTTTCGGTTCGACACCGGTCTAGCACCATACCTGTATTTATTGATTTTTACCTTCAAATACCATACCGTATTGTACCGAGCATTTTCGGTGCCGGTACCTAATTTCGATGATTTTCCGGATCGGTACTTTCGCTGCCGCTACCGGTACCGAGCTCATCCATATTTTAACGTGTTAGCACCGTAATAACTGAACTGAAAACAACCGAATTTCCAACGTGTAGGACATGTGGGTCCTATTATTATATATTAGGTTATTTAAAATCGTTTTTTTATGACGGAGTAACTATCCTTACCACGTCATTTTATTTATGTTTTGATATTCGGTATCTGTTTGCCGTTGCTGACACGCCTTTTGCAGTCATTGGGTCCCACCGCAACGTGCGGGCGGAAAATAACTAGTTTGATTGAAAGATATCTCCATAATCTTCTAAATTATATATTTGATCTCAAGAAAAAAGGCATTGACATCTATGAAGCTTTATCTTGCTCATAGTCACAATTTCTGGTAAGCTACACATTCATTATTGCTTATAGATCCTCTCCTCTATGTTCTCAACTTTTATCAATATGACTTCTATCATATACGAATAACACACTTTTAGTAACTTATTACTTATTGTTCATTGATCGATATACGCCTTATGCAGTGGCGGATCCAGTATTATAATGGGTTCCTTTTGATAAATTCTCTTTAATTCTCACTGTTTTTTTTTCTAAATTCTATAAGGTTCTTCTCACTAATTTTTTTCATTTTTTCCAAACGCACTGGATTCCTAGAAACCCACAAATGTGGGCTAGATCCGCCCTTGGCTTTATGTTAAATTAAGGGACACAGATAGTGACCGGTGAAGCGTGTGAAAAATCTTGGTCGTACTCTAATAGTTTTGTGACAGGACCATTTGCGACAATCAGGGCCATCTCTGAAAATTAAAAAAAAAATTGGTCCTATGCGAAATAAAAAATTTGAGCCATATTCGCAAATCTCCATGTTTTTAAATAATCAAAGTCTAAACATTGGCAAATTGGACCACAAACTCACAAATCCAAAATTCTAAAAAGCCCTAAAAACGTTTTTGGTTCATAAATTCAGTCCCGTTAATATTTTTTTTAAACACACACATATATATATATTTAAAAAAAATCAGACCCTGTTTCGATTTGGGTCCAGAATGGCCGTCCACCTGGCACTTGTTATTGGCTGGCCCTGGCGACAATGAATGCAAAGACAGAAATCCATGCATGCTAATTGATACTTGTGTATGTACTTATCCATGTTAAATTCTAGTATTTTCATACAAAGTTGATATAATAAACTTTCGTCTATGAATTAATATATTATATTATTGAATTGAGCATATGAAGAGAAATACATGCTTATAAAGAGGATATAAATACCGAGTCAAAAGGGCTCAGAAAATCATTTTATAAGGGGTTTATTTATTTAACTGTATTTTACTTTTTTTTTTGACATTTTTTAGAGATTTGGAATGAACCATGCATTTATACTTTTACTACTTATTACTTATTAGGTTCACTTCATAAACTTATTACAAACAATATCAGATAGCTTACTCATCATCATCATACTCAGTAAATCTCACAAATAGCAAAGTTAAGATAGGGTCTGAGGAGGGTAGATGTAGACAGCCTTACCTCTACCCCGTAGGAATAGAGAGGCTGCTTCCAGTGAGACCTCCGGCTCGATTGTAGTTTTGTATCAAGCCTTGGACCTAAGACACATAACACTCAAAACAATCGGGAGAGAGACTGATTGGCGCATATACCCCCGTGTCTTTAAGCTATCAACGTCACCACATGATGCATGATTAACCATCTGCCGCTTTTAACGTTATTTTCACGAAATTAGTAAGATAGCGTTAAAGTTAGTACCATATCAGATAGCTTACTAAATAATTTAAATAAAAATTAGGTGTTTTTAAAAGAAAACCAGCAAACTACCTGCGTGTTGCCGCGTTGTTTTAAAATTCGTTTTTAAAGAAATGTATCATAGGCTTAAGAGCATTCACATCCAATCCACTAAAAATATACATACATTCCACTAAAAAACAACTCATATATCAATATATTTCCACTAAAAACAAATACTTTTTCTCTCTCATTTTCAATATATATTACATTTTCTCTCTCCTCCACTCACAACCACTTTCAATATATATTAAAAAAGTATAGGGGGTGAACAGTGTCCCCCCAAATATACAGATGAACAGTAACATTTTCTCTCTCCTTCACTCACAACCACTTTTTATACTTCTTATATTTTAAAAACCCCCCACACAGATTTTGGTGGTTTGGATGAGAATGCTAACATCTTGTACTTAGCGTTCTTGAAAATTAATATAAAAACAAAAGCATTTATATAAATCCACACGTTATTTATAACAACCCTTCCACAACATTCGGTCTATTACCGACAAGTAAGAAGAGAAAAACACACTCATAAAAAGTAAAAGTATAGGCGTGAAAAAGAAAGAAAAAAAAATACATTTTAAAATTCTTTCTAATGACTTGTACATTTGTGTTTTGCTAACTTATACATTATCACACAAAACTTGATTTTGAATAAAACTTATATTAAAACGTAGATAAAGATAAGCTCGTTGTAACGGTATGTTCAAAGCTCTATAAAATAATATCTTTTAAAAGTTGTAAACAAGAAAAAAAAGAAAAAATTATGAGTGTGTTATATGTCAATGTATAGTTGGCCAAAATATTAAAATAAAAGCATATAAGAAAGTGTAAGCTTAAAATAATAAGCTTAAATGAAAGTAGAGAGGTTAAATTTTAAGGGTATAAAATGTTGAGACATGATAGTACATGAAGCTTCAATAATTATAAAAAAAGTTAAACACTAAACCACATTCTCATTCAAAAGAAGTTGTTATTAATTAATTAATATGATTTGTATATAGTTAAATAGTTATTTAAATAGGTTGGGACAAGTGCATGACATGTCCACTTCACCAACTTACAATAAAATAATAAAAATATCTAAAAATAGAAATATAAATTCACAAATAGAAATATAGTTAGTTAAAAGAGAGAGAACATTTTTATAGAATTATGGTATTTTAATAATCTGACTGGCTGATTAAGCTTATGAGATGCTAGTTGTGTTAAGTTTTGAACCACGCAAAATATTCTTTTAAAAAGGTGGTGCAACTAATATAAAAGATACACCCCAAATGCTCAAAATTTGATATTTTATATTATGATAAAACTTTAACATAATCAGTCTAATCAAATCAAATAAAATCAAAAGTAAAAATGTAAAAATAGGTTGTGGTTTGAAACTCGTTTGAAATTGATGAGCTTTGAAACGAGAAAAGCCGATATTATTTGGTTTCTAAAAAACCCGAGTTCAAGCCACAAGAATCACTTGTTTGTTTGACTCACTTAAATTAACCCTAACTTTTAATATTTAAGCCTAATTATATACGCCGCATCAAGACCTTATCTTTCTTATAAGTTCTAATAATCCAACCGAGCCAGTTTTTTTTTAAACTAATCCACGCAGAGTTCGAACTCAAGTTTTCAGCTAAGTTTAAAATTCGAGTAAAGGCTGGCCGAAAATACAAGTCGTGCTCAAACTCGCACCAGCTCATGAACAACCATAAACCAAAATATCATGGATTCTATCTCATTTTTTATTTAATTTTAAAGAATGTTTTATAAAATAATCAAAGGATCTGTACATAAGTATAAAAACAGTAACTCGCACTCACTCGGCTAAGCTCGTGAATAATCCTATACCAAAATATGATGGATTCTATCTCATATTTTATTTAATTTTAGAGAATGTTAAGTAAAATAATCAAGGGTAGATCTATGCATAAGTCAAAATGTGGTAAACTGAACAAGACTATGAAAACAAAAGAAAACAAATAACTTGATTTAGAGTTTAGACCATTGTAAGGGTGAATAATGGCCCACCCATGATTTAACGAATGTTTTATAAAATAATCAAAGGATCTATACATAAGTGAAAAAACAGTAACTCGCACTCACTCAGCTAAGCTCGTGAATAATCCTATACCAAAATATGATGGATTCTATCTCATATTTTATTTAATTTTAGAGAATGTTATGTAAAATAATCAAGGGTAGATCTATGCATAAGTCAAAATGTGGTAAACTGAACAAGACTATGAAAACAAAAGAAAACAAATAACTTGGTTTAGAGTTTAGATCATGCGTAGTGGTAAGAGTGAATAATGGCCCACCCATGAGCGTTTTCCACCATTTATCATCCTAGTCAGCAAAAAGACGTTTTTTCACAAATGGGCGTAGTGGTAATAATGCCCAATAATGTCCCGTCAATCTTTAAACAATTATTAATTTTTTAATTAAAACTAATAAAATTCGTTAAATAAAAACATTACATTCTTAAAAAAAACCCGAAATAAGAAAAAAAATTAAAATCCTAAAAAAATAAAAAAAACCGAAACAAATAAATAAAAAACTATTAAGCTAGAGTACATATTTTTTGACGGATTTGTTGCCGTCGCATTTGGGCTAGGATCAACGCGTTGCCGGTGAGATGGTCGATGAGTTTAGACAAAAATTCGATATCTGTCTCCATTTGTCTCGATTCTTAATTGTGGATGAAAAGTGGAGAAAATTATAAAAAAATAGAGAATATGGGTGAAAAGTTTATAAAAAATGAGGTAAGAAGTGAGATTTAAATAGGGTAAAAGCTGAAATAAAAAATATATATTTTAATTAATTTGACCGTTTATCAACGGTAAGATTTCGAAAAGTATGCGGGGCTCGAGCGTTTTTAAAACAACGTTGTTCAAAAACAACGTTGTTCAAAAACGCCCTGGGGCGGTGGCTCGGGCATGCTTGGGCGTTGTTTATTAAAAAAAAAACGCCCCAAAATGAGATGATGAGACGACTACGCATGGTTTTAGACAGTTACTTTGCTTTGAAAAGGATCCGACAACATTTGAAATCCATCTAGTTATGAATAAACATATGATTACATGAACCTAATTGTTTGTTTGTGGGTGCGTTGGTCTATATATGTTAGATTCATAATTTTAGATGCTTATTGGGACTTGTAGGGCATGCGATTTTAGTATAACTAGTAATAAAACCAGCAGGCGGTGCGCTGCGGATCCGTTGCAAACATTGAGTTGATTAGTCCGAGCATTATGTGATGCAATAATTATATGAAAACGGGTGTTTCGACGTATCAAAAAGTAAAGTACATCGAATATATATTGTACAAAAGGAACTGAATCGAATCCGAGTAGGTTTATTTAGTGGGGTTTCACCTAAGAACTACACCACCCTTGCCTTTGTATCAAGACTTGGCAACGTTAAAATATAGAGTAATTCGAAATTATACCGTTAAATGAAAACGTATTGTATTTTACCCGACTCGTTTCCGAATAAAATTTACGTTAATATGTAGGTCAACTGAAAACGTACACAAAAATAAGCATAATAACATATTATATTTCGCTTGACTCGTTTTCAAACAAAATTGACGTCAAATCGTAGACTAACTCGAATTTATAACAATATACACATAAGAAGGAAAAAAAATAGTTTTTTAGTTAATGAACAAAAGTTATTAAGGAAAATCAGATTATATATTCTTGACTCTCGAGTGTGTTTAAGTGACATTTTATAAAATGTATAGAAAGTTAAAAGGAGATGAAATGATATTTTCTTAAGAGTTAAATGCTTGGTTGGTCCCTGTGGTTTTCAAAAATTTCAGACTTGGTCCTAGTGGTTTACTAATTACACGTTTGGTCCCAAAAGTTGTCAAAAATGCACTCGGTTGGTCTCCAGCCCTAACATCAGTTAAATTTCTTAGTTAATTATGTATGTGTTGGGATTGAACCCTACCAAAGGAACAGATAATAAAAGCCAAAACTGGATCACCCCGCAGTAGATTCAAAATAAGCAGATGTTTGGTTGCAAGTCTCTCCCCTTGAAAGTGGTTTCAACATCTGCTGACCTCCTATCTGCTGATCATGCAATCTCCTGACCTACAACTGCTGACCAAGACAAAGTCTGATAGAAGAACTAAAGCTCTGCTGCTCAATCTACTGCCTTGGTTCAAGCACTGCTGATCATAACAACATCTGTTGGGCTCACAGCAGTGGAAGGATGCAGCAGCAGTTTATATTTGGTTTATGCATTGTAATGTAATATCAGTAGTTAGCATAGCAGTGTTTGTATAGATCAGTTGTTAGAGTTTGTTAGGAGGTTAGATATCACTTTCATGGTGACGTCAGCTTTGATGCTCAGTGGTTTGCAAGTGCCTATAAATAGAACAGTACTCTATACTGTTCTGTTTAGCTCATTCACCATCTTCTTTCCGCACGAACAAACACTGAGCTCGGGCTGAGGGGGAGTTTGCATTTCATACATTCATTGTAATTGAACTTTGAAACTAAATTTAATCATTTGATTCAATGATGAAAATGTATGATTGAAAGCATATCTTCTGTTTGATTGTGAAAAGTTTGCTTCCATTAAATTCCGCTGCACTACTCTTTCATTTGTTCATTTAAATTCAAACACAAATCACAATCAATCCAAACTCAGATCCTAACAATTGGTATCAGAGCTTGGACAATCAAACTTGATCTAACAATCATTTTGACGTAAATAGTTCAGCTCGAAATTGTTGATACTGGTCGTTTGTTCGTTTGTGTTGAAAAACAGAGTAAGGTTTAATCACCGATAAAGTTGATTAATCAGTACCTGTAAAACAACCGGAAAGATGTCACAATCTCAAGATCATAAAAATAACATTGGCTCTTTGTTTAAACCACCTATGCTGAAAAGAAATGAGTATAACATCTGGGAGTGAAGGATGCGTCACATCCTCGCTCAACAAAACACTGGATGTTGGAGGTCTGTCGTTTTCGGTCCTCATGTTCCTATGGTGCCAAGCGCAGAGGACGCCAAAAAATCCGTTCCTAAACTAACTGAAAATTACACTGAATTGGATTTTCAGAAGGGTAAGCGCAATTGTTCGGAAGGAATGATCCGTGAATGCGGTCTAGGACCGGCATCAAGGTAAGTAATAAGACGAATTGACCCCTGGTACGTATACTAAACGCGTTGATGTATGAAATAGTATAATTAGGCAAGTGAAAGAAAATTCTAAATGAATATAACAACGACATGGTAAAGGAGTTTTAAAAATGTAACACGTGCCGAAACTTAATTCTTCGGGCATAATGTGGCGATTACGCGAAGACACGAAACTAGTACGTGGATTGTGTACCTGGCCAGTACACAAGAAGCGTATGACGTTCGTGAGATCGCGATAATTGTTACCTGTATGTCCGTTAGAATTGGGTAGCAGGTGGGCGTGCGGGTGAAATGAGTAGTAAGGCTCTTGGGAGATTAAGAGTACTATGTAAGAGTAAAAAAAATGCAAATGATAAGAATAAAATGTTGAATCCGTAAGAAAGTACGGATCAACAATGTACGAATGCAATGCTTGAATCCACGAGACGGATTCAAGGAATGAAAGATATGAATGCAATGCTTGAATTCGCGAGACGGATTCAAGGAATGAAAGATATGAATGCAATGCTTGAATCCGCGAGACGGATTCAAGGAATGAAAGATATGAATGCAATGCTTGAATCCGCGAGACGGATTCAAGGAATAAAAGATACGAATGCAATGCTTGAATCCGCGAGACGGATTCAAGGAATGAAAGATATGAATGCAATGCTTGAATCCGCAAGACGGATTCAAGGAATGAAAGATATGAATGAAATGTTTGAATCCGCGAGACGGATTCAAAGAATGAAAGATGTGAATGCAATATTTGGATCCGTGAGACGGATTCAAAACATAAAAGGTACGAAAGGTATGAGTAATGTGTTCGAATCCGCGAAACGGATTTAAGATATAAAAGACGAAAACTAGTCTACATAAGAAGAAGTCAATAGTTTGACTATGATTGCGTCACACAAGTCATATAAGTAAATGTAAAGCAAATGAACAAAATAGTGATAGGAATGAAAATATCCGAATGTGTAAGTAATTACAGACCGAACAAGTAAATATTCCTTAAGTGATATGATTCAAATTATGTTTAAACTTTTATATATATATATACATGAGTATATTTATGTAAATGCGTTGTATGCAAGAATGGTAGAAAGGATAAATGGGACATACGGGTCAGATGGCGATCGCCATTTGAACTCGGTAGATAATGATTTGATTTGTCAAGTTTCATGCTCATAGGTGAGCTTGAAGAATGGGGACGCAATGTCACTAACCGGAAAGGAATGAGCATCGTAAGGTATGGATCACGAATCAATGGAATTTACTTCCGTCAGATGTGTATAAAAAGAGTTATAACTTAAATAGGAGGTTATGACTCGACTAGAGACTAATGTGTTAGAATAGAATGTATATATACAAACCGTAATGCAAAAATGTAAAATGAATTTCAAAATGTTCGTAATGATCGTCAAGTGGTATAGAACTTGAATGCCTGTAACTGTGGAAATTCTGATAGAATGTAAGTGATGACAAGTATCGTTAAGAAATACTAACCTTGATGCTCGGCTTGTTGGCCATGTTCATTTGAACAAGACATTGTAGAAAAGATACACATGGCATAAGTAACAATAGTAACCATGGAAATAATGCTTAATTTTCGTGTTAAGTATGGATAAGTGAGTTTAAGAAGGGTGATTTTGGTTGTAACAATAAGTCTTTAAATGATTATAATATGCGTATGATAATATATCGACCCCTCCTATGAGCTTAAGGATAATCGGAAATAACGATAGTAATGGAATGCTTAGGATGGCTCATAGTGAACAAAATGAAAGATAGCATATGATGTATGAGTAGAATGAAATAAATCGACTTATTCCAGTTAGTAAATATATGAACGTAATATGCTTAAATAGGATGTTAGAAACAAGCCATAGACTTAGTATGTATGGTTAATAACTGCATACAATTGGAATAAATTCGATGAATGAAGCGCTAGTGATGGTATGTGCTAGGGGCTAGCATTATAAAGTGAAAGCAACACTAATAAGAGCTCTGGACCAGATCCTGACTTTAATGCGATTATGAAAGTAATTTACTTGATTTAAGAACGGAGGGATAATGCGTACAAAGACGTTTATGAACGAATGAAACTCTTGCCAAGATCTCGAATGCATCCATGTGGTATTAAGCCTCGTGAACGAAAAGATGAAAAAGTAGGAGTAGAATTGGTCCAGTTGGAATGAGAAAGGTTTCGGGGATGAAACCATTTTAAGGGGGGTAGACTTGTAACACCCCAAATTTCGTAGGACACGTTATAATGTTTAATCGCAATGAGTTAGCGAAAAGAAATGGTAAACATGAAATTTTACCATTATTAAGGTTTAGCAAAGTTAGTGTGTAAATATGAGATAAAGTGATATGTTTTAAAAAGATAAGGGACTAGATGTGTAATTATGTTATAAAATTTGACAAAAAAAAAAAAAACCAGACTTTGAGTCTGGTGTGCGATCGAGAGAAGGGCCAGGGAACTCTTTCCCTCTCATAAACCCTAAGTCACTAAAATTCCATCAATTAAAGGTGAAATTAGCAAGGAATCGGATGCATGAGCAAGGAATTTTGATGTACTAAGTGTTCTTAACCTCAAGTAAGTGAAATTTCATGAATTGGTGATGTTTGATTTTGTGGGTTTAGTAAAATTCGTGAATATAATGCATTAATTGGTATGATTAATGGTTGCTATGGTTGTTAAAACATCAAGAAATGCTAAATCTTGAATATGAGCGTGGTTTAGGGCAAAACCCATTTGCATGACAAAAGATGGTTAAGAATTTGTGAAGTTCTACATGCTAATTAGGTTGGTGTTGGTGAAATTGTTAGGAGTAATTGATTTAGAACTATGTGCTCATGATTAGAATGGTAGATTTCAAGTTAGTAGGATGTTTATGTTAATCAATGAGTGAAGTATGGAAATTGTGCTTAAGATGCTTGTACATTGTGCATAAACTGTGGTACGCATGCCAAGTGCTTGATGAAATGCTTAGGTGAGTTTGATATATAAGATTGTATGCAATGAATGGATGAATACGCATAGAAGGTGTTAATAAAGTAATTGATAGTGAACTAACTTGAATAATGTGCTTTAGATGGAATTCATATGAGAATTCGGGTTGAATGTATGTTTTGATCAAAATCATGCATTTTGGGGATTGTACCTTGTACTTGTATGGTGTGACGGCCATCATGGCTTTGGTTATTTGTCTAATGGTGATTAAGAGGTGAACGTGTACAAAATGTAAAAACTTGCTAGATAATTATACGACATACATGATGGTAGGTTGATTTGATTGAACTACGAATATTGTAGTAACGAGTCTATGCCTTATGAATGTTAGTGGTGACCAATGAAAGTCAATGTGACATAGGAATAGAATGATTGATACGAGGAATGATCATGTATACTAACAATGTTGAAATATGATGGAATGAAAGGATATGCGTCGTATTAGCAAGGGATCAAGCATGGAAAGCTAATGGGCCAAGAGGAGACAAGGAAGGGAATACGAAAACAGACGCTCAAGGTAAGTGATTTCCATAATCACTTCTTAGTTTGTTTAAGCAATATAATGTTTTAATTATTAAGGTCATATGAAGTTGAGGTCAAATCAACAGATTATTTTGATAAATGCATGAACGGGTCGAATAATTCGTAGGTGAATAATAAGCCGAACACGTATAAGTTAAGAAATTCCTTAACTCGGATGTTGGATTTCAAGTTCGCATGATAGAATGTTAATTTCCAAGCATGTAGGAAGAAACGGGAGGTTAAACGGGTAAACGGGTTGAAAGTTACGCAAGTTTTAGCGTAAACAGACGAAACGAAGATGCAGGTGCCGTAAATTACGCCCCAGGCCGGAATTTACGGCCTCCCCTGCATCAGCATCATGTTTGAGGCCGTAAACAGTAGGCAGGTCGTACTTTAGACCGTATTTTGGGCCGTATTTTACTGGGTAGGCCGTAATTTACGTTCCCTGGGGGTTTGGGCGGTTTCCTTTTATAAGATTTTGACCAAATGTGTTAAACATGCGAATGGATGTAATTTGTTTATAAGTAAGTCTATTATCGGATGGTCATATGTTGGAAATTTTAGTGAAAATGAGTTTTTCACTAAATATTTTAGACATCAATAATACTTATATATGTGTTGTATAAATAATTATTTATGGTTTGTGTTCAAACTATGTCCAAATAAAGCTAAGATGAATGAGATATCGAAGCTTGAAGTTGTATGTTTGAAACAAACAAAGATGAATGAAATGGATTAGTTTTGTCAACTTGTCCCACATAGGTGGGATGACAAAACTTAAAGTGGTTTATAAGGAGGAGCACTCCTTATATATTGTTTCCTTAAAGGCAAACACTAGTGGGGACCCTAAAGGGTGCGGAGCACCCTTACTCGTGCACACCGTCTTTGTATTTTTGTCCATGAGCGTGTGGTCAGATACATGGCGGGTTCGCTTATGGCGCACCCTTGGGTGGCGTAGGTGGATGCCATGGCATGTCGCATGTCGATGCGGCGCGAGCTACTTAGGCGCATGGCGCACGTCATTGGCTAGGGCGGAGAGTGTAGGTGCCGCACGAGTATGGATGACACATGACCAGGTGGCGTCCTGGTATGCTTAGTGGTATCCGTGTGGCGCGCGACTCCATGTAGGAGCGGGTTTGACTATGGTGAGCACTTGTACGCGCGATTCGGTTCAGCCAGTCAACTCGGTCTTCACCGGTTACTAGAATGTCATGAATTGACATGAGAGTTACATTTGACCACTTTAATTCCGTTTTAATACAATTAAAACATGTTTATTACAAGATTAATTACCTTGTAATTAATTCCTGTTTAATATCTTGTTGATTACAAGATTAAATGTGTTTTAATTGTAAAACATTGGTGTATATATAATCACGATGGTCCATTGTGAGAAGATAGAAAAAATACACACAGAAATTTTGTCTTTGTTCGGTGGAAATTTAGAGAAGAGCTTTCTCTAAATTGTTTTACACAACTTAAATATTTCCTATTTTATGAACACCATCATACCCGGTGTTATCTCGGGCGCGAGAGCTATCTCCGGCAGTACACACACTGTTCCGGTTGTTGTACCCTGGGAGACAGAACCGTCTGAGAGGAGGCGCGGAATCTGTTTTAAGGGAAGCGTGTTGAACACGTGCCTCAACCAAATCCGTCAACAATTTTGCTTGTCTTGCAGCGGAGTTCCGATCTCGTAGATGCGGTTGAAGTTCTCAAAGACATTGGCTTTGAATCAAGATTGGTACAATTTAGTTGTATTTTATATTCGTTTATTTAGTTTTGTAACCGGTATTGTACTAGTCAAATTTCCCACAAATAACAATAGTCTCGTTATTATATTTATTTTATTGATATTTTTTAATAAAACGTGAACCTAGTTCCTACATTCTTAAAACAGACTTTCGTGAAGATTGTTGCAACAATCTTAAATCCCTTCTCTACGAGGATTTAGGTTCACAAAAGTTTAAAATATTAATTGAGATTTTTGTTAAAATCTTGTAAATATTTTTGGGAAATATTTTGTTTAGTACAATGAGTCGGATTAGTTTTGATGATTGGAGTACAATCTTTAATCCGAATACCGTGTTGCAAAACGAACGTTTTGATTCATGTTTTAGAGTTCATGGGTTTTTTGTTCGCGTTTAGAAAAACCGAACCATATACAAAATAATATGTATTTCAATATGTTTTGAAATACTAAATTTTCTATTGAGCGTATTAGAAAAATATATTTTGTAACTCCATATAAAAATGTTTGTAACATTTTATTTATTTATTACAAGCATGTTATAAAATTTAATTGGTATTTTAATATTGGTTTAAATGTCTTGAAACACATATATTTTCTAATGAGTGTATTAGAAAGTAAATTTTTTTTATAAAATTACAAGTTTTAAAACATTTTATGTATTCTAACAAGCGTGTTAGAAATCATTATTTTGTATAATAATAAGTTTTAAAACATCTATATGTTCTAACGAGCGTGTTAGGAACAATGTTTTAAAGACGGTTGGATGTTCTAACGAACGTGTTAGAAACGTTGTTGAAAGAATAACGACATTAAAACTTTTTATATCTCTAACAAGCGTGTTAGAATTTTATAGAATAATAAGGTTTAATATCATCTATTATATCTAATGAGCGTGTTAGATACGATGATTTTGTAAACCTAACTACTTAAAAGACGATCAGATTTTCTAACAAGTGTGTTAGAAAAGATTTTTGTTGCAAATAGTTATTAACGAGTGAGTTGGAAACAATTTATGGATAATAATTAACCTTGTAACGCTTTCGTCTAAACCTTTAAATTTCTAACAAATAAGTTAGAAACGGTTTTTTACATAAATGTTAAAACGGTTTCGTATTTGTTTATTTCTAATGAACGTATTAGAAATAGTTTATATTTTTTTTATAAGCTTCGAAACAAATTATGTAATCGTTTAGTTCTAACGAGCGTGTTAGAAACCTTTTAACGATTTGAAATCGTCAATTTCTAATGAGCGGGTTAGAACCGGGTTAACCATGATAAATTATTTAACATGATTTGTATCTGGTTTATATATTTTCTAACGAGCGTGTTAGAAAAGGTTTGTGTTTATTTCTAACAAGCGTGTTAGAAAATTTTCATTTAAATAAACCGAAAGTGAATATATATATATATATATATATATATATATATGTATGTATATATATATATATATATATTCATTTTATTTCTAACAAGCGCGTTAGAAACGGTTTACTTTATAAAAAACCAAATATTTTGAATGTTTGATAAACATTTAAATTCTAATTAGCATATTAGAATTGGCTATCATACAAACCACTCATTTTAACGATCGGTAATCGTTATTATCTAACAGCGGTTAGAAATGGTTTAAATATGATAAACCAATTATTAAAACGACGTGTATTCGTTTTAATTTTCAAACGAGCGAGTTTGAAATTGTTTTATTTAATAAACTATTATAAGGTTTATTGTTTTGATTTTTAATCAAAACATAAATATATAGTTTATTTTTAAAACACTTGCAAAACGAGAAGTATAACGTCTTGAACCATATAATAGTCTTGGAAAGACTATTTGTTGAAAAACAACTCGATGTTGTTATAAATATAATAAGTTGCTCAACTACTTGCGAGTAGTTAATTGTAAACAACTTTATATTTTGGACAACTTATGATTGAGGGAGTACCTCAAAACATAACAGAACGATGTAATTGCGTTTATTTCGTTCTAAAGTGTGTTGAAAATAATAACACTTTGGGATTTGATGTTTAGATATCATTGGTGTATCCGTTATTTTGGACTACTAATAAGTTGTCAAAAGGATACACATTTTGATACAAAGTGTAAAAACTAATTTACACGGACACAACGAGCGGGTTGTGATCATGACTTATGTAATAAGTCACAAATCAAACATCAAACGTATAACGAGTTCGTGAGAAACGTGGTGCATGGTTTGAGATGAAATGCACGAAAACAAGATATGTCATCTAATGTTGAGAGCATCAACATGGAAATGCACATGTAAGTTTTCAAATGATATAACATATGAAAGAAATATATGTTATTATTGTAAATGATTTTAATAAATTTGGCAAATTTATTAAGGGAAATTTACAATAGTGATGGACTTGTAGATGCTTCTATCACCATCAATGCTGTTTAAACTATGTTGAGGCTTGGTCCACAATTTGGGAGAGTATCCCAATACATGGTATTAATGAAACAACAACGTAAATGTATATATCACTATAGGCATACGTGAATGCTTTGATGTTGAGAGTCAATCTAATTGGCTATATCTCAAGACTCAAGTGATTTTATACAAAGATCTTTCATCAAAGTGACTTGGATTAAGACTTATGTTTAAGTCTTTAGGAAGTCAATGGTGAAGCCTTGGAGATAAAAAGGCAAACGAGTTATGATCCTAATGGATGGAGTTAACTATGGTTTTGAGGCCTTCCTAAAACTGATGGTTTTGGAATGGTGAAATAAAAATTTCTTAATTGTGTCTAAACTAAGAAACGAATGTTCGAAAGAGATAGTGCGTTATCTCTTAAGGCTGTGAAGAATCGGAATGATGCATCTTCTGTTCACATGCTAGAGTATTGTGGTCTAAAGCATGCTAGACTAATACTTGTTAATTTATATGCTCGACGGAGATTAAATTAACTTTAAACATTCAAAATATGTGATGACACAAGAACGAATTTTTTGCTAAACAAAACTATAAATATAACTTCATTAAAATGCAAGCAATGTGGGGGGAGGAACCATTTAAGAAACAAACCCTTTAGGGTATGTGGAAATGGTACTTGAGAAGTTTTCTCAAACTCGAAATGAAAGGGAGAACTTTTCATCACCCCATTGGATGCTATCCAATTACACTTAAATGTGGGGGTGACTTGCATTTGAATGTGGAATGGTAGTTGAGAAGTTTCTCAAACTCGAAATGAAAGGGAGAACCTTTCATCACCCCATTTGGAGATTATCCAATTACACTTAAATGTGGGGGTGACTTGCATTTGAATGTGAAAATGGTAGTTGAGAAGTTTTCTCAAACTCGAAATGAAAGGGAGGACCTTTTATCGTCCCATTTGGATGCTATCCAATTACACTTAAATGTGGGGGTGACTTGCATATATTGCAAACGCATGACCAAGTGGAGTACACAATGGTTATATGGAGTCAATCGAGTAGATTGGACTCGAATGCCAATTGGTTAGATTCATAATCTAGTTAGATGTTAGTCATGACACACCAAAGGCATGGTGAAAACGTGTCTAGTCATGAATTGAATTTCATGTCATTCTAAAGACAAGTTACATAAGTGGATCCAGGTTGAGATCACGAGTTATAAGTCTTATGAATCGACTAAAAGGCAAAAGTGACTAATGAGTCAAGAACACGTTAGAACAACTGATCTAAACTGAAAATTATTGTTGTTGACTTAGCAAAGTCAACAAATAATTTTGGATCCAACAACCAGTGGGTTGATAAAAGATCAAGTTGTGGAATGAGACTAAAGCCCATGAAAAATGGACATGAGGGAAACCTAACCTAGTTGACTGGAGATCCCAAGATCTAGGTTCAATAGGCCAACTTAATCATGAACCGAAGGGTAGTCACCGTGGGGGCATAGCTAATATATATATATGTTTATGTATAAGCTAGTGTGTGTGTTCATATATCCCCCTAAAACTATAAAAGGGTGTTTAAATACGTCCTAGTCCATTCCTACAATATTCAGTGACATTGTTGTGAGGCTAAGCATAATATATGGCTAATTGATTTGTGGAAATCATAATAAGCTATAATGCTTTTAATGATTCAAAGGAATCACCTATGTGAGAGAGAAGTAGGGTCGCTTCGAATGGCATTGTGGGGTGCGCAATCCTAGAGCTCTCGCAGAACCAGGCTAGTGTTCCAGGACCATAATAGGACACGATAGTGAGGGGATGGCCCGGCTAGGGAAAGTATTGTGTGAATGTATATTGTCGTTTACACAAATGGGGGGTTGTTCAAGGACATCACGTCTACAAAACCCTAGTAGACTAAGTATGCTTCACAAAGGAAGGTTCAAAGGCAAAACCTACCTATCCTGCAATACTCGACTGTCGAGGTTTCATCGGGGAATTTTGTGTGTTTAATCGATCTCCATTCATGTGGGGGATTGTTGGAAATTTTAGTGAAAATGAGTTTTTCACTAAATATTTTGGACATCAATAATATTTATATATGTGTTGTATAAATAATTATTTATGGTTTATGTTCAAACTATGTCCAAATAGAGCTAAGATGAATGAGATATCGAAGCTTGAAGTTGTATGTTTGGAACAAACAAAGATGAATGAAATGGATTAGTTTTGTCAACTTGTCCCACATAGGTGGGTGACAAAACTTAAAGTGGTTTATAAGGAGGAGCACTCCTTGTATATTGTTTCCTTAAAGGCAAACACTAGTGGGGACCCTAAAGGGTGCGGAGCACCCTTACTTGTGCACACCGTCTTTGTATTTTTGTCCATGAGCGTGTGGTCAGATACATGGCGGGTCCGCTTATGGCGCACCCTTAGGTGGTGTAGGCGGATGCCATGGCATGTCGCATGTCGATGCGGGGCGAGCTACTTAGGCGCATGGCGCACGTTATTGGCTAGGGCGGAGAGTGTAGGTGGCGCACGAGTATGGATGACACATGACCAGGTGGCGTCCTGGTATGCGTAGTGGTATCCGTGTGGCGCGCGACTCCATGTAGGAGCGGGTTTGACTATGGTGAGCACTTGTACGCGCGATTCGGTTCAGCCAGTCAACTCGGTCTTCACCGGTTACTAGAATGTCATGAATTGACATGAGAGTTACATTTGACCACTTTAATTCCGTTTTAATACAATTAAAACATGTTTATTACAAGATTGATTACCTTGTAATTAAATCCTGTTTAATATCTTGTTGATTACAAGATTAAATGTGTTTTAATTGTAAAACATTGGTGTATATATAATCACGATGGTCCATTGTGAGAAGATAGAAAAAATACACATAGAAATTTTGTCTTTGTTCGGTGGAAATTTAGAGAAGAGCTTTCTCTAAATTGTTTTACACAACTTAAATATTTCCTATTTTATGAACACCATCATACCCGGTGTTATCTCGGGCGCGAGATCTATCTCCGGCAGTACACATACTGTTCCGGTTGTTGTACCCTGGAGACAGAACCGTCTGAGAGGAGGCGCGGAATCTGTTTTAAGGGAAGCGTGTTGAACACGTGCCTCAACTAAATCCGTCAACAATTTTGCTTGTCTTGCAGCGGAGTTCCGATCTCGTAGATGAGGTTGAAGTTCTCAAAGACATTGGCTTTGAATCAAGATTGGTACAATTTAGTTGTATTTTATATTCGTTTATTTAGTTTTGTAACCGGTATTGTACTAGTCGAATTTCCCACAAATAACGAGAGTCTCGTTATTATATTTATTTTATTTATATTTTTAATAAAACGTGAACCTAGTTCTTACATCATATGCATGACTAGGGAGGTGTGTTATTTAAGTTGAAGTGAATAAGATGGCATGTAGGTATGAATAATTGGAGTCATGGTGAGTTTAAATTGTATAAACTAGTATGCGTGATGTGTATAGAAGATATATATATATATATATATATATATATATATATATATATATATATATATATATATATATATATATATATATATATATATATATATATATGCATGTACATAGTTATGCGAAAGGCGTACATTGTGTGGTAGTTAAATAGATGCATATAAACGTTTGGCGTCCTTCTTACGAAGATGTAGTACTTGAATATGTTGAGTTACGGGTTTGCTAACCAAGTTATTGTTGAGTATGTTTGAAAGTGCAGGTTTATGAATGTCGGACTTTCGAAGTGTTGATATGGTAACGAAATGATTGAATGTTGGAAGGATAATTGGGTTGAAGTAACTTATGCGGTTAGAAAACGCTGTGGACGTTTTAGTTTATACAATATTTTATGTTTGGTCGTCACCATCTACTAACGGGTTAGTTGTATAAAAGTATATGTCATACCCATTTAATTAGGTAATCGAATGCGTAAGAAAAAAATGAAATTACGTATATGAATGGAAATAAATGACGGTTTTATAAGCAAACAAGTATAACGACTAACTTTTTAAAGCTTGTTGTTGAATGTAGGTAAATCCTCATTTTAGGCGACTTGGAGAATCGGAGCGAGCGCGTGTTCATGTTATGTCATACCAAACGCTTCCGCTAGCTTGTTCAAATGTTTTTGGTCCAAAACTTGTTGTATTGATTCTTAGTAGAATTTTGTCGAACGAATCATAGAATTGTATCTAGTCTGATTATGTTAAAAACAGGGGTACGCTCTTTTATGGACGGGTCATGCCCAAATTTTGTTAAAAATTAATGCACATATGTTATTGATATCATCGTTTTAAATTGCAAAAAAGTTGGACACTTTTAAGAAAATTTTTATATTTCTAGTGTCCTTTAGTCGTCTTTTATTAGACGCAAACGCAGACGTAACATAAGGCTTGTTAAGGTTACATTTCCAAATGCAACCCAAAATAGCAGGTTCCTTAGATCATTGCCAGAAAAATGTGACACAATTGTTTTTGTCATCAGGAATTCAGCTGAATTCAAAGATCTGACCCTGACCCAACTCCATGGTAGACTCCTGACCTATGAAAGGGAGTTGAACCAAAAAAGGAGGTTGCAAGAGTCTGGTAAAGTTGCTGATGACTATTCATTCGGCAGCACAGCTCTGTTTGTCAGGAAGAATCTGGCAGTAGTAGTAAGGATCAGAGTTATGATCATTTTATTGACATAACAGCTGGGGGTAACTTTGTTAACTCTGATTCTCACTCTACAAAGTATGCTTTCATAGCAAATACTGAAAACCAGATGTCAGATAATTTGTGTTTTGAGCTGAATGATTTGCAACATTTTGATCCCACTGACTTAGAGGAGATGGACATCTTGCATCAGTTGGCCTTGCTTAGTGTAAGAACAAGCAAGTTCTACAAAAGAACAGGGAGAAAATTTCCAGGGCTTCAGGAAAATTTAAGGGTGGGGTTGGATAAATCGAAAATCAAGTGTTACAAGTGTAGTAGGCTAGGTCACTTTGCTAGAGAATGCAGGAGTCAAACTACTGGTCCCATAATAACTCACCCTAGCACAAATCCTAGACCACAACAACAAAACACTGTGCACTATACCCAATATGCCCCTGCAGCACATGTTAACACTGCTCATTATGCTGCAACCCCTGTGCCGGTGCCTTATGTTCAAACCACTGTTCCACAAATTCAGTATGTTCAAGCCCCTGTCCCTCAGGCACAAGTGCAACCTGCTGCACCTCAAACAGCTGCTCCAACTGTGACACAACCAGATCAGCAAAACTTTTTCACACAAGGCTTTGTTGATTGGAGCAGCATGCCTGAAGAGCTTAGTGATGAAAATTTTGCTCTATATGCTTTAATGATGCTTTTAATGAATAATTTTGTTTGATGGCATTAGAGTCAATACCAGAAGGGGATGAAGCTGAAGGTGAACAGCTAAGTGCTGAAACAGTGGATGAAGTTGCTGAAGCAGTGGTTACTGCAGTTGCTGGTGAACTACTGCTGGAAGAAAATTCAGAAACCCTGATTGAACCACTGACCGACCCTTGGTCCAAAGAAGACAAAAAGGAAGAAGAGCCGAAGAAAGCTGGTGATGAAGAAGAGCGAGCTGATGAAGAAGATAATCATCAATGTGATTGTGCCATGATGGCTGTTGCTAAGGTATCACCTCAAGTTCTTGAAAAACTGTGTTCAG
The DNA here is from genome assembly GCF_002127325.2 of Helianthus annuus. Taxonomy (NCBI): domain Eukaryota; kingdom Viridiplantae; phylum Streptophyta; class Magnoliopsida; order Asterales; family Asteraceae; genus Helianthus; species Helianthus annuus. The sequence goes on from NC_035433.2 coordinate 8,590,237, forward strand.
ACAACTGTGTTATTGCATTTGCTAACATTAAAGAGGTGAATGAAAACCTTAGAGATAAAATCTTGTCTGATGAGGTCAAATTTGAAAAGTCATTGAAAGAACTTAAAAACAAATTGGCTGAAAAAGATAAAGAGATCAGCAGTTTGAAAGAAGAACAAAGCATAACCAAAACTCAACTCCAAACTATGGTAGAAAAATACCAAGTTTGCAAAAAGGAGTTAGAGTCCACCCAAATCACTTGTGAAAGATGGGTGGAGTCTTGCAAAGGGTATGAGGTTATGCTTGAGAAACAGCTTAAAAGCAATGTCAAGTTTGGTATAGGTCATAGAAAATATGATGATATTGCAAGCACTGCTGCAATGCAAGCTGGTTCTTCTGAAATTATCCCAACCACCAAAAATGGCCAAGAGGTTAAAATAACTGATAAACTTGGTAACAAAATTACTCTGGAAAGATCTGTGGGATCCTCAACTTTTGAGGAAGTTGAGAAATACCAATTTAAACCCACATGGTCTGATGAGTGTGATATCCTTGAAAATTTCAAACCAATGGATTTCACAACCACTGATGGTGTAAAAGCTCCAAAAGCAAGAGTCATTCCTATCAAAGATATCCCAACAGAGGTTCAAAACTCTGTTGCAAAGGAATCTGAGGAAAGGAAGAAAAGAGAAAAGATCAAAAACTTGTTTTGTGAATTTTGTGAAAAGAAGAATCATCTAACAAAAGATTGTTTTCATCTAAAAGCATATGATATAAACAAAACAAGCATCATGTCACCTGCTGCAAGCTGCACCATCTGTGGTAAAGATAACCACAAAACTAAGGAATGTGTGTATCTCAAAAACTTTGATGAAAAGAAGAAAGAGTACACTGCAAAAACATCCTTAAGTTCATCAGCATCATCTGTTAAGTTCACCAAGAAACAACCACTGTTCGTCCCTGTCCAAACTGCTGTCACAAAACAGTTGAACCAAACATCTGTTCAAAGGGATGTACAGGTGACAGATGCACCCCCTGCCAATCAATTCAGAAAAGGCAAGGAAAAAGCATCATACCAAAGGATTCCACACGTTTATGAGACTTACAAAAAGCCCTCTAAACCAAAAGTGAACAGGCATCCTTTTGGTTATCAACAAATGATAGGTCAAGACCCCCAACAGTGGTTAGAGAAATACATTCCCAAAAATGTACAAACCCCTGAGCTAACCATTGTCCATGCATCTGCTTCCATCCCAGACACTGTTGAGACCCCATCCAAAGCCCTGTTGGCTTTGGAAACCTTTTTGAACTAATCCATTTACTTCATGTGCAGGGAGCTTCTACATGCTTAGATAGTCTTTGGTATGTAGATAGTGGAGGCTCCAGGCACATGACAGGACGTAAAGCCCTTCTTCAAGATTTCAAAATTCATGGAGGGGGTGATATATCCTTTGGTAATAATAGTAAGGGAAAAGTTCTGGGGTCTGGTACTGTAAAGTCTGGAAATGTAAAATTTGAAAATGTCAATCTTATTGATAATCTGAAATTCAACCTCCTGAGTGTGTCTCAAATGAGTGATAAAGGGTTTGGATCATTCTTCATAAAGGATTGTTGTAGGATTGTCGGACCAGAAATGGTTAGTAAGATTGAAGAAATAATCAAGAAAGGCTCAACAAAACTTGTTGCTCAAAGAAGTGGCAATGTTTATGTTGTTGACTTGTCAAGAGAGTGTCCCAGAGCTGATGCCTGTCTGTTCTCAGCTGCCTCGAACAAAGAGACAGAGTTATGGCACAAAAGACTGGGGCACACAAATCTCAAAACAATCAATGAAATTTCAAAAAATGGCTTAGTAAGAGACTTACCACAAAAAATGTTTTCATGTCCTGAACACTGTGTTTCCTGTTTAAAAGGAAAACAGCACAAGAGCTCTCTTAAGTCCATTGAAGAGTCCAAAACAACCCAGTGTTTGCAAATGCTGCACATGGATTTGTTTGGCCCAGTGCAAGTCATGAGTCTCAAAAAGAAAAGATACTGTTTGGTTATTGTTGATGACTTCTCTAGGTTAACATGGACTTTCTTTTTACACTCCAAAGATGAGACTGCAGGTATTTTGCAAGACTTTGTGATACAGGTTGAAAAGCAATTTGACCTTCCAGTAAAAGTCTTCAGGAATGACAATGGCACAAAATTCAAAAATAAGGAGTTGGATGCCTTCTGTGTGAAGAAAGGGATTGTAAGGCAGTACAACATTCCTAGAACACTAGAGCAAAATGGAGTTGTTGAAAGAAAGAACAGAATATTGATTGAGGCTGCCAGAACCATGCTTGCAGATTCAGGTTTGCCATTAACTTTTTGGGCAGAGGCAGTAAACACTGCTTGCTATGTCCAAAACAGAGTTTTAATCAACTCCAGGCACAAAAAGACTCCTTATGAAATTCTGTATAAAATAAAGCCATTAATCTCATATTTCAAAGTTTTTGGTTGCCCATGCTTCATTTTGAACTTAAAAGATTCTATCTCAAAATTTGCAGCCAAAATCGATATGGGATATCACTTGGGATACTCATCCACTGCTAAAGCCTACAAAATGTTTAATACACGGACCAAAGCAGTGGAAGAGACCTTGAATGTAAAGTTCAATGAACTTTCATCCCTAAAAATGCCTGCAAATCCTGCAGAATTGTTTGATCTTGAAAAATTCACTTTTGAAAATACTGCTGTCAAGACTAACACTGCAGGTCCATCAGAGGATTCATCACCAGACTATGGATATGAAATCATCATTCCTCAAAAGTCTGCTTCAAAAGGGGGAGCATCAGTTGTTCAAAACAGTTGGCAAAGCTCAACCACTGGTACCTCAACAGTTGTTGACCAAAGTAGCCCCTTAACCCCTGCTTCCACCTCATCAAACACTGCTGACAAAAGTCCTCAAACAGTGGATCAAAGTCAGCAGATGTCCACACCTTTACCTCCAATACCTACACCTTTTGAAGCCACTGCTGGGTCATCAAAGTCACCAGCAGTGGTTAGCTCAGATGATACACATCTGCAGCCTTCACCACAAAATGCCATCATTCCATACCAAGGAGAGCTAATCTTCTTGAAATCTCATCCACCAGATCAAATCATTGGCAACATCAATGAAGGGGTGCTCACAAGAAAGCAGTCCCAAAACATTTGTCTTTTTGCTGGCTTCCTATCACTCCATCAGCCAGTCAAGTACCAAGAGGCACTGAAAGACAACAGCTGGGTAGAAGCCATGCAAGAGGAGCTCCAACAGTTCAAAAGACAACAAGTATGGGAACTTGTACCACTGCCAGAGGAAGTCAGTCCTATTGGCACAAAGTGGGTCTTCAAAAACAAAACTGATGAAAGGGGCATTGTTGTCAAGAATAAAGCCAGACTTGTGGTTCAAGGCTATAGACAAGAAGAGGGAATTGATTATGATGAAACATTTGCTCCTGTTGCAAGACTTGAAGCAATTAGACTCTTTCTGGCCTTTGCTGTCACCACAATATCAAGGTGTACCAAATGGATATAAAATGTGCATTCCTCTATGGTAAGATTCAAGAAGAGGTATATGTCTGTCAACCTCCAGGTTTTGAGGATCCATTTTATCCAGATCATGTCTACAAGCTAAACAAAGCTTTGTATGGCTTGAAACAAGCACCTAGAGCCTGGTATGAAACTCTTTCCACCTTTTTACTTTCCATTGGTTTCACCAGAGGCAGGATTGATAAAACACTGTTTTTAAAATGGAGAGGAAAGGATTTGATTATTGTCCAGATTTATGTGGATGACATCATTTTTGTAAGCACATGTAATAAAATGTGTGAAGAGTTCAGACAACTCATGACAGCTGAGTTTGAAATGAGTGCAATGGGTGAACTCCAGTGCTTTCTTGGTCTCCAAGTAAAGCAGCTGCAAAATGGCACTTTCATCCATCAAGGCAAATATGCAAAAGAACTTCTAAAGAAATTTGATATGGATGATTGTAAGCCATGTAGTACACCCATTGCAACCAATAAATTGGTCATGTCTGAAGAAAAGGATGAATTGGTTGATCAGACCTTATATAGAAGCATGATTGGGTCTTTATTGTACCTAACTGCATCTAGACTAGATATCATGTTTGCAACATGTGTCTGTGCAAGATCCCAATCATCCCCTAGAAAGTCAAACCTTATTGTTGTAAAAAGGATATTCAGATACCTCAAAGGTGCTCCCACACTTGGTATCTGGTATCCAGCTGATGGTAAAATTGAGCTTTCAGTTTTTTCAGATAGTGACTTTGCTGGATGTGATAAAACAAGGAAGTCCACTTCAGGAGGGTGCCAATTCCTAGGCAATTGCTTAGTGTCTTGGCAAAGCAAAAAGCAAGCAGTTGTTTCCACATCCACTACTGAGGCAGAATACATAGCTGCTGCAAGCTGTACAGCCCAACTGCTCTGGCTTCAAAATCAGTTACTGGATTTTGGTATCACTGCCTTAAAGACACCACTCATGTTGGACAGCCAGACAGCAGAAAATATCATCAAAAATCCAGTTTCCCATTCAACCACCAAACATATCGACATCAGACATCACTTTGTGAGGGATTGCTATGAAAAAGGTTTGATTTCTCTGCATCATGTTCCAACTAAGGATCAGCTGGCAGATGTGCTAACCAAAGCATTAGACACATCTACCTTTGAAAGCTTGATCTCTAGGATTGGTATGCTCAACATGGAATAACAGGCAAAATCCTGTTTTTCTATGAATAAAAGCATTAAAATGTTTTCAGAAAAACAAAAATCCATCCTTAAAAATAGCTAAAAATGAATTTTTCATTAAAATCCTAAAAGTCTGCCATAACCACTGTTGGGTTCAAAAATCTGTGCTGCTACAAAAGTCTGTCCACTGCTGAAAGTCATCCCCTGTTCTCATTTTTCTTGATAACTACTGATGATCATAATCAGTGTTGTATCCACTGCTGAGCTATCTACTGATAGTGAAAAGCATCCACTGTCCTTCATTTCCATGGTAACTACTGCTTTCATCAGTTGTTTTCACAAAAAGTACTGTTCAAAAGTACTGTCCTTCACTTCACCAGGGGATGGCATGCGGACAGTACTTAGTGGTCAGACCTTTTGTAACTGCTGCCATGTCAGCATCCGCCCCTCCTCTATAAAACCCCTCTTTCAACACCCAAACAGGGTTTCACTGTCGAATTGAATTCTCAAAAATTCTCTTCTCAAAGCAGATTCCGTCTCATTTCTTCAAATCTCTCCACAATCTCATCTACGATCCTCATCTTCAAAGTGACAAAATCAAAATCATCCGCTTCAAAAGGGGCCTCTCAAAAGGCTACCTCCACCGACATCCCACACAAACCATCTCACAATCTACTGGGTCTTCTCACAAAACCCGGCAACATCGATACATTTGATTCCATCCTCGACATTCTCAACGCTTCAAAGTACAAAACTTTGTTGACCGCTAATGCACCAATTTACCTGCAAACTCAGAGAGAGTTTTGGAAAAATTGCATCCTTGAAAAACAAGGAAAAATTGTCATATCCATTAACTCTACTCTGCAGAAGAAAGCAGTCCGAATAACACCGCAATCCATATCTGAAGTCTTTCAACTCGATGATCTGCAAGGTAAAGATTCTTTCCTTAAAAACGAGTTAAAAATTGACTTCATTGAGAGAGGGTATGCAGACACAATGATGAAGAGGGATACCTTAGAAAAGGGTTTCTTCCCTTCTGCAACCAGATTTTTATTTCATACCCTTCTTATGTGTGTTTCAAACAAAACCACCTCCTTTAATGAAATACCATTGAAAATTCAAAACTTGGGGTATGCTATTTTACAAGGAGAAAATCTTAACTACTCCAAGGAAATTTTCAATGATTTGGTTAAAAATGTTGAAACCAAATCATTCTTACCGTTCCCAAGATTTTTAAGTTATTATTTTGAGAAAAAGTTCAGTAAGGATGATATTGCGGTAATAAACCAAGGTGAATCTTTTCAAATAAACAGCTTAACTGCTGAAACATTTTCAAGAATGTTAGCACCTTGTAAAACACAAGCAGAGGTGCTTGAGCAGACTTTAGCAGCAAACACTGCTCCTCAGGTATCTGCTGCTGAGCCCACTACTCAAGGTGATCAAGGCAGCCAAACAACTGTCTTGAAACCCACACCTAAAATCACCAAAAAACCACAGAAAAAGAAAAATAAAAAACCGCCCAAACCCATCAAAAAGGCAACTCTGGAGGATGAGATACCAGAGCAACTGCCTGTGATTGCACAAAAATCACATCAAACCACTGCTGCTACTTCCTCACAGCAGTTGGTAGAAATATCTCAACCCATACCTGAAACTCCTCCTGTCTCTTCACAAAAGAACAGGTTGTACAAATAGGGTCACCACATCATGAGGCTCTGGAAGCACTCGTTTCCATCCTCCACAACCCAATACCCGGGGCAATTCTGCTTTCTAAACCTACCTTCACATCCCCAATTCCACCAAACACCAAACTACTGTTGGATGCAATTGATTTGAACCTAGCACAAACCAGTCCTTCTCACTCACCTATTCATGAGAAAATACTTCAACAAGAGACTGGGCTTGATGTATCAATCTTTGCTAACCCACCAACACAACCTGAGGAGGTTACACCCCTTGAGTTACAAGTTACTCTTGGTGGTATTCCAAGTGAAGCAGCCACTACAAGTGTTGAACCTACAGGTTTACACTTGGACAGTGGTTACATCAATAAGACTTCCTTGGAGGCAATTCCTTCTATAAAACCTCTGTTATCTGCCAGTGAGTTTGTACTAACCACTGGTAACATCAAAAGATTATCAAGTGTTGAAGGAAGAAGACCCCAGTACCAAGAAAAAGGGGCATCAGTTGTTGATGTTTGGAGTACACTCCCTCCTTCTACTTCTGATAAAACCACTGCTGGTGGGAAATCAGATGATCCCATTAAATTGGGTGATGGTTTAAAGTACCAAGAATTGACGGAACGTGTTGAAAAATTGGATACATCTATTGCAGAAATTAAAGACATGCTGCAACAGTTGTTAACAATTCAAAAGGTACCATCCACTGTTGTTCCATCTCAAACACCTGCTCCACCACCAGCAGATGTTACAAATGAGATCTGGAACCTCTTTCAACCTTTTCTCCATCAACAATTTCTATTGGCCGAGCAACAACATGAAAAACATGTTCAAAATCTCAAAAAGGCAATGGAGTCTAGGTTCAGGGATACAAACGATGACATCAAGGCGATCAAGGCCCAGTTGTTGACAACCACTGGCACTGCTCCTCCAACTGTGCTTTATATTGATGACCTCCCTGCAGATAATGCCAAAAAGGGGGAGAAAATTAAGGAGTGGGTAAAGAAGGGGATTGATAATGGGCTATATCTTGATACAACAACAGGTGCAATGCTCAGAGATATTCCTTTGCCAGATGGTAGTAAAAAGATTGATGTTACCAAAAATGCACTTGATGATGCTGTCATAAGTGTAAAGAAGGATAGAGCGGCAAAGGACCTAGCAAGGTGGAATGAGGAGAAAAGAGCTTTTATAGAGCTGAATGCGCAGGGTTGTTCTGGTGAAAAGGATGATCAAAATCCGATTCCAAAAGGAAAGCTTACTAGAAAAGTAAGGAAACCCAAATCCACACCATCCAGCCTTCCAAAGCACACTCCAAAAACAATGTCCAAAAGCCACCAACATCAAACCTCCATCCAAACAGTTGTTACAACAACTGCTCCCACTCAAACACACACCACTGCCTTACCACCACCATCTGTTCCTGCCCTAAAGCAGAAGACAGCAGATGACAAAACATCTGCTGTAATGACAACAGTGGTTGAAACACCAGTTGTTTCAACAGCTGTTAGTCAACCACAAACCACTGAACCACCCAAAACATCATCTGCCCTCCCTAAAATAAAAAAGGAAAAGGGTTGTCATATCAGATGATGATTCTCCATCACCACCACCAAAAGCTTCAAAATCCCAAGCACTTGTTACAGTTTCAAAACCCATTCCTCTTTCTTTAGCTCAAATGTACAAACCCTTACCTCCTGCAGGTGTTCAATTTCCTCTTGAACTTGTAACAGTTAGAGAAGAAATTAAGTCCTTCTACTATGAGGATGACCCTGCCAAAAGGAGCTTGCCATTGATTGACGGATATCCCAGGCCAACTAATATTGAAGAATACTTGAAAATCAAGGCCAAGCAAGCAGAGGATATCTCAATCAAAAACAAACAAGGGAAATCTGATAGAGAGTATCAACAAAACTATCAGTTTCTACTTACACAGGTCAAAGCTTTGGAACAGTTTGCAAAGAATGTATGTCAGCAAATCTCAGAGAAGGCAGATGAGTCCTTGAGAAAAGACTACATTGAAAACATCATGACCTACAAGACATACAAGGGGGAGAAGCACATGTTCAGAAACTGGACTATTCCTGAGCTTGAAAAGGAAGTAGCCAGGATTCATAAAATGATCAAGAATAAAGTCAAGCAGACTCCCCCTGAGAAATTCAAAAGGGTTGAAGCTGATAAAGCTTTAGAGCTAAAGAGAATGAAAGAGGAGCTGATAATTGCTGAATATGGGTCAAAGAACTCTGTGTCTAAGTGGGGAGAAGCGAGGGTCAGGGCCACCTACAAAAGTTTGGAAGAGCTAAGGAAGAAAGATCCAAAAGCTCCACAAAAGCCTGACTACTCCAAAGCAGAGGTCTCAAAAAGACCACCAAAGCTGCAAGTCAAAAGAACCACTGCTCCTACTGGTGCTGCCATCTACAAAAGAAGGAGCCAAAAACAGTTGGATGCTGAAACAATTCATGAGTTAATGGCTGGGGATGACCTTGTGAAAGAAGGCTTACAAAGAATGATTAAAGAAACTCTTGAATTGAATCAATCTGCTAGTACTGCCCAGCCAGTAATGAATAGGCCAGCATCACCAAACTCCTCAACAAATAAAAATCTCCCAAGAAACCCATCTCGCCTAAAAATACAAGAGTGGAAAACTGACAAACAGAACCACGTATTGACTATGGTCAGGGCAGATGGCGAAGTGAAGAAATTTACAAGGGAACAAGCTCTTGGCCTAAGACTTGAAGATTTGCAGGATCTCCTTGATCTTCCACTTAGCTGGGATAAAGATGATACAGATGCCTTAACCTTTGAACTACAATTCAAAGGGCAAATAAGGGAACTGTTGTTGAGGCAATAAAAATCTACAATAATGGAGAGTTTTGGCATTATCTGTTCCAGGGGGAGATTGCTGGGATTGAACCCTACCAAATGAACAGATAATAAAGGCCAAAACTGGATCACAGCAGTAGATTCAAAATAAGCAGATGTTTGGTTGCAAGTCTCTCCCTTTGAAAGTGGTTTCAACATCTGCTGACCTCCTATCTGCTGATCATGCAATCTGCTGACCTACAACTGCTGACCAAGACAAAGTCTGATAGAAGAACTAAAGCTCTGCTGCTCAATCTACTGCCTTGGTTCAAGCACTGCTGATCATGACAACATCTGTTGGGCTCACAGCAGTGGAAGGATGCAGCAGCAGTTTATATTTGGTTTATGCATTGTAATGTAATATCAGTAGTTAGAATAGCAATGTTTGTATAGATCAGTTGTTAGAGTTTGTTAGGAGGTTAGATGTCACTTTCATGGTGACGTCAGCTTTGATGCTCAGTGGTTTGCAAGTGCCTATAAAAGAACAGTACTCTGTACTGTTCTGTTTAGCTCATTCACCATCTTCTTTCCGCACGAACAAACACTGAGCTCGGGCTGAGGGGGAGTTTGCATTTCATACATTCATTGTAATTGAAGTTTGAAACTAAATTTAATCATTTGATTCAATGATGAAAATGTATGATTGAAAGCATATCTTCTGTTTGATTGTGAAAAGTTTGCTTCCATTAAATTCCGCTGCACTACTCTTTCATTTGTTCACTTAAATTCAAACACAAATCACAATCAATCCAAACTCAGATCCTAACAGTATGAAATGACTATATTACCCTTGAACAATTAAAAACCTAAAACTAATAATTAAAAAATTAAAAAACCTATTGCATATCATCTTCATCACCATCATCTTCATCACCAACCATTGGGTCTGAATGTGGGATATGTTCTAGACAATCTCATCATTACTGCTTCAACCCAAATTCCACCATTTTTCTATAAAATTATCACTCAAATTCATTAAATTCTAATCCAAATCCCTCTAACAAACAAACAAACACCTGTAATTCGGTTCCGGTGTGATTCGATCATTCGCTACGGCTTTCCGATCAATAACCTGGCGAATTCGCATCACTCGTCTTACAATATACCGTTAGATTTCTGCGCACCACCGCCTTCTCCGGTTTCCTCTGGCCGTAGATCTTCGGTAGGGACGAAATCCTCACGGAGTTTCTCCACCGATCACTCCGTGTGCCGGACCTCGTGTTGCCAAATCGCGTATTTCCTCGACAAAATTCGAAGATCCAGATCCTGAAGCTCGATTTTGAGCTTGTTAATCATGGAATTTCCGGTGAACTTTTGGCGTCGGTTGTGAAATCCGGTGGCGGAGTGTTTGAATTGTCACCGGAGAAGAAGAAGATTGTTTCAAGATCGAACGAGAGATCGTATGGTTTCCCAGAACGAGAGACAGAGATGGGGTGTGGGTTTATAATGAAGATGATGATGGTGTTTTCTTTGATTTATTTGATTTCTCTGAAAATGATGATGGTGATTTCTCTGATTTATGAGGATGGTGATGAAAAACCTTCCAGAGAGAGAAAGAGGTTGATGCAGTGGGTTTTGTTAATAAGCAAGGGTATTTTGGTCATTTAATATGGACTTAACTGAGATATTTAACTGATGTTAGGGCTGGGGACCAACCGAGTGCATTTTTGACAACTATTGGGACCAAGCGTGTAATTAGTAAACCACTAGGACCAAGTCTGAAATTTTTGAAAACCACAGGGACCAACCAAGAATTTAACTCTTTTCTTAACGTAAAGGGCTATCACGGAACTGATATTTTTAAAAAAGTTTTGAGGTAGTATAAAAGTACAGAAATAAACCTGTAAATGAAAATTAAAATATTCACAAAAGAAAAGAAAAAAACAATGGTGGAGAATTTTGAAATGAGATTTAGTAAAGAAACGAGCCTTTAAACATGGACAAATCAGTATAATGGATACGTGGAGTAAATGGTTTGAACTTAAAACTACTACGTGTTTTATTTAGAGAATCTTGAGATTATCGAACTCTTGCTGATCTTCTTTTGATTATGCATCATCTTTAGTCAGTATAACTACAACGGTCGCCATTGTAGATGAAATTTGAGAGGATTTGGTGGTGGTAGCAAAATTTTGCCGGCAGCTTTCAGCGAGGATTTCGATGGTCAAACGGTGGTTAACCATGGTGACAATAGACGGTGAACAATGGATTAGTTGTTAAAGTTTGGTGGTCAATAGTGTTTTAAACTTATAATAAACCGTTGTTATCAAAAGGGTGTAAGATTAAATATATTATGTATTAATATTTAATCTATAGTCATTATAATCATTTACATTATATAGATCAAAATATATATCAACCTATTAAATAATTAGTTGGTAATTGTTGATGGACCATATTACCCTTATTAACTAATTAGGTTTCCTCCTGGGTGCTTATATAAGGAGACTTATGTGGAGGTTAAGGGGTTAGACAGTTACATAATTAGAGATACCCCATAAGCATAACATCATCACGTTCGACCTCCCTCTCCTACGGCCGATACCCTTTTCGGTTTCATCAGTCACCATCATCAGTCAGCACCCTAAGGAGGAACCATATCACCTTGACAAAGATGTCGAACTCTATGTCGTCTTCTCTCACTGGATTCTCCACTGCACTGTCTACGGTGACAGGTATGTTTTCATGTTTTCCATTATGTATCAACAGAACTGAACCAACATGTGGTATCAGAGCATATGTTGATTAGTCAGTTCTGTTTTCATATCCATAATTCTGGGATTGAAACTTGGAAAACGGAATCTTGAAAGCCTCATTTAATTCACAACCGGTTTCGAGTCGGTCATGTCCACTCGAGATCACTGCTTTCGGAAAAAGGTTAATCATATGTTCATTCGAAATTAACTGGATTATGTTTTAACCGAAATCTGTTTAGAAAAACTATTAAAATTCAGGTTTCGGGTTCCAGAATTTATGTTTTTTTAGGGTTCATCATGTTCTTAGGAAAATTCGAAAATTCTATTTTGTTTTGGAATATGATTCGGATTATTAAGTGTTTTTCCTGTTTTGATCTGATTTTGTCCTCTAAAGATTTTTCGAAAACTGTTAAAAGATAAACAGATTATAATTTTCGAAATATTTTGATAAAATTAGATCATCTTAAAACAGAAAATAATATCTCATAATCCCTTAGATTTCGAATTTTCAGTTATGTTATCATAATAAACAGCTATCAACAGTGGGCTCGAGACCATCAGATTATGACTCGAGACCATAAGGTCTCGACTCGAAATCATCAGGTCCTTAAACCTTCACAACTCGAGACCAACAGATCTCGACTCGAGACCATAAGGTCTCGACTCGAAATCATAAGGGCTCAAAAGTTTACAACTCGAGACCATAAGATCATGACTCGAGACCATAAGGTTGCGACTCGAGACCATGGTTGCGACTCGAGACCTCATCATAAGTCGAGATCTCATAAGATATAGTAGTCGAGACCATGGTTCCGACTCGAGACAACAAGGTTGCGACTCGAGACCTCATAACTGACTCGAGATCTCATAACTCAGTCGAGACCTGACTCGAAACCTCATCATTTTAGGTTGTTTAATGTGAACTAAGATTTAGTTCGATCTGCGCTAACGGGTGGTTTGCTATTAAATGATTGGTTTTGTAATTATTTAGTTAATTAATCAGAATCAGATAATGTTTTGCAAAACCAAGATGGCTTAACTTGAATGAGCTTCTGATGTATCACTTCTGGCCAAAGCTGTTTTGATACATCTACTTATCATCCAAGTATTACGAAAGCCTAGTTAAGTGTGCATCATAAACATGAATGTATTAATTTCTGGACAAAGCTGATTTAATTCTTTCATAGATGGCATACTTAACAAGTGCATAACTAAAGTGATTGTCTCAATTTCTGGCCAAAGCCGATTTGTTACAACCACTTTGCACATATGCTTAAATGATTACACTTCTGGCCAAAGCTGTTTTGTCTTCGTTTAAGTAGAATTTTAACTAAGTCTATTATTTTGATGTTAGTAATAGACAATATCACAGCTTCATAACGTAAAATGGTCATTATTTATGCCTGCCTTAGTTTAACGTGCCCTTAGATCACATTAGGACTTCTTCCTTAGTATCATAATTTACTCATCTTATTTCCACTATCAGCGCCCAATTGCGGGATTCCACCTTTGACCGATGATAACTATGCTGCATGGAAGGATGCTCTCATGCTTACACTTAGATTCCTGGATTTTGATTATGCTCTAAGAGAGAATAACCCAGCGGACCTTACCACTCAAAGTACTGCTGCTGAGCAGTTAACTCATGAAAAGTGGACTAGGTGTAACCGCATGTCTCTCATGTTTATGAAGCAGTCCATAAGCAATGCAATCAGGGGAGCTATTCCTGATTCTGAAGATGCTAAAACCTACTTGGAACATGTGGAGGCGCAGTTCAAAGGGACGTCTAAAGCACACGCTAGTACCCTTATCCTCAAGCTGGTGACAACTAAGTATGATGGGAGGAGCGGCATTCGCGAGCACATCATGATGATGAATGACATGGCCAATAAGCTGAAGGGGCTGGAAATGGAAATCAGTGATGGTTTCCTCATTCATTTTATCATCATTTCGCTTCCTTCGTCCTTTGAAGCATTTAAGATCAATTACAACACTCAGAAGGAAAAATGGACGATGAGTGAGCTGGTCGCCATGTGCGTACAGGAGGAAGAGCGCATGAGGATGGATCGCACTACTGATGTTGCAAACTTCACCACCTCCAACTCTAAGAAAAGGAAGAACAATCATCAGAGGAAGGATGCTTCAAAAGTCCAAAGGCCTAATCCTAATACAAGTGCACCTTCCAGCTCTAAGAACTTCTTAGGCAGTATCCGCTGCAAGTTCTGTAAAAAGACAGGACACATGCAGAAGGAATGCCCTGACTTTAAGGAGTGGCTGGCTAAGAAAGGTAACGATTATTTTATGATACTTGAGTCCTATAATTTAAGTGTTCCTGCTAATTCTTGGTGGTTTGATTCTGGTTCTATGGTTCATGTTACCAATTCAACTCAGGGATTCCTTTCAATCCGGAAGCTGGAAAGAAACCAAAGAACGCTTAAGGTTGGGGATGATCGAGAATTAGAAGTGAAGGCCATTGGAACATTACAATTAGTTATGAAAACTGGTTTATGTATTAAACTTAATGATACCTTATATGTTCCTGAGGTAACTCGGAACCTTGTATCAGGACCAAAGTTAGACATGGACGGTTTTATTGTTTCCCATGGTCATCGCAAACTCTCTATCCTCTATGATTCTGTTCTTTATGGTACTCGTGTTCTGGATGGTGGTCTCTATAGATTAGAACTAGATGATGGCTTTTCCAAATCTTTGTTGTCATATAACATTAATGAATCACTCACAAAGATGAAAGAGAAACGAGACTTAGAAACTTCATCCATGTTGTGGCATCAACGTTTAGGCCACATCTCAAAAGAACGATTAAATCGTCTCGTAAAGGATGAAGTCTTACCTCCTCTCGATTTCTCTGATTTTGGAACATGTGTCAAATGTCTTAAAGGTAAAATGACATTAGCGAATAAGAAAGGTGCCACTAGGAGCTCTAATTTATTAGAACTCATTCACACTGACATTAGTGGTCCCTACCAAATCGTTGGCATAACAGGACATACTTCATTTATCACTTTCATTGATGATTATTCTCGTTACATGTACTTGTATCTTATTAAGGAGAAATCTAAATCTCTAACAACTTTTAAAGATTATAAGGCTGAAGTTGAAAAGCAATTAGATCGTCAGATTAAAGTTGTGAGATCAGATAGAGGCGGTGAATATTATGGAAGACATACTGATGTGGGTCAAGCTCCTGGTCCATTTTATGAGTTTTGTAAGGGCCAGGGGATTGTGAACCAATACACCATGCCTGGTACACCTCAGCAGAACGGAGTCGCTGAAAGAAGAAACCGTACCCTTATGAACATGGTGCGCAGTATGTTAGCCAACACTAATTTACCATTATTCCTCTGGACTGGAGCGTTAAAAGCAGCTGTTCATATACTCAATAGAGTTCCTTCTAAGTCTGTCCCTAAAACTCCTTATGAACTTTGGACAGGAAGGAAACCGAGTCTTAAATATATGAAAGTATGGGGCTGCATTGCTGAAGCAAAACTTTACAATCCTTTCCTAAGGAAACTTGACCCTAAAACAGTTACCTGTTTCTTTATCGGGTATCCTGATAATTCAAAGGGTTATCGTTTCTATTGTCCTTCCCATGTCACCCGTATTGTTGAAACCAAGCGTGTCGCGTTCCTGGAGGATTTCAAGGTCAGTGGGAGCAGTACCAACCCTTACGAAGAATTGCAAGAAGTACAAGACGCGGGGGGGGAGAGACTCGTCGCTTACCATTACTCCGATTACTCCTCTTGTACCCAATGCAACTACTGTACCTGAAGCGACTGCACCAACTGCAAATTTACCTCTACAATCAGAACCTATTATACCTCATGACGAAGGCACATCAAACGCTCATAACCAAGACAACGCTGAACCCAATAATCCACTCAGGAGGTCATCTAGGCAAAGAAGGCCTACTAATTGGGATGATTATGTTACCTACCTGACTGAAATGGATCCCGGAAAGCTCAATGATCCTATATCTTACAATGAAGCCATTAGCAGTGATCAGTCTTCTGAATGGAATAAAGCAATGATTGATGAGCTTGATTCCATGAAGAAAAATGATGTTTGGGATTTGGTAGAATTACCTAACGGAGTCAAACCCGTAGGATGCAAATGGGTGTTCAAAACAAAACTGGATCCGAATGGGAACATTGAACGCTACAAAGCGAGATTGGTTGCAAAGGGCTACGCTCAGAAAGAGGGAATTGATTATCAAGAGACGTTTTCACCTGTCTCTCGTAAAGATTCATTAAGGATCGTCATGGCCCTAGTAGCTCATTTCAATTTAGAGCTGCATCAGATGGACGTTAAAACCGCTTTCCTTAACGGAGACTTGGACGAAGATGTTTACATGAAACAACCTGAAGGCTTTAAACCTGAAGGTCAGGAGCATCTAGTCTGTAAGTTGAAGAAATCCATTTACGGGTTAAAACAAGCATCACGTCAGTGGTACCTCAAGTTTGATGAAGTCATGAAGAAGCAAGGTTTTATGAAGAATCAAGTGGATCAATGCACCTACCTCAAGATGAGTGGGAGCAACTTTACTATACTTGTCCTTTACGTAGATGATATTCTATTGGCAAGTAATAGTTTAGACATGTTGCATGAGTCGAAGCGGTTACTCTCGCATAACTTCGACATGAAGGATCTCGGAGATGCTTCTTACGTCATTGGCATCGAAATCCACCGAGATAGACACAAAGGGATCTTAGGATTGTCCCAAAGGGCTTACATAGATCGTGTTCTTACACGTTACAACATGCAACAGTGCAAACCCTCCGATGCTCTAGTAGTTAAAGGAGATGTTTTCGATTCATTCTAGTGTCCGACAACAGAGGTTGAGAAGGAGCAAATGAGCCAGATACCTTATGCGTCAGTAGTCGGGAGCTTGATGTATGCTCAAGTCTGTACTCGCCCAGATATCGCTTATATTGCTGGAATGCTAGGCCGTTATCAGACTAATCATGGCCTAGATCATTGGAAAGCAGCTAAGAAGGTACTTCGATATCTGCAAGGGACGAAAGACTATAAACTGATTTATAGAAGAAGTGATCATTTAGAAGTGGTGGGCTATTCTGATTCTGACTTTGCAAAATGCAAAGATGACAAGAAATCCACTTCGGGCTATATCTTTATGTTAGCAGGCGGCCCTATCTCATGGAAGAGTCATAAACAACAGTTGACCACAACTTCCACAATGATGGTAGAGTACATTGTTGTTTATAACGCAATCTGTCATGGAATGTTTCTTAGAAATCTGATCACTGGACTCAAAATCGTTAATTACATTTCTAGACCATTGAAGCTTTACTGTGATAATTCAGCTGCCGTTAGTTTCTCGAACAGTAACAGTTCGATTGGAGCTGGTTTATATCTCGATACAAAATATATGTTCGTACGTGAACGAGTTGAGGAAAATAATCTTTGTATCGAGTATATTAGTACTAAAGATATGCTTGCGGATCCGATGACTAAAGGTCTCCCTCCTAAGGTTTATGAAGAACATGTTCGGAATATGGGATTTAGTAAAGACCTTATTTGAGCATATTGTACTAGCTTATGTTTTATTATTAATGAAATTTCCTCAGTTTGATTTTGTATGTCTCTTAGAATATGTTCAACCGGTATAATGGCATATAGACAAATAAAGTTACAAATCAAACAAATGGCTTATGCGTATTTTGATCATGACGATTAGGTTTTAAATTAAGGCTATAGTATGATTAATGGGGGTCCTGAGTCGCATAATGATTCAACGGCTGTATTTCTCTGCTATAGTACTTGTTTAAGGCTAAAATAAGTGTCAACTCCTGATCAGGCTTATCTAATACTCATGGTAAATGATTACTCGGCTAAGTGGGAGAATGTAAGATTAAATATATTATGTATTAATATTTAATCTATAGCCATTATAATCATTTACATTATATAGATCAAAATATATAAAAACCTATTAAATAATTAGTTGGTAATTGTTGATGGACCATATTACCCTTATTAACTAATTAGGTTTCCTCCTGGGTGCTTATATAAGGAGACTTATGTGGAGGTTAAGGGGTTAGACAGTTACACAATTAGAGATACCCCATAAGCATAACATCATCACGTTCGACCTCCCTCTCCTACGGCCGATACCCTTTTCGGTTTCATCAGTCACCATCATCAGTCAGCACCCTAAGGAGGAACCAGATCACCTTGACAAAGATGTCGAACTCCATGTCGTCTTCTCTCACTGGATTCTCCACTGCACTGTCTGCGGTGACAGGTATGTTTTCATGTTTTCCATTATGTATCAACAGAACTGAACCAACATGTGGTGACCAGAGACTGTGGACAAACTTTGGTGGCAGATTCCAGTCACAATCGAGGGTGATCCGTGGCTAATATAATGAGAAATTCAAAATTCTATTGTTCCTATATTATCTCGTCATTAAAAGTATGATTTCTGACTCTCAATCGTTAGTGGTTCTTAAAATCGATATCTGACGGTGTTTGGAATCTGTAACTACTTACCTTGTGATCGATTTCAAGGATTTTGTGCTAACGGAATAGCAAATGGGTGTTGTCACGGAAGGTGCCTGAGATGAAAAAGGAGAAACCGAAACATCAATCGGGTTTACGGTAGTGTGGACATATAAAACAAAGAAACCGCCGATGAGATAACAATACTCAGAATTCGCTTGCTTCTGATTTGCGTTGCAGAGATGAGAGATACAGGAGAGCGCGTGTTTGTATATGACACATGGAGAAAAGGCACCAAAAATCTTAAAACGAAAAGTTATCCCAGCCCTCCATCACTTCATGGTGGTGGTTGTGTCTTGCTTGCATAATCGGAAGTCTAGCCCTAGATAGAGAAAGAAGAGAAATGTCGTTTGCAGTTACTTAATTTGGGAGGAGGGCGTTTTTGTAATTATGTCGGTGTACTATTACACCAACTTTCTCTTTTAAGATTATACTAGTAATAAGGCCACACACGTTGCGGCGTGGGTACATCGCAAACATCAAATAGATTAGCTCAAGCGTTATGTAATGTGTCAATTATATAAAAATCAATCTAACTTATATAAGCATTTAAATCAAATAACAAAATCCAAACCGGGTTGGTTCATTTAGTGGGGTTTCACCTAATTACTACACAACCCTTACATTTTCATTAAGACTTAGTGGCATCAATCCGCATAGTGACTCGTATGTCAAATCATAAACCAAGTAAAAACGTACATAAAAATAAGCACGAAAACGTATTATATTTGACCATGTTCATTAACATGAATTTATATTGACATGTACATATAAAAATGAGCATGTGAGAAAATAAAGTGTTTACATCAAAACGTATAACAACCTAAAACGTACATAAAAATAGGCATGAAAACATATTATATTAGACCCGACTCATTTTTAGGAAAACTTTAGGTTGAAACGTAAATGTGTACTGTTTACGTCCAATGCCGACACATGAATATGTACCGAAATGTCCATAAAAATAAGCACGTGAGGAAATATTTTTTTTAAGTTAAAGAATGAAAATAAGGAGGTCGCGTGTTGTGGCGTGACATTTAAGGGCACATTATCGTTCGTTAAGCGCGTTGGCACGGTGACATTAACGTGTTTAAGCACACGAAAGAAATGTATAAAGATACGGTACGATTAAACGAAATGTATTAAGTTGTGATGAACCAACTACCCATTTCGAATTTATAGCAACATGTAAACATGATATAAACTAAAAACACAAAGGGAAAGAAAGAAAAAAATTAAAAACCAAGGAAGTAAAAGTGAAAAGTTAGAAATTTAGATGATAGATTTGTTATTGTGTAAGTTTTAGGAGGAAAACAAATTAGTTAAAAAAAATGAGGGAGCTAAAATGGAAAATTTTAAAAGAGCCAAAATGAAAATTAAATAGGGAAATTGGCCTGTAATAATCTCACCTAGACCTTATTGGCCATTAATAATCCCATCTCAGAATATTTCCCCCACCAGTCCCACCTCTCACCTATTCTTCCTACAATGGTCCCCCGTTAAAAAAACTTAACGGAGTTAAGCTTTTGTCCAAATTACAAACATATTTTTTAGGCTTTTGATTAGAACGACAATACGAGTCCGTTGATGTAAAACTTGCCTCAAAACGGTGCTCCAAACGATGAAAACAATGCTTCAATTCGGGTGTTTAAATTTCCAATTAACCAAAATCAAGTCACTTGGAGTCTTGGACCACCATTTCGAAGTAAGTTTTACATTAATTGACTCGTATCATCGTTCTGATCAAAAGCCCTAAAATTCTGTTTGTAATTTGGAAAAAAGCTCAACTCCGTTAAGTTTTTTTAACGGGGGACCATTGTAGAAAAAATAGGTGAAAGGTGAGACTGGTGAGGGGAATATTCTGAGGTGGGATTATTAATGGCCAATAAGGTATATGTAGGATTATTACAGACCAATTCCCCAATTAAATAAAAAGACAATTGTAATTTTGAATTTGGTTGTCGGTGGCCTTTGCCACCAAGTTTCTACTTTAAGTAATAGTAGAATAGAATATATATTTTATACACATATGAGAATAATGGGTAAGACGTATCGAATAAATGTTTTCTTATAAAGTTTGTGATCAAGCGAATAATTGAGATATATAGCTTTGTTCAAGTAAAAGAAATTGTATTACACGACCCTTAGACAAGTATTCTAAGATCCACCTACAAGAATCAACAAGATCATATTTTCCATATATTAATTTATAAAATTGGTTCGTTATAACTTTTACCATTCAATTTTGTGTTGATTGGTTAATGAGTATTTGTAAGTCAATAGGTGGATGTCATATGACATCAACTTTTATACAAATGCATATATACAAGACTTAAAGCTATGTGCAAGCCTCTATTTTATATAAATATTTATGTTATCTCCCTTAGACTATTACTAAAAATAAAGATCTTCCCTTAGAGTATTAGTGTAAGTACCAAATAACTCTTATAGTTTACTTTTAGAGTGAAGTTCTATTTTGCTCCCTTGGTTTGGTCTAAATATCCATTTTGCTCCAATAGTTTCAATTTGATATTTTTGCTTCCTGTGGTTACCTAATTGGCTAAATTTTTTCCCTTACACTCATACCTTCCCAATCAATTTTTATCAAGGACAAACAAATCTTTTTGCATAGGGATAGTTTTATCTTTTGCCTTTCAAGTCCTTAAACCTCAAAACCATTGAATTAGTGATTGTAACTAGTAGGAACAATACCAAAATTAGACTTTGTGTGTCAACAAAGTGTGTGGAATGTGAGGAATTGAGGATGGCGTGTGTTCCCTTTAAAAATTTAGTGATATTCACTGGTTGACGACATGATCAGACCGCAACTGATTGCATACGTTGTTGATTATCAACCCTAGCATACGTTGTTGATTATCAACCCTAAACACAATTTCAAACTTTGATTGAAATTTCGTTTAAACTATTAGATCTAGGGTTTATCGGATCAATGCTTTTGATAAATTGATTATGCTCGATACCAAATTTAAAAAGAAGTCTAGTATCTTTTGTGAAATTGCTAAAAAAGAACACACAACTTTCACATTAGTGTGCTAGATTTTGTGTTTTATTCACTTCTTATAAAATCATTTTTTCTAACGCATTTTAATGAAGCAATGCTTCATTTTTCTCATTGCATCGATATAGAATTTTAAGGGTTGTTTACCCTTTGTAAAAAAAATTAATTTAGAGGGTGTAAGCGTAAGGGAGGTGATTGAACCAGTTAGGTAACCACAAGAAGAAAATAAATCAAATTGAAACTATCGGAGCAAATTAGATACTTAGACCAAACCACAGGAGCAAAATAGAACTTTACTATTACTTTTAATTTTAACAAACATTTTGTAAATTTATTTAACTATTACTATAATTATTCAAACCCATTTGAGTTGCAAGTTAACACTATGTAACGCCTGTGCGTGATTCAACGTTTTTATGTCTAGTTTTTATTCGATTTAATGGTAGCGCCGCAAGACGTTTCACTTTTTTACATAAGATTCAAATATTGTCGACGTATTATAACTCATGGAACTCCTTTTTTTACATTTTGATATAAATTTTACGGTTTTACGTTTTTACGTCCATTTTGGGTCTGTTTAACGATCTCGCCGCAACACGCGGGTCTAGATAATGGTTTTTTTTTACATTTTCACTATTTTGGGGTTTTTTCAATTTTAGTTAACCTTACTCCCTATTTACATATTTTATTTTTCATTTCCTATTTTCTATAAAATAAACACCCATAACTAGTTTGTTAAAAATCTCCATATAAATAAAAGTTTAGTCTTCTATTTTAAAACTTAAAGTGACGTTTGGTGTATAGATAAACAAATAAAATTGAAAATGAGTATATATGTTTGAAATAAAACCAGAGGTGAGAAAATTAATAACTTTTTTTTTGAAAATAAAACTTCATTAAGACACACCTCCGACTCAAACGGGTAAAAGGCCAAACAAACAAATAAAACCTCCGACCCAAACGGGCAAAGGGCAAAGAAATTACAACATATACAGTGGATATTTAAACCATTCCGTCCATCTAATCATGGGAGGCTTTGATGGTGTGCGGGGAGGACCTCCGCACAAGGCCCACAATTTCGAGGGGCATGCGATTTAAAAAAAATCCGATACGTATATGTTATTTTTTTAAATAGTAAACACATACCACTTTCAATATAGGCCAATTTACAAATCATTTTTTATGGTTTAGA
This sequence comes from Helianthus annuus, assembly GCF_002127325.2. Lineage (NCBI taxonomy): Eukaryota > Viridiplantae > Streptophyta > Magnoliopsida > Asterales > Asteraceae > Helianthus > Helianthus annuus. Next base: position 8,612,916 of record NC_035433.2, read on the forward strand.
ATTTAGCCCACTTGGAATTAGGTTTATTAAGCCCAATACTGATTTGATCTTTTTAAAATAATAACAAAACATAACAGAAGGGCACATTTTTTCAATCTCGAAAAGGGTACGTGAATTCTCAAAGACGCCTCTGCATCTAATATACTTACACGACGATTTATTTTTAACCCAATCATACCCTCTCGACTTAATCTCCCCTATAATATCCAACAGACTACCAATTTTCTGGTTAAAAACAATATCGTTCCTTCCACAAGCACCAACATGCTATCAGAGCCAACCCGTAAATTATCTTTTCCGCCTTCTTACCACTCTTGATGAAGCTGTGTATTTCTAAGATATCTTTGTATTCGAAGTATAGAGGCAGTATGTTGCACCACAAGCTAAAAGCTGACCACACCCTTATGACTATCGAACAGGCAGTAAACAAATGCTCCACTGTTTCTTCGAAATCTTCGGGTACATGAGGAGAAAATTAATAACTATTTGAATAAATGTATATTATAAGCTAGTATAGAAATAGAAATAATATAAATCAACCAATGAGGATAACGTCAACCCTAGATCCAATCAAGTGGTGACGCCACTCACATCGATGGACCCCCCACCCCGCATATACGTCCACCAAATAAGTTTGCCTGCTCTAGCCAATCACGACAAACAACATTAAATAAATAAATAAATAAAACAATGGGGGATGTCGGTACGCTTTGACGAGGGTGTTAAAATTTGTAAGATTTGGTTTCGATAATTCGTAGATTAGTTCTCACTCTGAAAAAATCGTGTTGAAACATTGATAAAAATAATCATGCGACAACGGCAAATTGAAATTTTATGAAAATTATATTTTAAAGGTTGTAATAGAAAAGAAACAACAAAAGAAAAACGAAACGAAACCTTGATGCAACTTTAACGGCTTGTATGTATGTATGTATGTATGTATGTATGTATGTATGTATGTATGTATGTATGTATGTATGTATGTATGCGCACACATGTGTGTTTTAGAGATTGTAAACGTATTTTTATGGCAGAAGATAAAATGACTAATTTTAAATGACAAGTATTTTTGAGTTTCTGGTAGGGGTGTTCAAAAAACTCGTTGCTCGCAGCTCGCTCGAAAAAAGCTCGAAGAAAACTCCGCTCGAAATTGGCTCGGTTGTAAACGAGTCAGCTCGGCTCGGTTCGGTCTGTAAACGATCTGAGCCTGAGCTTGAGCTTGGCCTAGCTCGGCTCGTGAGCTGGCTCGATAAGGTTTACATCCTTTATTTTTTGTCCCACATCGCTTAGAAAACAATCGAGTCGAGCTCGAGCCTTAAATCTCAGCTCGATTTAAAACTCGAGCTTGAGCCAAGCCAGCTCGAATCGAGTTCGAGCCGAGCTCGAGCTGGGTCTAGCTCGGCTCGACTCGGCTCGTTTACAGCCCTAGTTTCTGGGTTAGAGATAGTCTAAACGATAGGGATGCAAAAACCCGAGCCCGACAAGTATACATGAAACCCAAAACATCTGGTACGGGTGTACTCCAAGTCCAACCCGATTACTCAAAACCATATACCTGTTTACCGAACCATAAAACCGAATCAATATCCAAAATAATAACTTATATTTTTATATGTATAAAAAATTAATACGGAGTATATCTTGCAAGGGTTATTTGGATTGCAAAACATGACCCCACGCTTAACAAAATAAGGCTAAGGACTCTGAAGTCCTAAATTCAGATATTCACATGAATATACATGTTTAACGTTGGAATTTAGTACCGTTCTTTTTCCTCGTATTTTGGTTTTTTTTTCCTATTTACTAAATTTAGAAATAGGTAAGATTTTATGATTGTTTGTATTTTTTTTTATGTTACATGAATTATAGTGCTTATTTACATAAACAAAATGTATCTTTTTAAGTTGCTTATTTATAGGAATATTGGATTTTAATAAGGCTATAGGGTGTGGGGGGCATGAATTGGATCATTAATTGCCACATAGGAACATGATTCATACCTACACCACCCCCTTGGAGCTTCATATCGTGGTGTGCGTGAATTAACCCACGAATCCCACGACCCACTTTTTCTATTTTCTAGGGTTGAAACAATAAATATATAAACAATTTTTTTCCCTATTTTCTATTCTTCCATCATCCCCACCTATCAAAACCCTAAACCATTCGTACGACCACAAGCACAAGAACAACATCAGCATAGCAATACTAGCAAACCTTAACCCTCTTTTCTATTGCTCCAACAAGACGACAAGCAACAGGAGCAACAACAAAAAGATCAAGACGACAAGTATACCAGGTTTGTTGTTTATTCTCTTCTGTTGAAAGTTTTCAATCATAGTTATAATTGATTAATGGTTTATTTATGTTTATGATTGATCAGATCAATAGTTGATTTTAGACTTTTAGTTAAGTTATTTGCTCACGTTTGTTTGTTTTAGATTTATGACTGAATTCTTAAATTGGTATCGAAACATATACAACTGTATTTACAAAAGTGAATGTGAAGGTCATGAGTGGAATACTATTTGAAACTTTTGGTATTAGAAGTGGACTATTTTTTTGGATGGGAGTATACTACTGATGGAATCTTTGAAAAATCAAATAATTAAAACAAAAGAGAGAACATTAAGTATATACTAGAGGTTGGAAATTATAAGCTGATACTTAGTTCATTGATTTTGCTTCTTAAGTTGCTACTCGTTTTTTATGGAAGTAATGGTATCGAACCGGTACCGAACCGTACCGGGTATATTCGGTACCGGTATCGAAACCTGTTTTCCCCGTTTGTCGGTACCGGTATTTACGGGTAAAACACCGGTAAATACCGAACCCGTACCGGTTGAAATTTAGAACCGAACCAAACCGAACTGCTACTAACGGTTTGGTTTACGCTTTGGTATACCCATTTGCCTACTTCTGGGATTCAGCTCAACTTTGAAAAGAAAATGAATCATTTAGTTGATTTGATTCAGAAGTTTGGGGAGTTTGTAAAGGAAATAGTAACTACAAACCAAAGCTTAAAGGTAGCTTTCAACATAAGAGTGAAAGGCTCTCGCTTTGTGAAGCAAAGATTGAACAGAACCGAATGTTCAAAAACTTGGGTTCAAAAACTTGGGCTTAAAAACCTGGTCATTTAAGTTAGAACATTATAAGAATTTAAGTGTGTGATATTATGTTTTCTAACCAACCCAGTACATTCACCACTCACTAGAGATGCACAAATCAATGTTTGTATGAGATTTCAATTTTTTATATTTTAATTTGTTATACTATTTGTACCTACAATAGCAAAGAATAGTAAATACTACCATGGATCCAAGCAACCCGAACAACCCGCCACAAACCCCGTGGACGGGACCTGTTGATCCGATGTGGGCGACTCCACAATTTTCTTTTTCAAGCTATAATCAAGTTCCTAACGCGTTCACGCAACTCCCTCAAACCCCGCATCCTACTAGTTTCTTTCAACTTCAACAAATCCAGTTTCAACAACAATATCAACAACAACTTAAAACGCTCCAACAAAGCCAAAGTCGGCCTATTCATACGAAGGTCCAATCGCAACCGACACCCGATACCCCTTCGTTAGACGATTTGGATGACATTGCCGTTGTACCCGAAACCCAACCACAAAGTTCTAAGAAAACATCTACAAAAAAGCGTTCAAAGAGGCCGGAACAAGAAAAGTTAACCACCGGTAGAGGTCAAACTTGGACATCGATCGAAGAGTTGGCGTTGGCAAGGGCGTGGACCAATACGTCTACGTGTCCGATCATAGGTATGTTATACTTTTGTATTTATACTAAAATAATATTTTATTCAAGATAAAACAACATTTATTTACACCTTGATACTTTTTTTTGTAGGTAATAATCAAAAGTCTGGTAGTTTTTGGAAGGAGGTTTGCAACAAATTTCATGCTTTGATGCAAAAAGAACCGTACCGAGAAGAGAACTCATTGGGCTCAAAGTATCGAGAGATGAATAAGAAGATATCGGCGTTTTGTGGTTATTACAACAATGCTTATTTGAATCGGCCAAGTGGGGCGAGTGATGAGACGGTTTTTGCCAAAGCTATGTCAAAATACCATACGAAAGAAGGTAGTGCGTTCACATACGTAGGGGCTTGGGAAATCTTTAAAAATTGTCCCAAGTGGGCGCCGATTCCTAACGAAGTAACAAGAGCAAAGAGGTGTAAAACATTCGAGTCGATAGAACATAGTGCCGGTGATTCGGATGTGCGTTACCATATTAATATTAATGACGAACCCGAGTTTGACGATGAAGTGACGGAGATTCCGGAATTGAAGCGCCCAAATGGTAGAGACAAAGCAAAAAAGGAAGCGGCGGCCAAAAATAAAGAGGCGTCGACAAAAAATGAAACTCCGGGTGAAACGAAGGTGGATAAGTTGATGAGCAAGTTCAACGAATTTAACGAAATACAAGCGGCGAGACTTAAGTTGAAAGAAAAAGAAATGCAAGAAGCGGCCGATCGTGAAGACTTTAAGCTAATGGCGACAAATATCGACTCGCTCCCGGAAAAAGATAAAGAAGTGTTGCAAAAAATGAAGGCGAAAATTGCTCAAAAATGGGGTCTTTAAATTATGTCGTTATCATTTTTTATATTTTCTAGTTTTCGTCTTTAATTTATGTCGCAAACGTTTTTTATATTTTCTAGTTGTAACAAAATTGATTTAGTTTTATATTTTATGGAGTAAATTACTTTTTCTTTTCAAATTTTGGACAACTCTATTATACATCTCTCATGTAATTTGGACTAAATCGGTTATATTATTTGTACCTACAGTAGCAAAGAAAAAGAAGAAACAGGTTATCCCACCACCATGGCGTCACCAACTTCTTCCGACGAGATCAACGAATTTTTTTTGAATGTGGTGATGGAAACGACACAAATAATTATAGAGGAGGAAGAAACCTCGTCCAAACAGAGAAAACGACAACAATGTTTAAATAGGGATCGTGAAGGTATTTTTTTCGTGCATTATATTTTTTGAAGTGCCATTATGTCTTAGTGTAATTTATATTTTTGTAAAATATGTAGGTGCCCACGATAGGTTGATGGCCGATTACTTTGCCGAAAACCCAGTATACACGGATGAAATGTTTAGGCGTCGTTTCCGAATGAGCCGTCGTCTTTTCTTACGTATAGCCAACGATTTGGCTAATTATGACCCATTTTTCACATTAAGATGGGATGCTACAGGTAAAAGGGGGTTTACCACTTTACAAAAGTGTACGTCGGCAATTCGCCAATTGGCTTACGGTACAAGTAGCGACATGTGGGATGAATATTTGAAGATGTCTGATAGAACTTCACGAGAGAGTTTATATCAATTTTGCAAAGGGGTGGTCAAGCTATACAGCACGAAGTACTTACGAAGGCCAACAAAGAATGATATCATAAAGTTGTACCAGGCACACGAAAGTAAACATGGTTTTCCTGGAATGCTTGGTAGCATAGATTGTATGCATTGGCCTTGGCGTAATTGCCCTAATGCATGGCGAGGTCAATTTACTCGCGGTGATCATGGTCATCCCACATTAATTCTAGAAGCCGTGGCATCAAATGATCTTTGGGTTTGGCATGCTTTCTTTGGTGTTCCTGGTTCGAATAACGACATTAACGTTCTTGGCCAGTCAGATATTTTCAATGATATCATTAATGGTACGGGGCCTGATTCTAGGTTTTCAGTTTCAGGAGTAGAATACAAGCACGGGTATTATCTAGCTGATGGAATATACCCAACATACACAGCGATTGTTAAAACTATACCGTATCCAGAAGATGAAAAAAGAAAAAAATTTGCAAAATGTCAGGAATCTGCTAGGAAAGATGTTGAGCGTCTATTTGGGGTTCTACAACAAAAATGGCACATAGTTGCAAACCCAGCACGAGCACTTGAACTCAAAACATTGAGATATTGTATGTATGTTTGTATCTTGCTGCATAACATGATTATCGAAGACGAAGGTAACGCCATATGTGAATATGATCCTAATGACATTCATGAGAATGTTGTACCAGTTGGTGAAGGGCAACAAGAATCTAACATGTGGGCGTTATACAACGAGACTACGCATAACCATCTTCGTTCGGATTTGATTGAACATGTTTGGCAATTTGGTCGGGTTAACAACAACGAGTAGTTTTTTTTCTTGATTTATAATATGTAGTTTAACTTTGGATGTTATTTTTTTTATTAGTTTGAATGTTATGTGGTTTTATTACTAAAATTTATTTAATTTTATTTGTTGTACTATCGTCTTAATTTATAATATGAAGTCTTTGTGTTTTTTGGCTGATTGTTTACTTTGAAAATTGATATTAGTTTTTAGCTTTAGTTATTTTTGATTCAATTTGTTTTTCACACAAAAAAGAGGGTGGATGGTGGTTTGGGTCATGACCACACCCTTAGGATAGTGGTTTTGGATGGTGGATTAGAGGGCAATGACGTGGCGCTGACATGGAGGGTCATGGTGAGCATGAGGGTCATGACCACACCCTATAGCCTAATCCCAACTATTCGTTGTTGGTTGCCAACAGTCTTAACTTCAAAAATAACCACTGGCAGTCCCAACTATTAACATATTGGCCACCAATGGACCCTGACTAACAGAACCCTAACGACGTTAGTCTCCGGTCGCCGGAAAAACGTTTTTTTGCCGGAAAACTCAACATTTTCGACCAAAACCTCTTTATAACCCTATTACGGACCTTTAGGGACCTTTTTCTAGTAAAAGCCCTAATTATTGAAGTCGCCGGAAAACTCCCTTTTCGCCGAAAAACTTCTTTTTGGCTGGAAAACTCAACTTTTTGGCAGGAAAACTCAACATTTTCGTGTCAAACCACTTTGTAACCTTAAATCGGACCTTTAGAAACATTTTTTCAGGCCAAAAACGGTTTTCCGGCGACCGGAGACTAACGGCGTTAAGGTTCTGTTAGTCAGGGTCCATTGGTTGCTAATATGTCAATAGTTGGGACTGCCAGTGGTTATTTTTTTAAGTTGGGTCTGTTGGCGGCCAACGACGAATAGTTCGGATTATTAAAATCCAATATTCCTTTTTTTTATCTTACGAGAATTATAATGCTTATTTACATAAACAAAATGTAAATTCTGATGTTTAAGGAATAAATTACTATGTGTTTGATTACTTACGATGAAAGAATTTTACCTAGTTATCGTAACATTTATAAACAATACACAAATTCAGAAGTAAACCCAATAAATATGAGAAAAAACCCCTCTTGTAGGAATCAAACCCAAGACCTATTGGTCTCAAAGTTTTATCCCACCTCAAAGATATCACTAGGCCTATAAAGATATGAGCTTTAGATCTGCATGGTTGAAGGAGAGTTGTATGAGAACTAATCATCAATTGATAGTTGGGTCATTTGAAAAGATTTCCTGTTAACATATGTTATAGTTGATTGTGATCGAATAATTGTCGGTCATTTTAATCGTCAACTGACATACTCTTTCACTAAAGTTGTGTCATTTCAACAAAATGTTGTGATTTACCCCAATTATAAAACACAAGTGTTTGGTCATTTTCCTTTACATATTTCTACAAAATAATATCCTGTACACTAATTTCTAGGGTAACATTGAAATAATTTAACCAGATAGTAAAACGAATACGATTCAAAAAGATATTTAGACAATTCTAAACTATAAACCTACATATCATATCAGAAATTGGTGCATAAATGCTAGGTGTGAGTTTTAATAAATATAAATTTATGATAACATAAAACTAAATATTTACAATAAAGAAATACAAAGTATTTGTATGTGAAGTGTGGTAAGTGCTGCTACAATGATTAAAGTGTGGAGATAAAGAATGTATTATTGATATAATGACTCACTTATCTTTGGGAGAAGTGGTATAAACATACATGAGGAGTACATATTACAACTGAAAACGTATAACTGAAATACAAAGGAAGAGTATGATACCGAATGGAGTACGTGTCTAAGGTCTTGCATCCGGAGTGTCTTGCAATGAATCCTTGTCTTGGTATTTATAGCCAACCAAGGGGCTTCAACTATCCCTTAAGGCAACATGTGATACTTCCAGGAGAGGAAGTGCAACAGGCTCCTTTCCTTCCTTCCGGTTTCGTGTTCTTCTCTTACATACCATATTGGGTAATACTTTGACTTACCTCTTGTAGAAAGCGATAAAGCTTGTCTTGTCCCTTTATGCTACATTAATGGCTCTTGTCTCAACTTTTTGTCTTTGACTTATGAGACTCTGACATGCCTCGATCTTCGTGCCTTTAAACCGTTGTCTTGCTGACCAGGAGATGACCCCGATATTTCCACATATTACCGGTGGGCCTGACGGGGAGTATCATGACGTAGTTGATATCATCATTGTCAATACACACAATATAATAGCACAACAGAAGGCTTGGTAAATAAACTATTACAAACCATAATGTCTGAGTGTTCGAGTGAAAGAATATACAGACTGGAATGTAATAAGATCCATAGGCAGATCATAAAAGTACAAAGAAACAAAATGACAGACTTCAGGTATCTATGGATTTGCAAGATCCTCTTATGACACCTAATAGCTCTAGCCTATTACGAGAGGTACCTGTCAATCAGTCTTTAAGAAAATACGTCAGTTTACACTGGTAAATACAATTAACTGACTCTTTTGAAAACATTTATGAAAATTGATTTAAGTGCACATGGCACAAATCATTTATAACTTGGGACAATTATTTAAAGATAATCTTGTATACAGATTTACATGTTTGTCATACAATTGGGGCCGGTTGAAAGCCGGTCGTGATTAACCGACTCACCACTTATAGAACCCACAAAGGAGTTATCCCCAACATGTGGGTTTATATATATTATTTAGCATTTGCATCTGTCAGGCGTATGCCTACACCCCGTGCATAGGTCGTGGCCATTTTCAAATGAAATGAGCCGAGGATATCCAGGACACGGTCAGATTAACCCCCAATGTTTATGTTATCAAACAAGATAGATTAAAACGGGTTATGTAAATTTATTAATCACAGTTCGATTAAATGATTTCATACCCGACCAAGCGGTATTATTATACCGTATCCCAAGCCCGTATAAGGTAAATTAAGTTAAAAGTATTTACCTGAGCTAAAGTGAAAGATAACGCAGCAGTATAATCCTAAAGCTTTTTTATGGCACCTTCTACTGGAAGCTATTTAATCTGTATAGAAGGTTTATTAACCTATTAGGATGCTAACGGGCCTTTAGTTAAGTCAAGGACTTAGACCGGCTAGCTAGAAAGAAACTTTACGGTTCTAAACGCTAGATTAAGCGGGGACCGGAATAGAATCTGGTTTAGACCCGACAAGCTTGGATACTTGTATAGTATGGGTAAACTAATCACAATCTGGAAATTGAGGAATTAATGATAAGGTTAGACCCGTTTTGGCTATTTTATGTAAACTAGTCACATAAACCGATCCGAAGGCATAAATGGGTAACGGGTAACCAAATGAATTATATACAGGTCCTAATTGTTATTATGCTTAAAATATGTTAATACATTAGTAGGATGTTAACATATATGCCCAAAAAGTAATTTAAACCAAGTTAAGTCCCATAAGGGCATTTAGGTAATTTTAATGCTTATAAACGAGTTTAAATATTAATCTGAGTTTCAGGTCTGATCTATTCAGTAAAAATATGTATTTTTATAAGTTATAACAGTAGGGTATAACATATATGTGAAATTTATCTTTTATAACCAAACTATGCACTGTAGGGGCATTTTGGTAATTTCACATAAGCTTAAAGGGTCAAAATTAGAATTCTGAGTTTAAAACTTTGGCTTACCGATTAATTACATAAATTAACTTAAAACATCAGTAGGTAATAAGTTTTATGTGCCAAAAATAGTTTTAACTCATACTATGCGCTTAAAACGCTTAAAAGTCGGTTTTAAGCGATTTTCGGGTTAAAATAGGAAATCTGAGTTTTTGATTAGTTTATAAAGTTCAAAATATTTTATCTATCATATAAAATCAGTAGCAAAAAGTTTGGTATCAAAATGTTATGTAAAACTCATTTTATTCAAGAAAAGGGTATAATCGACATTTATCGAAACAAAGCTTGAACCCTATGTTATGCTCAGGTTAAAAATAAATAAAAATCTTCAAAAATCCCAAAATATTATTTTACATCAGTGGGTAAAAAGTTTGGTATCGAAATTTGGGTTTAAATAGGCTATATGCTAATTATGCCGTTAAATTAATAAAAAGCTTCTTAATTACGATATTGAGCATAACTCCTAATCCAGACCTCAAGCTGATGTCAAATTTTTAGGACAAGTCTAAATATCAGTAGCAAAGGTTTTTGTCCACTCACATTGCTAAAAATCTCATTTGTGTGTCAAAAGGGCATTTATGGCATTTTTAAGCATATTAACAATCAAGTGCATATAATCCAAACCACTAAGTACCATGCAATATAACTTCAGGAGGTTATACTACTAAGTAATGTGGTCCTAATGGAAGCTTAAACATGGGAGAATTAAGCTTAAACGGGTCAGAACTGAAAGTCAAAGCAAAAGTCAAGCTTTTGCGACTTTCGGTTATAATCTGACCTTAGACCGTTAATTGTCGAGTTAGGACTGATAAAACATGTTCCAATATTGATTACCAAGTCATTAGAATGTTAAAATATAATTTAGAACTTTTGTTTTATTATTTTAAATCATTTTCAAACATTCTGTCCAGTTTGACCCGACAATTAACTAGTCAAACGAGATAATTAAGAGGTGCCCTTTTAGGGGTTAATCACCTACCTTAATATGGTTCCATAACCACTTTCGTTTTGATCAGTGGTTGGACCATATGTGATTAAACTGAAAGTCAAACCTAAATTACGACAAGTTTGACTTTTCGGTGATTATGCTAATTAAAACGACTAAGCAGGTAATTAAACTCTTACTAAGGGTCCTTGCTGTCTTTTCTGTACTTGTACTTCTTCTCTTAATCCTTGCAAGCTCCAGAATTGAGTGTTTGAGAGATGTTTGCAAAAGTGAGTTCATGAAACATGAACTAATGGCCCTTATATACAAAAATCCCACTTCATGGATTGCTTGCAGCTGTTATGGGGCATCCTAGGATCACCCCAGGTGTCCTAGTGGATTAAATAAACCGACATACAGCCCCTAGAATCGATACTATTGAGGTTGAGGCGGTGTAACAACTTAAACCCGCACCTGTCATGATTTTTCTGCGCTGGGCACTTTTACGCGGCCCGCGTAAGAGTCCTTTAAGGCTTATGCGGCCCGCCTGGAACCGGGAAACATGTTAAACAAGTTTCTAAGTTGGCAGCTTTAGTCCCTGATCGTTTAAAACCCATTTTAACTTCATTTTTGGCAATAAAGGCCCTTGTAGTTGGTTTGTAGAGGCCCAAGGATGTATAAACAAACTTCGTTAGGCTCGGTTACGTTAAATCTCATTATAAATGCAAGTTTCGTCAAGTTGTCACTTATAGCCCAAAGTCTTGACAACTTGCTTAACGATCTCGAAACCACGTGAAATTTTTATCACTTATTCTTGAGAGTATATTTGAATATTTCGAAGCCTCGGGTTCGTTAAAAGGTCACTCAGAGGTCAGAATTAACATGTTGTCACGTTTAACCCTTGTAGTTTTATAATCTTCCGATTATTTTCACAAACTGTCACACCCCGACCGCGTATAACATGCAACCGCGGCGGAAACGTCGGGGAGTGTTGGGACAGAATTATTTGTTTCACAACTATGGCATACAAAGTTATATTTTATTTATTGAACACGAGTGTTACATTGTTTCAAAACAGGAAATAGAGTGTTCAGAACATATTCAAACTAAGTCTATCTTCGTTTTATGTCTCTAAGGCACAGGTCCGCCCTAGTGTCACAATCGTCATCCTAAGCGATAGCTCCTGAAAACACATGTGAAAGTAGGTACGTCAGCATAAAAATTCCTGTGAGATACATAGGTTTTGTGAAAATGGGATTCATGACTTGAGTTTAAAGAAAACGTTTAATAACAGTCAGTCATGAACCCTGTAAGTTGTTTTGTCTTGTAAATCATTTGAAAAACGATAAAATCAGATGATATGTATAGATAAATGTAAGGTTAAACGAATAACCAAGTAAAATGAGTTGAATAAGATAAGTTGTTTGTAAAACAATGTCTCGTGAAAAGTATGTTATTTGTATAAATTGTTATATGTCTCAAATTGAAATGATTCAAATAATGCTACGATAGGTAATATTATACAAACATTTATATATAGGAAGTACCAGCGGCGTATCCACCATGTTTGTATCATATTACATACGCCACGTTACTCAAACCATTTACCCAAACCAACCACCATGTAAATTGTTCATGTATAAATCAATTGTCAAGTGTTATTGTATAAACCATGTCCAAAATGTTCATGTCTAATGTAAACCACCAAGTGTGTATAAAATGTCAAATTGTTTATGTTTTCTGTAAGTCATATAATGTGTATCAAAAATATCATGTATGGCATGTGAAATATATCAACTAGGCCATAGGTAAAAATGCACAAAAACAGGGTATTGAATTAAACATAGTTTAAGTCAAAGTTATGTTTTGTGGAACAATTGCATGCTATACTGATACGAACATTTATGTGGTATTGTGAAAATGCATACATTCAAGCCTTTGTGACTGTAGTGATAGACCTTTAAACAAATTAAAGATCTACATGTATTATGTTTATCGTATTCTGTCATTCCTTCCAATCCAAACAAACCCGAGATTTCAGGAATGGGAGTTGTCAAGTCCTATGGTACCATTACCTACTAACGGGCGGCATGATCGGTGTTAATGAATGCACATTGTATAATTTGAACAAACCAAATGTCATACCAAAATGTGAGCATATGATGAATAAATGTACTAAGTACGCACACGATGGGCTTACATAGCATAAAATGTAGTGTAAAATGATGTACTAAGTACGCACACAATGGACATACATAGCATAAAAGTCATGTAAATCAATGTGCTAGCATGCTATCAGTCAACACACGTAGCAGAAATGTAACGTAAATCAACGTACTAAGTATGCTAAGTAAACATACATAGCGAAACAATGTAATGTAAATCATGTACTAATAGTGTACTAATGAGCATAGCAAGTATATGATGTGAAAACAGGAAAGCACGAAAGTAACAAGTAGGCACATGTGTTTCTCCCCAAAACGGTATGGAAAACAGTAAAAGAGGGGACTATGTACTCACCTGAGATTGCTTTGAAGTTCTTGTGTAATAATCACACAATGCTAGAGATCACGGAATATCAAACGGCACCTAATAGGTAGCTATATTAATATACCGGACCAAAATCGGAAGATTGGATAGAATGAGGGTTCGTAAACCAAACGAGTATAGAGACTCGTGTAATATGGTTTAACAAAGCCTACATTCTAAAATGAAACCTAACCTAAGTGCTTACGACCCATTACGACCCGTTTAGGTAGCTTATGCCACTTTAACGCGTCGTTCGCGTAGAACGCGTTTGGAACGCCTAACATCGTGACCATAAGGTATAATGTCACACCCCAACCAATGGCGGAAACATTGGGATGAGACGAAGTGTGAAGATTGCTAGAGACATCATAACGCTATTTGTGACAATATTTAATAAACCGATTTCATTTCATAGATAAATTGTCAAACATACAAGGAAATTCAAATAACGTGTTCAAAGGAAATACATAACAACATAATCAAAATTGATACAACATATTAAACCTAACGTCTATATGTGTATCTAGGCATCAACGCTACTTCTTTTCATAGCATCGTCATCATCAACCTGTAACATGTTTAAAATACAATTCAATGCAAAAGCAAAGGCGAGTATACAAGTTTAAGCATAAGTATAAGTATAAGTGTAAAAGTTTAAAACGAATCCACATGGCAACTTAGTCTATACGAGATCAACCTAGCATGGCATGCAATATTTCTAGCCAACCTCTGTTTACGCAAGAAAGTTTAATTAATTTAACATGACCCAAGTTTAAGGGGGGCGGTGCGTTACTCTACATGTCGAAGGGAGGCTCGTGAGAGCTAATGACTAAAACATATCACATAAGTATGGTCCACATAAGCATCAAGTATCATAATATAGTATTCATGTATAAAGATTGTTTTGTGCATTGCATAAAGAATAAGTTTAAGTGTAGTTTAATAGTAAACATGTTACACCCCCAAAAGTGGTAAACATAAAAAGGGGGTTGCGAGTATACTCACGGTGTTTGCAAGCTTTTCCTACTTGAATTCCCGCGAGTGAGTTGGTGGATGGATTAGTTTGGAGCACCTTGTCCTTCTACACGAGGCAAACAAGGTGTGTGAGTTTGGCGTTTACGGAAGATTATAGATTCGGAGTTTAAAATGTATAGAAAATAACATAAGTAAAAATAATCATCTTGTACACATAACCCTTGTTCTTGACACTATTAGAACTCAAAAGAGTTGGTATGATTTCATGGATTCAAAGATCCATTAGAGTCGTAACAAGAGCATGGTCATAGATGATGTAACATTTTCTTGACAAGTAACTATTAAGTTATCATCAAGTTTAGTTACTTAGGTATATAGGTATATAGAATAGCTTATATATTATATAGATTACAAGTCTTATGATTCAAGCATGAGGTAGGAGATTAATGTCTCCATTTAGGCACCTCTTTGTGTCATAGAGTTCATACATGAGGTAGGAAGAACAAGCTTCCATTTAGGCAACTCTATTGTTCACCACTACACTTGTTGTTATAAACAACAAGGAGGGTCACGAACATACAGGTATTATGGTATTAACAACAACTAAACTATAGCAAAACATCAAGTAATGAGTGGATTCTTATGAAGGATAGCCCAAGCTAGTCCAACCATCACACATTCATCAAGTTTCATACTTGAACACTACTTGTGGGTAAAACCCTAATTAAAAAACAGAAAGTTTATGAGGTTTTAACCCCTGATTTAGATGTCTCAACCATGTTTTTAAGCTTAACCAACCATAAGAGGGGTTGTAAGCATTAGGACATTGGCTTGAGTTGTGTCAAACACAAGTTGGATGAAGTTTACATAAGTTTGTAACAAAACAGAAAGTTTTTGGTCAATTTTGGAGCAATTCCAGGTCTGATTTCTCCAAGGAGAAGTCAAGGAATCAAACTCCATGATTAACCAAGCAAATAGGAAGAAGAACCAAGTGTTTTCATCAAGAAATGAGCAAGTTATACCAAGTTTAGTGTAGAGGTATGAATCTGTCCGAAAATGCAGATTCTTGCTTGAATTTGGGAGTGTTTTGGTGAGATTTGAGAGTGGTGAAAGTGTCCAAGTGTTTGGGGAAGCTTGGGTACTTATAGGGAGGTGATTAGGGTTGTTTAGAGGTGATTACAAGAGCCAAAACACGGTTTAAACTCAAAAATCCCGCTCAAAATGGTGGCTGGTCGCGACCATCCAAGAGTTCTGCAGACACGAGCCTCACGCGGCCCGCCTGGGATATCCAGGCTAGTGGACGCGGGCCGCGCGCCACCTGGGTTCCGGAAACAAGTTTCTTTTTTTTACAATTTTGGCCCCTATAGTTGTGTAGTTGATGATTTATGGTGTTTTAAGGACCATTCTTGTCACAAAAGCATAGTTTAAGGTATGTTTATGCATGAGGAATATAAACCAAGTATAATCGAGCGTATAAGTATCAATTCAATTGTCGTTCTTGTTCAAAATACGTTCAAAGCATAAGTTTAGTTTGATCACAAGTTTCACACATAGATTCCAAGTATAATGATTAAACATCGATTGATGCACGAAGTTGAACATACGAGCATAATTAGGGTGCATACAACATGTATGTAATAAAATACCAGCTTCATTAATGATCCAAGTCTCGATTTGATAAAGATTACAAAGAAAGGAACGATTACAAGAATACAAGGCTTCCAAAAATAGAATTACGAACAAAACTTCCTATAAATGGAAAGTACAAAATAGCCAGGCGTTACAGTCTCCCCTCCTTTAGGAAATTTCGTCCCGAAATTTAGAAAGACGTAGGGAAAAGATGAGGATATTTCGACTTCATTTCACTTTCGAGCTCCCAAGTAAATTCAGCGCCACGTTTTCCTTCCCATCGAACCTTAACAATAGGAATTCGACTGCACCTCAATTGCTTGGTTCCTTGGTCCATGATTTCGACCGGTTTCTCCACGAAGTGAAGCGTTTCGTTGACTTGCAAGTCTTCGAGAGGAACGTGGAGTCCTTCGTCAGCTAGACATTTCTTTAAGTTGGACACGTGGAAGACAGGGTGTACATTGCTGAGTTCTTCGAGCAGGTCCAGTCTATACGCAACCTCGCCAATCCTTTCGAGAATTTTGAAAGGACCAACGTAGCGAGGTGCGAGTTTCCCTTTCTTGCCAAATCGAACCACGCCCTTCCAAGGGGATACCTTGAGAAGCACGAAGTCACCTGTCTCGAATTCCATAGGTTTACATCCCTTGTCAGCGTAACTCTTTTGTCGGCTCCTGGCTTTCAATAAGTTGTCTCGAACCTGTAAAATCTTGTCCGTCGTCTCTTGTATAAGCTCGGGACCGGTGATTTGGGCTTGACCAATCTCGTGCCAACAAATAGGCGAACGGCACTTGCGAGTTGCGACCATACAATGCTTCGAAAGGTGCCATTTGAATGCTCGCGTGATAACTGTTATTGTACGAGAATTCGACCAAGGGCAAATGTGAATCCTAGTTGCCACCAAAATCTATTACGCATGAACGAAGCATATCCTCTAAGGTTTGGATAGTACGCTCGGTTTGACTGTCAGTTTGAGGATGGAAGGCAGTGCTAAGGTTGAGTTTAGTACCCATAGCAGATTGAAAAGTTTGCCAGAGACGAGACGTAAAACGAGCATCACGATCAGAAATGATGTCAATGGGAATACCATGACGACAGATTATCTCCTTCATGTAGACCTTAGCCAATTTCTCGACTTTGAAATCTTCACGAATAGGGAGGAAGTGAGCTGACTTGGTCAATCGATCAACGATTACCCAAATGCTGTCATGACCAGTAGTAGTGCGAGGAAGCTTAGTGATAAAATCCATGGCAATGCTCTCCCATTTCCAGATAGGTATTCTTGGTTGTTTGAGTAAGCCAGAGGGACGTTGATGTTCAGCTTTCACTTTGGAACATGTGAGACATTTTGAGACGAAGGTGGCTATATCCTTCTTCATTCCAGGCCACCAATAGGATGTACGCATATCATGGTACATCTTGTCGGCACCAGGGTGAATAGAATACTTTGTGTTATGGGCCTCCTTCATCAGGAATTTGCGAAGATCATCACGGTTGGGAATCCAGATACGATTGAGATAGTATAAAATGCCATCAGATTTGGACACGAGACTATTTTCAGCACCACATTGCATCTCGTTGTAGAGGTTACCCTCATTAACGGATGTGTACTGAGCGTTACGTATGCGATTTTGAAGATCGTGGACGAGTTGGAAACAACGGATACTTTTGACATGAGTTTTACGACTAAGAGCGTCAGCTACTACATTCGCTTTTCCTGGGTGGTATTTGATTTCGCAATCGTAGTCGTTTAACAATTCTACCCAATGACGTTGACGCATGTTTAGTTCCTTTTGGTTGAAGATGTGTTGAAGGCTCTTATGGTCGGTGAAGACCACACATTTAGTACCATAAAGGTAGTGTCGCCGAATCTTCAATGCAAAAACGACTGCACCAAGTTCAAGGTCGTGGGTAGTATAGTTTTTCTCATGAATTTTGAGTTGTCTCGATGCGTAAGCGATAACCTTGTCACGTTGCATAAGGACACAACCAAGGCCAAGGTTTGAAGCGTCGCAATACACGACAAAATCATCGTTACCATCAGGAAGCGTTAGGATAGGAGCATTGCAGAGCATGTCCTTGAGCGTTTGAAAAGATTCCTCTTGTTCGAGACCCCAAACAAAAGGTCTCTCTTTTTGAGTCAAGGAGGTCAAAGGAACAGCGATTTTTGAAAAGTTGGAGATGAAACGACGATAGTAACCAGCAAGACCAAGAAACGAGCGAATTTCAGACGGAGATTTAGGTGCGATCCAATTTTTCACAACTTCGATTTTTGCGGGGTCAACGTGAATTCCAAGTTCGTTGAAAGTATGACCAAGGAATTGAACCTCTTTTAGCCAAAATTCACACTTGGAGAATTTGGCATATAGACGTTCAACACGAAGGAGTTCAAGGATAAGGTGCAAGTGTCGCTTATGCTCTTCTTGCGTCTTGGAATAGATGAGAATATCGTCGATGAAGACGATCACAAAACGGTCCAAGTATGCTTTGCACACGCGGTTCATTAAATCCATGAAAACATCAGGTGCGTTGGTCAAACCAAAGGGCATGACCACGAACTCGTAATGACCATAACGTGTACGGAAAGCGGTTTTAGGTACATCTTCTTCGAGTACTCGAAGTTGATGATACCCAGAACAAAGATCGATCTTTGAAAAGCAGGTCGCGCCTTGCAATTGATCGAAGAGGTCATCAATGCGAGGAAGAGGGTATCGGTTTTTGATAGTAAGCTTGTTGAGCTCACGATAGTCAATACACATACGAAATGATCCATCTTTCTTTTTGACAAACAAAACGGGAGCGCCCCAAGGAGAAGTACTAGGGCGTATAAAGCCTTTGTCAAGAAGCTCTTGAAGTTGACTCGAGAGCTCTTGCATCTCAAAGGGTGCTAGACGATAGGGGGATTTAGCGACGGGCGTAGCGCCAGGCACTAAATCGATTCGAAAGTCGACCGAACGAGCAGGAGGCGGACCAGGAAGATCGTCAGGAAACACATCAGGAAAATCACGTACGACAGGGACATCGCTTATACTTGGGCCTTTGTCCTTCTTTTCCACAATGTGGGCAAGAAGAGCGAAGGTACCCTTGCGTAAGCATTTGTTCGCTTGGATACACGACATAAGCTTGAGACCTTGAGAAGGTTTCTCACCATAGACGTGTAGAGAATCACCGTTTGGAAGAGGAAGGCGGATAAACTTTTCAGAACAAACAACTTCAGCACGAACTCGCCTAAGCCAGTCCATGCCTACTATGATGTCAAAGCTACCCATTTGCATAGGTATAAGGTTGATCGAAAACGTATGATCGTTGAGAATCAAGGAACAATTGGGAAGAACGGAATCAACAGTGACGGATTTACCATTAGCGACTTCGACAGCGAAAGATTTTGGCAACTTAGAGCGTTTACACTTAAGCAATTGCTCGAATTCTAGCGACACAAAACTCTTATCGGCGCCAGTATCAAATAGACAAGAAGCGTAAATATGGTTCACAAGAAACGTACCGGTAATGACGTCGTTTGCGTTTTGAGCCTGAGCAGCGGTGATGACAAAAGCTCGGCCTCTAGCAGGTTGCTGAGCTTGTTGTTGCTGATGTGGTGGTTGTTGCGGTTGCTGCATTTGCTGCTGTTGTTGAGGTTGATAGCGTTGGGGACAAACATTGGCGAGATGATTGAGGTCTCCGCACTTGTAGCATGCTCGCACAGGAGCATTTTGAGAGGAGATTCGACAACGGGTAGCAAAATGACCATACTTCTGACAGTTGGCACATTTGCGGCAAGGTACATTGGCAGGATGGTGAAACAGACAGGTGGTGTATTTGGGATGAGTTCCAACATAACCTTGTTTTGGTGGTTCGGTGTTTGCGGGTGCAACGGCGGCTAAAGCTTGTAAGGGTTGAGGGTTTGGCGGAGTGACGACCGCACAATTTTGGCTCGAAGCCTTCCGCTTCTTGCCTTGGTTTTTCTTGGACGATTGGGAGGGTGAGGGCTCAACAGTGGTAGTTTCAGTTGTAGCTTGGCGTGCATTCTTCATTGAAACTTTATCATAGGTTCCATGGATAACGCAGTTGTTGTTAAGTTCTGTGGCTATACGAAAAGCATCTTCAATGGTTTGGGGATTAGCAGAGGCAAGGTGGTTTGTCAGGGAAGGTGCAACACAACGGACGAATTTGGCTACGGTTTTGGGAACGGTCTCGACTTGTCCAGGACAAAGAACACTGAGTTGTTTGAAGCGCGTAATCAGGCCATCCATGTCACTCCCCTTCTGAGTAAGGTTCCAAAATTCGTTCTCCAATTTTTGGAGTTCATGAGGAGGACAGAAGTGGTCTTTCATAAGCTGTTTGAGATCGTCCCAAGGCATAGCATGTGCGACCTCGTTTCCTCTTTTGTTACGTTCAGTCGTCCACCACTCGAGTGCCTTTTCACGAAACACCCCAGTTGCATTCAAGGTTCTTAGTTCGTCAGGGCAACCACTTTGCAAGAAGGTAAGCTCGATGGCATCAAACCAGTTCATCATGGCGGTAGCGCCATTCTTGGCAGTAAATTCTAAGGGTTTACAAGCCATGAATTGCTTAAACTGGAAGGTCGGTTTGGGTTTGTCTGCCTTTGAGTCAACAGAGCCATGCGGTGAATCGGGTTGAATCTTGCTAACGATGTCGGGTAGGACTTTAGCAAATTGCTTGGCCATAAATTTCATGCAATCTTTTTGAGACATGGCGGTGGAAGTCGAACCCTTCTTTGACTTGCGTCTCTTGGAGGAACTAGACGACATCTAAAAGATTGAAAAAGAGAAGGAAAGGATGAGACTTGATCATTAGTTGAAAATAAGGTTTGTGTATGTTTTCCAAGTAAATGTTCATGTATCAAGTAAAGTTCACATAGCGCATAAGTTTCCACATGCATTCAACAAGTATAACACATAAGTTGCGTAAAGATGGTATAAATTTAGTTTGTTCACGAGAATTATTATTGTTTGTGATTGCGGTAACGTGCGAAATGATTAAAACGACATTTCGAAATGAATGAACGTTCAAGTATAAAATCACATATAAATTGAGATACATAAAAGAAAGGCTCAATAAAACATAGGATTGTTTCGGGTAGAGAAACGTCGACAATTCCAAAGTGGGTCGAAAGTCCTTTCGATTTAGAGATATTGTGCTTTGGCCTATAAGTAAGATACTCTCGTCGAGAAGCGATTAACGGTATCTTACCCTTCCGGTTACTACACATCTCTAAATGATTGGAACATTCGGGACTTTGGCGAGAATAAAAATCAAGGAATGGGACTTAATCGACAAGATGCGGGTTTCACCCCTAACTTGACGATTTCGTACCCTAAATGTGGTTGGTACTTGTCGGCCAAAATAAAATTTTGACACTTTGACAAGGGTCCACTAGAGTTGAAATGGAAATTACCATTAAGTTGTGGATGTCACTCCTAGCTTAATGGTGAAATTTCGTGCAAAAATAGATTAAAGGTAGAGTGAGAGTCGTTTACCAAATTGTGGGTTTCACGCCTATTTTGGTAAAGTTGTCTCGTTGATGTTACAAGAGTATAAAATAGCATAAGTGTATTCGTGTTAGCCTTAGGAAAGGCGCATAAATTTAATAACAAGAAGTGTAGCTAGGAAGCATGCATGGTAGAGTACAAAAGTTTTAAACAACAAATAAGAGACAAAGTTCCTAAAACTATAGACTAGGGCAAAAGCATAGCAATTTTCCTAATTCCCTATAGTTATGGCTCTGATACCAATCTGTCACACCCCAACCAATGGCGGAAACATCGGGATGAGACGAAGTGTGAAGATTGCTAGAGACATCATAACGCTATTTGTGACAATATTTAATAAACCGATTTCATTTCATAGATAAATTGTCAAACATACAAGGAAATTCAAATAACGTGTTCAAAGGAAATACATAACAACATAATCAAAATTGATACAACATATTAAACCTAACGTCTATATGTGTATCTAGGCATCAACGCTACTTCTTTTCATAGCATCGTCATCATCAACCTGTAACATGTTTAAAATACAATTCAATGCAAAAGCAAAGGCGAGTATACAAGTTTAAGCATAAGTATAAGTGTAAAAGTTTAAAACGAATCCACATGGCAACTTAGTCTATACGAGATCAACCTAGCGTGGCATGCAATATTTCTAGCCAACCTCTGTTTACGCAAGAAAGTTTAATTAATTCAACATGACCCAAGTTTAAGGGGGGCGATGCGTTACTCCTATAGCGCTATACATGTCGAAGGGAGGCTCGTGAGAGCTAATGACTAAAACATATCACATAAGTATGGTCCACATAAGCATCAAGTATCATAACATAGTATTCATGTATAAGGATTGTTTTGTGCATTGCATAAAGAATAAGTTTAAGTGTAGTTTAATAGTAAAACATGTTACACCCCAAAAAGTGGTAAACATAAAAAGGGGGTGCAAGTATACTCACGGTGTTTGCAAGCTTTTCCTACTTGAATTCCCGCGAGTGAGTTGGTGGATGGATTAGTTTGGAGCACCTTGTCCTTCTACACGAGGCAAACAAGGTGTGTGAGTTTGGCGTTTACGGGAGATTATAGATTCAGAGTTTAAAATGTATAGAAAATAACATAAGTAAAAATAATCATCTTGTACACATAACCCTTGTTCTTGACACTATTAGAACTCAAAAGAGTTGGTATGATTTCATGGATTCAAAGATCCATTAGAGTCGTAACAAGAGCATGGTCATAGATGATGTAACATTTTCTTGACAAGTAACTATTAAGTTATCATCAAGTTTAGTTACTTAGGTATATAGGTATATAGAATAGCTTATATATTATATAGATTACAAGTCTTATGATTCAAGCATGAGGTAGGAGATTAATGTCTCCATTTAGGCACCTCTTTGTGTCATAGAGTTCATACATGAGGTAGGAAGAACAAGCTTCCATTTAGGCACCTCTATTGTTCACCACTACACTTGTTGTTATAAACAACAAGGAGGGTCACGAACATACAAGTATTATGGTATTAACAACAACTAAACTATAGCAAAACATCAAGTAATGAGTGGATTCTTATGAAGGATAGCCTAAGCTAGTCCAACCATCACACATTCATCAAGTTTCATACTTGAACACTACTTGTGGGTAAAACCCTAATTAAAAACAGAAAGTTTATGAGGTTTTAACCCCTGATTTAGATGTCTCAACCATGTTTTTAAGCTTAACCAACCATAAGAGTGTCACACCCCTTTCTGCGGCGGAAGCACGAGGTGTGATCATGAAAGGATCTCATTGCATACGAAAGGTAAACATACTATATGCTCATGAAAATAACTTCAAATACCATAATTTGAAACATACGCTTAGCGTTTACATCGCTAGGTCACATAAAACATTGTCTTAAAAGTTTACAACTTTATTTAAAGATAAACATAAGCGACATCCAAGAGCATAAGTAAGACCACGCGCACATCCATCCTAGTTACCGGAAATACATGTGAGTTTTGGAAAAAACGTCAACATAATGTTGGTGTGAATTCATGCAGTTTTGTATTTCACGTTTGTATACTTTATATGAAAACATAGTTTGTGAATAAATCAAGTTTTCATATATATAAATCCAGTTTCATGTGTACACCACGTACTCATGTATAATTCAAATTATTCTTGAGTACCCCACGTACTCAAATATAATTCCCATTTTCTTGAGTACCCCACGTACTCAAGTATTCATCAAGTTTTAGTATGGTATGAAATTTTATGTAAATAAGGTATTCCTGTAAGTATCAGGATTGTTAATGGGTTGCAAAGCCATTAACATGTGACACGACATAGGAAGTCACCAAACCTTAGGCATTTAATTGGTATATTCTGAGACACAAAAGCACTACTCGGTACTCGCCCTCACCGAGAGTGTGGCTGCCTGGCACCCGTTAGATCTAACCTTTTGTTCTGCGGTCTAGGTATATTGTTGATTAATGGTGCTTCTGTACCCTATTCGTGACACGATTTCTCGCATCATTTTTCATAGCGCATCCTACTTGGTTCTCGTTTCTCACCAAGCGCGCTTCCCGTATTCTTATATCACTTTACACTTGGTACTCGTTTCTCACCAAGTGTGTTTCTTGTATTCTTATATTGCTACACACTTGGTACTCGTTCTCACCAAGTGTGCTTTTTATTATCATACCATTTGTTAAACATAAAAATATTTGTGACATGTATTTCACCCCCGAAGTTATAAACTGAAAACAGTTAAGAGAAAAGGGGGAGCATGAACTCACAACTTTGCGTTCCTGTGCATCGTAAACTTCACCGGATTTGCTTAATTAACGTCGTAACCTATACGCGTTTTCTTAACGTTAGTCACTAGACTTGCATCGCACAAGTACAGTCACTCTCTTTTGTGTATATATTCTTGTGTTAAAAATATTTTATATTTTTAACTAAGTATCTTACTTATATTATTTTCTCTAAAATTAATATAAGTATCTTGTGTTTTGCACTTTGCACCCGAATTATGTATCTTGTATGATGTATGTGTATTTTTAAGTCTTAATACGCTAGCACGTATAACACATACTATATCCACTTAGCACAAAAGTTGGTGATAAAATAATATATATTTTTCTCTCAAAAATATACATACTTATATCCATTTTTATTTTTGAAGAAATCCTCATTTCTTATCACCAAAAATTAGGGAAACCTTAGTAATACTCTTAAATACATTTTTAGGGAATAAGTTCTTCAAAAACTTATATTTTTTTTCTAAGTGTCAAAATTTATAAAAATTTTGACAGAGTTTCCCCTAAAAATGGAGGTTTCCCATGTTTCCAAAACATGTGTTTATTTTCGTTTAAATCGTCAACAATCAACATCAACAATTATCAACACTAATCATCAACAACATTCACTAATTACTCCATTTCATGAACTTGAATATTTACAAAAATGTGTAGTAATTTACTAGCACATTTAGTAAGTCTTGTTATCTTTATAAATAAGTTTAATTTCTTAAAAACCTTATTTTTAAAGAATATGAAGTTTCACAACTTCTAGTCGGTTTTTAAGAAAATTATTTCTTTGTTAAAACTTTTGTTACACAAGTGTCCACACACTTGTTTGTTCACAAAAACACCTCTAGTTCATGAAAGGTTCGGTTTTAAAACATGGTTTCGTCTTACAGTTGGTCTTTCGAAAATACCACTTGTAGATCTTTAGATCTATTAGTTTAGAACTTCATTTTACAAGAAAAATTCCTTTTTACACAAGTTCATGATTCATGTATAGTAGAGTTTCACCCTTTCACCCTTGTTTCTTTCAAAACATCCTTATGTCATGATCCATGATCATGACCAACCCGGGTTAAATGATGATCCGAGCTACCACAACATAGATCGGGTCCAAATAACCACACAAATCAATTACTACAACATTTACACAACATATGAGCTTTTAACCATCATTATTAGTGTTTTTAGTAGACTTTAATGCATCAATTTGTAAGATTTCGAGTTTTAACCGTTACATATCATATTAACCACTTCAAAATAGTTCAAGAATGTGATTTAAGCAACATACCACTAGCTCGAGGCTAGGGAAGAATCTAGACGCAAATAGGGTGGATAAAAGCAAGAGAATGAGGTCTTTCGTTTTCCGTTTGCACCAAGCCTCCTTATACGGGATTCTTGATACTTTATGGACTTGGAATGTGGTGATCAAAACCGAAAAATTGATGGATTGAGAGGGGGTGTTTGGCCGTAGCTTTTCTAGAGAGAGAGAGGGAGAGAGTGGAAGTGTGGTGATGAGGAAGATGGAGTGATGGAATGGTGGTATTTATAGACCTTCCATATAGCATATTCCTAGCATATTCCTGGTATATTCCTGGTATATTCCTGGTATATTCCTGGCATATTCCAGGCATATTCCTGGCATATTCCTGGCATATTCCTGGCATATTCCTGGTATATTACTGGCATATTCCTGGCATATTCCTGGGTTTTCTGCGCTGTCTGCGTTTTGCAGTGTAAGCACTGTGTCGCGTAGGAACTCACGGTACGCGCTTAAACTTGAAAAATAACGTTTTTAAGCATTTTAATTAATTTTTCAACACGAACCTGATTAAAATAAAATTTTAATCATTACAGAATATTTGTGGGATTAAATATTATCCGGGCGGCCACCAACGTTCGTTTCGCAGTTTTGTCGTAATTAGTTATGCACTTAAAGTGTGTTTTGGGTGCCTTTTAGTGCGTGTTTTAGCTTTTGTAACGACCATAAATTAAACCCTGATATGTACTCTTGGGTTTTAATGTACCTTTGTCGTAGGACCTACACCTAGGCCTCAATTCTAATGTCTGACTGCTTTCTGCAGTTCCGTTGACACAGTGTGTCTTACCGGTGAGTTTACTAATATTTCTGACGCAGCGCTCTCGATTGCATGAAGCAATATTTTGTAGTATACAACGTGCATGAATTCACTTGCTTAGCATCTAATTAGTCAATGTTGACATTTAAGCACATAATTGCAGTCATTAAATAATAATTAAAGTGTACGGAAGTTACCGGTTTTGTGCCAGTTGTCACAAAGAGGGGTTGTAAGCATTAGGACATTGGCTTGAGTTGTGTCAAACACAAGTTGGATGAAGTTTACATAAGTTTGTAACAAAACAGAAAGTTTTTGGTCAATTTCGGAGCAATTCCAGGTCTGATTTCTCCAAGGAGAAGTCAAGGAATCAAACTCCATGATTAACCAAGCAAATAGGAAGAAGAACCAAGTGTTTTCATCAAGAAATGAGCAAGTTATACCAAGTTTAGTGTAGAGGTATGAATCTGTCCGAAAATGCAGATTCTTGCTTGAATTTGGGAGTGTTTTGGTGAGATTTGAGAGTGGTGAAAGTGTCCAAGTGTTTGGGGAAGCTTGGGTACTTATAGGGAGGTGATTAGGGTTGTTTAGAGGTGATTACAAGAGCCAAAACACGGTTTAAACTCAAAAATCCCGCTCAAAATGGTGGCTGGTCGCGACCATCCAAGAGTTCTGCAGACACGAGCCTCACGCGGCCCGCCTGGGATATCCAGGCTAGTGGACGCGGGCCACGCGCCACCTGGGTACCGGAAACAAGTTTCTTTTTTTACAATTTTGGCCCCTATTGTTGTGTAGTTGATGATTTATGGTGTTTTAAGGACCATTCTTGTCACAAAAGCATAGTTTAAGGTATGTTTATGCATGAGGAATATAAACCAAGTATAATCGAGCGTATAAGTATCAATTCAAGTGTCGTTCTTGTTCAAAATACGTTCAAAGCATAAGTTTAGTTTGATCACACGTTTCACACATAGATTCCAAGTATAATGATTAAACATCGATTGATGCACGAAGTTGAACATACGAGCATAATTAGGGTGCATACAACATATATGTAATAAAATACCAGCTTCATTAATGATCCAAGTCTCGATTTGACAGAGTTTCCCCTAAAAATGGAGGTTTCCCATGTTTCCAAAACATGTGTTTATTTTCTTTTAAATCGTCAACAATCAACATCAACAATTATCAACACTAATCATCAACAACATTCACTAATTACTCCATTTCATGAACTTGAATATTTACAAAAATGTGTAGTAATTTACTAGCACATTTAGTAA
Organism: Helianthus annuus; assembly: GCF_002127325.2. Lineage (NCBI taxonomy): Eukaryota > Viridiplantae > Streptophyta > Magnoliopsida > Asterales > Asteraceae > Helianthus > Helianthus annuus. The sequence continues at coordinate 8,640,472 of NC_035433.2, forward strand.
GTCTTGTAATCTTTATAAATAAGTTTAATTTCTTAAAAACCTTATTTTTAAAGAATATGAAGTTTCACAACTTCTAGTCGGTTTTTATGAAAATTATTTCTTTGTTAAAACTTTTGTTACACAAGTGTCCACACACTTGTTTGTTCACAAAAACACCTCTAGTTCATGAAAGGTTCGGTTTTAAAACATGGTTTCGTCTTACAGTTGGTCTTTCGAAAATACCACTTGTAGATCTTTAGATCTATTAGTTTAGAACTTCATTTTACAAGAAAAATTCCTTTTTACACAAGTTCATGATTCATGTGTGGTAGAGTTTCACCCTTTAACCCTTGTTTCTTTCAAAACATCCTTATGTCATGATCCATGATCATGACCAACCCGGTTTAAATGATGATCCGAGCTACCACAACATAGATCGGGTCCAAATAACCACACAAATCAATTACTACAACATTTACACAACATATGAGCTTTTAACCATCATTATTAGTGTTTTTAGTAGACTTTAATGCATCAATTTGTAAGATTTCGAGTTTTAACCGTTACATATCATATTAACCACTTCAAAATAGTTCAAGAATGTGATTTAAGCAACATACCACTAGCTCGAGGCTAGGGAAGAATCTAGACGCAAATAGGGTGGATAAAAGCAAGAGAATGAGGTCTTTCGCTTTCCGTTTGCACCAAGCCTCCTTATACGGGATTCTTGATACTTGTATGGACTTGGAATGTGGTGATCAAAACCGAAAAATTGATGGATTGAGAGGGGGTGTTTGGCCGTAGCTTTTCTAGAGAGAAAGAGGGAGAGAGTGGAAGTGTGGTGATGAGGAAGATGGAGTGATGGAATGGTGGTATTTATAGACCTTCCATATAGCATATTCCTAGCATATTCCTGGTATATTCCTGGTATATTCCTGGTATATTCCTGGCATATTCCTGGCATATTCCTGGGTTTTCTGCGCTGTCTGCGTTTTGCAGTGTAAGCACTATGTCGCGTAGGAACTCACGGTACGCGCTTAAACTTGAAAAATAACGTTTTTAAGCGTTTTAATTTATTTTTCAACACGAACCTGATTAAAATAAAATTTTAATCATAACAGAATATTTGTGGGATTAAATATTATCCGGGCGGCCACCAACGTTCGTTTCGCAGTTTTGTCGTAATTAGTTCTGCACTTAAAGTGTGTTTCGAGTGCCTTTTAGTGCGTGTTTTAGCTTTTGTAACGACCATAAATTAAACCCTGATATGTACTCTTGGGTTTTAATGTACCTTTTGTCGTAGGACCTACACCTAGGCCTCAATTCTAATGTCTGACTGCTTTCTGCAGTTCCGTTGACACAGTGTGTCTTACCGGTGAGTTTACTAATATTTCTGACGCAGCGCTCTCGATTGCATGAAGCAATATTTTGTAGTATACAACGTGCATGAATTCACTTGCTTAGCATCTAATCAGTCAATGTTGACATTTAAGCACATAATTGCAGTCATTAAATAATAATTAAAGTGTACGGAAGTTACCGGTTTTGTGCCAGTTGTCAAAGTCTCCCCCCGTTAAAAGAATTTCGTCCCGAAATTCAGGATGAACTAACCCTCGCAGGAGTCTCTTTGAATAGGTGGGGATACTTTTCCTTGAACTGGTCTTCGCGTTCCCATGTGTATTCGGCCCCATGCTTAGAGTTCCAACGTACTCTGACAAGTTTCACACTGCTCCTCCTGGTCTTGTTGACTTTCCAGTCAGTAACCTCGACGGGTTGTTCTGTAAATCGGAGGGCGTCATCAATATGCACTTCATCCGCAGGGATGATCACGTTTTCTTGTGTTGGACTCTTCTTTAGGTTGGACACATGAAATGTATCATGTACTCCATTAAGTTCTTCCGGTAACTCTAACTTGTACGCCACGGTACCAATTCTCTCCAAGATTCTGAATGGTTCGATGTATCATGGATTCAGCTTCCCACGCTTTCCGAATCTGGCTACGCCCTTCCATGGTGAGACTTTTAACAACACCTTGTCTCCCACCTCGAATTCTAAGGGTTTTCGTTTTTGATCAGCTTAACTCTTCTGTCGATCTCGAGCCGCCTTAATGCGCTCTCGGATCTGCGCAATCTTGTCGGTTGTCTCTTGTACTAGTTCAGGACCAACCATACGCTTGTCACCGGCGTCTGCCCAACATAGGGGCGATCGGCACTTGCGGCCATACAGAGCTTCGAACGGCGCGGCCTTTATGCTTGTATGATAACTGTTATTGTAGGAAAACTCAACCAAGGGTAGGTGAGTATCCCAGCTGCCGCCTAGATCCATGACACATGCGCGAAGCATATCTTCCAATGTTTGTATAGTCCGTTCGCTCTGGCCGTCTGTCTGAGGGTGAAATGTCGTGCTTAGATCTAGTTGAGATCCAAAGGCTTCCTGAAATGATTGCCAGATCCTTGAGACAAAGCGTCCATCTCTGTCTGAAATAATAGAAATAGGCACTCCATGACGTGTCACAATTTCTTTCAGGTATATTTCAGCAAGCTTTCCAGTGCTATCCTTCTCACGGATTGGTAGGAAATGCGCAGACTTCGTCAATCGATCAACTATTACCCATATCATATCGTGCCCTCTTGAGGTCCTGGGTAACTTTGTTATGAAGTCCATCGAGATTTGCTCCCACTTCCACATGGGAATCTCTGGTTGTTGTAGTAGGCCAGACGGTTTCTGATATTCAGCCTTAACCTTAGCACACGTTAGGCATTTACCAACATAAACAGCAACGTCGCTCTTGAGTCTCGGCCACCAATAGTATTCTTTTAAGTCTTGATACATCTTGTCCGATCCGGGATGGATCGAGTATCTTGACTTGTGCGTTTCATCAAGGATGACTTCTCGTAGGCCACCATAGAGCGGAACCCAAATACGCTTTTTAAAGTATAAGGCTCCCTCTTCATTTGGCGCCATGTACTTCAATGCACCTCGGAGGTATTCAGCTTTGCGGTTTTCCACCTTTAGGGCTTCTTGTTGTGCGTCACGAATACGTGAAGTGAGGTTCGATCGGATAGTCATTTCCAATGCTCGAACCCGTAGGGTCTTAACTCTTTCCTTTCGGCTCAACGCGTCCGCTACAACGTTTGCCTTTCCTGGGTGGTACTTAATCTCACAGTCGTAATCATTTAGCAGCTCGACCCATCGCCGCTGGCGCATATTCAATTCCTTCTGATCAAATATGTGTTGCAGGCTTTTGTGATCTGTGAAGATTGTACATCGAGTACCATATAGATAGTGTCGCCAGATTTTCAAGGCGAATACCACTGCGCCCAGTTCCAGGTCGTGAGTGGTATAGTTTCTTTCGTGTACCTTCAATTGCCTTGAAGCGTAAGCGATGACCTTTTGGCGTTGCATGAGCACGCAACCTAGTCCTTGTCGCGAGGCGTCACAGTATACCATGAAGCCTTTCGAGCCTTCGGTGTAACACCTCGAAAAATTTCGTCCAAGTAGCTGAGCATGTAGCTAAATGTTTGAGCATGTAGCTAAATTTCGTCCAACTACCACCCAGTAGCTGAGCATGTAGCTAAATGTTTGACTTGTGCGCAAGTCAAGGCTGAGCATCAGAAGCCGTCAGGTTTGCTTCAACAACCTGAAATTCCCAAGTGGAAATGGGAAATGGTGACAATGGATTTCATCACCAAGTTGCCGAAGACGAAAAAGGGAAATGATACCATATGGGTCATAGCAGATAGACTGACTAAGTCAGCTCATTTTCTACCCATCAAGGAGACGTATAGCTCCGATATGTTAGCTCAATTATACGTTGATAAGATTGTAGCATTGCATGGTATACCTGTATCTATTATCTCCGATAGAGATACTAGATATACGTCGCATTTTTGGAAGAGTTTCCAACAATCGTTGGGCACTCGTTTGAATTTTAGTACGGCTTATCATCCTCAGACTGATGGTCAGAGTGAGCGTACTATTCAAACTTTGGAAGACATGCTTCGTGCATGTGCGATCGACTTGGGTGGTAGTTGGGATAAGAACCTACCACTGATTGAATTCTCCTACAACAATAGCTACCATTCCAGCATAAAAGCTGCGCCTTTTGAGGCCTTATACGGTAGAAAGTGTAGATCGCCCATTTGTTGGGCAGAAGTTGGAGATGTCCAACTGTCAGGACCAGATATCGTTTTTGAAACGACGGACAAGATCGTGCAGATACGCGATCGTTTGAAAGCTGCCAGGGATAGGCAGAAAAGTTATGCGGATCCTAAGCGCAAAGACTTTCACTTCGATGTAGGTGATAAAGTGTTGCTTAAGGTATCGCCCTGGAAAGGGGTGATGCGATTTGGTAAGAAAGGCAAGCTAAGCCCGAGATACATAGGACCTTTCGAGATCATCGAACGTGTCGGAGCAGTTGCTTACAAGTTAAACTTGCCTGAGGAACTTAGCGCTATTCATAATGTGTTCCACATCTGTAATTTGAAGAAGTGTTTCGCTGACGAATCACTGGTTATACCGCATACAGATATACACATAGATGAGAGTTTGAAGTTCGTGGAAAAACCTCTGTCGATTGAGGATCGACAGGTGAAAAAGCTTCGAAGGAAGCACATACCTATTGTAAAGGTCAAATGGGATGCCCGTAGAGGTCCCGAATACACGTGGGAAGTGGAATCCACGATGCAAGAGAAATATCCTCATTTGTTTCAGTAAATCTCGAGGTCGAGATTTCTTTTAAGGGGGTGAGGATGTAACACCTCGAAAAATTTCGTCCAATAATGTCTTGACACGTGTCATAAGGTTCCGGTATGTGAAAACAAACTTTAAAGGGACTAAAAGTGACAAACGGTGAAAACTATGGAACGTAAGGGTCCAAAGTGTCAACAATGGATAAATAGACTCTACAATAACCCTACATAATGTATATAACCTTAAACGGATGGTTCATGGATCATACGACGCAGAAATTGCACAAAAGTGAGGAATTACAAACTATAGGGGCTAAAAGTGTCAACATGTTGAATTTATACCTCTGAGTGAACTTTTGGCAGACCCGAAGCCTTGTAATGCTAAAATATACTCACTAGAATATGTGTTAAAAATTTCGTGAAGTTTCGATAACGTATGAGAAAGTTATGGCCAAAACCGTACTTGAGGGGTTAAAAGCGTCAACGTCGAATTTCATGGCTTTTCGGTTGAGCGCAAAGTTATCCGAGGACATTACCATGTTGGTAAATGTCCCAAGGTTCTTAAAAACCAAGTTTGGGGGTTTACGAGTCAAAATAAGTAGCCGAAACATCGTTTGCGAAGACAGGGACCAAAGTTGCCAACTTTTGGCAAAGTTTGACAGCAGCAGAAGCCAGGCGACCCGCCTGGACATGCCCAAGCGGGCCGCGTGACCCTATCAGATGCTGAATTCGCGAATTATTTGCAATCTGGTCCATTTTTGAAGTGGTAAACAGCTGGGATCACCTCTCTTTTGCTCCAATAAGAGTCCTTGCATGCCTAGGCTACTCAGAGCTTGCTACAACCTCTGAATTCCTCCATAAATTAGATCAAAGGTTCATTTCTTTGGCACTTGCATTGTGATCAAGAAACACCAAACTTTCAAGAACTCTCAAGACAACTTCTGGAGCATTTCTGAACGACAAGGCAGCCTCTAAGGGTTAACTAAGCTTCATTAGGACCTTGGTAATCCTTTATATCATTCTATAATTCGTTCTAGCATAGATTAATTGCTAAAAGTCAAACCGTTGTTCTTATAATTTGACTTTTCGATTAAACGAGTTTGGCTCTGTCATTTCTCAAACTGAAACCACTGATATGTTGGTATTTATGTGGGAAACAAACCCTCAAAAGGGTATTCTCTGATTCCCACTTTATGCATGCTAATTGTCGAGTCAAAGATGTTCTTAAAAAGTCAACAGAAATCGTTTTTGCGAAAAATAGCTTAAATGGTAATGTAGACGACATGCAATCAGTTTGATCATCAAAAATAACTTATAATGGATATAAGAATGTGTTTTATCATAATCAACTCGACAATCTTTAGTATAAATACGAATCGGAACCGAGAGCCTTGTAAAACGACTTTTTCGTAGACTATCGATTCGGATCCGTACATGCATGTTTGAGATCTGTATTGGAGCTTATTTTTGACTACTTTTATTTTGGTTAAACTTTCTGGAATTTTTATATCTCAAGTCTATGCTTAGCCGATTCATTTGCATGTTTCCGATTTATGCTTAAAGTTGACTATTTTGCCCTTTTTGATATAAAACGTGATTTTTGGAAAAGTGAAAGAGTAGAAATCTTTATTTCTAATATATAAACTTGCACCGAAAATTTGAGATCAGTTAGTGGTCCAGATATTGAGTTATGGCCGATATCGTAAAACTATATCTTAAAGTTACATAAACGGCGCATTTAGCGTATAACCTATTTCAGGCCACGTTTTGGTATAAAACTTTTTACCCACTGATGTTATATATTATTTTGGGATTTTTGATGATTTTTATTTAATTTTTGGCTGATCGTATCATAGATCGCTTAGTCGATTCGGTTAATGCCGGTTTTGACCATTTAAGCCATAAAATGAGTTTTACACATTCTTTTGACCCCAAATCTTTTTCTACTGATTTTATATGTTAAATAAATCATTTTGAGCATTCTGGAAATATAAAAATCTCAGCTTTCTTTTAAAAACCCGGAAACGGCTCTAAATCGCATTTTTAAGCGTTTCTAGCGTATAGTAGGCGTTATACTCATTTTAAACATATAAGACTCATACCTACTGATGTAATTAGTATATTTTCATATAATAACAGTAAGTATAAATGTTTGAACTCAGATTTCCAGTTTTGGCAGTTTTAGCCCTTGTGAAATTACTAAAATACCCCTACGGTGCATAGTTTAATTTTAAATGTTAAGTTTGGTATATGGGTCATACCCTACTGTTATAATATACCAAATAAAGTATATTTACTGTATAAACCAGACCCGAAACTCAGATTTCTAATTTTACTCTTTTATAATCTTTTAAATGACCAAAATGCCCTTCTAAGGCATAAATTGAGTTTAAAATTATTCGGGGCATAATGGAACATAACTTACTGATATTATATCATATTTAAAGCATATTATCTCAGGGAACTTGCATTTGACTCTTTTGGCTACCCGTAACGCCCTTTTAGCGTTCGGTTCGGTTTACGTAACTAGTTTGCGTAAATTGACCGAAACGGGTCAAACGTTATCATTTTTGTCTCAAAATCCAGAATGTATTTAGTATACCCATATTATACAAGTATTCAAACTTGTCGGGTCTAAATCACATTCTATCCGGTCTTTCGCTTAATCGTGCGCTTGTACCGTATCGTCCTTAAAACTAACCGGTCTAAGCTAAAGCTTAAATAAAAGACCCGTTAGGAATCTGATAGGTTATTATAAACCTTTGTTCCAGATTAGGAGGCCCAGTAAAAGCTACCTACACTTACCAATTGTGATTCATACTTGCTCAGGTAAATACATTTTGACTTATTTTCCCTATACGGGCTTGGGGTACGGTATATAGAATACCGCTTGATCGAGCGCACAAATCCTGCGCCTTGGGTGTACAGTCTTGAATAGTTTGTGCGACTCGTTTAAACAGTCTTGTCTTACTTTAGGCTTTGGGGGGGTTATTGACCGTGTCCCGGATATCCTTGGCATTATCTTACGAGATGGCCACGACCAGAGCACGGGGTGTAGGCGTACACCCGACGTGTATAACTCTTTAATGTGGTGTGTCATTTAATCTTTAGCCCGGACAGCAGATCCCGGGCCACCAAAAGTACGAGTACATGTAATTCGTTCACAAGTTTATATTGCATAATTATCCCAAGTTAATAAAAATATTTATGCCTTGTGCTTTTAAATCAATTTTCAATCATTTTCAAAATGAGTCAGTTGATGTGTATTTACCAGTGTAAACTGACGTATTTTTCCCAAAAGGTTAAGTGCAGGTACTATACGAACTAGGCTGGTTGTTTCCTAAGAGCGTCCACTATAGTCTCGCAAGCTCGGACGACAAATAAACTGTTGAACAATTTATCTTATTTATTTGATCCGCCTGTGGATCCGTTTCAACTACTTATGATGTTTATTATTACATTTTAATTAAAGTTGAAATGAATCTATTTCTGCTTCCGCTGTGCATTATTATATTGTGTTGTTTGTCTATGACGATGCCAACCACGTCACTGTACCCCACACCGGGCCCACCGGTGACACGTGGAGATCGGGGTGTGACATTCGGGTAGTGACAATATTGGTGCATCGCATAGCTTGCTTTTGAGTAGTTGAAAAGCTTCTTCTTGTTTAACACCCCAGTCATACTTCTTGTCTTTCTGCGTAAGAGCAGTTAGCGGCTGAGCTATTTTCGAGAAATTCTCGATGAATCGCCTATAGTAGCCTGCTAAGCCCAAAAATTGCCGAAGTTCAGTCGGGGTTTTGGGAGCTTCCCAATTCTTTATGGCTTCAATCTTGGACGGGTCTACATGAATGCCCTTCTCATTCACCACGTGACCAAGAAATTGTACTTCGCGAATCCAGAATTCGCACTTTGAGAACTTTACGAATAGTTTCTCTTTCTTCAGTAGCTCTAGAATGGTCCTGAGGTGTTGCCCATGCTCTTCTTTCGTCCGAGAGTAGATCAGGATATCGTCGATAAATACAATCACGAATTTATCGAGATATGGTTTGCATACGCGGTTCATCAGATCCATAAAGACCGCTGGTGCATTCGTCAGCCCGAATGGCATCACAAGAAACTCGTAATGTCCATAGCGTGTTCTGAATGCAGTCTTTGGTACGCTTTCTTCTTGTATCCTTAACTGATGATATCCAGATCGAAGGTCGATCTTGGAATAGTAGCTTGATCCTTGCAACTGATCAAATAAGTCATCAATCCTCGGTAGTGGGTACCGATTCTTGATAGTGAGTTTGTTCAGTTCTCTGTAATCGATGCACATTCGTAGAGTTCCATCCTTCTTCTTCACGAACAATACTGGAGCTCCCCAGGGCGAGAAGCTTGGCCTTATGAATCCTTTATCCAACAACTCCTGAAGTTGTGTAGATAATTCTTGCATCTCGGATGGTGCAAGTCGATAGGGTGCCTTGGCTACAGGTGCGGCTCCTGGAACCAAGTCTATACGGAATTCGACTTGTCGTTGCAGAGGTAGTCCTGGCAGGTCTTCGGGAAAAACATCCGGGAATTCCTTCACCACAGGAATATCTTCGAGTTTCGGCTCCTCAGCCTTCTTATCTACAACGTGTGCTAGGAAGGCAACACATCCTTTCCTTAAGCACTTCTGTGCCTTAATGCAACTGATGATTCGAAGAGGCGCGTCTCGCTTTTCTCCATGTACGATGAGAGTTTCCTCATTCGCTAAAGGGATGCGAATGATTTTCTCATGACAAATAACTTCAGCTTTGTTCTTGGACAACCAGTCCATTCCGACTACCACATCGAAGCTACCCAATTGAATAGGTAAGAGGTCGTTGCTAAATCTTCGTTCACCAAGTTCTAGCGTGCAACCTCTAACAACTTCGCCCGATTCAACAAGTTTACCATTGGCTAGTTCTATGGAATAAGGAATTTCTAATCTACTAGATTCTATCCCAAGCGTACGTTTAAATTCCACGGACATGAAACTATAATCGGCTCCAGTGTCAAATAATATGGATGCAAAGTGATTGTTAATGAGAAACGTACCGGTGACCACGTTAGGGTCCTCGCGTGCGTCCTTTGCTCCAATCACAAATGCTCGAGCCTGAGCATTGTCTTTCTTTGGGCAGTCTTTCATGAAATGATCATTGCTTCCACAACGGAAGCATCCTTGGTTCCACCCCTTCCCGTTACCATTCTTGTTACCAGCACTGTTTCCATTTCGATTCTTCCCCTTACCCCAACAGTCTTCCGCTTGATGACCCAACCTACCACATTTGTCACACATTGGAATGCGACAAGCTCCATCATGATGATACTTACATTTTTGGCACTTAGGCATGGTGCCTTGGTACCCTTTCGCTGCAGCATTTGCCTCCTTAGAGTGGTTGGAGTCATGTTTCTTGTTGGAACCCTTGTTGTTGCGAGTTGCTTGACTCAGGTTTGAATGCTTTCTTTTCTTGTCACCGGACGACTCAGCATGCGTCACGGTGTTTTTTGCCGGGTTCAGAGATAGCTTCTCCATGCGAACACAGTCTTCAGTAAGGCTGACAGCCAGAGTTACAGCCTCAGTGATTGTCTGGGGTTTGGCTGAAGTCACCATGCCGCGAAATTCCGGGGCCAGACCCCAAATGTAGCGTTCAACGCGCTTAAATTTCGGGGTCACCATGTAAGGAATCACCCTGGACAAATCATGGAACCTTCGAGTATACCCATTGATGTCAGCACCTACCATCGTCAAGTGCCAGAACTCTGTCTCCAACCTTTGGAGTTCGGCACGAGAGAGTACTTCTCTCTCATTTTCTCTTTTAGTTCATCCCAGGTCATGCCGTACGCGACTTCATCACCCAACGTTTGAACTTGCAAATTCCACCATGTCAGTGCTTCATCGACAAACAGTCCAGTAGCGAAAGTGACTTGCTGATCCGCGGTACACTTGCTCATGCGGATAGTGGCCTCAGTCTTCTCCGTCCAACACACAAATGCTACTGCTCCTCCAGTGCCATCGTAGTTCATTGGTTTGCAGTCGAGGAACTGCTTGAAAGTGCAGCCTGTAATTAACCCAACCAATTCACTTATGAGCAATCGAAGAAATAATGAAACAAGGACCGTTCATAAATTTCTTCATGCTTAGCAAATTGTTTTAGGGTTACCTTGAGCTGCGTTTCCTCCTGACGAATCTCCATGTTCGTTACGCCTGGCATTGCTTAGCCCTCCACTGTCTTGGGTACGGTTCGCCTCGTACTGGGCGATGGCAGCAGAGATTCTCTCTTCCAGTAGGGCGTTCAGTTCTTCAGCAGTTCTTGGCAGTGGGGGAGGAGGAGGTTGATCACCATTGCGAGCATTCACAGCTCTCCTGGGTGCCATGCTCTGGCAGAACATAACACGACAGGGTTAAACATTTGCTTGATATCGTCACCCTAGCATATATATTCACAGGTATATATACCACATAAGTGACATCAAACAATTATTACTCCAGCAGAGTACATAGTAGGCTTGCACTGAGGGAATCTATACGTGACGAGACTTGCTGTGGTTTCTGTGCACTAAATTCCATAATTATGTATGCATCCATAATTACGTAACTCCTTGCACAGTCCGCACAGTTCGTTTCATCCTCATATTTCTTCCTTCGGATGGGCCATTGCTTTCAGGTAAAGTCACATATACTTGTGACATCCTACTTCTAGTACATGCTAATTATCACACATAATTGCAAGTAATTTCTCAGTTAAGACAAGTGCTACTCCTGCACCCTAAGTCTCGTAGTGTCCTTTCTAGACTCATGTAAACAGTTTCAGGCAGTGGATGTCGCGGGACGTTTTATGCAATGAAAACTCTTTGAAAAAAATTGTTTTCGTGATAGGATCCTAGAGATTGTAGACTAGACTCGAGAAGGAATCCTGGTTCACTACAATCGCAGCTCTGATACCAATCTGTCACACCCCTTTCTGCGGCGGAAGCACGAGGTGTGATCATGAAAGGATCTCATTGCATACGAAAGGTAAACATACTATATGCTCATGAAAATAACTTCAAATACCATAATTTGAAACATACGCTTAGCGTTTACATCGCTAGGTCACATAAAACATTGTCTTAAAAGTTTACAACTTTATTTAAAGATAAACATAAGCGACATCCAAGAGCATAAGTAAGACCACGCGCACATCCATCCTAGTTACCTGAAATACATGTGAGTTTTGGAAAAAACGTCAACATAATATTGGTGTGAATTCATGCAGTTTTGTATTTCACGTTTGTATACTTTGTATGAAAACATAGTTTGTGAATAAATCAAGTTTTCATATATATAAATCCAGTTTCATGTGTACACCACGTACTCATGTATAATTCAAATTCTTCTTGAGTACCCCACGTACTCAAGTATAATTCCCATTTTCTTGAGTACCCCACGTACTCAAGTATTCATCAAGTTTTAGTATGGTATGAAATTTTATGTAAATAAGGTATTCCTGTAAGTATCAGGATTGTTAATGGGTTGCAAAGCCATTAACATGTGACACGACATAGGAAGTCACCAAACCTTAGGCATTTAATTGGTATATTCTGAGACACAAAAGCACTACTCGGTACTCGCCCTCACCGAGAGTGTGGCTGCCCGGCACCCGTTAGATCTAACCTTTTGTTCTACGGTCTAGGTATATTGTTGATTAATGGTGCTTCTGTACCCTTTTCGTGACACGATTTCTCGCATCATTTTTCATAGCGCATCCTACTTGGTTCTCGTTTCTCACCAAGCGCGCTTCCCGTATTCTTATATCACTTTACACTTGGTACTCGTTTCTCACCAAGTGTGTTTCTTGTATTCTTATATTGCTACACACTTGGTACTCGTTCTCACCAAGTGTGCTTTTTATTATCATACCATTTGTTAAACATAAAAATATTTGTGACATGTATTTCACCCCCGAAGTTATAAAACTGAAAACAGTTAAGAGAAAAGGGGGAGCATGAACTCACAACTTTGCGTTCCTGTGCGTCGTAAACTTCACCGGATTTGCTTAATTAACGTCGTAACCTATACGCGTTTTCTTAACGTTAGTCACTAGACTTGCATCGCACAAGTACAGTCACTCTATTTTGTGTATATATTCTTGTGTTAAAAATATTTTATATTTTTAACTAAGTATCTTACTTATATTATTTTCTCTAAAATTAATATAAGTATCTTGTGTTTTGCACTTTGCACCCGAATTATGTATCTTGTATTATGTATGTGTATTTTTAAGTCTTAATACGCTAGCACGTATAACACATACTATATCCACTTAGCACAAAAGTTGGTGATAAAATAATATATATTTTTCTCTCAAAAATATACATACTTATATCCATTTTTATTTTTGAAGAAATCCTCATTTCTTATCACCAAAAATTAGGGAAACCTTAGTAATACTCTTAAATACATTTTTAGGGAATAAGTTCTTCAAAAACTTATATTTTTTTCTAAGTGTCAAAATTTATAAAAATTTTGACAGAGTTTCCCCTAAAAATGGAGGTTTCCCATGTTTCCAAAACATGTGTTTATTTTCTTTTAAATCGTCAACAATCAACATCAACAATTATCAACACTAATCATCAACAACATTCACTAATTACTCCATTTCATGAACTTAAATATTTACAAAAATGTGTAGTAATTTACTAGCACATTTAGTAAGTCTTGTTATCTTTATAAATAAGTTTAATTTCTTAAAAACCTTATTTTTAAAGAATATGAAGTTTCACAACTTCTAGTCAGTTTTTATGAAAATTATTTCTTTGTTAAAACTTTTGTTACACAAGTGTCCACACACTTGTTTGTTCACAAAAACACCTCTAGTTCATGAAAGGTTCGGTTTTAAAACATGGTTTCGTCTTACAGTTGGTCTTTCGAAAATACCACTTGTAGATCTTTAGATCTATTAGTTTAGAACTTCATTTTACAAGAAAAATTCATTTTTACACAAGTTCATGATTCATGTGTAGTAGAGTTTCACCCTTTAACCCTTGTTTCTTTCAAAACATCCTTATGTCATGATCCATGATCATGACCAACCCGGGTTAAATGATGATCCGAGCTACCACAACATAGATCGGGTCCAAATAACCACACAAATCAATTACTACAACATTTACACAACATATGAGCTTTTAACCATCATTATTAGTGTTTTTAGTAGACTTTAATGCATCAATTTGTAAGATTTCGAGTTTTAACCGTTACATATCATATTAACCACTTCAAAATAGTTCAAGAATGTGATTTAAGCAACATACCACTAGCTCGAGGCTAGGGAAGAATCTAGACGCAAATAGGGTGGATAAAAGCAAGAGAATGAGGTCTTTCGCTTTCCGTTTGCACCAAGCCTCCTTATACGGGATTCTTGATACTTTATGGACATGGAATGTGGTGATCAAAACCGAAAAATTGATGGATTGAGAGGGGGTGTTTGGCCGTAGCTTTTCTAGAGAGAGAGAGGGAGAGAGTGGAAGTGTGGTGATGAGGAAGATGGAGTGATGGAATGGTGGTATTTATAGACCTTCCATATAGCATATTCCTAGCATATTCCTGGTATATTCCTAGTATATTCCTGGTATATTCCTGGCATATTCCTGGCATATTCCTGGCATATTCCTGGCATATTTCTGGTATATTCCTGGCATATTCCTAGCATATTCCTGGCATATTCCTGGGTTTTTTGCGCTGTCTGCGTTTTGCAGTGTAAGCACTGTGTCGCGTAGGAACTCACGGTACGCGCTTAAACTTGAAAAATAACGTTTTTAAGCGTTTTAATTTATTTTACAACACGAACCTGATTAAAATAAAATTTTAATCATTACAGAATATTTGTGGGATTAAATATTATCCGGGCGGCCACCAACGTTCGTTTCGCAGTTTTGTCGTAATTAGTTATGCACTTAAAGTGTGTTTCAGGTGCCTTTTAGTGCGTGTTTTAGCTTTTGTAACGACCATAAATTAAACCCTGATATGTACTCTTGGGTTTTAATGTACCTTTGTCGTAGGACCTACACCTAGGCCTCAATTCTAATGTCTGACTGCTTTCTGCAGTTCCGTTGACACAGTGTGTCTTACCGGCGAGTTTACTAATATTTCTGACGCAGCGCTCTCGATTGCATGAAGCAATATTTTGTAGTATACAACGTGCATGAATTCACTTGCTTAGCATCTAATTAGTCAATGTTGACATTTAAGCACATAATTGCAGTCATTAAATAATAATTAAAGTGTACGGAAGTTACCGGTTTTGTGCCAGTTGTCACAAAGAGGGGTTGTAAGCATTAGGACATTGGCTTGAGTTGTGTCAAACACAAGTTGGATGAAGTTTACATAAGTTTGTAACAAAACAGAAAGTTTTTGGTCAATTTCGGAGCAATTCCAGGTCTGATTTCTCCAAGGAGAAGTCAAGGAATCAAACTCCATGATTAACCAAGCAAATAGGAAGAATAACCAAGTGTTTTCATCAAGAAATGAGCAAGTTATACCAAGTTTAGTGTAGAGGTATGAATCTGTCCGAAAATGCAGATTCTTGCTTGAATTTGGGAGTGTTTTGGTGAGATTTGAGAGTGGTGAAAGTGTCCAAGTGTTTGGGGAAGCTTGGGTACTTATAGGGAGGTGATTAGGGTTGTTTAGAGGTGATTACAAGAGCCAAAACACGGTTTAAACTCAAAAATCCCGCTCAAAATGGTGGCTGGTCGCGACCATCCAAGAGTTCTGCAGACATGAGCCTCACGCGGCCCGCCTGGGATATCCAGGCTAGTGGACGCGGGCCGCGCCACCTGGGTACCGGAAACAAGTTTCTTTTTTTACAATTTTGGCCCCTATTGTTGTGTAGTTGATGATTTATGGTGTTTTAAGGACCATTCTTGTCACAAAAGCATAGTTTAAGGTATGTTTATGCATGAGGAATATAAACCAAGTATAATCGAGCGTATAAGTATCAATTCAAGTGTCGTTCTTGTTCAAAATACGTTCAAAGCATAAGTTTAGTTTGATCACACGTTTCACACATAGATTCCAAGTATAATGATTAAACATCGATTGATGCACGAAGTTGAACATACGAGCATAATTATGGTGCATACAACATATATGTAATAAAATACCAGCTTCATTAATGATCCAAGTCTCGATTTGATAAAGATTACAAAGAAAGGAACGATTACAAGAATACAAGGCTTCCAAAAATATAATTACGAACAAAACTTCCTATAAATGGAAAGTACAAAATAGCCAGGCGTTACATATAACCTCGGAAGGTTACAGCTATGGTCACCTAATGTGTTTGGTCGGATCCTAATGAGGGTTCGAAAGTGTAAGCGATTGTTTAGATCGCTTACCTTACGACCCTATATAAGCACTAAACTAAAAGTGACGAGCTAAGCATGTTAGAACATGCTTAACTAAGTTTAGAAAACAGGTTTGGTATCAAAACAAACGGTTTTGATACTCACGAGTAGTTTGGTTACAAAATACGCAAGAATGCGCATTTTGGCCGAAACTACGACTCGTCACTGAGCCTAGATAACGTGGTAATCAGTAGGTATAGTCACTACGGACTATAACCATCGTGATCACGCTCACGTTATGAAGTTCCAACGAACTTCGTGTTGACCATTAGCTGGTCAACGCAGAAAGTCAAACAAAGTTTGACTTTAGCACTAGAAAGCGATTAAAAGAACGAAAGAACACTTACGAAGGGTCCCCGAAAGCTAAACTTGATCCAGGAGCTCAGGTATGAAGCAATGGCATCAACTTAGAGCTCTTTGATCAGTTTTGTGGGTTTTAACACAAATGGGGGGGGGGTATTTATAGGAAAAGCAAGACCGTTAGGATCGTTTCTTGAATATCGTGCCACGATCTAATCCGTACACTTGTCAAGATGTTGTGGTATCATATAATGACCCTAAGTCCAGAGATTGTGAAAGGGCATTGCCCTTTGGAGTGATTGAAAGGCCAAAATCAGCAAAAAAACGAGTTTCTGCATCTGCAGGGCTGACGCGGCCCGCGTCAGGATACACACAAAACTCAGGCGGGCCGCCTGGCCTTGTCTGATCAGCACAAACTTTCAGAAATGACAGTTTTAGTCCCTGCTGCATATTTAAGCCATTTCCAACACTTCTAAGGCCCGTAAAGCCAACTTTAAGGCCCTAAAATGATGCCTAAACATTGAGGACATGAAACATGCTCAAAAATATGTCGGATGTTGGTTCGTTTGGCCATACGATCGCGATGTTCGGTTAATTACGACGGAATGCGCATAAGCGCGAAAAACGATCCAAAATGCGCGACGAATGGATTTTTCTCATGCCAAACACTAAGGCATAATATTAGGATGCTTACATAAATTTTTGGATGTCCGGATGTATTCAGAAAGTAAGTTATGCGCGAAAGTGCAAACTTATGCACTTTTTGACACTTTTAGTCCCTGAATGATCCAAAAGTTTATTTTAGCATACCAAACCCCTCAAAGCCTGTTTCTAAGCTATGTAAAGGATATTTATGGTATGTTTAACTTATGGACATGTTCCGGAATGTCTGTTTTAGTTCAAATTGGCATACTTTCGCAGTTTGTCAAATCTAGTCCCTGTAAGCGAATTAACTTGTTTTTGCCATACCAAGGCCTTCAAAACTTATTTCTAAGTTATGTAAAGGTTATTTAAGGTATGTTGAGTATATGTTGATGTTCCGGAGTATTTGTCGCATTAAACTGAGTACGTTTACGCACCAGTTTGCGTATAATTCTCCAGAAAGCGATGTAGAGTTTAAAATCGAACAAAAGTCAAAACATGAAAAATGTAAAACACAACCAAACAAACATTGGGATCAAATAACATTGTTTTATTGATAATTGAACTGTTCATAATGATTTCGAGCACAAATGTTACACAAACGGCTTCTTATACCCAATTGATCACTCGTTTAAGGATATATTCTTCACGTAAGGTCATTCAGAGGCTCAAGTTTGGCATGTTGACACTTTTAGTCCCTTCGCATACATATTTTCACTGTTTGTCAACTTTAGTCCTTCAAACTCAATCTTTCCTATATTTAGAGTTTAGGACACGTGTCTATACATAATTGGACACGTTTTTACATGGTGTTACAATATTAGACAATGGCCCTCTACTTTGTGATACATTTCTCAATTCTTTTTCGTTTGTGAGAGGAAGTTTTCATAAAACAGGTCTTAAAATGATTTTTATTTTACTATCAAGAAAACATATGTCATCATGTTTTCATAGAGTTTACCAAACGCTATAAATTTGGAATCATAAATACAAATCCAATCAATTTTTAAGACAAATAATACCACCTGAAATCTCATACAAAATAAAAGAGAAAATTTACAATTTACTCTAATAATAATAATAAAACACAAACACTAGCCATCACTTTTATACTAATTCTATATGTTTATAATTTTGTAGAGTGTATTTACTCAGGATGAAAGAGGTGCGCCCCTCATAAGATGGGTGGAAATTTCCACCCACCCAATCATGAGGGGTCATGTCAATTCTCCCTCTCTTACACCACTCTTGCCCAAAAAACATAAAGAGTGGCCACCACTCATGCCATGGGGTAAATTATTTTTTTATAAACTATTAATTAATAAATGAAACAGAATTTTAACAAAATAAAAGTATATTAACTAAAAAAAACATTACATTAAATTAAATTAACTAAAATTACATTAACTAAATTAAAAAAAACATTACAGAAAATTAAACCTACTAAAAAAACAAAACCATAAAAAATTTAGAAACTACATGGCAAATTATATTTTTTTGCGATCTCGCGTTTTTGGGCTAGTGTGATTCCAACATCTCCGGTGGAACATTGTCGAGTGGCCCGTTAAACGTCTCCAGATCCTTATCAAACCTAATCGATCTCAACGTCTCTCGATGTTCATCCGCCAACTCCATTAATTTTTCCTCTCGTTTCTTTTTAATTTCCACCAACTCTTGTTTCATAAATTTGTATTCTTGGAGCTTGTCGAACATACCAATTGACCTTTCGCTCGACGTTGCGGGTCTTTTATCTTTTTTCTCTTTTATTTTTTACCTTCTTGGAGAGGGGTCTACGTTTATGTCGGGTATATCACTAGCGAATTCGGTACTCAGTGTACCCGCTTGGTAGTTACCCTATCCGATGACTTTCTTTTTTGCCCCAAACTACCACTCTCCTCACCCGCCAATGGTACCGGGCCCATTTCTCATGTTTTCTAACCACCTCCCACACCTCAATATGACGAAAGCCACCCGGAAGTTGTTATTGGTAATCTTCTAGCGCGTGTATCATAACATGATCATCGTCACTCCCGCTAGGACGTAAACGATCCTATAATAAAAATATATATTATATTAAGGTAAAAAATAACAATATGTAAAGGTAAAAAATAAAAAGTATGGAAACGTAAAAAAATATACTGCTTGATGTCAAAGCCGTTGAATAAGTTCAACTTCTCTTGCATAGCTTTCCATTCCGGACGGACTTGATGAACGGTCCGTGAACTTTCTCCAACGGTTGCATTGTAGTGTGCGAGAACTTTATTCCAAAAGCCTTCCGACTTTTGTCGATTGCTTTTTTTTTTCTTGTTAACACTACAATGCACATACACCATCGCTAACGCATCTTCTTGTTTCGTCGTCCATCTTTGCGGATCCGGCTTACCCTATTTTCCTTTCCGTTCATCTTCGGCTTCTTCTTCGACTTCAACTTCTTCCTCTTCTTCAGCTTCTTCATTTTTGTCTTGATATAGCTCTTGAGTCTCGGCTACAAATTCTTCATCTTCATGATCATTGAATATGGAAGCATGTGCTCAACATTATCTCTTGAGATTAAGTCGTGGACTTCGATAAGCAAACGGGTCAAAAGCGTTTTGAGCTTCCGTAGGATACTCGTACACACCCGGTGCAACCATCGTGAGACCTTGTGGTAATGAAAAAAATTGCGGTGGATAGTTGGGTTTGGGTTGGGTGTTGTAAAAACCCGGTTGTGAAAAAAAATTGTGGTGGATAGTTGGGTTAGTACACACTCGATCCGCCTCGTCTACTTTGCGAGCCGCGACCCCTCGCATTCGAACCGGAACCCGAAACTTTTTTCTCGTCATCACCCTTGTTTTGTCTATCCGTAGTATGCTTTGAGAGTTTGTGAATTTGGTGAAAATGAAATGTAAATTGGTAATATTTATAAGGTATTTAATTGTTTTTTTTAAATCAAACGACATTATAGCCGTTAAAGTGCCCTCCAACGGTCATCTTTCATGTCCAACGGTTATATTGATGTGCGGCGAAAAGTCCCCGATTTTGAGGTGTCCCCCACGGTGTGAGGGGACGGCGGCGATATTCCCCACACAGTAAAAGAATTCACCGCACCCTTTACCACTTTCACCCTATTCACCCTTAGGTTAAAAAAACAGAAATAATGTCACATCTTCATCATTTGACCGCCCATAAAGCCCCACAATTTGTTTTTATTCAATAATTTAAACAAAATTCATTAAAAATTCATATTCAATAATTTAAACAAAAATTCATTAAAAAAATATTTAGATGAAGAGAAGGTTCTTATAAGTAGAGTCTAGAACTTTCGTCTTCCTTCTACCAGCCTGAGGCTCTAGCAACTTGCATTTTCTATTCCATTTTTCCCCAAAATCAACGTATGTTTTCAATAAAAAAACCCATTAATTTGACCTATAAAAAGTTTCCCAAATCAGTAACTCATCATCTGCAATGAATCTTGCAGTTGTCAAATCTTTCCCCAAATGTCGTTTTGTCCTCTAGATTCCATTTATGTCATCTGTTTCTAACTGAATTTGTTCAAATCTTTTGTGCACACCAACTGTTCGATCTTTTGTCTCAATGAACTTTTTCCTGTTTTTTTCTCTTGATTTTGCTTCAAAGTTTGATCATCCCATAGGAAACAGATTGTTGATTTCCGATTCATCTGTTTTTAGTCTGTTTAGTTTAATTTTCTTACAGAAAAATTCAAGGGTTTGTGATGATCTTGCTGTAATTTGTCTGGTTTTGTTGTTTTCAAGCAAACTTTTTTCTTATTTTTTTCTTGTTTTTCCTGAAAACTGTTGTAGACCCATTTGAGTTTACAGCAAAAAGATTGTGGGTTTGTGATCTTTTTCAGTTTTTTTTTTTAATATAAAAAAGGTTGGTGATTTACTGATTTTAGGTAGGTGAAAAACTGAAAAAGGGTTCTAAAGGGTTAAAATGAACCCTTTTTACTCAGTTATTAAAGAAGAATATGATGGTGGTGGTGGTGGTGGTAAACAACCAGTGGTGGTGGTACAAGCTCCACAGCCAATGGAGGGGCTACATGATGCTGGGCCCCCACCTTTTTTGACAAAAATCTATGATATGGTGAATGACCAAACAATTGATCACATAATTTGTTGGAGCAGAGGAGGTCAAAGCTTTGTGGTGTTGGATCCACATGCTTTTTCTACTAATCTTCTTCCAAGATACTTTAAGCATAATAATTTCTCTAGCTTTGTCAGGCAGCTCAATACTTATGTAAGTTGCTTTTTTTCCCCAAATCTCAGATTTCTTGTGACTATTATAATAAAAATATTAAAAAAAGATAAAAATCTTGAAATTTGGTCAAATTTGCAGCCCAAATGAGGGAGTTGTTATGTTAATGTATGTTCATGTTCATAGACTGTTTCAAAGATTTTTAGCCACATGTGTGTTAGGATGATCATAATTTCATAATCCATTGTTGTTTCAAAGGGGTTTTTTTTTTTTTTTTTTAAGATTTTGATCCACATATGTATGTTAGGATGACCATGATTTCATAATCCATTGTTTTTAAAGGTTTGTTTTTGTTTTTATTTTTGTAAGATTTTGATCCACATTTGTATGTTAGGATGACCATGATTTCATAATCCATTGTTGTTTCAAAGGGTTTTTTTTTTGCAAGATTTTGATCCACATTTGTATGTTAGGATGATCTTGATTTCATGATCCATTGTAGGTTCAAAGGTTTTTTTTTTTTTTTTTTTTTTTTTTTGTGAGATTTTGATCCACATTTGTATGTTAGGATGATCTTGATTTCATAATCCACTGTTTTTTTTGTGTGTGGGGCCTACCTACCTCAAGTCTCTCTCTTTCCTAATCTTACATTTACTAGTAGGAAGCTATTTCTGGTATCAATCTATTTGTTTGTTAAATTTGATTTTACACAAAAATATTAGATTTATCCTTTTTTTTTAATAGAAAAATTCATATATTCATATTACATAACAGAAGGTAGACGGGTAACAAGCTGTGTCGCCACCCCTTTCTGAATTGCAAACCCTAATTTACCAAAGACGAAACCCTGCCCCCTCCTGAGGCTGAACAATTGTTGTGGATGACCCGTTGTACCCTGGTCAGGAATTGGATAACTTCTGGCGCTAGGGAGCCAAATGTGTCAAAGACAAAATGCACAAAAACATGTTGGTTCTCTGCATAAGCTTTAGCGTGCTTATCAACTTTCTTCGATTCTGCCTTTCTTGCTGCTTGTCCAGCTACAAACCCGTTTTCTCTTAAACAAACCAGAGTGGAAACCCTGCTAGGTCCACACAAGCATGTTTCCCCCTAGCCCAACCAAAGGCGAGCAGATCTGCTGGTTGCAGAGTAGATCTTCCTTCTATAGAGTCCGTAAGGAAATTCACAAGATCCTCGAAATAAAAAGAGATGATATTTGTGGGTGTGTTCATGACAGTATATTGGTAACCCATAAAGATATTATTGATAAAGACAACAAAAAAATTATTGATAAAGACAAAAAAAAATTTTTTTTGATAATTTTGTGCATACTGCATACCCTAATCTAAATTTTCTTGATCAAATGTTGAAACTTTTTCACATTTTCCTGTTTTTTTGGAAATTCTTAGCTTCAGGGCTTCGGTTTCGAATGCAGGGATTTCGAAAGATCGATCCGGACACATGGGAATTCGCTAACGAAGCGTTTGTAAGAGGTAAACGACATGTGTTAAAGAACATCAAGAGAAGAAGAACGCCTAACGCTCAAGTGTTATCTCCGGTTAACGAAATTGGAAAGTCGAGTTTCGATGAAGTTGGTCATCTAAAACACGAAAAACAGGTGTTAATGATGGAGTTAGTTAAGCTTAAACAACAACAACAAACCACGCGGGCCCAACTTCAAGCAATGGAGCTACGGTTACAAGGAACCGAGTTAAAACAACAAAAGATGATGAATTTCTTGGCGAAAGCAATGCAAAATCCGGACTTTGTTCAGAAACTGGTCAAACATGGTAAAAGTAAGGAGTTTCAAGAAGCGATCAAGAACCAGATCGGCGAATCAAGTCAAACGGGTGGCGGGTCGAAGCTTATTAAATCCGAACCGGAGGAATTCATGGATAGTTCGTCGTTCCAAGTGTCGGAACTCGAGGCGCTTGCGTTAGAGATTCAAGGGATTGGTAGATCGAAAAGAAATCAAGAACGCGAACGCGAACACGAACACGAACGAAACGATCTCGAATTTGACGGTGGGGAGAAAGAACTGGATGATGAATTCTGGGAAGAGTTGTTTAGTGACAGATCATATGAACAGTCTGCTGATGATGTGAATTTCTTGGCTGATAAGTTGGATTTCTTGGGCTCGAGCCCGAAGTAGGAAAAGCCCGTTAGCCCGTTAACGGATGTTTTAACTCATGAATAACTGTTTCTTGAATCTTGATCTTCCTTGTTATTGATCTTTGTAGTTATGAACAAACACATCAGATGGTGATTGAAGATTATGATGATCTTTGACCGATTTTAGGATGCTGTTTTTCGGTCGGTTATGTTCTATCTAATCCACAATTATGTCTAGTGTTGATTTATCAGATTTTGATTCAAGATTTTGTTGTGATTCTCAGGAGATTAGGTCATCAACACAACTATTCCTTCCTTCAGAAGTTTATCCAGAAATCATTTGTTGTTTTATGGGTTCTTTTTAAGTTTTTGTGCATTTGATTCTCTTATATAATAACTCTTTGTTCATCATATCAGATTAGATTGGAAGCAAGCATTTTCTTGGACTCAAATGAAGTTGCTTGTTCCGATTATATCTCGAGGTTCGTTATGTTGATTCGTAAATGTTACAAGAGTCGAGGCGCTCGTGTGCTTCTCGAGATCGTGAAATCTCGAACCGATTTGAGTTTAAACGAGCTTGAGCTTGAGCTTGAACTCGTTCATAAATAGAAACTCATTTAATAAATGAACTCGTTTATTAAACTGGCTTGAGCTCAAGTTTCCCTTATCGAGTTTGATTGCTTAGGTACAAGTCTATTATTCATTTCAAATAAAATTTTATTTTATATTATAATTATAAATATATAAATTACATAATAAATCTTATTATATTATATATAGAATTATAGTAAAGTAACTTAAAAAATAAATCTTTTTATATATAAAAATTATGTTATAATAATATTTATATAATATAGAATAATTATGTATATGTATAAATAACATAATAAAATTTTATAAATAATAACCAAGTTGAGTCTAAGCTGATCTTGAGCTTGAAAAATTATAAAAACTCAAGATTTAACCACTGAGCTTGAAACAAGCCGAGTTTGAGTTATTGTAAATATGAGCTCAGCCCGGTTAGTTCTTGTCATGGTGTGTTATTTTCTGGCTTACAATGTAGATCTCACAGAAGGTATTGTACCGGTTGCACCGGAGATTCTATCGTTGTGGTTTTGGAACGCAGTAGTATGTAGTTTTGGTATATTTAAAAGTTTCGTCATAACGGAAATACGGGGTAACCCGGATGATATGGATCATGATTCATGAGCTCCAACTGCTACTCATGACTTGTTTTTTAGTCATATTAAAATGGGTCGGGCCAAATCTGTATCAAGGCCCATTAATATTTGTGTTCGGTAGTTTTGAGTGTAACTTGAACTTTAAGGCCCAAGTACTTAAAGATCCCATTACTTAATTGTGTAGGCTGAACAAAGGCATGTAAGGCCCATGTCTTAATTGTGTTGGGTTCTTATAGAGATGGGCATAATCGGGTATTCATAAAACCCGGAACCGGTTCCAACCCGGAACCGGGTATGGATACAAGTGAGTGGAACCGGGTTCTCTGTGGAACCGGTTCCGGATACAACCCGGGTACACGTCAATATATTTAGAACCGGCGTAACCGGTTTCGGGTACAATGGAACCAGGTACGGGTCCTGATGGAACCGGTTCCGGGTACAACCCGGGTACACGTCAATCATTCCGTTTGAAAGATATTCATTTCGTTTGAATATTAATCATTTCGTTTGAATCAAAAACGGCTGCATGTGATCATAAATGAAATACAATTAATCAGATCCACTAACATTGGAGGTCCAATTAGAGTAATTTGTCTTCGGCCCTTTTAAACAATACATGTGCATGTTCAGAATCACTATATTAATCGGCCCAATGAGAATAGAGAGTGTTGAATTACTTTGTCGGACATTGTCAACAATTGCATGTGAAATAATTAGGATTGTCAGTCTTTGAACGGCCCAATCATATTCCATTAGGTGTTGTAGTTGTCGGCCCATGTGGTCTGCTCATATAAACCACCGGTCCAATTAAAATCCATATCTTAAATAGTTGTCGGGTTTTTTTGTAATACCCGGAACCGGTTCCGGGTAGGAACCGGGTTCCGGGTATGCACCGGGTTCCGGTTAGGAACCGGGTACGAACCGATTTTATTTATAAAATGTGGAACCGGGTCGGAACCTACGGGTTTTTTGAACCCGGAACCGGTTCTACTATTAGCCGGGTAGGAACCGGAACCGGGTACGGGTCGGGTCCACTGGAATCGGATAGGAACTGGTTTTTATGCCCATCTCTAGGTTCTTAGTGGAATAACCTTTTGGGATACATCACTTTAAGGTCATCCTTTTTTTTTTTTTTTTTAATTTCAATCGATTTTTCATATGTGCTTAAGAACTATATTTTTGAGATCTTTTGTCCTTGGTTAGGAATAGGAAAAGAATTTGAAACCGAGTAGAGAAACTAAAAACCACAAACCGAACTAGTTGCACTAGGGTAGGGGATGAGTTGTCCGCGGTAGAGCTGATTTTGGTTTAAGATAACCTTTTGGTAGGGTTTTGTTGAGGATGGGTTTTCAAAGGTCAGAACTGATTTTTGTACAAAAAATTCTGTTTGGTTGGGTTGGGCTTGGGATAGGTTTTTAAAGGCCGTAATTGATTTTTGTACAAATGACATCAGTGGCGGATCTAGAAGAAAAAACAAATTGCACTTCAACAAGAAAGTTGAGGGGTATCCCGTGCACCCCCTGGCTCTCACATAGACCGGCCCCTGAATGCGTGAATGACACATTGTTTGGTTGGGTTGGGTTGGGTTGGGTTGGGGATGGTGTGACAACCCGTTTGTCTAAGGTAAAAACCGCTCACGTTTATGTCTTATTTTATTACATCGCTTGTGTTGTTTAGCACACCTACTTGAATATCTATACGATTATGTAATATATCGATTCTTAGACGATATATATATATATATATATATATATATATATATATATATATATATATATATATATATATATATATATATATATATATATCGAAACTGTAATACGTAACGAGAATTCGCTCACGTGACCCGGCCCACTCGTACGTCCTCGGCCCAAAACCTACGTCAATGTGTTTAATCCAAACACCCTAACACAACACACTGTAAACTCAAACCTGATTCTTAATTACTTGCGGCCCACTTTTTATAAACCCAAACCGCCATCCCATTTCCCCCTCTCTTTATTCTCGGCCCAAGTCAACCGAGCCCAAACCCCACCATTTTGTTTCGGCCCAATCCCACTTGATATTACGTATGTATGTATGCATGCTAACTGCCACAAATCCCCAAACCCTAGTGCGACACCCCTTCTCTGTTGTGAGCGAAGATCAGTAGCTTCACGGCCTTCACACTCACCGATAGAAGCTTAAATCGGCCCTACACCACCTCCTAGATCTCGGTAACACTTTAAGCATTTTTCGGTTTTGTTAATTTGTGTTTAATCATTCATTTCTTGGCTGCGTTTTCTGGATTTATAAGGTTTATTGGTGATGTTATGATGATTTACTTGTGGTATAGGGTTCATAAAAATCAAGTGATATGCTTAGAAATAGTTTTATGCATGTATAGATAGATGTGTCACGATTAGGGTTTGAGATGCTTGATGGTTTTGATGAATTGGTAAATCTAATATAAATAACCAATAATTTACTGAGAATATAGGTTCATATAATCACGAAATCATGTCTAGAAAGTTTGGAATCTCGTTTTAGTAAAGTATATGTCAAAACAGTTGTTGTTTAGAACGTTACAGCCGGCTTTAAGTGGCTGTAACCGGGTCATAACAATACGAAAACTGGATTTTCTTGAGTCCAAAACGTAGTATTTTGAAATACGCTTCTAATGGCACTAGAGTCGCAATTTTTGGATGTCTGATATTTTAAACAAATTATTTCGTTTCAGTGGTCAAAGCTGCATTTTTCTGCAGACTTTGTGTGTTGTGTTTTACGTTATATCTCGGTGAATACTTGGAGTTAGGTCATGAAATTTATACAGTAGATGGTCTTAGGTATCACTACGAATATCCAAGTGGAATTTGGTCAATCGGGTAATCGAGAATTTTAAATGAATTTTCCGTAAGCTGCAATCAGAAGGTGACGAATCTGGCGACTGCATAGTAAAGCATTTTTCTAAATTTTTCGGTAAAGAGTTAGGCCTAAAAATTTAACATAGGGATAACCCCACCGAGGGGTACGTCCCATAAAAAGATCATAATTTTTGCAACATCGTAAGTATGATAAACGAGCTTCCTAAAACAGCCTAATTTCAGTGAATTTGCTATGCATGATTGATAAACTTATAAAAGTCGAAATTGTTATATTAAGTGCCCGCACTTGATTAGTGATTGCATAAATGATATATGACATGTCATAGGTTATATTATGAACATGTGCATGAAAACAACACAGTAAAATATCTTGTGACAACTTTTTCGCATGCTATGTGTTTTGATGAATTGGTACAATGAATCTGATATAAATAACCAATAACCTGCTAAGAATGATTTATTAGGTTCATATAATCGCGAAACATGTCTAAGAAGCTTGGAATCTCGTTTTAGTAAAGTATATGTGAAAAGAGTTGATGTTTCGAACGTTACAACCAGATTTTAAGTGGCTGTAACGCGGGTCATAACCTAACGAAAACTAGATTTTCTTGAGTCCAAAACATAGTATTTTGAAATACGATTCTAATGGCACTGGAATCACAATTTTTGGACGTCGTTTGATATTTTAAACAAATTATTTCGTTTCAATGGTCAAAGCTGCATTTTTCTGCAGAATTTGTGTGGTGTTTTACGTTATATCTCAGTGAATACTTGGAGTTAGGTCATGAAATTTATACAGTAGATGTTCTTAGGTGTCGGTACGAATCTCCAAGTGGAGTCGGGTCAATCGGTTAATCGAGGATTTTTAAATGATTTTTTCCGTAAGTTGCAGTCAGAAGGTGACGAATCTGGCCACTGCATAGTAAAGGATTTTTATAATTTTTTTGGTAAAGAGTTAGGCCTCAAAAATTTAACACAAGGACAACCCCACCGAGGGATACGTCCCACAAAAGATCATAGTTTTTGCAACATCGTAAGTATGGTAAACGAGCTTCCAAAAACAACCTAATTTTAGTGAATTTGCTATGTATGATTGATAAACTTATAAGAGTCAAAATTGTTATTTTAAGTGCCCGCACTTGGTTAGTGATTGCATAAATGATACATGACATGTCGTAGGTTATATTAAGACCATGTGCATGAAAACCACACTATAAAATATCTTGTGACAACTTTTTCGCGTGCTATGTGTGCTAGATGAGTGTAGAACTTATAAACTTTGCATAAAAACTAATAACCCTATGGGTATCATAATAGGTCATGGTTGACCACATCAACTTATAAAGCATTTTAGTCTTACCGAGCAAAACTAAGGTGAGTTCACAACTCTTTACTAAAAGCATGTGTCCGTGGTTTGGGACAACACACTTATTTCCCTGGTTTGGGAAACACATACGGTACTCGTTCCATTATCATCTCTAAACATGACACATAAGTATTACGGTTGTCAATAAAGTGATCGAACACAAACAAGACTTGTTCATATGCGTTCCTTTAAGTTTAACCAAACAGAGGGACAGAAAAATTTCGACAAACATGTTGTCTTTTCCTTGTTATTTTGTTAAGAACATAAGTTTGTTGGTGTTAATTTATTTAGGATTAGATACAACAATACAAATATCTATAATATAATCTGCTAAAAATATTTAATTTAAAATAAACATAATATTCGGTTTCATACATTTTTGTTGATGGGGGTATAACTATTTTCCCAAGAAAGTATAAAATGCATGTTTGTATGTATATAGCTTATGGACATAAATTACTAAGAAAAAATAAAATTGCGTGT
The DNA here is from genome assembly GCF_002127325.2 of Helianthus annuus. Classification (NCBI taxonomy): domain Eukaryota; kingdom Viridiplantae; phylum Streptophyta; class Magnoliopsida; order Asterales; family Asteraceae; genus Helianthus; species Helianthus annuus. The sequence goes on from NC_035433.2 coordinate 8,669,674, forward strand.
ATGTAGCTTATGGAGGTATACAAACCGTGAATACATCATTGAATAATGAATGTTCGCGAATATACATTAATGAAAAATACGTCTATTTGTGTTTGTTGATCTAGTGAATCAACAATTTATTGAACGTTCAGTTTGTTTGTACTCTACACATAGTCCATTTTTAAGTGTCATCGTGAGATTAGAAAACAAATCGCCTATTTAAGATAAAAAGATAGTGTTACATTAGAATTCTTAAAATTGTCTTGTAAACGAAGTTTTCTAAACATGTAGTTAAATTGAATGTAGACACATTTTAAAACAATTTGCATGCAATAATAGTTCTAACTAACTCTATGTGTGGGCCTCTTTTGTCGATCTTTAGAGTTTATAGACAAACGAAATGATTACAACAATATAAACAAAGTACTTGCTTTAACGAGCTATAACAACTTGTACTTTATTTTTTAAAAAAGTTGTACATTACTCTTGATTTAGGTCTTCTACTTTAGGAGAAAAGGACTACAAATATATATGTGCATACCCACAAGCATAATAAGACTTGCTAATAGATGTGTATCATGCTACATAGTGGCCAACATTTATGCACATTTTTGGTAAATTAAGGTGAGGGAACTTATATTAGAAAGTAATATGTTTTTTTGAGGTTGAAGTTGTGGTTGGACAACGATCTTGTCTAATAGTTAAAATATGGTATGATTCCTATGATGAATGATATGTTTGGTACATATAATTTTGCCAACTGTCGTCGTCCTTTATTCAAACGACAAATCCTTACGATCTAAGATTGTCGACATACATCATTACAAGAAATTCATTATATTTGGTAAATGGATATCTATTAAGCAATTTGGGACATAAGTTGTATAGTGTTAATTGTCTTTAAAACTCTAATTGATGAATTTTTGGTTTTTTGGTGTTACTTTTTAAGTGTCATTATCTTGGATTTGACATCATTATCAATTCATTTTTGTTCTTTCAACTATTTAGTGCATTATATATGATTGAATCTTGATAATTGTTAAGGTACAAAGCATATGGGCTTTTGTTGTGTTCTAGGGTTGGGCTTTTGATTCTTACATATTAGGTCCTTGGACTTTAACCTTCTCTTCAAAATACTCATCTTCCTAGCTCTACATATACATGAATTGACCATATGACGGTGGTTCTTAAGACCCCTAAATCATAATATCTTTTAACATGTTATATATGATATTTATAGCCAACACATACCCTCAATACCGTACACATGTAGAGCTCATCGCGCCCAAGATGCTTTCTTCTTAGAACTTAAAGAGTACTGGCCTACATACTTTGTTGTATCTTAGAACTTAAAGAGTAATAGCCTGCGTACTTTATTGTATACCAGAGGGGTGTTCACGCCTCTCTAGTATTATAATATTGTATATATAGATAAGCATGCATCAAATAATATAACTCATATATATGATTCACCAAACAAGAAAATGACATTTAAACCTTACGACAACGATTAACATTCTTAATTACAAAGTATGAGATAAATACGAAGCAATAAAAGTTGACTAAATGATTATTATAACAGCAAATTTACGTACTCCTAAATACAATCCAGGATAGAAATGAGAAAACATACTACTACACCATGTCCAAACTAAATGATTTCATTTAGATAATAAGTAACAATTAATAGAAAGGGGTGTATTTAGGGAGAGTATCTATCAAGTGGCAAGAACTATGCTTTTACATTGTACCTAAAGTTGAATCACTCAAGCATAAAACCAACCTTATCCACAAAAAGTTAAAGAAAAATGAATATAAGCTAAAGCTACCTTCAAGGAATGAAAAATACCACATTGGATTCCCCATTTGTAAACAAGAGATCAAATTTGAATATCCTAAATACGCATGTAGACCTAATATTTCTCTTAGATAGTAACGTGGTCTCAAAATATATAAAGGGAATATATAAACCGAATATTATCTTTTGGTTTTAGGTGGTTTAATAATTCTTTAACTTGTTACTTTATACAAAAGAAATAATTCTATTAAAAGATAAATATATATTGCCATCAAAATTTTGAAACATATGTATTAAACAAAGGTCATCACGGCACTTGTAGGATGAACTAGAGCTGGAGAAATAGTCCCGGGTCATTCTTGGAGATATCGGAATTGAATTGGATCATTAGGGACTTGGATTCGATTAAGCTTGAAGTCCGAAACCACAAGTGGGCATGGATCGGGATGGAAGATTATTCGGTTGGAACGGTTAGAAGAATTCTTAAAAAAGGAACGGATCACAGCAGTAATTATGTAAAGAAATGGTGTAAATGGATCCTGATGAAGTGTAACATTCATGCATGGAGAGCTGAAATGGATAAAATCCCAACTAGAATGGCGTTAAGAAGTAGGAATGTCGAGATAGAAGACCTTGCGTGCCCTTATGCGGAGCTGAAGACGAAACGAGCAATCATCTCTTCACTTCTTGTATGGTGGCGAGTAGAGTGTGGCATTATATTTCGAGATGGTGTAAAGTTGCACCTTTTATTGCTCACACGGTCAGGGAGCTTCTGGACCTTCATGATCATGTCGGTTTGCAAGGCATATCGAAAGAGATATTGAGATATTTCACTGGATTATTTTGATTGGGTGTTGGAGCATATGGCGGGCCAGAAACGATGTTAAGTTCTCTAATAGTCAAGTTCGGGTGGAAGATACCATTAGTGAAACTAATTCGGTTGTTTTTTTTTTTTTAGTTTAGTAGTAGATCGAAAGCCAGATCCGTGTCTTGAACCGAGTAGTGTAACTTTGTAATTATGTAATGTCATTCACCATTCTATATCTAGGTAAAAAGAAAATTTCAACAGTATTATTTTAAAAATGACCACATAATTATTTTAAAAATGACCACATAATGAGTTGAGTTTGTATTAGAAAAAGACTAGGACTTTTTTGTTACTATTTGGCTTTAGGTTTTGGTTTGGAATATAAGGAAAAGCTAAGGCAAGGAAGACAGCTTCCAAAATATAATTCTGGTGTGGTGGGGTATGGGAGATATGTATGAGTATAAGATCAACTTTTACTGTTTAATGGGGATACCATGAGAAGAATTATTGCAAAAGAATAAGAAGAGAGATGAAACAAATCTTGATGAAAATTATTGTAAACAAGAAAGCAGTTCAGATTCCTTATTATAACCTATCAATCAATGTTTTTTCTCTGTTTCAAATAATGATTATGATTCATATATATGTTCACATGACTAAGATGCTACCTAGCTCGATCTAGTATTTTTTTTTACATGTGTTACATTTCAAAAATAAAAAAGAAAGAGGATATTGGTCTCATGTAATAGTGTACATCCTTAATAGATCCGGCCTACTTCATATGTACAATAATAGTATTTTAATTTTTTTAATATGAAAAGGTAGTTTCCTTATATATCATATATTTCTAGTTTTCCATTCTTTAATGCATATACGACCAAGAAAATAATGATACTTTAGGTCAACTTTGATTTTGAACAATGTCCTATTCCTATTATCCTACCTTTGTATTTTATATTTTACATTTATTATTTTCTATAAAGGAAAAAAATAAAGTTTGCTACATAGAACATCTAAAAAAATTTAATATTATGAAATAATAAAAACCATGTGACATATCATGAAATAATAAAAACCATGTGACATATTATGAAATAATAAAAACCATGTGACATGTTATGTATTACTTATCAAAATTCGGACGCTTGGATTGGATTGAAGCGAAAGACAAAGTACAAGAAAATGTAATCTTCATAAAATATTTAGAACAAAACAATGAAAATTTTAATACCCAAGGTTAATGCTTGAAATTTGAATTGAATATGTTCTGGTTTTCTGAAAATTCAGGGTCGATACCTGATTTGTAATTTCTGCAGTAACGCTAAATGATGACAAAGATTCAAAGTCCATGGCGCCATGGATAAGAGACATGGCAACTAAGTTATGATGACAAGAGTTACGACTAAGGCAACGAAGATGATGAATGTGGCGCATGGTGCAACAAGAGAAATTAAATATAACCTAATCAATATATTTCTACAATACATCCCAAGGCATGGTGAGAGAGAAGATTAAATATATAGTCGTCACACAAAGGAGACAACGGGTGAAGGGGTTGACGATCAACCAATATCTAGGCTTCAAAAGTGGCAAGAGAGATGTGAAAGGAGAGAAGATGATAGGTAAGAAACCTAAGGCTTTGATATCATGTTGAATAATGAAAACCTAGCTCGTGAAATATTATACATTATCAATCGATATATTAGAATTATTGAGGATAGCTACAAAGAAAACCTAATCAAAATACAATGAGGATAGTTAATTACAATAGACCATTACTAATATATTTTATCTAATACTCTCTCTGAAATCAGAGTGGGGTGGGGGTGGGGGGGGGGACTCAGAAGTGAGCAAAAAAACAATGAAGGTATAAAAAGAAAAACAATCATGAAAAATAAGAGAAAAAAACTAATGTTTTTAAAATTCAGGGTTTATGTCTTATTTGAAATTGTTCTGGTTTATATAGCAAGGGTCAGTGCATGATTTGTAATTTGTTCCAGTTTTTAAAACTTAGGGTCGGTGCTTAATATGAATTTGTCATGGTTTTTAAAACTCAAGGTCGGTACCTGGTTTTTAATTTGTTCTTGGCGGCAAATGGCGAGAACAATTCTAAAGCTATAGCGGCTTGGCATGTTGCTAGAGCTACGCCAACAAAAGCTATGACAATGGTGACAATAGAAAAACAAATAATATCTAATCAATATATTTGTAAAATGTGTCCCTCAGGTAGGACGACAAGGAGAATAAGAGAAAGAAAGTCATCGTACGTAGGGGGCGAGGGGTGAAAGGAATAATGCCCAAACAATATGTGTCTGCAAAAGTAAGGAAGAGACGTGTTTATAGAGAAAGGAGAACAAAACAAGAGCCAAATGCTTTGTTAACATATAGAATTAAGAAAACCCCGTGATATATAATGTGTTGTTAATTAGTTATTTAGTTATATAAAGGAATACAATTAGTATAATTACCAAGGAAACCTAGCTAATCAAAATAGGATGAAGATAATTATAACAAAAATTAAAAAAAAAAAAAAAACCCTACTTGTATCTTATATCCTAACTATGTTAGAAATAATTACAATAAAATCTAATTATTAGATTCTGTAAAATATTATGTATAATATTAATTAAGATAACAAAAAGATTAATGGTTGATTAACATGAAGTCATGAACAGAAAAAAAAATTGAGTTGGATTTGTGGGGCAAAACAAAAGGAATGGTTTGAATGGAAGGGGAGGCACTTTAGCTTTTACGCTTTCTACCCACATCATTCAGCATCCCATTGATTCTTACATGCATTGTTAAATAATATCCTCTACTTTTAGAATGATTCAAATCAAACTCAGCTTTAGAAATTTGGGTGTTTTATAATTGAGGAACAATTAAAAGGGGTTTATCTAAAAGTGTCCAAAGTCTTCTCAATATATTATGACTTCATTTTGTCTCAATCTTGAGTTTATAATATTCTTTCAAACCTACAGGACATGGCGGTTAAAAGAGAAACTAAACAACAGTGTATTGATATGATGATTCAGTATTTTAAAACATCTTTTATTCTTTCTTCTTTAGTTTTAAAGTTATTCAACATAAAAATCTATAAATTTTGTATAAAAAATCTTTACATTTAACATGCTACCCTTGAAAACTGATTACTAGAGTTGATGGTTTTAGACCATCCATCTTACCTGGGCGAGTGTGAGTGTGAGTGTGAGCAGCATCACCTAGACGACACGCATATATGCCGAAGTTGTTTCCCATATCACACTCACATGGGGAAGGAACACCATGTGTGCGTGAGTGTGATCGAGTGGGTGATTTTTTATTCTTTAATATAATTTAGGTGTTACTTTTCTTCAATTAATATTGATTATTTTAAAGATGGCGCATATGTGGAGTGATTTGATTGGTTACAAAAAAAATAATTTGGATAGTGAATTTGGCTCGAGCCCGCTGCTATGCTCACTGAATTCAGCCTCACACCACACTAACAGGTAAGGAATGTTGTGTGTGAGAGAGTGTGAGCCATATTGGCAGCCTCACGCCTGCGCCCACATACGCAGGCTAACTCTATGGCTTAAGAAAATAAGGCAATTACCCAAGGCTTCCATTATTTAAGAGCCCGAATATTAAGCCCACTCTTCTTCATATATATAACTTTTAGACAGCTAAGTGCTAAAATATGATAGGCTTGTTTCTACTTTCTATATCCAAGCGGCTAATCTGCTTAATTACTTTCGCTTATTGTCAATGCCATCGGGTGACGACGAGTATCGACAATGTGAAGAAATCTCTAAGTCAACCCAATCCATAGTTTTGTTAAACATATGCTTTTGTTGATTGATTTGTGTAGGTGGTTAGAATATGTTTGAATATGATTTTTAAGTTGATTATTTAGTTTTGTGTTCTACAATTTTGTTTAGTTTTTTTAATAGATTGAGTGTAATTTAACATTAATTGATAAGGTATTCAAAACTGTTATGTGTGAATTGAATAGTTTATTTTTCTCTCCCAAGTCAGAAAAAAAAAAGTTTTGTACAATGAAATTCAGAAAAGGGCCCCGGATTTTTATTTCGCCTTGAGTCTTCAAATTGGTTGAGCCGCCCCAACACACTTACGTACGTCATATGCCCTTAGGACCATTGTTGGACTCTCTCTTTTCTCTGCCCCTCCCCCTCTCCCTCTCTTCGTCACATCAGCAGGGGGCATGGTAAAAAACATACAGAGTGGAAGGGGCTTGAAAGTAGCGTTTTTTTTTTTAAAAAAAAAAAACATCAGCCAATCAAAATCAACTCAAACGACATCCACCAATCAAGAGCCACCACGTCACCAAGCCAAAGCCCTCCACGCCGGAAAAAATTCCCCCGCCCTCACCACCACGCCGGAGAAGGGGCGGTGTAGCCGCGTAGTTGAGGCCTCCACGCCTCTTCCACGCTGCCACATCGTGTGGTCTAACCTCACATGTTTAGTCTGTAATGTAATCATCACCTTCTCTACCTATCACCTTCTCTGCCTACATCCATATATATATATATATATATATATATATAGAGAGAGAGAGAGAGAGAGAATAAATCGAAAACACACATGAGTTAAAGAAACCCAAAAAACTTCATCTCCACTGTCCATCTCATATGAATGATCAATGATAGATATTAAAAAGATATAAAAGGTTACATTTTCATACTTTGCAATCAAAACAAGTTAAATGCACCAAAAGATAAGTGACAGGTAATTAATTCTTATAGATTTTAAATCTTTGCAGTCCTACATTTTCATACGTGTGTATGAATATACAAAAAAAGATTTTGAATGAAAAGGTTTTTGATGCAAAGTTTTTGAGAGTTATATTGAAAAAAAATGATAGAAAACAAAGAGAGTGTGACATGATTTACAACATTTTTGGACGAGTTTCATCGTTTATCAAACATGTAATCATAAAAAAAAATGGATTTGTTATTCAAAAGAGAGTTGTGGAGTAGTTTGTTGCTCGTTTATAGGACTGCAAATAAAAGGAACGAACATGAACAAGACCTTGTTCGTGTTCATTCATTAAGAAAATAATGTGTTAATAAATGGTTCCTAAACACTTGGAGAACGAGATAATTTGTTCGTATGCTTATTAAGAAAACGAATGTGTTCACGAACGGTTCATGAACACATATAAAATTAGTGGCGGCTAGAGGTGGATCACGGGAGGGAGTGATGCTAGACCTTGAAGCCCATCATTGAACAGACGTTGATAGTATTTATCGATGTGAATAATGAGAAGGAAAGAGGAATGGTGCATAAACAGGGTGGGTAATAAAATAAATAAGAATTAACGAATATAAAAAGTTTAGATAAAATAAATTAATGCATAAAAATCTTTAGTGAACAACATAAAACAGACGAACATGAACAAATGTTTACGAACACATTATCGAACGTTCACAGACATAATCGAATGAACGAGACATCTGTTCGTGTCCGTTCATTTATCTAACCAAACGAAATAATTTGTTCATGTCCGTCCATCCATTAAATGAATGAACGTAAACGAACTTTCCGCCAAACAGTTAACGAAGTGTTCACTAACGTTTATTTCATTTACTGTTTTACCCGTTTACTTGTCATTCTTATTCTTATATAATTTTCTTTATTTGAATGCATAGCCGTCCAAAAAATATTGCGTTGTTTTGTTAACATATTTTTTTTTTTTTTTATAAATGTGGTATAACGTTATATAAGATTGACTTGTCACTTTTATAGCGTGGGGTAGTCCAAAAATGTATGCATAATAACTGTATTTATCAAAAAACCACTCTTTACTTTATATATACTGCAATATTTATTCGCCTCTTATGAAATTCAAAAAAAAATGGCAAGTTTTGTTTATATAACCTACACATGTGTAAATAAACGATTAAAAATTAAAACATTTAATAAAATTTGTTTGGAAATTTTTATATATATAAACATACACATTGCTTTTCAAAAAAAAAAAAAAAAAAAAAAAACATACACATTTGTGTGTAATAATTATTAAATTTTAAAATTATGAAGCACGGATTAAAAAATTAAACGAATTAATTAGATTTGCTTTTTTTTTCTAGCAATATATACACACATATTCAAGTAGATACTCTGGTGACTATAAAGGAGAGTTATAAATATATACTATAGAGAAAATTATGAACCCACATGAGTACATTGAAGATATACACAAACAAACAAGCCTACATATATACATGTGTATATATATATATATCTATATGTGTGTACATGCAAATATCTGTAGTTGTAGGGTTTTGATTTGCATGCAAATAGAGACGAACAGAAAGATAATAATAAGCAAGACACATGAGGTAGCTAATAAAAGGAGTAGCAAGAGCTAGCATAGATAGATAGTGACTCCTCTCATTTAAGAATAAAATTTCCTCATTATCTTTTGGCTTTTTTCCAACAAATATTCACAAAATTTTCATATATATAGAGAGAGTAAAAAAGAAAGCTACTTGTTTAAAAGCAAGCAGTGGGTTTGTTTCATTTGTTTTATTAGTTATCTTCTGTTTGATTCTTCATCCCTTGGCTTCTTCTTCTTCTTTCATTTTCTTGAAATCTCATCAAGAAAACCCTGAAAAATGATGTTTTCAGCATCAGTTTATTCTTCTAGCAATAAAACCTCTACTTCTTTATCTGATCAAGATGCTGCAACCAGCACTGTTTCCCCTGTGATTACAAGCAAGATTCATCATGATCAGTTCACTCCTTCAATCACACTTTCTTCAATTTCAAGTCATATTCAAGAACATGATCATCTCTACCCTAGTCCTCAAAAGATCAAGAAAAAGAGAAACCTCCCAGGAAATCCAGGTACATATATATACATATAATATCACTCATTTTCTCTTCATAAATAATATGGACACTAATTAGTTATTCGAATTCAATAACTTAAAGTAAATTCCTGGATTCGCCACTATTATTAACCGATACAGTATTGGATCAAGAAATCAACTAGAAAAAGACTAAATTTGCAAATTGATAGTTACAATATCTTGCATAAATATGTAATTAGTGATTTTGTACTTAATTTCTAGTTACAAAAGTTGTAGGGGACTTCACCTACCAGCTCCCTAGTGAGTAAGTGCAATAGGTCCAATCAACTTTTTGTAAGTAGATAGTTACAAAATATAAAATCTTTGTCCTCAACAGAAAACTTAAAATCAGTTTCCAAATTTTGGTAAACAAAAATTATTATTAAAATGAATTAAGTTTGTGTTTTGATGATCTAAGATCTTATTTGACTTGTTAATCTTCAATGGGTTATAGGTATACACACATATATGTAATAAACAAACAAACGTAACCGTAATTAATATCTCACTCGTAGAGTAGGGTCTAGATTTTTTTTTGTTAAAACAAAATAGCACATATTTCTATAATCTTGATTAACTTTTTGTTTATGTTTAATGGTGTTTTTTATTTATTTTGGAAAATAAAAAAGATCCAGATGCAGAAGTGATAGCATTATCACCAAAAACACTGATGGCAACAAACAGATTTGTGTGTGAGATTTGCAACAAAGGGTTTCAGAGAGATCAAAACTTGCAACTTCACAGAAGAGGTCATAACCTACCATGGAAACTGAAGCAAAGAAACAACAAAGATGAGGTCAAGAAAAGAGCTTATGTGTGCCCTGAACCTACTTGTGTGCACCACCACCCTTCTAGGGCTCTTGGGGATCTCACTGGGATCAAGAAACACTTTTGTAGAAAACATGGTGAAAAGAAGTGGAAGTGTGACAAGTGTTCTAAGATCTATGCAGTTCAATCTGATTGGAAAGCACATTCTAAAACTTGTGGCACTAGGGAGTATAGATGTGACTGTGGTACCCTCTTCTCCAGGTAAATTTTCATATATATCTTCTAATCAATGCTTTCATAACCGGACCGAACCGGCTAGTTAGACCGGAAACCAACCAGTGAACCAGTAAGACGACTGTTATGAAAGCATTGCTTCTAATTGACCTCTAGTAAACATACGATGACGCCTAGTCAATTCAGTTTTCATGATGTGTATAACCAAGGGTGGAACAAGAGGGGTCAAAAGGCTTTGTTGATCTACCATTAATTAAATGCATACAATATTAGTGTTTTTTAAGAAAAAACATGAGTTGTACCTACTATTGTAGCCGGTTGCCCCGTCTATGAAATTCTGGTTCCGTCATTGTTACCTGTTAGTATAACTACCGAGTCAAACATAAAACTTCCAAAAACAATTCTTTTGAAGTTTACATAGCCTTTATTATCATAAGTTGTTATGGTTGTTAGCCAGTTTGTCATCATGCAAAATTTAATCTACTTTTGTCATTTTTAAAAGCAATATTATATATATATTAACTCTTTTCAACTGTTAATTACTTAGGTATTCACTTGTAAATCCCCATAATTTGTTCAAAATCACTCATATTTTATAAACAAACTTGTTCATTTTTTAAAATCTTGTCCTAAAGATTGATCAATGTGTTTAAATTTGGTGGTCATTTACTCATTTGACTCATTTTATCTACTTTTTTTGCAACTGTTTTTACTAGTCTTTTGTTGGTGTCATGTGCATAAAAATGGCGTACGTTTTGCATGGAATATGTTGATGGATACAAGTGTTAAAATGCATTAAAGACAGATTGGCAGAACTGATTATTACTCCCACTGTTTATTCTGTTGCTTTTGATGGCATAATAAACATTGATGCTGAAAGCTATATATATATAGCCAGTCCTATACTCCGTATATATGAATTATTCATCACCTGCAAACATCATCATCATTCACTGCTTGTATGCATGCAGATTACATAATCACAAATCTAGCATTTTTATTAAAACCTATACTACCTTATAGTGTTATGAAGAAATACATTTTGTTTTTACAGCATTTTTATCTAATATAGTAGTATAATTTGAACAAAAAAAAGTTGTAATTACCTTTTTTGCCTATACTTTTAGAATGTAATTCTAAAATGTAACAAAAAGAAAGTTGCACGCTTTAAGTTAAGTTGGTTCGACTACTAGATGTGTATAGGTTATGTACAATATCGTATGTTACTCTTGCTAGGTCATGGGTACGTTCAATAAGTTATAATGAGTGTCGAGTATGTCGTTAACAGGAAACTCTAAAATCCTCATAGTTTATATATGAATATTTTAGGTTTATAGTGATTGTACTAGTAGTTTGTTATATACTATCTTATAATTGTTCATGTATGAAAATTAAAAGTAAATAAAGTATGACAAAATGAGATATATTAATTCATTAATTGTTATCATGGTTCATTTTAGCATAGAGTTTGATGGTTTATCTAATGTATTAATAAGTATTTTATTTGTGACAAAACTACAATTATAACATATAAAATCATTCTAAAAATTAAGCCAATAGTGTGTCACTGTGTATGCTCATAGAAATTGAATTATTGTCTCGAAAAATCACAGAAATGGACAAACATTTGCATGTTATTTATGGAAATGAGTAGTGTTACAATGATGAAAATTTCGTCTTTTACTTTTAAGCTTGAATCCTATTCATGAACTTTTATAATAAGGGTTCACACCCATCTTATAATAATTTATTATCATTTTATAATTAATTATGTTATAGTATATATATACACACTATATCAAAATGTGACATACTTTTATTATTATTATTATTTTTTCTTTTCTAAGTTATTTAATCATGCAACTTATTTTAAAGTATTTACTAATTAATCTTTTAATAATGTGTAAATTTTATTGTAAAGTACTAATATTAACTTTCTACATTTATGGTGTATAGGAAAGATAGCTTTATTACTCACAGAGCCTTCTGTGATGCTTTAGCTGAAGAAACTGCCAGACTCTCAGCTGCAGCTGCAGCTGCAGCTTCAATTTCAATACCTAACACCCACCACCCTTCAATTATCAACAATGTTACAAATACCCCCTTCAACATTCAACTAAGTTCACAAAACTCCACAACTTCACTTTTCCATTTCAATCACAACCACCCAAACCCAAACCCTACTTGGATCCCCACCCAAGATCCCAACTCGGCCCGAATCAAACCCGAAACCATCAACCACCCCCACCCGACCCACCACCTTCTTCCCACCATTTCTTTGCCCTATTACCAAGACCCGGACCCGACCCGGATAATTTCACGGGCGCCAGCAACATTCCACGGTCTCCACGTCAGCACCAACGTACATCAACCGCCGGCGCATCACCTCTCCGCCACCGCGCTACTACAAAAGGCGGCGACGGTGGGTCACGTGGTGGATCATGTGGGGTCAACTATGAGTGGTTTGGATATGGGAGAGTTGGGTCACGTGACAAGCTCTGTGGGGTACCACCAGCACGTGGGGATGACGTCAGGGAGTATTGCCACGTGGCATAAAACGGACCGTTTGACTAGAGATTTTCTTGGGTTGACCGGCGATCAGGAGGTTGACCACCATGGTGGGGTCGAGGCTAACGTGAACGTGAGGAGTATGCTAACGTACACCGGGGGTATAGAGATCCCGGCCGATGGAGGGTTCGGTACAAGTGGTTCGGATGCGTGGGGCAACTGTTAAAGCGGAATGTACAAGTGGTTAAGCAAGGTTTTCGACGTAAAGGGTAGAATGGTAATATTCCAAAAGCATTGAAATGACGAAATTACCCCTCATGAAAGATCAAGAAAGACCCTTTTGAGTTTTGAGCTTATGGAGACAAGTTACAAGTGCCTACTCCCGTTTCAAATTTTCACATATTATTCATGGTCGTTATTTCTTTTTTGTTGGGAGTTTTCTTGAATTTAAACATCATTTTAGTTTGTGCTTTTATAATGTGAATTGTTTCTCAAATTACTTCAGTTATTATATCCAGTAAAAAAAGCATTCATGTGTCTAAATTTGACAAGGGGCGTATAATACAATTATCACACTTTTACGCAAATTGATAGAGGTACTGGTGGCAATCGTGTCGGGTGAACATGTTGAATTATTTAACAAGCACTTTGCCTATATTTTTATTTGTGTCAAAATTCATAAACATAAATCATAACCCGTACACATTTAAATTGTGTAACTCAAACACAACTCATTTATCTAAATGTGTCAGCAGGTTCACAATTTAGGGGTTGTAAAATGGATAAAAGTTAAAACACGTCATAGACGGGTTAGCAAGTTAGACTATCAACTTGTTTAATTAAACAAGTTTAATATATGAACCTTAGAATGACCGGTTTATTAAGGGGTTGTTTGGCATCATCTGAATGGTTAAGTGCTGAACCAGTAAGAGGTCTGAACCATTAAGTGCTGAACCATTAAGAGCCTGTATAATGTTTAACCATTCAGAGGCAAATGTCTGACCAATTCATATTAGAGGTCTTAACCATTCAGACTCTTTATAAATCTTAACCATTTAGAGGCAAATGTCTAAACCATTCAGACATCTGTGCGTGAAACAAACAGTCTGAACCATTAAGTGTTGAACCAGTAAGAAATCTGAACCATTAAGAGCCTCATTAAGAGGTAAACAAACAGCTCCTAAGTTGTTTAGACTGCTAACCCTAAATTAGTTATCATTTACGGTCCATATCCACCGTTAAAAGTGCATGCTTAAAAATAAGATAATATACGTAAAATCAAAGAAAAATACATAGAAAAAAAATGTGACAAATTAAAAATATTAATTATTTACGGATCTTTTTCACCAAGTTTTTTTCTAAATGAGTGTTGGCGGAAAAAGTATTTACCAAAATGGATGATTTGAAAAATATTTACCAAAATGGGTGTTTTTCCATGTTTTTAACTAGTCTTTTGTAATTTGTTTGTCTCTCTAACCTAATTCAATATTAACTTAAGAAATTAGGGTATTGCTATTTACTAATTAATATTAGGCTTTTATAAATGATTGATTAAAATTAAAAAGAAATCATACCCATATATTATGATATTTTATTAAAAGTTTTTTTAAATTCCTCTAAAGATGTTTTCTTAAACAAGTTTTAGTGAATTTTTTAATAGACAGGTTTTCAATATTTTAGATATAGATTTAAAAAAAAAAAACTTTTTAGAAACATTTTGTTTTACTATTGTTTTAACTACATATTCTTCTATATATTAAAAAGTGAATGATTTGAACATTAACAATAATAATATAATATAATAAGTATATTAAAAAAAGCAATGTTTTGAATAGTAAGATCGTAGGGTATGGTTGGGCAGGGGTGTACGGCATGGGTTGACACGTGGAGTTCGAGCCCCACACTGGTGAGTGACGTGTCCGTCGGGTATGATGGGGCGTGGCTAGCCCGGCGTGGCTTGGCCAGGTGGGGCGGGGGTTTACGGCATGGGTTGACACGTGGAGTTCGAGCCCCCCCCCCCACTGGTGAGTGACGTGTCCGTGGGGTATGGTGGGGTGTGGCTAGCCCGGCGTGGCTTTGCCAGGTGTATTAAAATAAAAAATGGTTCGTTATGCCCTAGCCAACAAGCCAATAAGAGCCGGCCACATAGGATCGCTCGCATGCCCCAGGGTCGGCCTTAAACTCCCGCCCAAGGGGCCACGCTCAAACCCGAGCCCACCCGGGGTGGTGATTTGGGCGTTTCTCTCCAACCCACGCCCCAACCTCCGCCCCATACCCTATAGTCTAAGTAGAAAAAGACAATGTTTTGAACCGTAACTAGAAAAGGTTATAATAATAAATATAGTTTTTTTTATTATTTTTATTATCTTCTTTACTTTTTAAGTTAGATAAATTTATGTTAACTGGTACTGGTATCGTAAATACCGATACGGTTATCGGTACATGAGGGTAAAAACCGATACCAGTCTGGTACAGAAAACACCAAAAATCGGTATCGAATTGATTTTGAAAATCTTTTAGTTTGGAAAATTCGGTACTGCTACCCGGTACCATTTGCTCATCCCTGATCACGGGTGTCGTACGAACAACAACGGTATCGTGCAACTTTTTTTGTTGATTTTTTCCAACTTTTTTAATGATTTCTTTTTTTAGTTTCAGAGGTAGTGATGAGCTCGGTGCCAACCAATACTGAATCGGTACTGGTACCGAAAATACCAGTTACGGTACCTATATATGAAGGTAAAAAACGGTAGCGAACCGGTAGCAGAAACGACAAAAGTCGTACCGAATTGGTACTTAAGATATTTCAGTTTAGGAAATTCGGTACCGGTACCCAGTATCATTTGCTCATCTCTGACCACAGGTTTCATACGAACAACATTATTGCCATACAACTTTTTGGTTGATTTTCTTTTGGTTATCTTTGAGTGTTTTTTCCTATATTTTCTTTTTATTCTTGTGAACGGTTTCGTGCGCAACACGCTTGTATTGATTTCAAAACACATGTAAACACAGACTAAACAATAAAAGACGTTCGCCGCAACGCGACGATAGTAAAAAAAAACTAGTATTTTTAAGTACACTAGGTTATGCCCTGCCCGCGTTGTGGGGTGATGGCCGAATAATTCTCAACCAATTAAAAAAACAGTACTATAGTTTTGCAAGAAATAAAAAGTAAAAAGAGTGTTAGTCAGCTCTTTGACACGATTTTTAGTTGTGGGCAAAGTCATATTTTTATTTTTACTTAAGGGAAAAATCAAAAAAAAATTCCCGAGGGTAAAATCCTAATTTTTAGGTAGGGGAAAACCATATTTTTATTTTGCACTAGGGGTAAAAACATAATTTTGAATTGAGAGTGATATTGTAATTTTGAACCGAGGGGAAATTCGTAAATTTTAGCTGGGGGCAAAAACATAAATTTATTTTGAACTGTGGGTAAATACGTAATTTTAAACTGTAGGCAAAACCGTAATTTTAAAGTAGATATAAAATAATAAACCGGTGTAAAATCGTAATTTTGAGCCGGGGGAAAAACAAAATGTTATTTTAAACTTGGGTGAAAACGTAATTTTGGCTGAGGGTAAAAGCGTAATTTTTTTACCGAGAGCGAAATCATATTTTTTAGCTCGGGGCAAAAGGGTAAATGTATTTTGAAGTTGAGGCAAAACCGTATTTTTTAACTGAGGGCAAAAACGTAATTTTAAAGTGGATATAAAATAATAAACTGGTTGGTTCAATGGGTATTGCTCGCCGCCCATTTGAACCAATGGCAGAGAAACACTAATCCAGGGCAAAAACGTAATTTTAAAGAGTGTATAAAATAATAAACTGGTTGGTCCAATCGGTAAGGGGCGACCGCCCATTTGAACCAATGACCGGGTGATACTATTCCATGCCATGTGGTTTCATTGCTTCTTCAGGTGCTTTCTTCAATTATTAGGATAATGCTATTTTTTTATTTGTTACTGTTCAAATAGTTGTTACTATTCAAATAGTTGGAGAATTAATATATAGGATAATTTTTAAAATAGTTTAGAGAATGTAATAAGAAACATTTTTACAATATTTCTTTTAAATTGACTAAAATTGAACAAAAACTTTTGGTGAGAAGCTTTAGAACTTGATTTTATTTTACAAACTAATTTACATAAGATTAAATAGCATTGTTTGACCTATGATTTTTTTTTCCAAAGCTTACAGCTCAAGCAAAAGAATTAATAAAAACAACTTTATTAATCACTCCAGTTCTAGTTGAAGTTCATAAACAAATTAATGCATAATGAGATAAAAACGTTGAACCCCACACGTACATTGTGGCACGTTAACTCACAAAATTTAAAAGAAAATTTAAAAGAAAACGTAAAACGAAAAACTTGCGAAAGATACGAATTTATCAAATGGAAAAAATTGGCGCGTTGCGACGGGCCTGTTAAACGGGAAAAAACGTTGAACCCCACACGTACATTGTGGCGCGTTAACTCACAAAATTTAAAAGAAAACGTAAAACGAAAAACTTGCGAAAGATGAATAGTATGGTGATCAACGTTGAAAATAAAAAAGTCTTGGAGTTAAATTGCAAAAAAAAAAAAAAAAAAAAAAATCATTGGGTCAAAAGTAAAAAAAAAAATCAAAAGGGTTAGAATATAAAAGATGAAAAGCTTTGGGTTTAAAGTGAAAAATAAAATTTATTTTTTGAAAAACTCACCATGCATGAATTACAACACTATGATGCATTACAATGTTACTAATTTATAGGGTTTAAAGTGAAAAATAAAATTTATTTATTGAAAAACTCACTATGTATGAATTACAACACTATGATCTATTACAATATTACTAATTTATAGGGTTTAAAGTGGAAAATAAAATTTATTTTTTTGAAAAACTCATTATGCATGAATTACAACACTATGATGCATTACAATGTTACTAATTTATAGGGTTTAAAGTGAAAAATAAAATTTATTTATTGAAAAACTCACTATGTATGAATTACAACACTATGATCTATTACAATGTTACTAATTTATAGGGTTTAAAGTGGAAAATAAAATTTATTTTTTTGAAAAACTCATTATGCATGAATTACAACACTATGATGCATTAGGGGGTACTGGGCACTATGCGGGGAGGCAAGCGGTGACCCCATTCCCCGAGCGCGAACACCGTCGCCATCCTCGCGGTGAGTGAATTCGGTGACCAAGATCGGGGTGTAGTTACCGCATGAGAGAGAGGAGAGAGAGAGAGGAGGTGATTTGTTGTTAATGTGGGTCCACTCTTTTTCCAACAATCATATTTTTTTCTTCTTTTTTTATAAAAAAAAATAATTGTGTGAGTTGAGTGATGCCAACGTTTGAGTGCAAAATGGGGACTTAAGAGGGGAGTTGACATGACACGTGCTGATTGGGTGTGTGTAAGAGAGGGGACTCCCCTAAGAGAGGAGTGTCCCTCTCACCCTTACAATGTTACTAATTTATAGTATACAATAGCTAAACTATCCGGACTACGAATTATTTGGAATGATAAGATATGCTTAATTTTATAAATAATTTATATATTTTTGTAAGTAATTAGTATTTTCTTGTTATGTTGTTATTTATATTGTGAATGTGAATATACTTAATATATGTATGGTGAAAAATAATATCTTTTAGCTTAGTGCATATAAATAGTGTAATAATATCAGTACATAGAGTAAATGGAAAACTTACTTTTTTAAAGCCAAATTAAAAAAAATTACAGGCACGAAAACATCAAATGGAAAAACAAAGGTAAAATAATAATAATAATAATAGTAATAATAATAATAATAATAATAATTATTATTATTATTATTATTATTATTATTAGATAATAATAATATTGTATTAGTTATCATTAAATTTTGTTTTATCCAATTAGATTAGGAGAGGAAGCAAGTTTTTGTTAGAAAAAAACTAATTTTGGTAAATATTTTTTAAACCACCTATTTAGGGTGCAAACGAGCCGAGCCTGAGCTCGATTAACTTATGAGAGCTCGGGCTCGAGCTCAGCTTGATTCGAGCTTTGTTTTCAAAGCTCGAGCTTGGCTCGTTGGTATTTTCTCAAGCTTGAGCTCGGCTCGGGCTCGTTTATTAACTATTAATTAATATATTAAATAATAGACTTTTTAGGCTCGCGATCTCGATAAGTGAAGCTCGGGCTCGGACTCGTTTACTAAATAAGCTTATTTTTAGGTTCGAGCTCGGCTTGTAAACAAGTTTAAATAAGCTCGTTTACACTAAGGCTCGACGAGCCTAACGAGCTTCACATGCAAGGCTCGAACTCGGGCTCGATAAACAAACGAGCTTTACTTTAGGCTTAAACTCGGCTCGGCTCGTTTCGAGTTTTTTCTCGAGCCGATCTCGAGTAGCTCGCGAGCCGCTCAGCTCGTTTGCACCCCTATACCCATTTTAATAAAGATTTTTTCCATCAACACCCAACTCATTTAAGAAAAAACAAAAGATATTTTCACGATATAATGTTACAAAATATTTGGATAAACCATAAAAAAGTAAATACAGAACGACCTTCTTTAGTTTAAAGTTTTTCATGAGTAGCATTGGAAATGACGAAAGTACCCCTGTAGAGACCAAGAAAGACCCTTTTGAGCCATGGAATTTACAAATGACCACTCCCAATGGTTTCACATTTTTCATGCCCCTTTTTTTCTCTTTTTTTTGTTGGGAAGTTTCTTGAATTTACTCAAATCATTATATTTAGTTTTTTAGCTTATATAAACAAAAATAATTCAACTGATACAAGGTATAGGAATGTTAATTTACAATTAATAGATTCTTTCATTTAAGAACTTTAAACAAAAATAGTAAAATAACACAAAAGACATGGTCGAAGAAAAGATTTAGAATCGTGATCCATAATCATAGTAAAATGTTCAAAATAACCGAACCTTCCAAACCTTTCGGTTTGATACCTAAACGATTCGGGTCAGGGTTTGGTTTTGACGGTTTGCCGGGTTAGTGGTTTGATCCGATCTGAACATGGAATTAGTCGATTAACTTTTACGATTTATATCATTTTTATATTTTTAAATTACGAAGCTATGTATGTATATGTGTATGTGTATGTGTATGTTTATATGTATTATTATTATTATAAATCAAGATTATTTTACAACTTTTTCAAACAAACAAAGATTTTTAAAAAAATAAAAAAGAATCCGCTCAAACCATCAAAACCAAACCGTTAAACCACCAAATCTGTAAACAGGTTGGCCCAGCCGCCCACCCAACGTAGCCAATTTAATATGTCATTTCCTGAAACTGTAGTTAGCGATTCAGCTCAAAATTTTCATCAATATATGTCGAACAGGACGTCCAACGATCCCACGGTCCCACGAGCGAATCTATATAGTAAAACAAGACATTTTAAACACAAGCAGTTAAAAGTCAAAAACATGGTAAAGAAAATCAACTAAATATCAAAGTAACATAGCCTTTTATAAAGGCTAAGGTAAGATAAAAACCTGTGGTAAGCGTGAGCATGTAAAGGAACTAAGTGGTGGTCCGGTGAGAATGAGATTGATTAGTGGCAACAAGATCAAAAGGATAACAGGAAAATGAAAGAAGAGAATTAAAGAGTGGGAATGTACCAAAATGTCAACGGCTATTGAAACCATCACAAATTCTTGGGAGATAATTCTTTCTTAAATTCCGTGCACTCGAGTGCTCGCCAGGGTGACCCACAAATCGAATACGAATCCATTTTACATGGCGTTAGCGTGTCAGAGTGTCATTTTCGCCTCTCTTTGTGCATCAACGTGTTGTATTGTGGCTAGATATAACGTTTCAACATCCATGATTATAGATAAACTCTAGAGAGAGCGAAAAGTACAATTTTGATAAATACACCTAGAGCTGGCTGTTTCGACTCATTTACTGACAAATGTGTCGATTCGGGTTGTCTATACTTAAAGAAATAAGAAAAAAAGGTCAAGTCACTTTAAAGTTTTATAGGTAATGCATTGAAAGCTCTTAAATCATTTTCTTAAGAGTAAAATACGATTTTGGCCTCTGTGGTTATTTCACTTTAATCTTATTAGTCTAAAAGAGAATCTTTTGACATCTAAACCTCTAATGTCATGTTTTCTAACCCTTTTAGCCTCTCTCACTATCCCCGTCCATTTACTTGGTTAATAACTGGTCATGTGCCTCTCATATGAGGGGCATTTATGTCAATTTACTTGTTACAACCATATCTACCCCGTTTAATAAATAAATTTAAAAAAAAAAAACCTTGAGTATTTCCAATAAAAACAATTCTTTTTTGGGCTGATAAGGTTAAAGTGAAAAAACCACAGGGGCCAAAATCATAATTTACTCTTTTATAAAAAAAAAATAGATTGTTACATAGATAGTACAACTTTGTTAATCATAAAAAAATTGTACAGAGACACAGACAGTGTTTTGGGTCGACCCGACCCATGTTCAAAGTACGATGTAAAAGATGGGAATATAACTTTCGAAATCATATCTCGTACATTATAAAATTATTAAAAAATCAAAAAATTTTGTACAAGCTGTGATTTGGGTCAACCCGGCCCGGCCCAGCCCATGTTCAAAAAAATGGTGTAAAAGAAGAGCATATTGAGGGTGGAATAGTGGTCCTATGAGAAGTTAAAGAAAGAAGAATGTGGGTTTCATGGGACATGCATGCAAAGCTTTTAGAAAGTATACATATGTTAAGGTACATTACATACTATCTGCCTACAATAAAGACTGTATATTAACCAGACAAACCAAAAGTTTTATGTACTCTTTCTTTCTTTCTTTCTTTCTTTATGTAACAAAACTTGCACTTCATTTCATTCTTCAAGATGATGGAATCTCAATCCACAATTTTTCTACTTTTTTTTCTACAATAATTACCAACTGCTTTTTTTTTTTTTTTTTTTTTTTGCAAACTGCACAACTTTAAGTACTTGAATCTGGATATAATTACGTGTATATTTCGAAAGCCTGAATAGATAATGGAAGTAGTTGCGAAAAGAAAAGTTAAAGAGGAATATAACACGAGACGACCCACCATAAAAGACAGGAAAACGACAAGTGGCCGAGTGCAGTGAGTGTAAATGTGGCCTGGGTCATCCTGAGGTGTTCATATTTTCAAGTTATCATATACTAAATTCAACAAAATTAAACTGATTATTAACATTTGAAGTTGCTTCTTTAAAAAACTGAGCACAATGTAAAATTTATATACCTGTCCTCAGCTTTGAACAACTAATAATCTGTAACTTCAGATCACAATAATCATTTGGAAAACACAGATACAACCCCCCCCCCCCCCCCCCCCAGGACCAGATACAAACGCCCCACTAAATGAACGAACATGAACACACATTTTGTTTATTCATTTATGTCTGTGAACATCCGAACATAATATGTTCAGTTATTTACATTTGTTTATGTCCGTTCATTTATGTTCGTTTCAATTTAAATACATACATAGTTATATTCATATAAATATTAAACTAAATGTAACTTTCTACTACTTATATAAATATATCTAATTGGTAATTGGGCATTCTAGTAATAAAAATAAGTTTTCCAATGAAATTTATCGTAAGTAATCACTAATTTATATAAAAAAAATTACTTTATGTTTGTTTATGTTTAGTCAAGTATGTTCATTTGTGTTATTCATTGTTTGTTGAATTATGTTCGTTTACGTTAGAAAACACTATTCATTTAGGTTTTAAACGAACGAACATAAATAAACACAAACATGACCATTTTCTTAATAAACGAACATGAACAAAAAAAATATATTCGGTTATATGTTCGTGTTCATTCGGTTCATTTATAGGCCTAATTCTATGAACTTGTTTGGTTCTTAACGCTCTCACGGTGAATGATATTAGGTTAATCCCCTTATATTGTGAGATTCTCACCAAATATTATTTCTCCCTGCCTAATGATTAGATTAATCCCCTATTTATAGGGAATAAATGACTCTCTATCATTAATACATGCTCATTAATATTATTTCAATTTCAATTATATATTCAGCAGAAACTTTCTAAGAAAATATATAATTTAGTAATCATTGTTTCATATGTATAATTAAATTAGGAAAAATATACTACCATATCCATTGATGTGTAAAACAAATCTATGGTCCTATAAATCTAATATAATGCAAAATTTCTATGTATCATCATCAATCATGAGTTGAGGAAAAAGAGAAGAATATAAACAGTCAAAAGTACAAAAAAAATGTATGGAGATGATACAAAACTAACTCTACTCTCAGAGAAAACAAAAGGTTAACAACACCTGTGAGAATCGATTTACAACTTGAGACCACTTGAGGGACCAATTTCTTTAAAGACGTCGGTATCAACAGATGTCACATTCCACTTATAAATTCTGGGCTACTGAACTTTACCTCCCGAAATTCGCTGTAATGAGTACCTGAGTCTTGAATGCCTGCAACACGATATAAAGCACGTTAGAATGTGTACTGGACGTGTTGTTGATAAAGCCTGTCGTGATCAAGATTGCTTTAGAATTTAATGATGATTTGCTTTTGGTGAACATGGACATATTTTGCTAAAGTACATGAACTGCAGTGTGGTTTTCTTGTTGAATTTAAGTCATAGTTTGAAGGAATAAGGAAGTGTCTACAAGTCCATCCAACAAGAAAAAGCAAGAATTCACTACAAGGTTAAGTTCTTTTAACCTTCTGTTTAAAGTAAATCGACGAAAACTACCTGAAGAAACGAATACCAACCACCAAAAGTAAAAAAAAAAAAAAAAGATAATGCAACATAGGAAGGAATTGGCAACATACCATGTATTCGAAAGATTGTTCCGTGCCTAGCATGCAAAAGACTTTCCTTTTAAGAAGTTCATTCATGATGAAATCGAGTTGTTCATCAAATATATCGTAGGAGATGTGTGCTAGATTACAGTTCTTGCAACTTGTAAGCATGAGAATCAGAACAAAAGAATTGTCCAACCTTATCTAGAACAAAAAATACAAGGAAACAAAGTTCAAAAAGGTGGAATGAAGACAAACTTCTTTGTTACTAGTTACTACTGTGTTTTCTACATTAATACATCTAAAGAATTATTAATGTATATTCTTTGTTACTGATATTAAAAACACAAAGCAAGTAAGCAACAGCTGACAGCATAATGTTAAAGGGTATGTATTTAATTATCAAGTCAGGCGCCCTGCTTGCGGTATGCTCATATAATGTATATATGTGTGGGCGCTCGGGGGCAAAAGTGAAAGTGCACCAATTTTAACGTTATTTTACCAATTTCGTGAAAATAACATTAAAAGAGGGGATGGTTAATCATGCATCAAGTGGTGGCATTGATAGCCGAAAGAAAACGGAGCACATGCACTAATCGGCATTTGTCTTAATGGCCGAGTGTTATGTGCCTTATGTCCAAGGCTTGATGCAAAACTACTATCGAGCTGGGGGTCTCATTGGAAGCAGTCTCTCTATTCCTATGCGGTAGAGGTAAGGCTATCTACATCTCACCCTGCTCAGACCCTACCTTAGCTTTGCTATTGGTGGGATATAATGATGATGATGATGATTTAATTATCAAGTCAAAATGATAAACAACATAAACTAACAAAGTAGTGAAAGATGAGAACAGAAGTCATGTGTATGGCAATGAAAAGTATCTGTAAGATGAGTGGATCAATATTGGCCCATAAAATATTAGCACTGGATCATATTACATGTGGTACCAGCCCAAGTTCACTGTATTCTTGGGCCCACTATCTCAAATAATAGAGTAAAATGCCAAAATGATCCTGAGTTTAGGCCACTTTAGTTCAAAAATGAAACATTTTGTATATGGTCTTGAGGTTTCAATTTTGTTGTCATCTTCATCCAATTGGCTAACTGGGTTAGAATTTTTTGTTAACTTCTCTCTTTTTTGTCGTTTTCCTCATTTAAATGAAGGGTATAATCGTCATTTTATGCCATAATATATTTAATTAACGAGGAAAACGACGGATAAAATTTGTTAAAACTAATCCAGAATAATATTACATATAAGGGTGAGAAGAGTAAAGTGATTTTGGAACTGGAGACTTGCATTAACATATATGAACATTGTTGGAAATGTTTTTAAGTGAAGGCAGACACAATTATATGATATCAACAAAAATTGTTGAAAATTGCACTTATGAAGTTGTGTGTTAATCCCAAACCATTAGAACTTAGTGTAGTTTTATGAAATTAAAATATCACCTATTACAATTTAGTCTAGTTATATTAATTTTTTTAGCCCAACACATTGTTATTTATACTTACTTTTAGTTGATATTAGCTTAGTTAAGTTCATTCATCTATGTTTAGTTATGCTCGTTCGTAAACCATTCGTTTATACTATATTAACGAACCAACATAAAAATACACGAACACGTTCATTTCTTAATGAACGAACACAAATAAGAAAACTTTGTTCATTTAAAAGTTTGTATTAGATCGTTTGTTCGATTAAAGTTAAACAAGTGAACACGATGATATAGTATACAGAGAATACGGCTAAGGTTTATTATTAGAGAAAAGTATGCAATGAAAAAAAAAAGGAAAGCAAGATAATAAACAGGGAAGCTAGCTCCAGTTAACCTAAAAACTTATTATGCTAACAGCCCGGACCTGATAACTGGATCAAGCTCCTTTTCTTGTGTTATGGATGCTCTTAAAGTGTCATTCCATCGTTGAGGTTAGTAAGACGTTTGTTTGTGTACCAAGATTCTTGTTTGTCGCTCATCCTAAACAAGAGGGTTGGAATCAGGGGCGGAACTAGTGTATTAGGCGGCTCAAACCCGTATTCTTCGTGTTTTTTTTTTATACTAAGGATAATTTTTATACTAAGGATACCCCTAAAAATACGAGGATATTCCTAACAAAAAAATTGGATACTTGATATTACTAAAATCCCAATTTTTATAAGCCCAAACATTTTACAACCCAAAACTTATAGAATAATTAAGTGCGAATGAATAAATAAGCACAAATTAATAATAATAGAATTGAAAGGAGACCTAATTAGTAAATAACAAAGATTAGCCCAAGACCTATAACAACAAAATACACCTTTTGATTATGGGCGGCAATTTGGAAACCAAACGTCGAACAAGTTACGGCTTTTGAAATCGACATCGTCCCTGCTGTTCATTGTAAGGAGCTCCTTGGTTTCAAATATCGGCATGACTGGGTGAGGGATGTTTTAGGGGACATCTTGAGGAGAGCGGGGATTTCTGCCAAGAAGGAGGCCCCTGTGAATTTCCTTACAGATCCCATGGAAGGGAGATATACATTGAGACCAGCGGATCTGCTCGTCTTTGGCTTGGCTGGGCGGGAGGGAAATATGCTTGTGTGGATCTCACAGGAGTCTCCCCCTTAGCTGGTTTAAGGGAAAGCGGGTTTGTAGCAGGACAAGCTATAAGGAAAGCGGAATCAAAAAAGGTGGATAAACACGCTAAATCCTCTGCTGATAACCAACATGCATTTGTCCCCTTCGCCTTCGACACCTTTGGCTCCCTAGCTTCAGAAGCTATCCGTTTGTTGACTAGGGTCCAAAAGGTTGTCCATAACAGTTGCTCATCAACAGGAGGGCAGGGGTTCGTCTTTAATAGGCTAGGGTTTGCTATTCAGAAAGGGGTAGCGCCGCAGCTTGTTGCTCGCTTACCTGTGATATTGATGTAACTCGGCCAGTTTTTATAGCATTATATATTATATAAGAGTCTAACTGATGATAAAAAAAAAAAAGGTAGTGAGTTTATTCTGTAGTGCACACTTGTATTGCATGATCAATATATAAAAGATATCTTTGGAATTTTGTTGATTTAACTGTGTTTTTATTTAAACTCGTCAATTCTTGTGTGCCTATGTATATATCTAATCATTTATCAAAAAACGTTTCAAATGAAAACAAAATTATAAGTTTTACTATAACCTTGAAATCATTAATTGATGATGGTATTTTCATGTAGTGAAAGTCTATTATAGTAATGACATTAACATTTTTTCCAATGAAAACTTAGTTCTGTTTCAAACATTTTTTATTTTCCTCCAATCCAGTTTATCTAAATTAAACTAAAAACACAAATATTAAAAAGCCCATTAAACTAAAAACACAAAAATTAAAAAGCCCACTAACACTATCCAATTGTTAGCCCTTAAATCTTAGAAGTGAAGCCCACTACCCAAACTGGTGCTGGAGTTTTTTCTGGGTTGGGATATAGTTATTTTTTATGATTTACGGTCAGTACTATTTCATCACCGTCCAAACTGTTTTCCATATGGTAGAATGCAATATTTACACACTATAAATTATCAACTTTTTTTTTGCATTATGGGTTGTACATCATGTTTGGGGAGTTTCCTAAAAAAAATGTTGATTTTATACTTTTAGTCCAAAAGTATTAGATGTATTATTTTTAACCCAAAACTATTTGGGTTATAATTTTTAACCCAAAACTTTTTATCTTTTCAGCTTAACCTAATAACTTTTTTACTTTCAACTTTGGTCTCCTTTACTTTTTATATTTCGCAATTTTTTCGTTTTACGCTTTATTCTGAATTTTGCAAGTTAACACAAAGCAATGTGCGTGTATGGTTCAACAATTTTACGTTCCGTTTTACGCTTCGTTCTAAGATGCAATGTACGTGTGTAGTTCAACGTTTTTACATCGTCTATTTTTTTCCTGTTTGACAAGTTCGTCATAACGTGCAGGTCCTAAATCGACTTAGTTATTATTTTCTATGTTTTACGTTTCAGTCTAATTTTTTCGCCGCAAATTCAGTGTTGGTGGTCGTTGGGATGGTATGACATTGTTGCTATGACACGGTTTATGCCCCCCCCCCCCCCCCCGCCGTTTTCCAAAGAAAAATGGTTATGCATATGGTTGTTGTAACCTTGGCTTTGGGGGTTTTTCAAAAAAAATATTTTTTTTACTTTTCACCCAAAAGTATTTCATAAATTACTTTTAACCCAAAACTATTTGGTTTTTTTTACTTTTAACCCAAAACTTTTTATCTTTTGCAATCTATACTCACAACTTTTTTTACTTTCAACTTTGGTCCTTTATAGTTTTCATTTTCCGCAATTTTTTCGCTTTATACTTCGTTCTAAATTTTGTGACTTAACACATCGCAACGTGCGTCTTTTGTTTAACGTTTTACGTTTCGTTCTAAATTTTGCGAGTTAACACGACGCAACGTGCATGTGTGGGTGAACGTGTTTACATCGTCTATTTTTCCCCCATTCGACAGGCTCAACATAACGTGCAGGTCTTAAATCGACTTAGTTATAACTTAAGAATCCCCGCCGCATTGCGGCGGGTCGTAATTCTAGTTGTTTATAAGTAATAAAAATACTCTTAAAATGCTTAAAATATTTTACAATAAAATAGTTGTTTTTTAGATAAAACTATGATCAGTTACACAAAACCTAATTGAGATTGGGTTGTTTTTTAGATGAGTTTGTATTTTATAGAATTATAGGGTTAACTAGTAACCCGGTTCAACCTTTTTCAGAGCCCAATTCGGTATGATTTAAAAACCGATTTTTAAAATATTGAGTACCATTATAATTTGGTGTTGCACGTATATATTATAGAAATTTTCGCTTATTTTTCATTTGAAAGTTATATGTTCTTTAGTGGAAAACTCGTTTCATCCGGTGAATTTTATATAAAAAGATGACTGAAACAAAAAAAAAATATAGATAGAATGACAAAATAAATGAGTATAAAAATGTACGTATCCACATCCAATAAACTTTCAATCCATGTGGGTACTTTTTTTAAACGGGAAAATGTGTAATATAAATCCTAGCAAGAGGCTTAAAGTAAAAATACAAGACGAGGGAAATAAGAAATAAAACTACACCATTTAGTTTAGTTTATAAAGTGAGACTTTGATTTATTCTTGGCACATAAAAAAACCCATCAAGTTAATTTTTTCACGCACCTTTTATGTCGACACCGTTTTATTGTTGAAAGTTTTATCGTTTTTTGATTTCTAAGTGGACCAGCAAGATATCATAATAATCCAGGAACTAAGGAACTACCAAATACCTACAAAAGTCCTCGGCACGAAGATCAATGAAGAAAAGCCAGACATGTCCCATGCCTCGACAATACAAGACAAATGAAGTCTTTTGAAAGATCCAGTGGGCCCGAAAATTTGACCACGACCCGTGTCTCGTATACACGCCCTGTGCCTCAAGAACCAGGAACAACCAGTCACCGAAGCCAAGCACGCCCAATGCTTGGCTCTAGCTAGCCTGAAAATAGAGGTCATTCTCCACCATTTTTCTTTGCCCCCCCCCCCCCTAATTCTCCACTACATACTTCTCTTTTACCCCCACGATCTCTAGTAATTGTAATCATTAGGAAGAACTCAAAAAATCATGTGTAATCAAGTTTTTTATGATTAATATAATATTTTCAAGTTTAGTAACATCTAGTTCCATGGTCATTCTTGGCTAGATTCTTGAGGGTGTTTGGTGATAACTTACTCATTGATGTTGACTTAACTAAGTAAGGTCATGGGTGAATAGAGGGTGTGTGTGTTAATAACATCAACTAATGAAATAGTTTATTGAAAGTGGATGAAATAATAGTGTCGCCATTAACTTGGGTTGTTAGAGTCTCCGCCCAACCCTTAAAATCTACCAACAATCTTGTGACGCCATTAATTTGGGTCGTTCATGTATTATATGTCTATGTAGAGTTAAAACAAGTTGATACTCTCAGCGGAGGTTGAAAGTTTTGGATGAGGCTTTGGGTTGGGTAAGCCATTGCCTTTGCGCGGAGATAACACCAAGGTGTAAATGACTTAGTTTATATAAAAGTAACTACCTAAGGGGAATTGACGGCTCGCCGACGGACTAATAGATACAAGTAATATAAACTCCTTAAACTATATAAAAATTAATACTATACCCGACCTTGAGTGGCGTTTCGCTGCTGAATCAAAGCGGTATGGTTGAGTGTGCTAGGAACCCTAAAAACGAACTACACAATAATACGCATCTACACACGTTGTTCCTTGTCTGGCAATCGAGCCATTGCAACCCCATGGTCCGAGCTAGTTAACAAAAAGCATCAAGAGGTATGTGGAGATCATGGAACGGTAAAACTCGCAACATGATTGGCTACATGTTCTCACCCTTTTGTACTTTTTGTCTCTTACACGATTAGTTATCGTGGGTGTTGTAACAACTGCCACTAAAATCAATAATTAGGACGATAATTAGTCAATAAGAAAACCCTAATTGAGACACCCAAATAATTCTGCACTATCCCTAAAATTTTCAGAACAATCGGAATCAGGATCAGGGCCCCTAAAACTCGAGGGGGGCAAACCCTAGTTGGTAATTATCTTAATTTAAACGTTGCTTTGTTCTGATTGGTTGAAATGTTGAGTCACCAAGGCTAGTCCCGAACCTAGGCAGCCTATAATTAGACTGCTTAGCTTACGGACCGTAAAGGGTCCGGCTTACGGTCCGTAAGGGAGTCCCAAAACTTGCTATAAATAGCCGACATTGGCACTCACCTGTAGAAATTAAAACGACGTAAATTGTCTTTGTGTACGTCGAGTTCAGGCTATTTTACCACAATAAACACACACACGATCACGAGGTGCTGCCGCAATCAGGGTAATAACTCGATCGCTATTACGATTCAACGTCCGATCGATTATAACTATCCAACGATTGTCCGAGTGCTGCTCAAATTGAGCTTGTACTTTGTTATTCATTGTGATTTCAACTTGAATGTTTGAGTGTTGTTCGAATTCGGACTATGCTCTGTCATTCGTTGTGAATCCATTGAATTGTTAAGTATCGCACTTGATAAAAGTTGTGAGGGTTTAATCTCGTGAATTGACGTAACTGCTGAATTAGTTACTAATCTCGTTTGTGTGTGCATTGTTATTTAAATTAGGTTAGAAGGCTAATCAGTAAAGCTTATACCCTGCTCATAAATCTGCAACGTGAGTCATTCTCTTTTTATCAACTGTTTTACAAAACTCCAAGTTATTTTCAAAGTTATAATTACAGGGATTAAGTCTATGTAATCACCAAATTACAGTCGGTATGTGGGGTTTTGTATACATTACTTATTTCCCGTCATACTTGGACAAACGGGTGGACGGGTGGCCAAGGGGTGATCTGACCACAGTCACAGACACCATTGGACAAATGGGCTAGCCAATGGATGGTCGAGTGACAAATACTGTGGGTAGTTGGTTTGATATCAGAAACATTGTAATTCCCCTTAATACTGTAGATTATAACAAATGTGTCGTTTTCAGTAAAATGAATGATTCACTCAGTATTTCCCCGCTGAAAAAACCTTTTTCAAACATGTTTCAGGTGATCTGGTATGAGCAAAGAAAAGTGCCGTGGAGCACTCCCAGCTTAGAAAAGTGGCTCAATGTAAATAAATAAATGAACATGTTTTGAAAATAAAGATTTCCCTGAGAAATCACATTATTGTAAATTTCGGGAATTTATCCCTAAATTATGAAACGAGCAGTTTTAATTATTAAGAGATCCTGTTTTAAAAAGACTTCCGTTGTTGCCTAAATTAAATACCACGGGATTCCTGTCCCGCGGCTCCTGAAACGGGTCAACCGGGTCGGGGGCCGTGACAGGTGTCGCCTTGGCAGAGCCTGGCATACATTGATTGGCTGTAGGCTCCTGCCGTTTGTACTATTTTACTATCAGTTAGCTGCATTCATGCACGCGCACCTCTGGGTCCGCGCCAGATCTTGTATCGTTGCTAAGTATTGTTGTTGTTAAGCATGGGTATGGTCCTTTGCACGCGACTTCTTTTCTAGTCAACACATGTTTAAAGACCATACCCCTTTAGTAAGTTAAATCATTGTGGCAAATGACTTTTGGGACCAAATTTCAAATCTATCTCAAGCTCCTATAATAATAATAATAAAAATCATTTTAAGTGTTTAATATTAAAATGGTGGATGGATCAAATGTTGAAATAATTAATGCAAACATATTAGTTATTGTTTATATTTATTTTATTTGATGTACGTGAATAGATACGGTCGATCGTGAACATGTCGAAGGAATCAAACATGCACGATTTAGGGTCTTGTGTATTTTCAATATTGGTCCTTCAACTTTTATTTTTGTGCAACTAAATGCTCCATGTTTCAGTGTTGTACAGTTTCGCCCGAGTGGATTCTACGCGTTTTTTTATGATTGGCTTTAGACCAATCCATTATTAGGGAGAGAGAAAAATAGTTGAACTAAGATTTTAAAATAGTGTTACACAAGAAACTCTTATTTTGTGCATACTTCAATATATATTGTTATAATAGGATGACGGTTTTATACTGTAAAGACGTTTGATATAAAAGCAATAATACGGTATGTAACGGTGAATATCACATAATCACTATAATAACATAATTATTTCTACGCAGTGTTGTATGCATTAAGAGGTAAAAAAGGGGCAGTTAACGACGTTTTTTTTAACTACTCCTCAACAAAGTCTAAATCTTCAACCATAGGTTTGAACCTAGATTTCACCAAAGAGACCTTTGCCCTTACCATTAGTTAATACGGGCTAGCTAACTTAGTAGAGACTCTTGTCTCTTAGTGGGAGGTCATGGGCTCAAATCTAAACAATGTTGTGAATATAGAATTTTCGAGGCATTGGCCGCATTGCTTAAAGGATTTTTGGGAGAAGCCTTCCTAGGGTGTTGCTCTTTCAAAAGACGCAGTTATATAAGCAAAATGTGTATCATACTTAAAACATATTATATAAGTGTTTATATGATTCACTAGGTTATCACCCGTGGTACCCACGGATTGTTTTATTTTATTAGTTATTAGTCATATATATTTTTTAAGTATTAACGGCTTCTTCTTTTTTTTAAAGAGTAAACTGCCATTTTGGTCCCTGTGGTTTGGCCAGTTTTGCCACTTTAGTCCAAATCTCAAACTTATTACATCTGGGTCCCTGTGGTTTGCATTTTGTTGCCATTTTAGTCCAAATTTCAAATTTGACCAGATTTCCCTATTTTTTGACTGTTGCAACCTCCTATTTTGTCCTTTAGTGCAGGGGCATTTTGGTCATTTTTTAAATTTCATTTTTTTTCAATAAAACCCAGATAAAAATAATCATCTCTCTTCTCTCTCCCTTCTCTCTCTATAGCACCACCGCCACCTCCTCCCTCTCTCTCTTCTCTCTCTCTATAGCACCACCACCACCGCCACTCCAAACATCATCATCAAAACCCAGATCAAGAATATCATCAAAACCCAGACAAGAACATCATCAAAACCCAAACATCATCAGAAAATCATCAAAACCCATATCAAGAACATCATCAAAACATCATCAAATATCATATTTGCAATAAAACCCAGATGAACATCATCAAAACCCAATTCCAATATTCCATTCCTAATCTCTGTAGCAAAGTTAAAACACAATTTATGATTACGACAAACCATAAATCGACGGTTACACAATTCTATCAACGAGCCTCACCTTCACCAACATGAGAGCACTAAACACCTCTTCTTCAAGATCAACAACTTTTTTATTCAACCACATATATTCACATTTAGTGAAACAAAGCCTAGAAAATCAAGAACCACCATCCATCACCGTAAATCCATCACCGTAAATCCACCACCGGCAGATCTGAACCACCATCCATCACCGTAAATCCACTACCGGCAGATCTGAACCACTTCATAAAACATCCAAAATCCCCAAACACCCAAAATCCCCAAACACCCAAAATCCCCTGTCACCGGAGTTGAACCACTTCATAAAACATCCAAAATCCCCAAACACCCAAAATCCCCTATGGAGGAGAGATCTGTGTAGAGAGAGAGGGAGAACTGAGAGAGAGAGAGAGAGTGTGTATGGCGGTGGTGAACGGTGGTGATTTGTGGTGATGACGGTGGTGAACGGTGTAGAGAGAGAGAACTGAGAGAGAGAGTGTGTGTATGGCAGGGGTGAACGGTGGTGATGACGGTGGTGAATGGTGTAGAGGGAGAGAGAACTGAGAGAGAGAGAGAGAGAGTATGGATCTGTGTTGTTTTAGTGAGATCGAGGGTTATATAGATTGTATATGTATGTGTGTATATTAATATATATATATATATATATATATACTAGTCGTTTACCCGCGCGATGCGGCGGGAAACATATGACTTAGGTTGGTGAGTTTAGGGCTATGTACGGGGCGGCGCCGATGACTTACAACTCAGAAGTTATTTTCTGTTAGTTTATCAATATTCTAGGGGGTTCACCGTGCTTTGCGCCAGACACGCCGATTTCTAACCCAAAAAAAACATAGTCATGATGCTCAAAATGCGTTTGGTTAGTTTTTTTTAACTTTAGTTTGATATAGATGAGAAAAACACGTTAAATATATTAAAACTTATTTAGCACTATGTCAATGACTAAGCTATATATATAAACAAATTGTGTTGATATATTTATATAATTTCATGTGTTGTATGCGTTTGTTTTACAAAGTCTTTAATCTTTAATCCGCTAGTGACCACAGAGTAATATTATACCAAACTTTATGTTTTTTAACTAAAATATTGAATTGTTAGAATTTTGAATACAAACTTCTAATTCAGGCTTCCATTGAATAAAACCATATAATTAGCCTTATGATTTAGGCATACCAATTGTTTCTCTTACCGTCTTACATAATAATCAATATTGTTGTATGTTTCTTGTCTCTGGTGTATGTAATTTTGGTGCTAGCTGCTGGCTAGATATTAATTTATATCTTTTTTGTTGGCCGTTCAAAAAAATAATCAATATTGTTGTAGCTGGTGTGAAGCTGATTATTTGACTTCAAATTTAAGTTTCATTTAAGTCACAAACCGTTGCACAAGTGTAATTCTAATATGGTGATCACTACAAACTCAAGTAACATAAATACACAAACTCAAGTAACATAAATACGCATGAGTGAACAATTGACGACTGATATTCATAAACTAAAAAAATATCACCAACGTAGGGGTTGTTCGTGCTACCTTTTTTTGAAATGTAGTTTCTGTGTCAAATGAAAGAATTTTCCTCAGAAAGTTTTTTTTTCTTTTTAAGACGTGTAAAATTCAAAGTGAAGAATGTTTTTATGGTGATGTTATTTCTAAATAGCTGAATAAATTAGTAACCATATATATGTGTCCGTCTAATGGGAAAATGCCTGTGAGTAGCACAATACTGTAGTATTATTAGTGATAATATTTTGAAACCTTTGAGTAGTTCCGACTTCTAGAGTTCACAAACAATTATGAGTGAATAACTCGAGTTCTTTATATCTATGTGTGTCAGTCTAGTGGGAAAATGCCTCAAAAAAGATTCATGTTTCCACACACATACGTGTCAAATTGGATTATTTACTACTTTTTAAATTTGCATTTCTGTTACCTAAAAATTAGAATTAAGTACATGCTAATCTGGTTTTCTAACTATATTTGGCACACTTAGCTATTTATTAAAAAAGGAATGTTCAAAATATGTGTCTGGGTTGAAGACAGCGCCCAACAACAATTCAATGCATCAGATAATTAGGTTGTTAACTACTTGGGATGTTTGCAATCTCTTCTCTTTGAAGTCTGATTTCACCAAAAAGTCTTCTTATACAATCCCAGACCAAAAGGTGTACCTATTTATCACCAAACTCACTCAACAGCCCCCACCTATTGCGGTATACATCCCCCACCCAAACACACTCACACCAAGTTGATATCCCCAACACCCGGCCAGTGAAGACCATACATGTTGCAGACCCGGTCCAATTGCCACCTGATTGTCTGAACCGCACTCAATGTTTGGGCTTAGACCCGGATATGGTCTAACCCAGTGGGCCTACAAGAGTAAAAAAAAGAATACTATAGTAACAAAGGAGAAAGTATTTGGTTACCTAAAGACATAGATTCGTTTAAAGTTGCCCTCTGTAGTAGCATGAAATTTATCTTTGGCAACCAAACCCTGTACCATACATTCTTACCCATTTATTTTATTGAAATGTGTGAAAAAAATAAATAAAGAATAAGCTGATATAGGAACACGTCGAAAGTGAACAAAAGTCAAGTATGATATTAGAGCATACAGCCTACTAAATCTTTTAACCGAAAAACAGAAACAATTCATGTGATATTATATTATTATCGTTTTCTTAATCATAAATATTTAACTATTTATAGCAAATTATAAATCAATACAACTTTTCTAATAGGTCAATCCAACCCAATCCAATCCATCCCGTTTGACCCAGGAAGGGGATTGGTAACATACTTGACTATCAATTCGAGCTGACCCCACAGTAGTATTGACATATGCCATTATCTTGACTATTTCTCATAAGAGCAATCCAGGTCTATCTTTTGTTTCTAGGCACGGCAAGCTGAAACCAACCAATATACAAAATATCAGTGCACTAAAAACCTCATGTGATCTCATCAGCACATCGTCGCATGATGCATTATGCGCATTTTAAAACCAAGGTGACGTGGCCTAACGAAATTGCAAATGAGGGTGGCATTGTTGAGCTGCCAAAAGTGATATTGCTTGCTGATACTTCTCTACCTCACACATAGTAGGAATCTACTGCTGCTATTATGTCTAGTATTCTACATTTCAGTTCTGAGGTTTACTTGGAAGTACCTAATGCAGTAGCAAAGTAAAAAAGTTCTAACTAAGAACAAAACACAGATGCATCACCTATAAACCTTGGTGAATTACAACTTCAACAAGGAAAAGTAATTTCATTTGTTGTCTAGCATTGCTTCTGTTATAACCTAAAGAAACATAGATCGTGACAAACGGTTAATATTAATAATAATCTTATTGTGGAAACTTCTATGTCCTGTTATTTAATAACTTACTCTAAGAACTGACCCAATTGTTAAATTATCAAGCGTCCTTCTCCCCGCAAGGTGGTTTAGGTGACTCATGAGTGAGCTGTTTTTCCAGTTCTGCATATAAAACCAGTATGTAAAAGGTAAAATAAATAAATTATAATATGATGATAAGCATTAAAACGTACGTTAATAGAATAAGTAAAGAAACAAACCTCATGAACGAATAACAACGATTGTGTTAGGCATTTTTGGCCAATACATGCATATGCATCTTGATCACACACCCATGACACATAATCCACCTGTTAATGATGATGACACCTCAGCAATACAATTCATGTTGCAAATTCATAAAGTTTCAAGATTTTATAGTTTAAAGGATATAATAATAAAACCTTGTGAACATCAGGCCTGAGGATTTTCCAGTCGAATCCTGCATCTTCTACTTTAATTCGTCCGTTCAGGTCATAAGCCAACTTATCTACTATTTTCGAGCTACCCGTAAAAAGGGTCATTCTCGGATTTGCCTGATTATGAGATTAGAATATTTAAGGCATGAAAATGGATATCTTTTTTTACTAATAGACTGTTAAATGTGAAGAAACCAACCTCTTGCAGCAGCTTGTTCATCGTCATTCCATCAGAATTAATAAAGTCGACATCCTCAACTGGAGTACCGGAATCTCTAGAGGAAAATTGAAAGGTGTAATTAACGCCACCTGCAATTACACATATTAGAAACATAAAGAATATAGTTAATAAATAACGAATGTTATGAAATAATAATATGTGAAGGGTGTCTTACAGGGCCATATGGCCATCGGAAACCATGACTTTGTTGCCCAAGATGATTCCCAGGTACTCCGAACGACCTTGCCAAGAAACGCACCTATCATACAATTGCAATTAGTAAACATGTAGTGAATTTACTAATGATAAAACATTTTTAAAATACCTGATCACCAGAAAAGTTTTCTAAAAACTTTCCGGTAACATAAACTACACCGAGAGCCTACTGGTAACTCTTTGGTGAGACCCTTTGTATTAACTTAGCAAAGAAATCAGAAACCTGAAATGACAAAAAAAGGTAAATCAATCATTATAAAAAAAAATTACATGAGCATATCTTAAGTTTTATTTATACCTCAGGCTGGGAAAACATATGGCCTGCTTTTGCAGATACGTCTCCATATAGAAGATACCTATGAAAAATGATTGGTTACCTCCAAAGTTGAGAAACAATAACGAAGTTGAGAAAATGAATAAAGCTTAAGATATGCTCATGTAATTTTTTAAAAAATGGTTTTAAAAAAAACGGTTGAGGCGTGCGCCTCGAGGCGCGCCTCAAAGCGAAACGGCCTCCATAAGAACATGGTTTTAAAAAACGGTTGAGCCGTGCGCCTTGAGGCGCGCCTCAAAGCGAAACGACCAAAAAACGATTCTGACCTCAGGGGGTTTATACTGTTTGTGCGCCTCAAAGGGGTTGAGGCGCTAAAAAGGTAGCGTCTCGGAGGTTTTAGATATTTGTTTTTGATGTTTTTGCGTTTTTGTGTCAATTTCAAGCAATTTATGTCTTTTTATGCATGTTTTTTTATTGTTTTGATGAACTTGATGATTAATTTAGTTAGTATTACTATTTTTATAAGATATATAATATTTATATTTATTTTTCAATTCCGCCTCGGGCTTACGTCTCGGTTCGCCTCGAGGCTTACGCCTTGTGAGGCGAAGTGAAAATGCCTCGAAACTCGTTTCCGTTTTTTAAGCCTTGCATAAGAAGCGTATAATATTAAATAAAAACGACATCACTTGCCTCTTGAGAAATATTAAATGGCTCTGGGTTGCGATTTCCATCAGCAACCTGGTTAATTACGGCAACATCAAATGGCTTAACGTTTCTGAACAAGTGGTCACGGTCAGCAGAATCTTGTGTGATAAAAGCTTGCGTTTAGACAGAAAAAAGAATTAAACGATAGACAACGAGAAAATAAATAAAAAATATCCATACTGAAAATTTCAAAATTTTAAGGTACCTTCCAAATGTAACAAGGAACATGACTCTCTAAGTATGAAGTATGAAGCATGAAGCTGGGTTGAAATGTTGACCTGAAGCACGATTAAAAATCAATTTAAGAAAAATAAATAATAAAAACATATCCATACTGAAAATTCAAAACACAACATGAAGTAACCTCAATTAATACAGGCCCATACACCTCCTATCTGCGGTTTGCCTTGCTAATTGTTTATTTCTTTCTAAAAGCTTCTCTTTTTCTTTCTTTTGATATCGTTTCTCTTGCAGAAGCTTCCAGCTCCAATATTTCAGCACCTAACTTTTCCTGCAAATATAAAGTAATTTTTTCGAATATTAAAATAAATATTTTCAGATGCATAAACATTTGAGTGAAATAAATTCGACTTACAAATTGCTCTCGGGAAGTTTCATATGGTGGAACGTTTTGTAGTTCCAGCTCAGCGTCTGCTAAATCTTTTTCAGCTTTTGCTATTCGTTGCTGACCTGTGTTCTTGCCTCTCTTAATCCTCCAGATGTTACCAAATCTGGGCAACTATCTTCAATCTTCAACAAAAAAAGATCAATTAGACCATCTCATTTGATTTTTTTTTTTTTGCCATTTCAATCCTTGAGGTTGGCAATTTATTGCGATTTTTGTCCCTCGAAAAATGGCCCTCGGGGATGAAAATGGCAAAACTTCAAACTTTTTGGATGAAAATGGCACCTCAGGGACGAAAGTCACAAAAGTGACCAAACCTTAGGGACGAAAATGGCATTTTACTCTTTTTTACAACTTTAACTGGGTTAATGTTCATAAAGCTCGCGGCTCGTAGCTCTCTCGACAAAAGCTCGAAAAAACTCTCGCTAAAAAACCTCTGAATTGAAACGACCTGAGCCGAGTGGGCTCATTTTGTAATTGAGCCGAGCTCGGCTCGTTGGCTTGTTCATAGGCTAGTTTAACTTCTATCTCTAGCTCAAGCCAAGCCGAGCTGCCTCGTTGAAATTCTTGCGCACGAGCTCGAGACCACCCTGGCTCGACTCGGCTCGACTCGTTTACAGCCCTAGCACTAAATCGCAAGTGTACTTAGCCATTTGGCCAGTGCGGCGATCAACCGGTCACAATTATCAGATTAGCCCACATAACAAAGTATAGTCACTAATTCATGACAAAAAGTATACTTAACAAAACGGGCCAACGAGCTAAGTTGGTTGCTATATTGTGAAACGTTCCCTTACGAAAATTACCACTCGGATGCAGCCTGTAACATGTCGTCCGAGATTATTCTAGCACCAGACAGAAGGGTACCTAGACCAATGCTGCAGTTCAAGATTTAGTCAGACGAAGAGTAGTTAAAACAAAAAAAAACAAAAAAATTAAATCTTCAATTTTCTGATTAGTGACGGGAGATATGAACCGTTCACCGACCCAGGAAAAAGATACATATTGTTTCCCTGATTGCTGTAGCCGATCTCTCCACCTCCTGCGATCAAGTTTACGTATTACAGCATGCAGAAATTACTAAGCTCATTTTATTAAAACGGTAGAAGTAAAATAAAAAAGAAGTTAGAAAACAGACCAAGATCTACATCCTTAAACGGGCTTCCACTTGCAAAAATAATGTTTTTACCGACAATAGAAAACGCTTCTTCAGGGGTGCATTCCGCTGTCATGTGACAAAATTTTGAGACGTTAAAAGTTCGTATTTACATGTCAATTTGGTCGAGCGTTATCAACTGTACCATTGGTTGTGGGATTCGACAGTGCAAATATTGCTGGTCTGGTTGAAGTCGAACCTCTAAATGCTTCTAATATCTACACAAAATTTTTAAAATAAAATTACAAATGAAGATTCCTAAACATGTTGTTTTTGACATACATGACCGCATAACGTGTTTTACTCAATTAATTAATATAAGAATATACCTCTTTAGAAAACAAGCCGCCGACTGCAGACAACCCAAGGAGTACATCAGGCTTCACTTCCTGCACCTGATTACAATATGATAATATTCAATATCCGATCTGGCGTAGTGTAGTAGAAATAAAATTGGCGAGCTATCATAACCTGAAAAATAAATATTCAAACCAATTTTTGAAACTTTTCTTATATTTAACTAATTAACCTTTGGCAACACGTATAGAAACAAAAATGAATTCGAAATTAAGAGAAAACTCACAGCTTTTTTGACTCTCTCAGACATGGAAAACCGCTCTAAGATGAGTACACCATTCACAGATCTGAGCTTAAAATAGTATTCATCTTGATGAGACGATGAGTACACCTTTCATAGATCTGAGCTTAAAATCAAACCCGCATCCTTCGTCGCCGTCCTCTGAATGTAAAACTCTTGAATATAAAACTCAGATCTGAGCTTAAAATGCATGTTCATCAACAACAAACCAACCGAAAACATCAAAAAATGACCTTAGATATGAGAAAACATTCAGCAGAAAAAAATAAACCTACCTGGATCTTTTTCTCATCGAGTACAACCCTAGCTCTGAGCGAATCCAGTCAAATCGAAGATTTCGAGAGATGAAACTCATTCGATCTTGTGTTGTATAGAGAGATCTGGTGTCATTGAGAAAGACATCTTGAATCGCCAACAAAAACCCAAGATTTCCTTTTGAATCGCCTGGAGAGAAAGCAGGCGGATGGGGGCGGATAAAATGTATTGAGAATGAGAAACCCTAGACTTGATTGGTATACCCGTGTTTTTTTTAGTAGAAGGGTATAAGTGGAAAGGGATGTTTTCTGATGCTTAAAAGACTGGTACATTATGCTTTAGGGGTGTTTTAAGGAAATTTCAATGACCTTAAGAAGTCCTTTGGATATGTATATTATATATAGTATAGATATATATATATATTAATTTTTGAATTAAGAAAATGTTAAATGAAAAGCAAAATGACTAAAATACCCCTGAACTAAAAGACAAAATAGGAGGTTGCAACAGGGAAATCTGGTCAAATTTGAAATTTGGACTAAAATGGCAACAAAATACAAACCACAGGGACCCAGATGTAATAAGTTTGAGATTTGGACTAAAGTGGCGAAACTGGCCAAACCACAGGGACCAAAATGGCAGTTTACTCTTTTTTAAATAAAAGAGACTTTCAACTCATTTGACTGGTTACCCAAAACAATTCAACGTTAGGCTTTTTATAAACTTATTGATTGCTTATAATTTGTGTTTATAAATTACTCTATATTAAAAATTTAATGATCAATAAAGCACAAAAGGCTTGTAACATCAAATTTCATGTTGTTTGAATAAACACCTTTTAAACATACTCTATTTTATTTTTTTTAAGAGTGAATTTCAAGGATTGTCCTTTATCTTTATACCCATTTTCAGACGTTGTCCTTTATGTTTAAAATTGATAAGTTTTGTCCTTTATGTTTTCATATCATACACGTTTTGTCCTTTAGGCCTAACCCAGTTAGTTTTTTCAGATAAATTTGGTCCATGAGGGCATTTTGGTCAATTCAAAGGTAAGTTCAACAACAGATTTACAGCTCAAAGCTTCTGCAACCTTTGAATTGACAAAAATACCCTTATGTGCAAAACACATGACCAAATTTAACTGAAAAAACTAACTGGGTTAGGCCTAAAGGACAAAACATGTATGATATGAAAACATAAAGGACAAAACTCGTTAATTTTGAACATAAAGGACAGCGTCTGAAAATAGGTATAAAGATAAAAGACAATCCTTTAAATTCACTTTTTTTTAATAGTAAAAGGTGTGGTAATGAATAGTAAAGTATCATTAACTTAAACATGTGAGTAGAAGTTTGAGAAGAAGCACCACATATAAAGTACATTTCCTTTCGATTTAATTCCAACCTTATACCATAAATAATGTAGTTAACTTTTTAATAATATGTCATTATTACTGTATTACATATTAACCAGTTAACTTTTTAATCATATTTCATTATTACATAATATTATTTTTCTCTAATAACTTGTATTCGTTATCGCAACATTTATATGTAAATGTTATTGAAAACGGGGTTGTATTCAAAATAAGATATTATTTTGTATTGTAAACTATACCGAGTGTCGGCATCGACGTTATCGAAATCGGTATTGATATTCATTTATTATGGCTTTCAATTAACAAAAAAACGTATTGATATTCTTTTAGACATATCATAACTTTATTTTTTGGGTTATAGAATCAGCCTAAGCATGTGAGTATAAGCCTTTTCTTGAAATGTAAACAAGATAAATTAAGTTTTAGGGTTTTTTTAATAAACCGGTATCATAACAAATGAAACCGATACAAAACGGAGCAGAAATCTCGTCACATCACGTGATAGAATTCCGCTAGTTTTATTTATAGAAGATTGATTAAGATTTGTGTTTTTATTAATAAAACCAGTTAAAATAAAAAATCAACATAAAAGATTGATTAAGATTAATGTTTTTAATTTTATTAATATAAACAATTAAAAAATCAACGATTCCGTTACACCGTAAATCACGTTTGACAAATGAAAAAGACAACGTTAGCATAACTCCCGCCTGCCCACTTGTGGATAGCAACTTTCCTTTTTGGTGTTGGTGTTCAAATTAATATTTTATTATTAACAACTATTAAAAATATTTTGAGTAAATTATCAAAATCGTTGATGATGTTAGGCATGTTTGTTATTTTCATTCAAAACAATTTTTTTGTACAATATAGTCTTTCACTTTTGGGATTTTTTGTCATTTTCATCCAAACGTCTGACTTTTTTACCAAAATCGTCCCTGAGATTTATGATTTTTTGTTATTTTCATCCAAATGTTTGATAGAAAAAAATAAAGAAAATTAGACGTTTGAATGAAAATATCAAAAAATCCCAAAAGTGAAATGACTATATGGTACAAAAAAAAAAAGTTGTTTTAAATGAAAACAGCAAACATATCCAAACCTCAGGGACAATTTTAGCAATTTACTCAAATATTTTTTACTAATAAAGTAATGTAAGAGTTCTTAACTAAGACGCAAATCACTAGTCACTAGTAAATAATATAATTAACTTTAATTAATAAAATAACTAACCTTAATCAACGAAAAA
Source organism: Helianthus annuus (assembly GCF_002127325.2). Taxonomy (NCBI): domain Eukaryota; kingdom Viridiplantae; phylum Streptophyta; class Magnoliopsida; order Asterales; family Asteraceae; genus Helianthus; species Helianthus annuus. The sequence goes on from NC_035433.2 coordinate 8,713,618, forward strand.
TTCAACTACGGTCATTACATGCACTATACATTTTTATTATCATCAACATGTTGTATATGTAATGTCATGTATATGTAGAGTGTTCATTTGAACGGAATGATTCTTCCTGCTCTAATTTGATAAATTCAACTGGATTTTGGTTGTAAAATATAGAACATGTATGATCAACAATATTGAAATTAGGGTTGGCATATCGTGTCAGTCCGACCTGTTAAGACCTGAACACGATAAGATACGAACACGGCACGAAATCTTATCGTGTCAGATTTTTCAAACACGAACACGAACCTGATAATAAACAGTTTACACGAAACGACATGTTAAGACACGAAAACATTACCAACGTATCATACAACTTGTTAAGACACGAACATGGCTTGTTACTACATATTTGATATTTAGCAATTAATAGACCTTGACAGGTATTGTATAATGGTCTTGAGTCTTAACAGGTCATACCGTGTCTGACATGACATGTTAAGACACGAAAACGACCTGTTAAGACACGGACACGATAAGACACAAACACACGAAATAGGTAAACACGACATGTATTGTGTCGACCTCTTATAGACATGAAACTTATTAACTTTGTGTAGGTTCGTGTCGTGTTATCGTGCTCGTGTCAGATTTACCAGCCTTAATTGAAATAGCTTGAACCGGTTTGTATAATTTGGACCCGTTATTGTTCAAAAATCCATCGCTAAATTTGTTACTTTAACATTACATAAAAAGATATTTATTCCAGCTAAGCGTAACAAGGTATTTCACTTTAAAAAACATAAACTAGCAACACGTGATAGAGTACGTAGAGTTCGAACGCACCTATGTAAAAAATCTGAAGTTTTAAATTTTAATAATATAGAATAAAAGTTATTTCATCACAAACAATTACATTACTTTAACATCTTAAAGTTTTATTTATTGTAGCAAATTATTTTCTTCGATGATAGGATTTGTAAAATTCGTTGGTAAATAGAAGGGGTTACAAGGGAAAGAATGAAAGATCGAGACTTACAAGAAAGTACTATTATTTACAAGGTGAGGTGATTTTTTTGAGTAATGTAAGATACATCAAAGGGACTTTAACTATATAAGAGTTCATATGTTATTTAGCATTTTCGGTTTATGTTAATAACCATTAAAACTACTTACGTAATATGTGTAATCAAGAGAAAACAACGGATGAATGTTATTGATGAGGAACATCCCGATTTGTGCCCAGTACTAACAGTCTGGTGATTAGGCCCAAGCCCAGTCAACGACTTAGCCTTTTCTCGCCTTTTGCGATCAAAGGATCATCACTCCGGTCAAAGAAGGAAGTCCATCAAATATTTGGATGAGACCAGAACATTTAATGCTTCGTTACCAGTAGCCAAGCAAAGAGTCTCGACGAGACATCTCAGAGAAGGAAGACACGAAGAGACGAGGATCATTTAATGGTTTGATCCTCCATGCTTCTTCTGATGTGACAACATCTGGTTTATTAACCAGGTAATTGACAGGGAAATACCCCCCCCCCCCCGCGGCAAAGGATAAAGACAATATAAGGAAAGGAGAACAAGTGGAATGCACCAAGAACATTCTTACCATTAAATTGGTCGGATCCAATTCGTTTCTTTGACTCAATAAACGTTGTCTTACTCCCACTTCGAAGGATGGTAACAGACACACCTCCCGGGCTCTCCATGGCAAGACTAACAATGTTCAATTTGTAGGCTTCCCGATGATCAGAAACACGTCACAGTGATTCCAGATCAACAACCACATCAGACTGTTGATTTTGACGTCAACAGATATAGACTTATAGATCTTACTAATGTGAAGTTTGAAAAAAATTTTCCAAAATGGAGGAGCACATCATAATTATGTATTTTTTTTTATCAAATTACCTACAACGTTTTGATTTAAAGTGGTGCATTTGTTAGATGATTATTAAAGGTTTGAATCAATGTATGAATTTACATATCGTGAAGTTTTTTTAATGTTAGGGTACACATTTTGTTTTTATCTTAAAATATGTGATGGAATTACACATGTTATTCCAAATAGAGGATAAAGTCAAACACCTTATACTTTGTCAATAATCCATATACCGGTTAAATGTTTCGTCCAAGTAAAGGATGCACTTATTTATTCGATCAAAGACGTAAGAGTGGTGTTTTGTTGATTTGAGTTTAAACTTTAACTTGTCAAAACAAAATAGATACCAAGTCAAAATAAAATTGACACACATGCCTTTGATTTAGTTATTATAATTCAAATTAATAATCACGTGTTTTACTAAGTTCCATTAGTAACATATATGTGTCTTAGGTGTCAAGTTAGAGGAATAAGGTGATAGATTTCAAATAGAAGACATCAACGAGTTAATGACTAGACCGTATGTGCTTATATAGAAGATTGATCGACTAAGACAGCGTGATTCTACACAACGAGATAGATAAACACTTTGTTAGGAAATTCATATTATAAAAGAAAATGTTTTCTTAATTGTCTTTTTATTTGTACTTTTATGAACGACGAGAGGACCTTATTCATATAGCAACGCGATCTAGCAAGAAGCTAGAAACCCACTAAAAGGTACACAATGATTACATATTTATAACGCATAATTTACACCATTTATCCCAACCTAATGACCCATATTTCCTCTATGTTTTACCCAAGAAAAGACATATTTTTAATCTCTTCTAAAGTGAGCACATCTCCTTATATTTAAATTGTATTTGATTGCAAGTTTTGACTATAGATGGGTGTAGTTTAACAATCACCAACAACTAGGGCTGCAAACGAACCAAACGTTCGGCGAACACTTCGTGAACTGTTTGGCGGGAAGTTTGTTTGTGTTCGTTTGCTTACTAAGCAAACGAACATGAACACGAAATTTCGTTTGTTTAGTTAAATGAACAAACATGAACAAATGCCGTGTTCGTACGTTTATGTTCGTGAACGTTCGGTAACATATTCGTTTGTGTTCGATAGTTCATTAGTGTTTTGAGTTTTTATATTTATTTAAATACTTCAAAATTCCGGCAAATTAAATATATAATAAGTGTCAGTGTATTATACATTCTGTTCATGAACGATTGTTTGTGTTCGTTTGTTTCCATATATGTTCACGAACATTAGTTGGTGCTCATTTTTGGAGTTTTTTCCCGTAATAGTGTTAGTGGAAAAACTATTTACCAAAATAGTGTCATTAGAAAAGTATTTACTAAAATAGTGTTTTTGAAGATTTTTTTTGCTTCTCACTCCAAATCTAATTGGATAAATCCAATTCATTAAATAATTATAATCATATATTTTAAGAATAAAAAACAACTTTTTTTATAAAACCTACTTTAAAAAAAACATATTTTAAAAATCTAAAAATCTGTGTTTGATAAAAAAAAGGATTCTTTTGGTCACCTATTCCGTTGATGCCTTTTTTATTTTTTGTTAAATCAAGTTTTCAAGGTTTGAGTTACGTCATTTTTATTCCATCCATTGTTTATTAATAATCTTCATAAACTTTCTAGTTTAACTAGTAAATAAATTGGCTTTTCTTTGTTTTTATTTTTAGTTTTAGTAAAACAACTTTTCTGGATTTAGTTACAATGGATAAAACATAAAAGTGTATATCGTAGACTTTGTGAGTATAATATTTTGTAAGAATAATCCACATAAAATTTATGTATTCCGTGTTCAAACACCTAAAAGAGTTGGTAGGTTCAAATCTAATCCTTACTTTATTCGTTAATATTTGTTATAAAGAGTTAGTAGGTTCGAACCTACTATCTCTTTCTTGTGTTCGAACACGAAATACATAATCTTTATGTGTGTTTTTCTTAGAGAATACTTTACTTAAAACACTATTTAGACTTGTAAATTTTTATCAATTGTAACTAAATCCACGAACTTTGTTTTTATAAAGAATAATAATAAAGAAAAGCCTTTTTTTTATTTACCGGTAAAAGTTAAACAGTTTTACAAGTTTATTTAATATATTATGTTTTAAATCAATATAACAATATATAAAATAGTTATGAGGTCCATTCTGTTGCAAGTATCTTTAAGGAATGTTATTTAGTTTTAAAAATTATACTATACTGTTTTATTTATTGAAAATAAAATATTTGTCAACGGAAATATATCAATGAAAGATTGAGTGAATTTTCACTTTTTTGATTGAATAACTTAAACGTGAATATGAGGGGTAACTAAAGTTATAAGAATCATAGTGGAGCTTTTTTTAATCAAATACAGATTTGTAGATTATATAAAATATGTTTTTGTTTCAATGTAGGTTTAATAAAAAAATTATTTTTTTTCTTAGATTCTAAAAAAAACATGATTAGATCAATAGTTATTTAATGAATAGGATTTATCCAATTAGATTATGAGTGAGAAACAAAAAAAAAACATCTTTAAAAACACCATTTTAGTAAATACTTTTCTAATAACACCATTTTGGTAAATAGTATTTCCACCAACACTACTATGGGAAAAAACTTCTCATTTGTGTTCGTCAACGTTCATTTTTGTTTGTTGCCTAAAATTAACAAACAAACACGAACGAACACGAACACGTTCATTTCCTTAACAAATGAACACGGACATAAAATCTCGTTCAATAAGTGTTCGTGAACGGTTCGCAAACACATATATTTCTTAACAAACGAACACGAACAAGGTCTTGTTCGTGTTCGTTCGATTCGTTTGCAGCCCTACCAACAACAATTTACAGATATGAATTTATTAAATGCTCTCTCTCTCTCTCTCTCTCTCTCTCTCTCTCTCTCTCTCTCTCTCTCTCTCTCTTCTCAAGTTTTCCTTTAATTTAGGTTTTTCGAACGTCTAAAATCATAATGCATGTTTTTTATAGGATTTGAACCTACAACCACTTAATTAAAAAATCCACCACTTTATTATATTAGCATTCAAAATAGATGGCAGCTTATATTAAGCATGAGTAGCCTAGAAGGTTCTTTAGTTATATTTGTATTTTATGTGCTTTATACAATAACTAGAAGTAAAACCCCTGTAAAAACACGTGTAGTCTTTAGAAATTTTACATACAAAAATTTATTAAAAACACAAATCACTATATATTATTCTTTACAAATTGCAAGAGTATTCATACATTCATAAATAGTCGTTTACAATAATCCACATGATACACTAATCTATTATCTATTATGTATATTAAAACAATACATTTTGGTGCCACTTGGCATCTTCTTAAACCACTTATTGCCACCTGTCCTCCTATTAACCCTTATTGAAAGAATTTGAGCGGGATAGTACCACGCCATTCGTCCGCTCTTTTTGCTCACACGAAATTGATCAGAGAGAGAAAGATTGATAGGTTTCCATTTTGGTTAAACCCTTCCTTTTCAATCTGTGCGAAGACAATGGATCAAGCATTCAAGATCACGGTTAGGCTCTTCTTCTCTGTAGTTTTTCTTCTTCTTCTTCTTCAGATTTTGATTCTAAGTTCAATTTCCAAATCTGAAATTAGGGTTTATATTGTTTAAATAGTGTCGATTTGTTAATGTTTTATTTGTCATCTTATATGGCCAAATCTGCTCTGGTGTGGTGGATTCACAGTGGTTCTGCGGCGGCGGCGGCGCCATCGCGGTGATACTGCTCTGGTGTGTGTTTCATCCACCGTCGGTAACCTGTAGACGGTGAACACGGTTGTTGGTAATCTCTTCTTTTCTCTCTGATTTTTTTTCCGATCCATCACCAAAACCCTTTCTCTCTCTAAAATTTTGTTCCGATCTCATCTGTTTCTATCTATTATTGTTGGTGGTAGTGATGGTGGTTTATGGTCTCTGGTCCTCGGTGTTAGCAACGACGGCTAGGGTTTTTAAGCGAGATATGAACGACGTTTGTTCCAGTTAGGGTTCCGACGATCGACAACTTGTGGGTTGCTGAGATGACAGAGATGGTGGTTGGAGCTATATCAGCTAGGGTTTCCGGCAAAGAAGGTAAGGACCAACATCTCACTCTTCTGATTCCTATTTCATTTCCTAGATGTTAGTTGTATATATATTGTTTGTTTCATATTATTCGATCGATCGCCGTAGTATTTGTGCATATGAAACCCTAACTTAGGTTTTGACTTTGTTGTGATTCAGGAAACGCAGCGGTTACTCAGCGAACCAGGTGAAGTTGTTTTTCTTTTTGTAATTTTTTTGTGTGTATGTTTATTTGAAGCGGGTGAATTTTTGTGATCAAGCGGGTCCGATTTTGTGATCATATTTAACTCATTTTCTATTTATGAAGTTTCTTAAAAGGTTTGGCCTTTAATAAGACATGACCCGTGTCAACTTGAACTGCTCTAGGCTTAGACCATATCGACGACACTTGATCAATGGTGAATATGAGCTGGCAAATAAAGAGAAACTAAGACTTGAGCAGTTACAAAGACAGGTATGGCTTTAGTTTTTTGAAGTTAGGGGTGTGTATAACGTTGTCCAAATCGTTAAAACCTAGCTGGACCAAACTAGGACCGTTTATGCATGGTATGTTTCTTGCTTTCTTAGTTCATGGCATGATAAAGATTCCATTTTTAATATTTGTTTTTATTTCGATGAAATGACCCGTTAGGCGAGGAGTGAGGTCTAGCATGCAACAACACATGATCTAGCAACTACTTCAAGATATGAGTAATGGTGGCGGTGGGCAGAATCCTTCGGTTTCTGGGCAGAGTCCTGCTAACAGGAATATGGGTCAGGATGGTTTGAGACACGGGATTTCAAAGGCTCACTTTGCACGCTTAGAGGAAATGTTAACTGGTCAGTTATCCACTTTGCACTCTTACATATCCATTTATGTTAAAAAGACAAAAGTGTAAAAGTCATATGTTTCTTTATTTAGGATGAAGGCACGGGGCTCTTTTCAAATGCAAAGAGTTTGGTCTCTCAAAGAATGAAGTGATGAAACATCATCCTATCATAGATGCCAGCTCATCAAATTCAGGTGTGTACGTATTGTTTTTAGACATTACCAACAGTTGATTCCACTGATTAAGGATAATTACATGTTCAATTGATCTTTATGTAGTTGATTTAACCAGTTCTTTGTTGTTCATACTTCATATATTTTCCAATGATGAATATTGAATCCGTACATTCATAGTAATCTGATGTGCACTTTATTTGACTTTAGTTGCATTTAAAGCCTCTAAATTGGTATATATTATATGTTGCACTTTATTTAACTTTAGTTGCATTTTTTTAATTTATAGTTCTAAATATGATTACAGAAGTTATATTGTTTTGATAAAGTTGAACCAATAAGTTGTTTGTATATGGACTGAGTATCTCGGTTATACTTGAATGTTGATTGACTAGAAGAACAGGAACATTTAGAAACTTAATTGAAGTTGAAATGATTCAAACGGGTCGAAGGTCTACCAACGGGTATTCATATACGTGCAATCTATAACTAACTTCATTAATTAAAAATGGATTATTATTTTAATAATATAGTTTTTAAAGTTAATCTTTTGAAGATATAAATTTATTACTTATGGAATTTAAGAAAAGTGGACTTAAAATGTTTGTTGGCAATTCAACCTGGTTTTTATAAAAAAGTTATCGGTAGGCTATTCTGTTAATGTTTGAGAAATGGGTTATTATTTAATGATGGAATTTGAGAAATGGATTATTATGAAAACTGATGGAATTTGAGAAAAGGATTATTATTTCAGGTGTTGTTTTATAATGCAATTTGTTAATGTTTTTTTTTTTTTTTTTTGCTTTTCAATTTTGTCCAGAGATGAAGAAAAGCATATGCGAACACTTGTGAAAGAAGATTTTGGTCAACCTGACAGAGTAAATACCATGGTAAGCATCACTATTAATCTTGGGTAATTCTTTAGATAATCTAAAATTTTGGGTTCAAATTTGAATCTTCAAGGATTGTATTTTGACTTTAGATTTTTCAGATAAATAGCTGAAATTAAGACATGTAATGTTATATAATTTGAACAAAAAAGTACTCTTGGCTAACCAAGCTGACCCGAATCGACCAGAACTGTTTCAACCGACACATAATTATCCCTTTGGTCTTAGCCTGGTGAATTTGTGAAAAAGATAATATAATAATTCAGGATGGGCCTATTTTTAACTTCTACTTATTCATTTTCCCCTAGAGGATGAAGTGAGAGGAACTACCAACCAGGATGCTTGGTTTAAAAAAGTGGTAAGCGCACAAAAGCGACGAGGTCTAAAACTGAGGCGCAAAAGCGTTGAGCTTTTCGTACGCAAGACACAAAGGATTATATAAATTATTTTATAAATCCCATATGCTTTTAGCATCCTCTACCTATGATTTAGTTATAATTAAGCTTTATATATGTTTTAAAACGGAAAAAAAAAAATCAATGTACAGCATAAAAAGCCTGTTGTACAACACTCAGCTGCACCTCAGGACCATTTTTAGGTCGCCTCGCGCCTAGGCGCGCCTTTTAAACCAAACCAGGATGCACTTTTTAGCGAATATTTAGCATAATTATTAGAATTTCTAACTTAATATTTATTTTATGTGAAGTTTGCAGCCCTGCGTACAACCTTCTTTTAAAATCTATTTGCAATGGAGGAAAGATGATAATATCAACCTTCAGGTATTTCATGTTACCATATTTTTTCTTACATCCAAGAATTGTGTAGTGTAGGTAATATCAACCTTGAGGCCCATTTGACCCGCTTGAGTTTTAGCCTTGGTTTAAAAAACACGCCTAGGAGCAAGGTAACTTCCATCGCTTTTGTGTAGGTAAGGCGGGTTTGATAGTTTTAGCCTTGGCTTTGGAAAGCGCGCCTTGGCGCAAGGCAACCCCAGGCACAACCACTATCGCTTTTGTGCAAGTAAGGTGAGTGTTGTACGTAAAGTGTTCGTGAGGCGTGCTTATCGGGCAAAAAATTGGCATAAGACGCATGTATGAGGCGTGCTTTTTAAATGCCGACATATTTTGATCAAAATTTATTTATTTTGACCCGTTAGAAGTCCGACTCGTATTTTAAAAAATTTATATATTCTGATCCGTTAACAGATACATGAGTTTATTTCGAAGATACCAAAGTTTGACTGAGTTGTTACCAATCTAAATTAGAGTCAGATTGTTTTTGGTGTCCAATTGACTGAATTATTAGCAATCTAAATTAGAGTCAGATTGTTTGGTGTCCAATTATGTCTGGAGTAAATAGTTACTATGTAAGGGTAGTTTTGGAATATGGCTCAGTTACGGGTCAATGTTTAGTTTGGATTTCAACTTAGTTAAGAGGTAAATTGACATATATCAAGTGGATATAACTTTTTATATTTGATAATTTCCACTTTTTTTGTTAGGGGGTATTGACAACCTATCAAAGCCAAAGACAAAGCACACATGAATCGGTTGAAAAGAAGGTGAAAGTCGGTTATAAGTGGGATTGAAAGTTATGTATATATATATGAAAGTTACGTGTGTATATATATTAGTCTGTCCTACCATTAATTTTAATGATCCGATAACAATGCGTTTTAAATGTTTGAATACTTGTGACTTGCATTCTCTTTACCAACAGCCTTTGATGCAAAATCCATCTGACCTGTTTGCAGATTGATGTTTGTTAGTGACATTACTATTAATGTATTCAAAATGTAGTCATATAAAACTTTAAAATTTAAATCGTTTTGGCCAATTATATATTGATATGTTGCACTGTCATAACCTTCTCTTTTTTTCTTCTTTTGTGTGTAACTTTTAAATTGATCAATTGTTGTCAAATCACTAATACTGGATTAATGTGTCTAGAACAGGGGAACAGGACATTTGGTTGTGGATTCATCTTTCAAGTTTACTGTACATGTTTTGTTATATGAGAGTATTTGGTTGTGGATTCATCTTTCAAAGCTCATCTCATTGCCAGTATATATTATATGTTTGTGTTAAGCCACCCGCGAAGCTCGCGGGATCTTAGGCTAGTATAACATTTAATAAAAACACTACACATAATAAATTCAAAGCATCCATACTAATATCATAAGTATCATAGTTTTATAAATCCTTATAATGTTTCTTACATTTTTATAGAACTTCTTTGTAAACCACATTAGTAGTGGTTGTACAAACTTGTTTTGGCTTATCACAAATCAAAATCTTCAAGCCATTCCTATTTTTTACGCTAGATACATCAACATATAGTTGGCCATGACTAAAAATAGAACGTGGAACATACAAACCAACACGTTCAAGCGATTGTCTATGACTTTTATTTATTGTCATTGCAAAGCATAGTGAAAGTAGGAACGGTCTTCGAGCAATCTTTACTGTTATTCTTTTATCAGAAGTTGTCATATTCAATCTCGAAATCAAAGTATGATGACCTATATTAGTTCTTGTGATAATTTTTGCTTCAATCACAACTTTTCCGAGTTTCGTGACTTATAAATGTGTGCCGTTACACAATCCATTTGCCTGATCAATATTTCCGAGTAACATTACCGGAGCATCAGCTTTCAATACTAACTAGGTCGATCTAAGACCTGTGCGTTGCGAGAACTTGTTAAACGGGAGAAAATAGACGTAAAAACATTGAACCACACATGAATGTTGTGCCGTGTTAACTCGCAAAATTTTGAACGAAACGTAAAACTATTGAACCACACAGGCACGTTGCGTTGTGTTAACTCGCAAGATTTAGTACAAGACGTAAAATGAAATGTACGAAAAAATGAAAAGTATAGAGGACAAAGTAAAAAGTAAAAAAAGTTGTGAGGTTAAATTGTAAAAGATTGAAAAGTTTTATGTTAAAAGTAAAAAAAAACAATTTTGTGAGGTTAAAATTGCAAGAATGGAAAGTTTTAAGTTAAAAGTAAAAAAATCATTTTTTTCTTTTTCTTTTAAACCACCCAAAGCAAGTAAATTCAATTTTTTTTTAAAATCACCCAAAGCATGTGGTATAACACTCTGCATACAAAAGTTACTAATTTAGAGTATGTAAATTTATGGTTGGATAAACATGATAAACAAGGTTAGGTGTTAGGTGTAAATATCTAGGTTTATCATCTAGTCGGTTATTATTATTGTTATTAAAATAAATATTAGATGAGGCGTCAATATAAAAAAATCGCATGTGATGTCTATGACTCTATGAGAACATTTAACCACTTTAAGAGGCTGAAAGTTTCATTCAATAAACCAAAGTTTCAGATAATACTATAATAAATGTTTATTAACTAGAATTACGACCCGCTGCAATGCGGCGGGGATTCTTTAGTTATAACTAAGTCGATTTAGGACCCGCATGTTATGTTGAACCTGTCAAACGGGGAAAAAATAGACGATGTAAAAACGTTCACCCACACACGTACGTTGAGTCGTGTTAACTCGTAAAATTTAGAACGAAACGTAAAAACGTTAAACCAAAGACGCACGTTGCGATGTGTTCTATCACAAAATTTAGGACGAAGCATAAAGCGAAAAATTAACGGAAAATGAAAATTATAAAGGACCAAAGTTGAAAGTAAAAAAAGTTATGAGGATAGATTGCAAAAGATAAAAAGTTTTGGGTTAAAAGTAAAAAAAAATCAATTTTTTTTTAAAAACCACCAAAGCAAAGGTTACAACAACCATATACATAACCATTTTTTCTTTGAAAACCCCCAAAGCCAAGATTACAACACATATATGCATAAATATGTTGCTTCTTTATAGTGTTTTAATTTAATAACTAAGTTGATCAATGACCAACGCGTTGTGACGAACCTCTAAGATGAAAAACAATAGACGTAAAAACTTTGAACTCACATGGACGTTGTGCCGTGTTAACTCGCAAAATTATGAACAAAACGTAAAAACGTGGAACCACGCAAACACGTTGGTCCGTGGTAACTCGTAAAATTTAGTACGACACGTAAATCAAAAATTTGGGAAAGATGAAAAGTACAAAAATTGTGAGGTTAAATTGTAAAAGAATAAATGTTTTGGCTTTAAGGTGAACAAAATCAAATTTGCAAGTTAAAATTGTAACAAATAGAAAGAATTGGGTTGAAAAGTAAAATTCTTATTTTTTTTTGAAAACCATCCAAAGCTAAGGGTACAACTACCCAAAGCTTAAAGATGTTACTTATTTATAAAGTGGATAATATAGATAAAAAAATTAAGTAAAACTTTAAGAACTAAAATATTTTTAAAATACCAATGGGGTGATGGTCTATTGGCAAAGGCAAAGCCTTGAAAACACCTAGGTTGGAAAAAGAAAGGTCTTGGGTTCAAGTCCCGCAGACGACAGAGAATTAAAGAAATTAGCCGTTAAAAAATATATTTTTAAAATATTCCACTTTTTCATTCTATCTAATCCTTCCCAATACATAATTTTTTTATAATTCATTCGAGAATAACTCACTAATGTTAGAGAGTTGGATAGAGTTTAGGGCAGTAGGAGATTATGGGTTCAATCACATAGTGTACAAGTTTAGTCGTTAAAAAACATAATTTTTTTAAGAAAAATGCAAATACAGAAAATTATTGACGAATATGCTGAATTATTGACGAGCTAATGGAATAGAAAAATGAATGAAATGGATCATTCCATGACCTTGTTTGATTATCATGTGAGAATAGAATGAATCATTATCTTGTGTTGATGGCGAAGGGTGGCGTGTAAATACTCATCTGATTATATCAAACACTACCTTATATCACCAAAAGTATTTATTGTTGGATCCTTGTAAATGCTCATCTGATTGTATTAAATCACTTGTAGCAAAACAACTTTTTAGATATTATATTTAAAGCTACCATAAGTATTTATTGTTGGATACCTATAAATACTCTGATTGTATTAAATCACTTGTAGCAAAACAACTTTTTAGGTATTATAGTGATGAAGTAATCGCTAGTCGTTGGTCGGACGTTGGGAAAAGGACTAGCGATTAATCAGGATTTATCGAAGGTTAATCAGGATTTATTAGGATTAATTGTAATTAATCAACGATTAATCAAGATGAATCGGGAATTAATTGTCGTCTAGTCGGGAATATCAAGTAACTTGTATGTTAGTGAAATAAGTAACACAATAAAGACGTCAGTGCTTTACATTATTTGATTGGTCTGTTTGACTAATATATCGAGTCTGATAACACAACGTCCACAAGGGATGAGCATTTGGTACCGGGTATATTCGGTACCGGTATCCACTCTTCCCGTTTTTTGGTACCAGTACTACCGGTACCGGTATTTACAAAAATTGGTACCGAACCGGTATATTCGGTACTGGTACCCACTTTCCCCGTTTTTCGGTACCAAACAGGTACCATGCTCATCCCTAATGTCCACCATCCAATAAAATCATCATCGTCACAAATTAAACATTTACAACCATCACTATTGTTTATCAATCACTCATGTATTAGCATCTAATTATTTCGATTGACAATTTAAATAACACATTTGTTTTCTCTAATGGTTTGCTAGCGACCACTCTGTTTAAACCAAATAGTCATTAATTAACCATGCTCATCCCTAATGTCCACCATCCAATACAATCATCATCGTCACAAATTAAACATTTACAACCATCACTATCGTTTATCAATCACTCATGTATTAGCATCTGATTATTTCGATTGACAATTTAAATAACACATTTGTTTTCTCTAATGGTTTGCTAGCGACCACTCTGTTTAAACCAAATAGTCATTAATTAACCTATTAAGACAAATAATGTATAAACAAAAATGGCTTTAAATTGGAGTCTAGAAAAAACTAAAACCAAAAAACACGCATTAAAATCTAGACGGCCATACTAAAGTCATAAAGTCGGTTTTATTGTTTAGGTTGGGTGGTATGGGGTTGCACCCCCTCACCTCAGCCCAATAAGGGTGAGCGGAGCACTCCCCTAAAAGGGGAGTCCTCTCTCTTACGTACACCCAATTAGGTTATGCCACGTCAACTCCCCTCTTAAATTTTCCTCGCACTTCAATTTGATGACGCCACTCCCCTCTTAGGGGAATTGTTTTTTAATCAAAAAAGAAAAAAAGAAAAAATGTTGATTGGTTGCTACAAGCATGGGCCCACCGATCCCCCTCCCCGCACCCACTCCCCTCTTCGGTGTCTTCTCCCCGCACCACCTTCCCGCACCGATGGCGGCGGTGTTCCCGATCGGTGACCTCTTCGGTGTCTTCTCCCCGCACCACCTTCCCGCACCGATGGCGGCGGTGTTCCCGAGCGGTGAATGGGGTCACCGATCCCCCTTCCCGCTGGTGCCCCGCTCACCCTAACCCCCCTTCCCCATTGCCTGGATGCCATTAGGGGTGTAAACAAGTCTAGAGGCTTAAGATCTACTCGTTATCGGCTCGGTTAAAAGCTCGAGTCTTAAATAGAGCTTGTTTTATTATCGAGCCCGAGTTCGAGCCTGAAATACAAAGCCTGTTTAAGCTCGCGAGCCTAAACGAGCCCAAACAAAATTTATTATTTTTTTTGTATATAATATAATAATAATGATGACAACATTGACGATCCAAACTCGAGCCAAGCTTTGGCTCGTTTAAGGCATACTGAAACGAGCTCAAGTTGAGTTTTTAGCTTGTTTGAGGTTGTTCTCAAAATAGCTCGAGCCGAGCCGAGCCAAACTCGAGCTTTGGGTTTCACTCGCGAGCCGAGCCAAACTCGAGCTTTGAGTTTCACTCGCGAACCGAGCTCGAGCTAAAATAAGTAAGCTCGAACCGAACCGAGCCGAGCTCAAGCTCGAGCTTCAGAAAAACATGACGAGCCGAGCTCAAGCCCGACCCGTTTACACCCCTAGACGCCATTCCCCATGCAGCCACCACATTAACGAGGAACAACAGAGAGAAGGTGGTAATTAGTTTTTTTGTCCCTTTTCCTTTTTAACAAAGGACTTTATCCCATTACATTAGTGTTATTAGAAAAAGGCAATGGAGCCTTGATGTTTACGTGGCGCTGATTTGATACAATGTCATTCCATGTCACATAGTCTTAGGGTGAACAGGTTGCATGGGTGGAGGTGAGCGGGGAGTGGAGTTGCCGCAAGTTTGATCCGTCGCCAACACTCCAAGTCCATGGGGTGAACTCAAAGTTCGGTAACTTGTTACTGCATGCGGGAAGAGGAGAGAGAGGGGGTAATGGTGGGCCCCACTCTCTTTCAACCAATCACAATTTTTTCTTTTGTTTTTTTTTTTAATTTTTAAAGAAAAATTATTTGGGTGAACCACCCCTATGATTAAGTGTAAAATGGGAAGTGAAGAGGAAAATTGACATGACATGCTTTGATTGATCGTGGTAGGAGTTTACCACTCCCCTTTAGACTAGAGGGTATGGGGAGATCCATCCCCATGATGATGGGCCGCCACGTAGGCGCCACATCACCGGCTCATGGAGGATGGGCCTCCTCCCAATTTGAGAGGAGTGGAGGATGGGGCTACCCCAACTTAATATTTTATAATTTTCTAAGTTTTTTTATTAACTTAATAAAAATTTTATAAAAATTAAAAAATACAACATAAAACAACATAAATAATTAATTTCATAACATAAAAAAAATTACATTTCCTAAAAATAAAAATACATTTCCGAAAAATAAAAAAAATTACATTTCCTAAAATAAAAATTAACATACGCAATTGCTAGCGTCTCCTCCTCTACTTTTGTCCAATGTTGTCTCTGCTTCCCTCTCCCCTTCACCTCGGGTTCGGTTTCAACCGCCTTCCCCGTGTTTTTTTTTTTTTTTTTTTTTTTTTTTTTGCACTTGAGTTGTTGAGGTGGCGATTCGGGGACGACTTCATCATCATCATCATCATCATCAAGTTGAACCTCGCGTTGCGGTTGGGATTGTTCAAGTTGAAACGAGTTGCGTTGCATGAATTGTTGGAGTGCTTGAAATTGTTGCATTTGTTGAACTTGGGACATTTGTGAGAAGGCGTTGGGTGATTGTTGGTAACCCGAAAACGTAAATTGTGGATACCCCCACGAAGGATCCATAGTCGGAGTGTAAGCGGGACTCGAAAAAAAGTTAGGTTGGTTCGGGTTGGGGTTGTTTGGGTTGGGGTTGTTTGAGTTGAATGGATTCATGATTTGTATAAAAAAAAGAGAGTGTTTTTTTTATAAAAATGGATGAGAATCATAGAAGAATGTGAGAAGTATTGGTGAAATGGTATAAAAAAATGGATGAAAAGAGGTTTATATTTAAAGTGGAAAAAGTTTTTTTTTTTAATTATAGCCGTTCACCAACGGCATTATTTTGAAAACATGGCCCGGCATAACCGGCTATTGTAGAATAAATCTCGATAAGAGGTCTATCATGCTTATTCGGAAAACGTAAGGAAAGTCTTCAAAATCTTCCTCATTGCAGGAACCAGAGCAACCATTAGTAAGTATCCATTGAAATCTCTCTTTTAGTGCCCGGCAATCGTCCTACGAAATCTATGGTTATGCTTTTCCCATGGCCAGGAAGGTATTGGGCTGACAAAGCCCCAACTTACTGTTGGTGGGCACGCTGGTTTTAACATGATGGGCTGAGGGAGGCGGTGTGGGAGACCGACGCCGGGCCTAAGCCGGCCCCATACCCCTTGGTCTTAGATGACGAGCCTTCTCACCCTTATATCAATCTCGTATTTTCTTCCGCAACCTTATATAGCAATCTCATATTTTCTTCCGTATTTTGAAGTTTTTAATCTGAACTTATTGTTATTTTTGAAAATTATAATCTAAACCTAGTGTTATTATAAAATAATTGTTACTTATAACAAGGTTTTTTTAAAATTAAAATTAATCATCAGATTGTTTCAAAAAAGTTTAGCTAACCTCATTATTTATTTATTATAAATATTTAAATTTATACCAACAACTCTTAGTTGTAATAAAAGTTATAAACGGGATTTATAATTTTCCGAAAAGTATTTTCTTTAGTCTAGAAATAAGGATATGTTTATGATGTTAGGCGGTTTGGAAGAAGTGACGAAAGTAAACTTTTACACTGACGCAAGATTCTAAACGGATCGTGACGATTCTCGATCTCATACAGGCTATGTTTTTACTTTAAATGGTGGTGCTATAACTTGGAAGAGTTCTAAGCAAAGCGTGGTGGCCCAGTCGACCACTGAATCAGAATATATAGCGGCTTCAGAAGCTGCTAAGGAGGTTGTTTGGATGAAAAAGTTCATTGATGATCTCGGAGTTATACCAAACATACAGAAGCCTATCGAGATATTTTGCGACAATACAGATGCAATTACTCAGGCAAAGAAACCATTGTCGCATCATAACACGAAACATATTTTCAAAAATTTCCACTACATACGGGAAGTTTTAGAAAGAGGAGACATGTTACTAAATTACGAGTTGAGGAAAAGCCAAAAGCACTTCTGAAAAGTATTTTCTTTAATCTAGAAATTGATTAAAAAATTATGACTTAATTGTTCTTCTTAAAATAAAAAGGAAAAGCCAAAAGCACAAATTGAAGGAAAATAATCATGTGAGGGCTTCACGTCTTTGGCAGTAGATCGCAACATAACACGTGGCACTTCTAGAGGCGTGGATTCTCTGACTTGGTCATCACAAAATTTGAAATCTTTTCAAAAGGTTATTTTTGGCTACTATACTATCAAATAGTGTCATATTACACCCTACATTGTTTTAATTTATACTTTTGACCACTATTTTTAACAAGGATTATCAATTGTGTCGGGTTGGTGGGTTAAATTGTTCAACCCAAACATCATCAATATTTTTATTTATTTCAAAAACATCAACCTTAATGTGCATTCACTTAAAATTATGTAACTCGAACACAACTTCTTTAACCTATTTATTTAAACGTGTCAAACAGTTTGATGAGTTGACGATCAGTAATCAAGTTGTAACATTGTTGATAAGGTCGTTGGATTGTAATAAATGGATAAAACGAGATGTAAATATGTTGATATGTCGAATTATTGAGGTAAAACGAGAATATGAACTGTGTATTTAAACACGCCAACTCAAACATGGCCCGGTTTATATACCTAGTTTGTTATAAAATATTCGAATATAATGAACTATGTGATTAAACACATCAACCCAAACATAGCCCAAACTCATTGCCTTTATGCGAGGTCAGTTTACACCAACTTGTATATAGTATGTACGGGGCATCAAAGACTCATGACAAAATGCATTACTATTTCTATTTTTCTAAGATTTTAGTTTTTAAAAAGTACAAATCACATACATAAAAATATGTAGTTATATATTATGTATATGTATATATTAATAACTTCTATATATTCTTATTCAACTTTTATCATTCACACATTTTCATTTGTATTGTTTTTATATAAACTATTCATATTTCCAACTATATTTTTAACAAGTACTGTGATTAATATATAATCTTCACCATAACTTTCTTTTCCTATTGTTATATATCTTAAAAGACAAAGTCATTGGGGTTTCTCACCGACTTATATGAAAGATTAGTCGACTAAAATTACAATATATTATATATCATTATACGATATATATATATATATATTCGAGTTACTCTGCTTTTCAATCCCTAGGTTTTTATTTTTTTCTTTTTTAATGTATATTACGTTTATGTGTCGCTATAAACTTGAAGTGGGTAGCTGATTCGTCACAACTTTATACAATTCATTCAATCGAATTGTATCTTTATAAGTTTCGTGTGCTTAAACATCGTCACAACTTTATACATTTCGCCTAAATTTTATAAAAATATATATTTTTATATCTGTAAAAAAATGAGTAACAATTTAAGTGAAAGGTCTAAAACGTACTTACGAGTCAAATACTATTTTTTATTTTTATAAAAACGAAAATTTTAAACTTAAAGTTTATTGGATGAGTACTATGTGTATATTTAAAAAAAGTTATGAACTTTAAAGAATAAGATTATACTTTATAATTTAACCAATAAAATAAACATATTTTACAATTATAACAACTTATCTTTTACTTTTCGTCTTTTGATTATTAATTTTTATAAAAAAACAATATTTTTTGTTAATTGATTATTAATTTAAAAAAAAATAAAACTTTACATATGTGTAACGCTTATGATATATATCCACCACAATAATGTTATCATAAAATATTATACGAATAAGAAAACTACTAGAAACATGTGCCGCAATGCAAAGTGTCGCCCACGCCGCATCGCGCGGACAAACCCTACTAGTTGTTATATATCTTAAAAGATAAAGTCAGTGGGGTTTCTCACCGACTTATATGGAATGTTAGTCGACTAAAATTACAATATATTATTATATATCATTATACGATATATATTCGAGTTACTCTGCTTTTCGATCCCTTGTTTTTTTTTTCTTTTTTAATGTATATTACGTTTATGTGTCGCTATAAACTTGAAGTGGGTAGCTAATTCGTCACAACTTTATACAATTCATTCAATCGGATTGTATCTTTATAAGTTTCATGTGCCTAAACATCGTCACAACTTTATACATTTCGCCTAATGGTATTGTATTTTTATACTTTTACTTCGTGTGCTTAAACAGGTTAATGTCATCGTGCCAGCGCGCTTAACGAACGCAAATGTACCCTTAAGCATGTAGTATAAATAGGTATCTCGCCACAACGCGTGGGCACCTTATTTTCATTCTTTAACTTAAAAAAATATTTCCTCATGTGCTTATTTTTATGAATGTGTTGGTTTAAATTCACTTTTCGACGTAAAACGGTATAAATTAACGTTTTAGTGTTCGATGTAAACGATATAGATTCACGTTTCGACCTAAAGTTTTCCATAAACGAGTCAGGTCAAATATAATATGTTTTAATGCTTATTTTATGTAGGTTTTCAGTTGGTTTACGTTTTTGACGTAAAAGTATTTTCTCACGTTCTTATTTTTATATATGTGTCGGTATAAATTCACGTTTCGATGTAATAAATTCACGTTTCGATGTAAATGGTATAAATTCATATTTTGACATAATTTTTATCCGCGAACGAGTCAGGTCAAATATAATATGTTTTCATGCTTATTTTTATGTATGCTTTCAGTTGGTCTACGTTTTGACGTACAGGTTATTGTACGTTTTGACATCGCTAAGTCGTGATGAAAATGTAAGGGTGGTGTAGTGGTTAAGTGGAACCTCACTAAACGAACCAACCAACCCGGTTTCGATTTCTTTTCTTTTATATGGTATAAATTTGATTTACTTTACCTTTGATCCAACCACAATGCGTATATAGGTTACATTGAGTTATATCATACACGTCAAAATACACGTTTTCATATAGTTGACGCACTACATAACACCTGTATTTTTAAATTAGTTAAAAATCAACGAGTTAGTATCATGCATTAGCAAAAGAGTCTACAAGACATCCACGATAACGAAAGTCACACATGTGGCACCACATATGTAATGATTATGGACATGTTAAATCTTACATATACATGTATTTTAAATAGTCCAACGCCTTCAATGAAACAACGTTTGATTGACAATGTATATTGGTTTTTTTATGGCTATTATAGGTCATTCAAAAAGGAAAAAGAAAAAGAAATGAGTAAACTGCAGTTTTAGACCCTGTGGTTGACACCCGGTATCAACTTTACACCATATTTTGAAATTTCGTCAACTTAACACCCTGTCTTTTCCAAAATGAATCAATGTTTGACCCTGCTGTCTGATGACTTCATCTTCCTGTTAATTTGAATGTGAAATGACATTTGGACCCTTTCTGTTTACACCATGTGGTTTCTAATAACTGACAATTTAAGGCCCTGTATATTTAAAGTTTTCTTCTTCTTCAAATATATCACAAGCTAATAGGAAGTATGGTGATGTTTGTCGGAGATGTTAGATGGTGAGTCGTGGTGGTTTGAAGACGAAAGTTGGAAGTGTATGGTGGTCGTTGGTTGATATGGGTGCCGAAGGTGAAGGCTGCAGGTGCTCTAGTGCTTACGTGGTTATGTTACGATGTTTAACGGTGGTCAGAGTGGGATGATTTGGTGGTGATGGTAGTAGTTGGTGGTTGCAACTAAAATAAATAACTCAAAAATCTCGGGAACTCTATAACAGTGAGCTCGCAAACTAAAGACACCCATAAACTATTTTTTTTTAAATCTAATTCAAACCTCGTTCTGACCCGACCCGAAAAATTTAATGTTCTGTTATGAAAAATTTGAACACCGAAAAAATGGACCCCATTGGAAAAAAATTATGGCCGCGGTTGTGAGTGTGGTTTAGGTGGTCACTGGAGAAGATAAGTTGCAGGTTTCCTCCGGTGGTCGGAATATCGTCAAAAAGGTATTTAGGTATGTGTGTGAATTAGCGGGTGTAAAAATGAGAGGGTTAAAAAAAAAGGTAGGGTGGGTAATTGACCGGGTTAAGTAAAAACGAGGTGAAATGGCTTTTGCCCCTGGACCTTAGTGAGTAACATTGACAGTTAACATCGTTAAGGTGCAGGTCCAATACTGATTCATTTTGGAAGCGACATGGGGGTGTTTGGGATTGCTTATTTTCACCAACTTTTAACTTATTAACTTTTTGAAAGGTTAAAAAGTTGTTTCAGATTGTTTATGTTGTGAGAAGAATAAGCTAATAAGTCACAATTTCTGACTTACTAACTTTTAAAGAAGTCAAAAGGAGTTAAAATAAGAATCCCAAACACTCTCATGATGTAAAGTTGACGAAATTTCAAAATAGGGTGTAAAGTTGACACCGGGTGTAAAACTGCAGTTTACTTAAAAGAAAGAGTTAAATTCCCGGATAGTCCTTGTGGTTTGCCCTTTTTTCATCTTTAGTCCATAACTTTCTAAAATTGTAGCTGTAGTCCCCGACTTTTCAATTTCCGTTCCCGGATAGTCCCTGTGCTTAACATCAGTTTGTTTTCTCAGTAAAGAGGATGTGAAATGACAAAAATACCCTTACTATAAAACAAAATAACTTAATAGATTTTTTTGTAGGACCCACTCCTTTATAAAAACAAAATAACAATCCCACCCCCACCTTCCTCCCTCTTTCTTCTCTCTTCAATCTGCAACTCCATCATTCCCCATCATCTCCACAAGAACACACACTTACACACACTCTGTATCTCTTTGGTCTTCTCTATATAAATACGAGAAATGGAAGGTGGAACACGACAATGAGGCCTGGGCAAGTCCTCGGTTTGGTTGGAACAAATGGAATCAGAAAGTCTACAACTCTCAAAGTTTTGGCTGGAAAGTTGAAACCTAATTTGGGTCGTTTTAATGTAATATTTTGGAACCCCCCTATCATTTTTTATTACGTGGTGTAGTTATGGTTGGCGCTTAATTTTTTTTAGAACCCTCCAGATTGGCAAGAAATAACCTACTTTCGATGTTCTGAGTTGCAAAACTACTTTACTCGTATTCTTGAAGATAATTTGAAGATGCATTTGTAATTCTAGCTCTTATGAGACAATTTTAGTGCCATCTTTTAAGAGAAATTTTGTTATGTGAAAACAGGCAATCATAAAGCCACAATATGTTGATTATATTCCAAAAGTAGTTCAAGGGAATGTTGGACAGGTACTTGACCAAAAAGATGAGAGGGTTGTTAAGGCAGAGCTTTGTGTAGATCTTGAGTTGAATCAGGTTATTGATCGTAATGTTGGCGATTTGTCTGGAGGGGAGCTTCAAAGGTTTGCAATTGCTGTTGTTGCCATACAGAATGCTGAGATTTATATGTTTGATGAGCCCTCAAGTTATCTTGATGTCAAGCAAAGGCTTAAAGGAAAAGGTATTTATGTTATTTCACACCCTCTTTTAACTGAGAAAACTAACTGATGTTAGGCCCAGGGACTATCCGGGAACGAAAATTGAAAATCTGGGAACTATAGCTATAATTTTAGAAATTTAGGGACTAAAACTGAAAAAAGAAAAAACCACAAGGACTATCCGGGCATTTAACTCTAAAAGAAAAAAAATATTAGGGTTTGAATTGTCATTGTTGTATACTAGAAGGGCTAAAAAGCTCACCACCCTTTTGAAAAACCACCAAGCAAGAAGAAGAAAAGAAGAACAAAAAAAGCAAAAGGGTTTAACATCACCAGAGTTTCTTTCAAAAAACAAAAGTTTTAGAGAGAGAAAGTGCCAAAAAAAAATCTAGAGAGAGAAACATCCTTCACCGAGTTGCCGTCCAGCAACAATTAGGGCTCACAAAACCTCCATTAACAAATCTCAAATCACACACACACACACACACACACACTGACGTCAGCATTCTTCATCAAAGTCTCAGATCCTTCAATCTCAATCTCCTCCGTTCAAATCCAAACCCTAACCACCGCTTGACTTCATCCGATCAGCTGACTTCGAATCGATTCCGCTTCAATTTCCGTTGAAAATCGGTTGACATGAGGTTTTTTGGTGGTTTTTACACCTTTTAACTAATCGAACTCTAATCGAAGTAATCCGATCCGATTTTCAGGTGATTTTTGTGTGATTTTGCGGCGGTTTTGTGTTTTTTCGGTGGATGATTGATTTTCCGGCGGATGAGAGGTAACTACAACGATGAAATGGGTATCATTGCTTAAGGACTTCAAGGAGAAGGTAGGGTTAACTGCTCCTGCCGGTTCTAGTGTGTCATCTCCGTCGTCATCCGCCGCTCCGTCGCCGTTCTATAATGATGTTAGCAATGCGAGTTCTTCGTCGAACAATTACTTCTCGTCGTCTACTCCGAGGTTAGGGTTCTGTAACTTCTGTTTTATGATTTGTTTGTTGAATCTGAAGTGTTTGCAGGAAGTGTTGTTGTTGTTGTTGTTGAAATTAGGGTTTAAGAATTAAGAGATCTGGAAAGATGATGTTAGTTAAAAGTTAAAACATAATATAGTTTATAAGTGTTTATTTAAAATAATAGAACTGTAGATTTAGTTAAATTCCAACAATACCGGTATCGTGTCGATCTGACCGAACGACATTGGTTCGGTAGCGTCGTAAACATTACTGATATTCTTTTTATGGTTCTCAATCGATTTAAAACTCGTTTCATATGAATTAGTTGAACAATTGGTCATACTCTGTTGCTACAAGATTTTGATCATATATGTACATGGTTTATGTAAAGCAGAGTGGTCTTCTGTATCGATAAACGAGAAGATTTATTATTTATCACAACTTTAATAGTGATTGTGGATTGTTTATAAGAAATGAAAATTTAGTTATGTGATTTTCAAAATGTTATGTGACTTATGAGCTTTTTTATTCTTCTTTGTCTCATGAGTGGTCACTTATAATTAATGCTGCTCTTTTTTGTGACAAAACAAATTTTGTAAAGCAACTTTTGATGTATTTTTATTAATGTGCTGGGATCTTGAGATCTAACTGTTAGATTTCCGATTCGGAAAAGAATCATTATTTGTTAAGGTTTTTGTTTAGTTGAAATTTTCTAACCCTCTCTGTGTAATTGAAGAGTCGAAGTTTGACTTAAAAGACTGAGTTAATTATAGTGTTGGGATTTTAAACTCGTTTTAGCTAGAGCAAAAGATTTCGATAACTAGATCAACCATTTAAAGTAAGCAACTGATAAGGATCTTTGTGTCGACATTGAGATGCAAAATTATTAGGTTGAGCCACCATAATTATAAGCATTTGTAATTTGGTGATGGTTGTAGTAGAATTTGTTTTAAGGCGTCTTACCTGACTGGTATATATACATCATTTCGCATTTTATCCCTTGAACAATCTACAATAGTTAGTGATATTAAAAACCAAGAATCTAAAATATTGAAGTGCCCACTCTTATCCTTTTAAGTGCTAAGTATTCTATCTAAGTTTTAACAAAGAAGTAAATACGTTCTAGCATGTATCCTAATCTGTAAAGATGGCACATATTTGCAAACATAGCCAATGAGATGAGTACTGAATTCAGATGTCGATAGTAAACCGTTCAACATAATATCAGAATTTGTAAAATGTATGCGCCAAAAAAGCCCATGATTCACTTTTATCACCTGACATCTCAGAGACAAATATGAATTGGAATTGGACTTCAAGAGACATTGGGAAGAGTTTCGCTCATCATCTTCAGAGAAGGTTTGTGCACACAATTTACCATATAGTCAGTCAGTTGTAAAAAGTTGTTGACACGTGCAGATATGCTTATTAATGGTACTTTATTATGCAGGAGAAAGAAAAGGCCTTGAATATGACCGTCGACATCTTTTGTAGATTTGTAAAGCAGCATTCTAATGTAGCACAATTGATTACCATGTATGATAACGCCTTCACCTTACTATATCTATAGTATTAAAAACTTTTTATTGTATTTTTGTTTATTTACACATTTATTGTTATCCCCAAAGTCGTTTTTAACTTTACTATACAGCTCTTGTTACTTCACATTTTAGTGTTTATATAATGCAACAACTACATTATTAAGGCTTGTATTAAAATCTCATTTTAAAATATTCAATTATACTACACTATATGCTATTTGTTTGGATATTGTTTAAACTTAGTTATTTCTTCCAGTATACATTGATCTTGACAAGTATTGTTGATTTGCAGGTTAGTAGAGACACACATATTTTCTTTTGTTGTGGGTAGAGCGTTTGTTACCGATATTGAAAAGTTAAGATTAGGCAGCAAAACACGATTATTGGAGATCGAAAGTTTAATAGGCTATTTTTCAGAGATCACAGAGGTTTGCTTTCAAGTCTCTATTTATTTCTTAGATAAAGTTATCAATCTGTTTAGTCTGTAATTTTTTTCTTACCTGTATTTTTGCAGGATGGAATTCAGCCTGGTTCAAATCTTCTGCAGGCAGTGGAATACCTTGTATCTGGGGTATGTTTTTAGCTATTTATAGGGTAAATAATATATCTAACACGTATAATCCTTTATACGATTTTACGCTATGTTGTTTGCAGCCTATCGATAAACAATCTCTTCTTGATTCTGGGATCTTATGTTGTCTCATTTATATTCTGAATGCCCTTTTGGGCTCTGATGGAAAAATTACAAGGCAAAAAGTTACTTCCACTGAAGATGAGTCCGGAGTTTTGGATAATACAGGTCCAAATCGACGACTTGAGGTATTTTATGTGTTCTCCATACATTAATATACACTATATTTTCTAGGGGTGAGCACAAAACCGAAAAATCTGAAAAAAGCCGAACCGAATTATAAGGTTCGGTTTCGGTTTTTCACTTTATGAAAACCGAAAAAGTCCGAACCGAACCGAATAACCTAAAAAATCGTTTTCTAATGTTTGTTATATATTGATTTAGGAATTATTAGTTTTATTCTCGAATGTTAAGTATTTATAATAAAAACATTAACATGTTTATTTATCTTTGAAATGATTTATCCATTGCCTACAAGAAATAACAAAATTTAACATAAAAAATAAATGATTTTCAAAGTATTTTAAAAGAAAATGTCCTAATAAAAACTTTGGAGAAACATATAAATATATTAGAAGTTTGGTTTATGTGAACGATCTTAATTAAAAAGGCCAAACATAATAACTTAAATGTAAACATCTAAGAAAGATTATTAAATCTTTGATTATACCTTTTATTTTTTTGAGTCTTACTTAATTTTGTTGCAAAAAAAAAAAAAAAAAACTGAACCGAATGGTTTTCAATAACCGAAAACCGAACATTTTGGTTACGACTGAACTTTTGCCATAAAACCGAACCGAACCGAACCATGCACACCCCTAAATTATTTTATCACACAGTTGAATAAATTTGTCTTACAAATATTTTTATATTCAAAGGTAGAGGGCAGTGTTGTGCATATTATGAAGGCATTGGCGAGTCATCCTGCAGCTGCTCAGAGTTTAATCGAAGATAACTCACTTCAGTTACTCTTTGAAATGGTTGCCAACGGATCTTTAATTTTATTTTCAAGATATAAAGAAGGTCTTGTACCCTTGCACAATATTCAGCTCCATAGACATGCAATGCAGGTGATCTTCCAACTTAATTATCTGATGTAATGTAGCTAGTTATATGTCGAGACATATATAATAAGAGGAAGTATGCCTGCTATTCAGTTTATCTTTTCCATCA
This sequence comes from Helianthus annuus, assembly GCF_002127325.2. Lineage (NCBI taxonomy): Eukaryota > Viridiplantae > Streptophyta > Magnoliopsida > Asterales > Asteraceae > Helianthus > Helianthus annuus. The sequence continues at coordinate 8,740,627 of NC_035433.2, forward strand.
TTGGTTGTTTTGTGATAAATTTACCATCATTAAGTTTATCTTATTTGGTTTTATTGTCCATTGTCATCTTGTTATCCAGATACTTGGTCTTCTTATGACAAATGACAACGGGAGCACCGCTAAGTACATAAGAAGGCATCAGCTGGTAATGATCATATTCCTTTGAATTAGATTTGTTAATAGATTTCAATTATCTTAAAAAACCTTTTGAGAGTGCACGTTCTTTTTTCTGTTACCCCACAGTTGACAGATTATATAATTATTAATCACATGCAGATGAAAGTACTGCTAACCGCTGTGAAGGACTTCAAACTAGAAACAGGAGACCCTGCGTATACAATGAGTATTGTGGACTTGTTGCTTGAATGCATAGAGTTATCATATAGACCTGGTCAGTTGCTGTTATGAGAATAATCAATGCTGATTTTTTTTTTTGAAAATAATAATAATAATGTTTTTATTGTGTAAAGTTTTCTCATAATCCCTACTGAAAACAATATGGTCTGTAGAGGCTGGTGACATCAGGCTCAGGGAGGACGTTCGTAATGCTCATGGGTACCAGTACCTTGTTCAGTTTGCGTTAGTTCTTTCAAAAGATCACAACTTCGAAACTAATGAGTCAGCAACGGAGGACACCTCATCACAAGGTCTCTCACTCACGTTGTCCAGATTGCTTGATGTTCTGGTAAATCTATCTCAAACCGGTCCAAGTGATATCAGGTTGACCGGGTCAAAGGGTAATCGCAAAAGTCGAACATCATCTTCTGAGCGCTTCCCGGACGACAGTTGGGAAAAAGACAGTTATAAAGTCAAAGATATTGATGCCATTCAAGTTTTACAAGACATTTTTCTAAAAGCAGACAGCAGGGATCTGCAAGCGGAAGTACTCAACAGAATGTTCAAGATTTTCTCGAGTCATTTAGAGAATTACATGCTGTGTCAGCAATTACGAACCGTGCCGTTATTGATTTTAAATATGGGCGGTTTCCCGTCTTCTTTGCAAGAAATCATCCTTAAGATTCTCGAATATGCAGTGACAGTTGTTAACTGCATACCCGAACAAGAATTACTGGCACTTTGCTGCTTGTTACAACAACAAATAACATCTGAACTGAAACACACCATCTTATCATTCTTTATAAAGTTGTTATCTTTTGATCAACAATACAAAAAGGTTTTACGGGAAGTTGGTGTGTTGGAAGTTTTGTTAGATGATCTTAAGCAGCACAAGTTTGTACTCGGTTCGGAGCAAGATAACGGTAACTATGGTGATGATTTAGAAAGGCAGTCAAACTCCAGCAGCTTTAAGAAACATCTAGACAATAAAGATGCAATTATATCATCTCCAAAGTTGTTGGATTCAAGTTCGGGAAAGTTTTCTCTTTTTGAAACCGAAAGCACGATTTCAGTTGCGTGGGATTGTTTGTTTTATTTGTTGAAGAAAGCCGAACAGAATCAAGTGACATACCGTTCTGCTAATGGTGTTAATGCTGCTCTTCCTTTTCTGGTGTCTGATATTCATCGTCCTGGCGTTCTTCGCGTGCTATCGTGTTTAATAATTGAAGATTCTGCACAGGTTAGCCAAATTTTATGTTTGATTCTTAAGCTTTTATATTTATGATAAATTTATTAAATCTTTTAAGAAAACCCTCATGTGTATGCATTGTGTTTTGGGGCAATTTCATATATACCCTCCAAACTCGCAAATATCATATATTCCCATGCAAAATTATAAATATCACATATACCCTTACAAAGTAGTTGAAATATCCTATATACCCAATTCATTAAAAACAATTTAATCAATGACACATTTACCCTTAGTTTTCTAATACTTTGAAATCTCATATATGACCTTTTACTTCAAGTATTATGTTTACTCATATTTAGCTTAAATGTTATTTATGGAGTATACTACTGTTTATGGGTAAAAGTTAGAATGGGTAAAAATAAATTTAAGCTAAAATTGTGTTATATAAAAATATAAAGTTAAAGGAAGAGCATATATGAAAACTTGAAGTTAAAAAAATAAGGGTAAAATGATCATTTATTAGGTTGTTTTTAATAAATTGGGTATATTGGATATTTTAACTACTTTATAAGGGCATATATGACATCTTTAGCTTTGGTAGGGTATATAAGAAATTTTTAAAGTTTGTAAGGGTATATATGAAATTAATCCTTGTGTTTTTATCATTGAAATTCAAGTACCCAAAGTGACCGATAATTTTAAATTTCATCAAGGTTCATTCCGAGGAACTGAGCACACTGGTTGAAATTTCAAAGAGTGGAATGGTTACAAGTGCTTTAGGATCTCAATACGACCTGCAAATCAATGCAAAATGCGACGTTTTCGGAGCAATATGGCGTGTTCTAGGAGCTAATACTTCCGCTCAAAGAGTATTTGGTGAAGCCACAGGGTTCTCTCTTCTCTTAACAACTCTTCATAGTTTCCAGAACGATAAAGCACAGATTGAACCATCCTTTTTACCTGTTTGCATGAAAGTTTTCACATACTTACTGCGTGTAACAACAGCTGGAGTGTGCAATAATGCTGTCAATAGGGAAAAGTTAAACACAATTCTATCTTCACACACTTTTTATGATCTTTTGTCAGAGTCTGGTTTAATTTGTGTGGAGTGTGAACGGCAGTTAATGCAGTTGCTCCTTGAACTTGCGCTAGAGATAGTGATTCCACCTTTTTCGACCCCTGAAACAAATGATGTTGGAAACTCGTCCGCTAGCTTTCCAATAGTTACGCAATCGGGCCCTTTTGTTCCTGATAAGGAGAGAATATATAATGCTGGTGCACTTAGGGTTTTGATTCGTTCGTTGTTACTCTTCACTCCCAAACTGCAGCTCGAGTTGCTGAAATTGATTGAAGAACTTGCTTGTGCTGGCCCGTTTAATCAGGAAAACCTAACATCTACCGGTAACTTTCTTTACGTGTGGCATGTACTCTTAAAAGTAGATGTGGGCCATGTGGCAAAGCAGGTGGGGCGGGCGGGTCTTGTAATGGGTCACAATGGGTTTGGTTCAATACATACGAGTTTCTTGTAGCTTGGAATGTGTCAGTTGACCTGCAACACCTTTTGTCTATAATAAGAGTAAAATGCCATTTTCGTCCCTGAGGTTTGGCCAGTTTGTGACTTTCGTTTAAAGGTTTGTTTTTCCGCTTCTAGATCTAAAAAGTTTGAAATCTTGCCATTTTCATCTGGCTCGTTAACTCAATCCATTTTTCTCCGTTAAGTCAGGGGTATTTCCGTTATTTTTGCCAACTCAAAAGACAATTCGGTCTTTTTCACTCTATGTAAAAAGACTGAATACCCTGACTTAATGGAGAAAAATGGGTGGAGTTAACGAGCCAGATGAAAATGGCAAGATGTCAAACCTTTTGTATCCAGATACGGAAAAACAAACCTTTGGATGAAAGTCGCCAGACTGGCCAAACCTCAGGGACGAAAATGACATTTTTGTTATACGTTATTAATGTGTAAAATATGATTACACGAAATATTATTTATTGTTTACCTGTTTGAGTGATGATCTAATGCTTTTAATTGAAAGCTTTAGGAGGTACACTTTGGATGTAATTTATTTATTGTTTTACCTGTTTGACCCGTTGGGCGTAGAACATAACCCGAATTGATCTATTTGTAAGTCAATGGGTTGAATCTAACACCTCTACTTAGAAACAACTCTTATCCTATTTTTGCCATGTGTTTATTTGTTCAGGTTGTGTGGAACTTCTTCTGGAGACAATATCTCCGTTCCTTTCGGGCTCATCCTCTCTCCTATCCCATGCTTTAAAGATTGTTGAAGTACTTGGGGCTTACAGGTTAAAACATTTTCATGTTACAAAATTATAATCAATTGTTCATCTTCCCATGAAATAGTATTCTTCATCTCGATGTATGTTTTGTGGTTTCAGGTTATCAGCAGCAGAACTTAGAATGATTATAAGATGTCTTCTGCAAGTAAGACAGAGGAACCCTGGTCATATTCTTGTTAATATGATAGAAAAGATAGTTATTATGCAAGATACGGCTTTAGAAAAAGTTCCACTGGCACCATTTATAGAAATGGATATGAGAAAAATTGGTTATGCATCGATACACGTGTCATTGGGAGAGAGATCATGGCCTCCTGCTGCAGGCTATTCATTCGTTTGCTGGTTTCAATATCGAAATTTCTTGAAACCAACCGTAAAAGACACAGAATCTTCCAAATCCATATTTTCCAGAAGAAATAAAACCACCACAGGCCCGCAAGTTTTGCGGATTTTCTCGGTTGGTTCTGCAGATGGCGGTGACACATTTTACGCAGAACTTCGTCTACAAGATGACGGAACTTTGACCCTTGCAACCAGCAATTCGTCATCTTTGACTTTTTCAGGGTTAGACTTGAATGAAGACCAATGGCATCACCTTGCGGTGGTTCATAGCAAACCGAATGCTTTGGCGGGATTATTCCAAGCTAGTGTCGCATACGTATATCTTAACGGGAAGCTTAGACACACTGGGCGGCTAGGATATTCCCCTTCGCCAGCTGGCAAGTCTCTTCAAGTAACCATCGGTACACCAATAACTTACGCACGGGTCAGTGACATGTCGTGGACACTACGGTCTTGCTATCTGTTCGAAGAAGTGTTGACACCGGGTTCCATTTTTTTCATGTATATTTTGGGCCGAGGGTATAGGGGTCTTTTCCAAGACATGAATCTATTGCAGTTTGTTCCAAATCAGGCTTGTCGTGGCGGAAGTATGGCCATTTTAGATTCATTGGAAACAGATTTGTTGTTGACTTCTAATAGTCAAAGGGGCGAGAGTGGTTTTAAGCAAGGAAACCCCAGGAATGATCGTAGCGGAATGGTTTGGGATTTTGAAAGATTAGGGAATCTTTCGTTACAACTGTTGGGAAGGAAGCTTATATTTGCATTTGACGGAACATCTACAGAAGCCTTTCCAGCTTCTGGAACTTTGTCGATGCTCAATTTGGTCGATCCGCTGTCAGCTGCTGCTTCCCCCATTGGAGGTCTGTTATGAATTATATATATGTTACACTTATAGAGTAAAATACCATTATGTCCGTGAGGTTTGGCCAGTTTTGCGATTTTTGTCCAAAGGTTGGTTTTTTCGCGTCTGGATCCAAAGGGTTTGAAATCTTGCAGATGAATCCATTTTTCTCCGTTAAGTCAGGGGTATTTTCGTCATTTTTGTTAACTTTTAGGACAATTTGGTTTTTTCACACATCTCCAGTGAGTTCACATAAAGTGAAAAAGACCGAATTGCCCCTTAAGTTAATAAAAAAGACGGAAATATCACTGACTTGAGGTACAAAATGGATGCAGTTAACGAGCCAGATGAAATCACAAGATTTCAAACCTTTTGGATCCATATGTGGAAAAACAATCTTTTGGACAAAAGTCGCAAAACTGGCCAAACCTCAGGGCCGAAAATGGCATTTTACTCTACAATTATATAAACAACCTGCATGTTCCTTATAGTGAATTCTGCTGCTGTTTTATCATTTCTAAAGTTTTCTAATAGTCTCTCTTTCTCAGGTATACCACGCTTTGGACGTCTTCATGGTGATGTGTATGTATGTAAGCATTGTACAATCGGTGAAACCGTGCGTCCTATTGGTGGAATAGCTGTTGTCTTAGCCCTAATTGAAGTAGCGGAAACCCGTGAAATGCTGCACATGGCATTAACACTGCTTGCATGTGCACTTAATCAAAATCCACAAAATATTAGGGACATGCAAGCATTCAGAGGCTATCACCTGCTAGCTCTCTTTCTTCATTCACGCATGTCGATGTTTGACATGCGTTCACTCGAGATATTTTTTCAAATTGCTGCTTGCGAGGCTTCTTTTCCCGAACCCAAAAAGTTAGAAGAAATTCAGAACAATATCTCGCCTTCTGTGACTGTTAACGAAACGACTTTTGACGAGCTTAATTTAACCAAATCCCGTGATGAGCTTTCTTCTGATGGTTCGCGTGATGACATGGATGATTTCTCTATGCAAAAAGACACTTTTAGCCATATGTCTGAACTCGATAATGACATACCTCCTGAAACATCGAACTGCATCGTTCTTTCAAATGCTGATATGGTTGAGCATGTGCTATTAGACTGGACCGTTTGGGTAACAGCTGAAATTCCGATACAAATTACTCTTCTCGGGTTTCTTGAAAATCTTGTTTCGATGCATTGGTACCGTAATCATAATCTCACAATTTTGAGAAGAATTAACCTCGTACAACATCTGCTTGTAACACTCCAAAGAGGTGACGTTGAGGTACCCGTACTAGAAAAATTAGTTGTTCTTTTAGGAGTTATCTTGGAGGATGGCTTCGTCATTTCCGAACTCGAACACGTTGTTCGGTTTGTGATTATGACTTTTGACCCCCCGGAACCCACCTCACGGGTTCAAATAACGAGAGAGCAAATGGGGAAGCATATTATTGTTAGAAATATGCTGCTTGAGATGCTAATTGATCTTTTAGTCACAATCACATCAGAAGAGCTTCTTGAACAATGGCATAAGATTGTTTCATCAAAGCTAATTACTTATTTTCTTGATGAAGGTGTTCATCCCACAAGTATGCGATGGATCATGACTCTTCTTGGTGTTTGTCTTCAATCATCTCCTACATTCGCTCTGAAATTTAGAACAAGTGGCGGGTATCAAGGGTTAATGAGGGTGCTCCCGAGTTTCTACGATTCCCCTGATATTTATTACGTTCTGTTTTGTTTAATATTCGGGAAGCCGGTGTATCCACGATTACCCGAAGTTCGAATGCTGGATTTTCACGCCCTTATGCCGAATGATGGAAATAACGTTGAATTCAAGTTCTTAGAGCTTTTGGACTCTGTAATTGCGATGGCGAAATCGACATTTGATCGGTTGGCTATTCAGACTCAAGTTGGTGGCGGGCTTGTGTCGGAGCTTGTGGACGGAGATACGGAAATGAGTGTGGACCTTCAGGGTGAGGCTTTGATGCACAAAACTTATGCTGCACGTCTTATGGGTGGTGAGGCCTCGGCTCCTGCGGCTACAGCTTCGGTTCTTAGGTTCATGGTTGACCTAGCCAAAATGTGTCCTCCTTTTTCTGCTGCTTGCAGACGAGCTGAGTTTATTGAAAGTTGTGTGGATCTTTATTTCTCCTGTGTCAGGTCTTACTTTCTCTTTCTTAATTTTTTTTTAATTTGGTAAGGCTACAGATGGCAAAATGCATGGGTTGGGCTCGTTAGGTAATTGGTCATTATGGGTTATACTTCAAATAAGTTATCTGTTGGTGCAAATCAAAATAAATCGGTTTGGGTTGACCCACCAACATTTTCCAGCTATGCCGTTAATGCGTAAAAAATCGAATATCGGTCAGGACCGATATTCTTGGTTTTAAAAAAGCACGCCTTAAGTGCAAAGCGACCCTAGGCGTAAAGAGCTGCGCCTTTTGTGACATAAGGTGAGCTCTGTACAAAAAGCGCAAAAAAGCGAGCTTTTTTGGAAAAAAGTCCCACTGAGGCACACACTTTCTGTACAGGTGTTTTAGTGCGTTAAAGTGTCGTACGTGTAGCTAAAAGGGTTGTACATTTGCGCGATTTCTACATTAAATCATATATTAAACTTATTTTTAACTATATTTTGGGTAAGGGATGCTAAAACCTATAGGATATATAAAAAAATTATATAAGCACCTTGCGCCTCGCGTACGAAAAGCCCTCCGCTTTTGCGCTTTGCGCTTTGATTTTAGACCCAAGCCGATATTTGAGATATCGGTTATTGCGGTGGGATATCGGTGGAACATTGGTAATTTTAATATCATGCTGAATTTATATTATATATATATAGCAATTTAACACTAACAATTTAGTATACTCTCCTTCCATTAACAAATTAACCTTTCGCAACTTGCAATACACTACCAATTGTAGCAAGTAGGAACTCATTAAGACTTAAAACACTTACAATTAAGACTTTAAACACTAATAGCAGCAGTATGAAGAAAGACGAATGGTAGAACCAAGAAGAAAGGCACTGACATTGGGAAAATCGCTGATATATCGGCCAAATATCGGTCCCATATCCGTCAATATCGCCGATAATATTGGTACCGATATTGTGAACGATATTTTGCACCAATATCTCACCAGGGGACCGATAACGGTGATATATCAACGATATTAACTGCATAGTTTTCTGGTCAACTTTTTAGAAATTTGATTTCAGAAACTGTAATTTGTTTAAACGCTTATATGATCTTATTGATTAAAATAATTTAGGAGGCCACAAATTTCTATGGGTCGGGCTAGGTGACTCCATACCACATTTCTCTCCGCTTATTTTAAAAAGTTACAACCAATAATTAATGTGTTAAATATTATTACAAACAATTTTATTAATTATTAAATTTTAATCTTTGAATAAAAGATTCAGGGGGTTGTATGCGATAAGAACACCCTTTAGCAAATTTCAATCCATTCGATCCACCCCCTTTAATCTGTTTATCATTCAACCAACTTGAGATTAAAATTTAACCATATTGGGCAACTTTCAACCCTCATGACTCGTTTTCTTTTCACTTTTAATTTTAACGTTTTAAACCGTTAAGGTAAGCTGTTCTGTTAGAGCTTGCTAATGTTATTTAAGCTTGTTAATCCTTTGTTTGTAGGTCTGCTCATGCTGTGATGATTGCAAAAGAGCTGTCAGTTAAAACAGAAGACAAAAACATAAACGATGGCGATGATACAAGCAGTTCTCAGAACACGTTTTCCAGCTTGCCACATGAGCAAGAAGAGTCTGTTAAAACCTCCATAAGTCTCACAAGCTTCCCTCCGGTACAAGGAAGTGCAAGTTCGGAAGACATCCCCATTGCAACTGACAACATAGATGGAAACAAAACCGAGATTACGCTGGATTCACAAAAGTTAACTGAAGAAGTTGACCAGCTATCCGACAACAAGCATTTCAATTTCCACGACCTCAAAATTTCTCCGGTTAATGTTCACCCAACGGGTTCACCGGGTTCTCCATCTTTAAGTATATACGATTCACCGATTTTATCCGAGAGGTCGAATTCAAATTCTCGGTTTCAGTCGGTACCCTCTCCATCTCCATCACAGATTCTTGGTTTTCCATCTTGGCTTGGATCGGCTGCATCTCCGTCCATGGAATCTTCTGTATCTTTATCTTTTACCGAGTTCGAGTCAACTCCTGATCTGAACCTGAACCCCAACCCCTCATCCCAAATACCGACAAATTCGTTTTCTGCGGTTAATCCAAAACTGCTTCTTGATGTGGATGAATCTGGTTATGGTGGTGGTCCGTGTTTTGTGGCGGCAAATGCCATCCTTGACTTCATGGTGGAAGTTCTTGCTGATTTTGTAACTGAGCATATAAAAGCAACACCCGTTATCGAAACCATTTTGGAAACCGTGCCTTTGTATGTGGACTCCGAATCTGTATTGGTTTTCCAAGGTTTGTGTCTTACCAGACTCATGAACTTTCTAGAAAGACGGCTCCAGCGTGACGACGAAGAAGACGAGAAGAAACTAGATAAAAACCGATGGTCCTTGAATTTAGATGCATTGTGTTATTTGATAGTGGACCGTGTATATATGGGTGCGTTCCCGCAACCGGCTGCTGTACTGAAAACACTTGAGTTTCTGCTGTCTATGTTGCAGCTGGCGAATAAAGACGGTAGAGTCGAACAAGCACCGCCAACTGGCAAAGGGATTTTGTCAATTGGTAGAGGAACAAAACAGATCGATTCTTACGTCATCTCGGTTTTCAAAAACATGAATCGTGTTACAATGTACTGTTTTCTTCCTACGTTTTTGATATCAATCGGTGAAGACGAATTTCTTTCGCGATTAGGGCTACAAATCGAGCCAAGGAAGAAGTTATTCACCAACAGTTCACAAGAGGATGGGGTGATTGACGTATGCACGGTTTTACAGTTATTGGTGGCTCATAGCCGATTGATATTTTGCCCGAGTAATCCTGATACTGAATTGACTTGCTGTCTTTGTATAAACATGATCTCGCTTTTACATGATCAGAGACCGAACGCACGGAACTTAGCCGTGGACATCCTCAAACATCTTCTGGTGCACCGGCGTGCTGCACTTGAGGACCTGCTTGTTTCGAAACCGAACCAAGGTCCGGTTTTGGACGTTTTACATGGTGGGTTTGACCTTCTTCTTACCGGACGTTTGACCACCTTTTTTGATTGGCTTAAGGTGTCTGAGCTAATCGTTAATAGAACTTTGGAACAATGTGCTGCCATTATGTGGGTCCAGTATGTTGCGGGGTCCGTTAAGTTCCCGGGAGTTCGAATTAAAGGTATGGACAGTCGTCGTAAGAGAGAAATCGGTAGAAAAGCTCGGGATTCGATGAAATTGGATCAAAGACATTGGGAACAGGTTAACGAAAGGAGAATTGCGTTGGAATTGGTTCGTGATGCAATGTCAACCGAATTAAGAGTCGTTCGTCAGGATAAATACGGGTGGGTTCTTCATGCTGAGAGTGAATGGCAAACACATGTTCAACAACTTATACATGAGCAAGGTATATTCTCATTGCCCAGATCATCGGGTTCAACTGACGAGCCCGAATGGCAACTTTGTCCGATTGAAGGCCCGTTTAGAATGCGTAAGAAGTTGGAGCGTTGCAAACTGAAAGTCGACACGGTGCAACACATTTTAAGCGGAAAATTTGAATCCGAAAAGGAGAAAACCGAAAACGGTGATAGCAGTTCCGATTCAAATTCCGATTCTGGTCCCAGTCCCGATCGTTTCGTTAAGCTTTTGTTGAATGACGACGCGAAGCAGGAATCTTTCGATGATGAAATGTATGATGGATCGATATTTAAGGATGCGGACGGTGTGAAAGTTGGATGGAATAACAACATTGATAGGGATATCGATAGCAGCATTAATGACGAAAGCCTTCATTCGGCTGCTGAATTCAGTATGAAGTCCAGCTCAGCAACCGCACCGTTGTCAGAAAGCGTTCAACAAAGTTCAGTTTTAAGTTCTCCAAAGAAGTCATCTTCAACAAGATTAGATGAAATCCGCGCAACCGAGGATAATAAACTTGATAAGGAATTAAGTAACAACGGCGAATATCTAATCCGCCCTTATCTGTTACCTGCCGAAAAAATAAAGTTCAAATACAATTGCGAGCGAGTTGTGGGTCTTGATAAGCACGACGGGATATTTCTTATCGGTGAACTTTGTTTATACGTGATTGAGAATTTCTACATTGACGAATCGGATTGCATCTGTGAGAAAGAATGTGAAGATGAACTGTCAGTTATTGATCAAGCTCTAGGTGTAACAAAAGATTTCTCTATGAGTTCGGACTCCCAATCGAAGATGACATCATCATGGGGTATGACGGTGAAACCGCATAGTGGAGGGCGGGCTTGGGCCTACAACGGTGGCGCATGGGGGAAGGAGAAAGTGACTAACAGTGGTAACATACCTCATTTATGGCGAATGTGGAAGCTTAGTAGTGTTCATGAAATTTTGAAACGGGATTACCAGTTACGTCCTGTTGCTGTTGAGATATTTAGTATGGATGGATGCAATGATCTTCTTGTTTTCCATAAAAAAGAGCGCGAGGAAGTTTTTAAGAACTTGGTGGCCATGAATCTTCCTAGAAATAGCATGTATGTCGTCTTATCTCTTGTAGAATTAGTTTATATCTTCTTATAGAGGTGGCAAAATGGGCGGGTTTGTAACATGTCAGCTTGTAAAACTTCAGGCTTGTCAAAATGGGCCAGGTCAATCTTTCAACCATAGTTGTCAATAGCGGCTATAGCGACTGCTATAGCGCGCCATGTAGCGAGGCGACCAAGTGTCGCTATTTGGGTCATAGCGACCAATAGCGTGAATAGCGCCAATTAGTTTTTTTTTTTTTTTATGTAAATAGCAGTGAGATATAGCTATAAAATAGCTGGATTTATAGGTTTTTGTTAAATATACATGTAAAATAGCATATATACCAAGGTATTTTGATATAATATACATATAAAAATTTTCAAAATTCTTTTTCTAGTGTATCGCTATTTATAAAATAGGGGTCGCTATTTGTTGCTATTCGCTATGTAGCATATAGGTCCCTTGTCGCTATTAACAACTATGCTTTCAGCATGTCAGTAGGGCTGCAAACTTACCGAACATGTTCATTTGTTAAAAAATACAAGTGTTCAGTGTTCACAAACTGTTCATGAACACTTACCAAACGAGATTTTATGTTCGTGTTCGTTTGTTAAGGAAATGAACTTGTTCATGCCCGTTTGTGTTTGCCGTTTGTGTTTGTTTGTTAACTTTAGGCAACAAACAAAAACGAACGTTGATGAACCCGAATGAGTACAAACTGATGTTCATGAACACAAATGGAAACAAACGAACACAAACAAGCGTTCATGAACAGAATATATAATACACTGACACTTATCAAATATTTTAGTTGTCGAATTTTGAAGTATTTAAATAAATATAGAAACTAAAAACACTAATGAACTATCGCACACAAGCGAACGCGTTACCCTGAACAAACATAAATGAACGAATGCGGTCTTTGTTCATGTTCGTTCATTTAACTAAACGAATGAAATTTCTTGTTTGTGTTTGCCGAATGTTCGGTTCGTTTGCAGCCCTAAACATGTGTTTTGTTACTTCTTAGAACTTTCATTAATATATCAACTATTATCAGATTAACTGTCCATTTTCATTAATAGATCTTATTGATTTTCCCTTAAAACAGGTTGGACACAACGATTTCCGGATCAGTGAAACAAGAAAGCGCGTTTAAGATTATGGCAAAGTCCTTCTCCAAGAGATGGCAAAATGGTGAAATTAGTAATTTCCAGTACTTGATGCATCTCAACACACTTGCGGGTCGTGGGTACAGTGATCTAACACAGTATCCCGTCTTCCCCTGGGTTTTGGCGGATTACGAAAGTGAAAATCTTGACTTAACTGATGAAAATTCTTTCCGGAAACTTGACAAACCCATGGGCTGTCAAACAGAGGAGGGTGAAGATGAGTTTAAGAAAAGGTTGGATTTGATTTATCTAGAGCCAGTTACTTATAAACGGGTCGGGCTATTTTTTATTCTAACGGGTCAAACGGGTAATATAAAAATATAGCTTACAAGTAGGGTTGCAAACGATCTGAACGTTCGGCGGGAAGTTCGTTTGTTTATTTAATGAACGCACACGAACAAGAAATTTCGTTCGTTTAGCTAAATGAATGAACATGAACAGAGGTCGCTTTGGTTCGTTTATGTTCGTGAATGTTCGGTTGTGTTTGATGGTTCGTTAGTGTTTTTAGATTTTAGTTTTAATATTTTATTTAAATACTTTAAAATTCGGACAGATAAAATTATTTAATAAGTATCAATGTATTATATATTATGTTCTGAACGCTTGTTTGTGTACGTTTGTTTCCAGTTCTGTTCATTAACATTAGTTTGTGTTCATGAACGTCCGTTGCCTAAAATTAACAAACGAACATGAACATAAATCTCGTTCGGTAAGTGTTCATGAACAATTCGTGAACACATATTTCCTTAACAAACGAACACGAATAAGGTCTTGTTCGTGTTCGTTCGGTTCGTTTGTGACCATACTTAAAAGGATATAAAAGTATAAAAAACCTCATAAATCACTTTACTACTCAGAAACTTATTACTGGGAAATCAGGTTTAATGTTTTTTTTCCTTTCGCCTTTTGGCAGGTATGAAAGCTGGGATGATCCTGAGATACCGAAATTTCATTACGGTTCTCACTATTCTAGTGCCGGGATTGTCCTTTTCTATCTCTTAAGGTTGCCACCATTTAGTACGGAGAATCAAAAGCTGCAGGGTGGTCAGTTTGACCATGCTGACCGCCTTTTCAATAGTGTACGTGACACATGGTCAAGTGCTGCTGGAAGAGGCAACACGTCAGACGTAAAAGAACTGATTCCAGAATTCTTTTATATGCCAGAATTCTTGGAAAACAGATTCGATCTTGACCTTGGAGAGAAACAATCAGGAGAAAAGGTCTGTTTATGGTTTTTTTTATCTCGATTTCTTTTTCTGTTCATTACCTTCCTGATAAAATTGTTTAGTAAGAGTAAAATGCGATTTTCGTCCCTAAGGTTTGGCCGGTTTTGTGATTTTCGTCCAAAGGTTTGTTTTTTCCTCATCTGGATCCAAATGGTTTGATATCTTGCCATTTTCATTCGGCTTGTTAACTCCATCCATTTTCTCCGTTAAGTCAGGGTATTTTCGTCTTTTTTGTTAACTTAAAGTGCAATTCGGTCTTTTGAATACTTGTACATTATGCTAAATGCTTGTACATAAAGTGAAAAAGACCGAATTGCCCTTTAAATTAACAAAAAAGACAGAAATACCCCTGACTTAACGGAGAAAAATGGATGAAGTTAACAAGCCGGATGAATATGGCAAGATTTCAAACCTTTTGGATCCAGATGCAGAAAAACAAACCTTTGGATGAAAATCGCAAAACTGGCCAAACCTCAGAGACGAAAATAGCATTTTGCTCATTTAATAATTTCCAATTGTTGGAGAGTAGTGACTAGTGGTCGCAAATTGGCTTGTTGGGTAATGGATCAAAATGGGTTTTTGGATCAAATTAGTGTTTTTAAACTGTTCATAGTGACCCGGGACGGGCTGAGCAGACTATATATTAGAAGAGTTTGAGGAACTGATACGTTGGAGATAAATATAACTCAAATTGACCCGTTTCATGACTGGATGGTTACTTTCCAGGTTGGAGATGTTGGACTACCTCCTTGGGCCAAAGGTAGTGCAAGAGAGTTCATCAGAAAACATAGAGAAGCTCTCGAATCTGATTACGTTTCGGAGAATTTGCATCACTGGATAGACCTCATTTTTGGTTATAAACAACGCGGGAAGGTGCGTATTAAAGTTTTTCTAACAAATTACAGTTATCGGTTTAAACACAGTTCAAACACATTCAAAGTTCAAACACTCACTTAAGTTTCTGTTTTGACAGGCGGCAGAGGAAGCTACAAACGTTTTTTACCATTACACATACGAGGGAAATGTGGACATCGATGCAGTTACAGATCCCGCATTAAAGGCTTCCATTTTAGCTCAAATTAATCACTTTGGTCAAACACCTAAGCAGCTATTTCAACGGGCCCACCCGAAGAGGAAGAAAGATAAAAAACCGCTAATAAATCCACTCAAATACTCTAGTTTTCTTGTCCCACACGAGATTCGTAAAAGTGCATCTCCCATAGCACAAATCGCTACGTTAAATGACAAAATTCTCATCGTGGGACCCAACAATCTTTTAAAACCCCGAACCTACGCCACTTACGTTGCGTGGGGATTCCCTGACCGCAGTTTGCGATACATGAGCTACGATCAAGATAAGCTCCTTTCGACCCACGAAAATCTTCATGGTGGGAACCAGATCCAGTGTGCGAGTGCTAGCCATGACGGTCATGTGTTAGTCACGGGTGCAGACGATGGTTTGGTCTGTGTTTGGCGGGTTGGTAGCTCCAGTGGGTCCCGTGCACCGCGAACCTTACAATTGGAAAAAGCTCTTTCGGCTCACTCGGGTACAATCACGTGTCTTCATATTTGTCAGCCGTACATGGTCATTATAAGCGGTTCAGATGACTGCACCGTGGTCTTATGGGATCTTAGCTCATTGGGTTTCATCAGACAGCTTCCCGTGTTCCCGTCTCCGGTTTCAGCTATTTATATGAACGAATTAACGGGTGAAATCGTGACAGCTGCTGGGATTATGCTAGCGGTTTGGAGCATAAACGGTGACTGTTTATCGGTTGTCAACACTTCACAACTTCCGTCCGATTTCATCGTGTCGGTTACCACTTGTACCTTTTCTGATTGGTTGGAAACCAACTGGTATGTCTCCGGTCATCAGAGCGGTGCGGTTAAGGTTTGGCAAATGGTTCATAACTCTAGCGAAAGTGTCCAAACCCCAACCCAAGCCCAAACCCAGACGTTTGGGTTAGGGTTAGGTGGTCAGGTGGCCGAGTACACATTGGTTCTACGAAAGGTGCTCAGGGGTCATAAACACCCGGTCACCTCACTTCATCTCACAAGTGACTTGAAACAGCTTTTGAGCGGCGATTCAGACGGTCATTTGATTTCATGGACGTTACCAGACGAAACCTTGAGGAATTCTATTAAACGGGGGTGAGTTAGGTTTGCTTGTCTGTACCCTAATGGGTTATGTGTCCATTCTTGTAACACGAAACGGGCTGGCCCGGGAAGAACAAGATGTGTAGACTGATGGAGAGAATTTGTGGCAGACGGGCTTCATGCGGACATGGGTCGAGGACTCGAGGGTATTTGTTTTTGTTTTTATGAACTAGTGTACATAGAAGGGGTTAATTAAAATGTTTAGATTGGATTTTGTATAGTTGTGTAAGGGAAGGGGGGATGAGTTGGGACTTTAATTACTACTACCCCTTATTTTGGCCTGGGGAATATAGCTGTGTTGTGTTGTGCTTTTGTTTTCATTTATTTGTAAGGATATAAACATACATATATGATTTCAAATCCATCCATAGTCCAAATTTCATGAGTTAGCTTTAATGGCCATGGTTTTTATTGCAATTGATGTTTAATAAGTTGCTATGATAAAATGAAAAAAAAACATATGTTTTGCGTTTGATACTCCAGTGATCCAAATTTGCTGTTCAAAAAAATATATGTATATGCATGGTTATCACATTGTTTTTTTATCATGTTATAGGGCTATGTTTAGTATATAATCCTAATCACAATCAATACAACAATTTACAATTTCATAGACGTAAAGGTGTTTTGGTTTGGTGTCAGAGCCAACCACCACCTAGCCGTCGCGTATTGTTTTCTTCTCTACTATGGGACTCTCTTGCTCGAGCTTATGCTCCACATAGTGTCTAAGGAATACATGCTTAAGACACAACTTCTTAAGCTGCAAATGAAAGGAAATGAAACACTATTGGCTTATCTCAGTCGTGCACAAGAAAGAATATTATGTTTGATTTAATACGTGGGTAAATAAATAGGGTTTAAATGGGCTAAATTGCTTTAAAAGGTTAATGGATTTAGCTGCACGTTTTGGGTTTAAAATTTTAAAAAGGTGACTTGGTTTTAAACATGTTATTAGGTTTAGATTTCTAATAGTTATTGTTTTAAAACTAATTTTATATATGCTATATGTAAAAACGAAATTAGGCCGCTTCCGTGAAAACGAGTCTTGTGCGGTCGACCACCCAACACACCCACAGAGCCGTCAGAGACCTGTTAAACTCGATAAGACACGATTTGTCAGCCTTAGAGCCGGCCATGTATGCCGAGTCCCTTTTTTTAGAGAATTAAATGTAGAGGTGGCATTACTCCGATGACTATTGATGCAGGCTATTGCAACAACTTAGAGTGTAAAGCTATAAACAACCCGGTCTTGAGCACTACTTTTTCGCTTAACAAAGTTCGATCTCGACTCCTTCGGAGCTTAATATCCGAAGTTCAAGCCTGACTAGTAAGAAATTTCAAGCCTGTATTTGGCTCGTTTATTATTTATTAATTAATCTTTTATACATATATAATTACTTTATACATATATAATATACTATATTATTTAGTTCTTTTTATCATATTATATGTATGTTTATGTTTGTTATGTAATATATATTTATTATACTTAATAAAACTTAATATTCTCATATAAATAGTAGATTTGTTTAGGCATGCGAGCCGAGCCGAGCTCAATATATAATTATATAAAGCTCTGGTTCAAACTTGTTTATTAAAAATAATTATTTCTATGTTTGAGCTTAATCTCAAACTCTTAGGTGCTCAGTTTAATTTAAGTTTTTGTGAGACAAACTCTAGTAGCTCACGGATAGCTTAATTGGTTTACATCTCTACCGACCACACAATCATTTAAGGGCATGAATGTGGGATTTAAAAAGTATGTTTTTGCGGGTACGGGACGGGTATGTGATTAGGTGATACCTAATCCGATTACCCAAAACCATATATTTACCCAAAATATATTTCCAAAAAAAAACTTTTTATTTTCCGTTAACCCGTGCATAAGAAGGCTTCATTACTTTTAAAATAAACTTTTCTTTTGAGATTATATACATATTTCAATGGTGTTATTATATTTGCATGTTACGAATACTAAATTATCAATTGAAATTTATATTATCATGATAGTTACAAATTTAGGATGTGTCAAATATTATATGGTGATAGCAACATGTATGTAAGTTATTATATTTTTATTTGTTTCAGATTTTAAAAACAAAAAAATTATGAAAGAAAGAAAAAATATACTTGAAAATTCCAACGCACATTTTTTAAAACACTAATGGATATACCTAATTACTCAATAAATACTCTATGGATTTTGGGCCGGGTATAAAACAGTTTACAACCGGATATAGGTATAAAATTAGTCATACCCAACTCATTACCATCCTTAATTTTCATTAATGGCCTGAGGAATGTTTAAACACACCCTTGTTGTTTAGTTTGGTCCACCAATGTGTTGTCACCTCTATGTAGTACTAACAAGAGTTATTTCAGCCTTTTATGAATGTGAACACACCAAGTGAAAGACAGAATCTTGTTATGGGAATATGGGGTGTGTCATTTGAAGTTACAATAGGCCCAATAGCTCAATCTCAAGACCAAAGAAGTACATTATTTATTGATTTATTATTTAAAAAATATATTTAATTTGAAATATAGTAGGATTTGTTTTGCCACAAAAACTATGTGATAATTACAACCTAACCCTCTTGCTTACTACCAATATGGTAGAGATTAGTTGGTCAGAGAGTTTTTCATTAAGTGGTTTCCTTCTGAGGAGGTCTCAGGTTCGATTCCTACTAAATGTAAATTATGTAAAATATGGAGAGCACCTTTGGGAGGGATTCGAAATCCAGTTGATCTGCCGTTCCAAAAAAAAAACCCCTTGCTTAGACCACCTGTAGTGGTGAGTTTTTTTGGCGTTTTCCCTAAAAAAGTGCCCCATAATGCCCCTCGACCGCCCCCATGGGCGTTTTTCTTCAAAATTTGGGTTGGGGCGTTCCAAATTAAACACCAAGTCGAGATTTTTTTGGCCAATCATGCCACTACACCCATTTCTTCATTAATTTTAATTAAAAAAATAAAAAAAATAATAGGGTAATCATTGGATAGGCATTACTAGGCATTATACCATTATACTCATTTTAAACAAATGACCCATAATGCCCCATTGCTGATTGGACCGTCACATGATGAATAATGCCCAAGGGTAAAACATTATCTTTCTTTACCACTACACATGGTTTCGTTTAGTTTCCTTGTATTGTGACATGGTATAAGTTGTAATTAATGGAAATAGTTGGCTGGAGGCTGGACCATTCTCTTAGACTAGTAGGTATGGAGAGTCTTATCCCCAAGGGAATGAGCCGCCACGTCACCGCCACGTAGGAGGGGCTTGAAGGGATGGACCTAGGGGGTGGGGGATGAACCCCTTTATATATATATGTATGTATGTATAGATGTGTGTGTGTGTGAGGAGAGAGAAAGGAGGCCTGTCGAAATCGACTGGGGGAGGACGATCTTCACGGGGCTGGGGCGTCGACGGGGCTGGGGGGTGGAGAGTTTGGGGCGGCGGCGGGAGGACGGGTATGGGAACGTCCCCCATACCCTCCGGTCTTACGCCATGGTGCTTTTATACCATTTTAGCATACCAAGATCAATTAATTAATTATTATTATTATTAAAGAAAACACTTTAAATTTGGTGTTTTATCATTTATTTTTGGTAAAATAATGTTTCAGGGTAATAAATTAGTAGTTACAAATTACAATAATAACTACTAGTACTTCTAGCAATAAAGGCTGTAACTTTCTTCTTTGTTTGCATGAACCAATCCTTAGAACAATAAAAATACAAAAAGTTATTATAGTAAATAAAAAATTTAGAAGCATGGAAGAATAATATCTGTGTCTGTAAAGCAAAAAATAAAAGAAAAGAAAACAAAGAGAGTTGGGAAAGAGGAAAAAGGACCACTCTATAATTTCAAATACAGTAAACACAGAACTGAGGCTATACCTACACTCTTGTTCAGTTGTTCAACATTTACTGTCTTGTTTACTCTTTATCAGCTTTTTAGTTTTTATCATCAAGACTAATTTCACACATTTCTAACTTCATTACCTTTGTTTTATTTTGTCTCTTTATGTTACAATTTTTACATATTTATCAAAGAATTTCCATATTAATATATATCAGAGTAAACTGCCAAAATGGTCCATAAGGTTTAGTCACTTTTGACACTTGACTTTAGTCCAAAATTCAAACCTTTTGAATCTGAGTCCCTATGGTTTCAATTTTGTTGCTATTTTCATCCAAAATCAAAATCTGGTCAGATTTTTCAGTTAACATCCCGTTTTTTTTTTTTTTGTGTGTTTTTCCTCTCTTTTAATGAAGAACAGAATGTTTTTTAACGTTTCATTATAACAAATTAAAAAACACGACCATTTTGCCTTTCGTTAAAAGGGAGGAAAATGACAAAAAACTGGATGTTAACTGAAAAATCTGACAAGATTTTGATTTTGGATGAAAACGGCAACAAAATTGAAACCACAGGGACCCGGATTCAAAAAGTTTAAGTTTTGGACTAAAGTGGCAAAAGTGACCAAACCTCAAGGACTATTTTGGCAGTTTACTCTGATATATTATCATCAAGGGTGTTAATCAAGTTGAATTGTTGAACCTAGTCATGACACATATATTTATTCTTGTAAAACACTGGATCGCTATCCGCTAAATTATAAAAATCATTTGCTCTTTAGGGGGATCAACAAGGGGGTAAATTTTTTTTGAAGAAACTTTATGTGGAGGAAAGTGTGAAGATAACATGGAATGGAACATAAGTGTAAAAGATCACAAATTTAAGTTATCTGGATTTTGAATAGTCATTAACTGCCAAAAGTATTTAATTGGGAAAATATTGAAAAAAAAGTATCTATTCAATCCACTTATAAAGGTTTGGTTAAATTAAGTTTTCAGAATAATAAATTTGAAGTTTTTGTTGGATTTAATTTTGTATTTGTCTGTAGGGGTGCAAACGAGCCGAGTCGAGCCTGAGCTCGACCAGGCTCGAGCTCGTTTAACATATGAAAGTTCGGGCTCGAACTCGGTTCAATTCGAGCTTTAATTCTAAAGCTCGAGCTCGGCTTGAAGGGATTTTTCAAGCTCGACTCGTTTAGTATTTATTAATTAATTTATATTAATTATAATAATTATTATACATATAATTAAGTTATTATTTTATATTTATATAAATGGTAATTATTATTATATAAATATATGTTTAATATATTAATAAAAAATATATAAACAGAAAGCTCGTTTACGCTTGCGAGCCGGCTTGAACTCGATAAGCGAAGCTCGGGCTCGTTTACTAAACGAGCTTGTTTTTTAGGCGCGGGCTCGAGCTCGTTTAAGCTCGGCTCGTTCGAGTTTTTTTTAGCCGAGCTCGAGTAGCTCGCGAGTAGTTCGACTCGTTTGCACCCCTATTTGTCTGCAATTTGGTACAAACATAAAGGACAAAACTTGTAATTTACTCAAAATTAAAAAATACTTGTTACATTTAGAACTAGTTTTTATACGCTCGATTGAGTCTAAGAAGGATGGGATATAACATGTAAGTAAACCGCACCTCTACCCTATAGCATAGAAAGACTCCTTAGAGATCCCGGCTCAATTCAACCACATAGTATGAACATTATCCATATCAACACAAAGTCAAAAAGTCAACTTTGAAAGTTTATTTTTTATAAATTCTGATAAGCTTTTTACAAAACAATTAAATTTGTGGGAAAATGTATTTCACTAAGCAGGTTGGTAGATTCTACATATTGATATCAAGGAACATTTTTATAAGTGAATATTGCAAATCTCATGTTAAAAACCATATAAGATTACAATAAATTTCTTGAAAAGTCCAAGTGTGCTAAAAATATGGGGATATAAGAAACCAAGACTCAGAACACACGCGGGAACACACACACACTTATATACAGTGCCGGACTTTGGATTTTTTCATGGGCCGGATAATTTTGAGTGTCAGTTGTTTAAAATTAAAAATTATTGTTTTCTGGTCTGGTCTCGTCAGGTCACATAAAAAAAAGATTAAACCAATTTTTTTGGCCCCAAAATTTGTAATCCTAAGTGTCAAAGCCGAAAAAGCTGATACCGAACCGAACCCAATAACCCATGGTGAAAACCACAAACCCAAAAAACCAAAACCGAATGGTTTTTTCTTAAAACTCAAAAATTGAATTTTTGGTTCGGTTTGAGCCCAAATTTAACCAATGCACACTGACAGTCGTAGGCGTTCCAGTAAAATCGTCAATTGAGTTTTTAGTTGAAAAGTTGACTTGTGGGTGGAGAGTGGTTAATCAAAAATGCTGCTTTCTCATTTTTTTATTAGGTTATTTTTGTATTGTTGATTAGATGCGCTAAATGATGTAATTTGTGATTAACTGTTTAAAAAGGTTATGGGTATTTGGGTTTAATGGTTAATGAGTTAAATTTAAAATGACTCTTTTGTTTAATTATATAAAATGAGCTTGCTTGTTTTGTATTTGTTAATTAACTAGATCTACCACCTGCCGTAAATGCGGCGAGGGCGTAAAACTATGCTGAATTGCACCAATGCCACATCACCATCAGCAACAACCAATACCGAAGTTAGGACGTGTTAATGCGAATAAATTAGACTGTAACATAAAACATAGAAAATAATAATTAAATTGATTTAGGACCCCGCATGTTGTAGCGAACCTATCAAACGGGAAAAAATAGACGACGTAAAAACGCTGAACCACACACGCACGTTGAGCCGTGTTAACTCGCAAAATCTAGTACGAAGCGTAAAACGAAACGTTAAAACTTTGAACCACACACACACATTACGCCGTGTTAACTCGCAAAATTTAAAAAGAAACGTAAAACGAAAAATCTGCGAAATATGAAAAGTGTGGGGACCAAGGTTGAAAGTAAAAGAGTTATAAGGTTAAATTGTAATAGATGAAAACTACTGGGTTAAAAGTAAAAGGTCAAATAGATTTGGGTTAAAAGTGTAATCTCAACTTTTTTTTTTTGAAAAACTCCTAAAGCTTTGAGTACAGGTGTAGGAGTTGGCTACAAAGTCCATTTTTCCTACAAAGTGTACAAAGTCACAAAACACCATAATGACAACCATAAAACACACTCAAAACCCACAAATAACATAGCGGAGGTTACTAAAACACCATATTTGTGGGTTTTGTGTTGTGTTTTGAATAATAAGGCTTTGATTATCGAATGACTAACATTAGTGTGTTTTATGTTGATTATCATATTGTGTTTTATGTTCATAGTTGTACGATGGTGTGTTTGAAGTTTTTAAGGAATGTTAGGGTTTGGATACTGTGTTTTAGTGATTTTCACTATGTTATTTGTAGGTTTTGAGTGTGTTTTATGGTTGAAATTGTGGTATTTTAAGACTTTGTACACTTTGTAGGAAAAATGGACTTTGTAACGGAACCCCACCCTACCTATATGCCTAAATATGTTCCTAATTTATAGTTTCTTAATAATAATTTATAGTTTCTTAATGTATAACAGGTTTACATGATTCTGTTTCTATAACCGTAAAACCCTAAATGATTTTTTTGGTCAGTATCAATATTTCATGGAGTCGTTATCAAAATTGATGGACGGTAGCTCGAGTTTAAATCGCATATATACTAAAAAAAAAAATCTTCGGGTGCGGTTGTTGCACCCCATCCTTTCAACCTACTTATTGCAAACCACCCAAAAGCTAAAAGAATTAATCTTTTAAAACTATTCATATTCCCGCTTTCTAAAAATTTGTTCCCACCCCTCAGATGACTGTCGTGAACGTCAATCAAAAACTTATTTAACCTAAATAGATAGGGTAAGCAGGGTATCGAACCAAAGAAGTATTGTGGAAAGCGTGATGAATTACGAACTATTAAACTAATTGCAATAATTTAAACTCTGTTTGTTTGAGAGTTTAGTTAAACTACGAATTACGAAATATGAAGTGTAAACAGGAGGAGGAACAATGGTTTATCCGGATTTTAGATTCAAAGCAATGACAATTATGTGTTTAAGTTGTGACAATCACATAGACATGATTGTTGAATTCAATTAACTGATTGTGATTAATATAAGACTACTTACTTCGATTGTAAAAACAACGGAAGGTTATCATAAGAAAAACCAAAACCCTAACCCCCGTCAAATATATCTCAATTACTAGAAATCTCGGGAATTGAATGAATTAGAATCAAGCATTAAGTAAAACCAACCGTTTACAATTCAGTTAATCAAAATCAATGGTAAAAAGCATCGAATGCTTAGATTACCGAAGTTCACAATTGTTTCAAACACATAAAAGTCAAAACTTACAAGAATCCTCCATCCGGAGTAAACCACTAAGAACTTAGCCGCTCATCTCGGTTGTATAATATTCACGTGCTTGAAAAACGGTTGAATTCATGATCTTGATCTTGATTGTGATGGAAGATATGATGATTGATGATGAATTATGACCCCAAAAAGTGTATTAGAGCTGCCAAAATCGTTCCAGATCAAGTGTCCTCATATTAGGGTTTCAAAAACCTTTTTATACCTTCAAACACACAATATACGCGTGCCTTCGTCTTCTACACTGTAGCCTACGGATCCCAGACCGTAAGCTACAGTCCAAACCTGCTGGATAACTTGTATTTCAACCGTAGATTACGGTTAAGGACCGTAACCTACGCTCGCGACCTGCTGGATACACTTTTTGATGATATAGTTAGACTGTAGGCAACGCATATGCAACCGTAGCCTATGTCGTGGTTCGGCTCCATACATTGGCTGCAATTCCATCTTTCATTTAGTCGTGGTTCGGCTCCATACATTGGCTGCAATTCTATCTTTCATTTAATTACCAATCACCCCCTAGACTTCATTGTTTCATGATTCTCACATATACAAGCTGTGTTTCAACTTTCAAGTAATTACTTCCAGGTCCCTAAACTTCATTTTATCACATGTTTCGCACATTTGAGTTATCTCCTCGACCCGGTCCCGAACCTCTATCGAATGGCATGATATATCTTGATAATCATCCTTGTTTGTCCCATTTCATCACCATGCATCCCAACTTATCAAGATTAAACGATTAACCTGTGACATCACAACTATACGTAGTTATCACATTCGTTATAAATAACCATACAAAACCCAATAAAACACGCAACATAAACACTTTAACAACCAGGTTTCATCCTCTCAATCACCCTCCCACTTCCTAACCCTAATTAATCATTTCACATCAATTCTTTTTCTTCTCCGCCACTTCCTAATAACTTGAAACCCGACAATTCTTGAAAAATGGTCCCTGATACCCACTTCATTTGGGAGAAAGAAAGGAAATTCTCAACGATTAAACACCATCCACTCATCTAAGCTCTTGTTTTGGTCTGATTTTACGTGAAGAATAAGTTATTTTAAATAGAAAATTCAAGTATTATGGCTTTAGTTGCGATATTAGGTTTCATTTCACAAAGTTTTCTTGTTCATTATTCACTCTTCTTGTAAGTGCACCATATACTTTAATTGTTCACTAGTTTTTATTCTATATTTCCAATTGAAAATGTGTTTAGATTTGTTGATGACTACGTTTTCGTAGGTTATAATATAATAGTGAAATTGACATGGAATAATCTCTAGTATACATCTTTGGCCATTGGCAGTCCCACTTTTGAATATTTCCCATGTCAGTCCAACCTTTCAACTATTTTTCTCCACCGGTCCCCTGTTAAAAAAAACTTAACGGAGTTAAGTTTTTTTTTTCCAAACTACAAACATATGTTTTAGGGATTTTGATCAGAACGATGATACGAGTCCATTGAAGTAAAACTTACCTCGAAACGTGCTCCAAACGACGAAAACGGTGCTTCAATTCGGGTGTTTAAACTTACAATTAATAAAAATCAAGTCGTTTAGAGCACCGTTTCGAGGTAAGTTTTACATTAGTGGACCTGTATCGTTGTTCTGATCAAAAGCCCTAAAAACTCTGTTTTTAATTTGGAAAAAAACTTAACCCCATTAAGTTTTTTTAACGGGGTACCGATAGAGAAACAATAGGTGAAAGGTTAAACTGGCAGGGAGAATATTCAAGAGTGGGACTGCTAATGACCAATGACGTCTACTAGGGATTATTACAGACAAATTTCCCTAATTAATGGGCATTAGTCGTGTACAAATTGTATACCATGTAAGATTAAATATATTACGTATTAATATTTAATCTATAGCCATCTTAATCATTTACATTATAGAGATCAAAATATATTAGAACCTATTATTTAATTAGTTGGTAATTGTTGATGGACCATATTACCCTTAGTAACTAATTAGGTTTCCTCCTGGGTGCTTATATAAGGAGAGTTATGTGGAGGTTTAGGGGTTACTCAGTTACACAATTCACACACCCCATTAGCCATAACATCATCACGAAACCTCCTCTCCATAACCGATACCCTTTTCGGTTTTCTAAGTCCCCATCATCAGTCAGCACCCTAAGGAGGAACCAGATCAAGATGACAGGCATGTCGAACTCCATTACTGGATTCTCCTCTGCACTATCTGCTGTGACAGGTATGATTTATATTGTTTTCTTCATGCATAAACAGAACTGAACCAACATGTGGTATCAGAGCATATGTTGATTAGTCGGTTCTGTTTTTTGTATCCGAAATCTGGAATAAATCTGGAAAACAGAATTATAAAACCGTAATATTTTCGTCATCATCATCTGAATTATATCATCTCGGATCTGAATCATGAATCATGGATCTCGGATGAATATGTTCATGAAGTTTTACTGTTCCGAAATCAATATGTTTAAATGTGTAATAATATTTCAGAGATTTCGGATGAATGTTTGAGTAATTTTTTATTTAGGGTTCATCATGTTCTTAGTCAAAATTCGAATTTTCCTTTATGATTTGGAATGTGATTTGAATTGTTAAATGTTTCCCTAATTTTGATCTAATTTTGTCTATTAAGTTTTTCGAAATCTGTTAAAAGGATAAACAGATTATGTTTTCGAAATTTTATGATAAAATAGATCAATGTTATAATTGGAAACTATATCACAATTCTCAATTTTCGAATTTTCGGTTATGATATCACAATTAACAGCTGTTAGCGAGGTTGCTACTCGCAACCATGAGGTTGCTACTCGCAACCATAACGTCATCACTCGCAACCATGAAGTTGCTACTCGCAACCATTACGTCATCACTCGAGACCATGAGGTTGCGACTCGCAACCATAACGTGATTAGTCGAGACCGTAGTTGCGACTCGCAACCATAACGTGATTAGTCGAGACCATAAGGTTGCGACTCGAGACCGTGGTTGCGACTCGAGACCTCATCATGACTCGAGATCTCATAAGATATAGTAGTCGAGACCATGGTTCCGACTCGTGACAACAAGGTTGCGACTCGAGACCTCATAACTGACTCGAGATCTCATAACTCAGTCGAAACCTGACTCGAAACTTCATTATTTTAGGTTGTTTAATGTGAACTAAGATTTAGCTCGATCCGCGCTAACGGGTGGTTTGCTATTAAATGATTGGTTTTTGTAATTATTTAGTTAATTAATGAGGATCAAATAATGTTTTACAAAACCAAAATGGCTTTACTTGAATGAGCTTCTGATGCATCATTTCTGGCCAAAGCTGACTTGATGCATCTACTTATCATCCAAGTATTACGAAAGCTATGTTGTGTGTGCATCATAAGCATGAATGTCTTAATTTCTGGCCAAAGCTGATCTAATTCATTCATAGATGGCATACTCAACAAGTGCATAACTAAAGTGTTTGTCTCAATTTCTGGCCAAAGCTGATTTGTTACAACCACTTTGCACATATGCTTAAATGATTAAACTTCTGGCCAAAGCTGTTTTGTCTTCGTTTAAGTAGAACTTTAAGTAGTCTATTATTTTGATGTTAGTAATAGACGTATCACAACCTCTTCACATAATGATCCTTATATTAATGATCCTCAATTAATTTTTGTGATCATTTTGTCTGCCTTATTCTTAGTACCCATATTTTTACTCACTATAATTTTCTTCTATAAATCTATATCTCATCCACTCTAATTCCTAAGCCTAAAATGTTTTGCTTTATTTAAAGTTTCTATAAGAATTAGCTCTTAAATTAAATCCTTGATTATCTCTTAAGACACGATAACCTTATTGCTCTCTTCTGATAAGGCACTACGGAAGAAAAGTAGAGCATGATGATTAGGATAAATCGAACATGATGTCTCTTATGATAATTAAGAACTCTCTAACATAATTGCTATCACTAAAGTTATTCCAGATTAAGTTTTTCCTAAGACTAATCTATAATTGTGGAATAATTACAAGAACTCCTAAGGTGCATGTCTTCATTTAACTAATTATAAATTATATGGTTAAGTGGTATATGTGAATATATTATAATGTACAATACCATGACCCATAAAGTTAAGGGCTTACGCATGGAAATAAGTACATTTTCCAGTACATTACATACTAAGTTTTCATTTGTACAATTTGATGCATTATAAATCAGCTATAACACTCAAAAGTACCAAAGTATAACGAGTGTGTTGATAAGCAACATATGTACATAGAAATAAATGTTTGAAACTGGAAAATAAGATGTTATTCACCTTACAACCACTAAAACCTTAAGAGAGGATTGTTCTAAAGTCCATAGACAAATTACAAGTGCTAATCCCAACGTTAAGGTTCTTCAAGGGAAAATCGCACTGCATAATTATGTCATTAGACTAGGCATAAGCAACGAGACTATCCATTATTCTAAAGAACAGTTGGATAAATTAATTAGATAGTAACTTACTAATGATATTTAAGTCTGATAATTTTAATATTCCAATTAACACATGATTAGTTGACTCTAGTTCCATACGTTTCCTTACCAGAACTCGACAAATAACTAACATGAGAGTTAGTGACAAAATTAAATGTTAAGACTATAAGAACCATAATGAACAGTCTTCCAACAACGCTTTTCGATACCTTATATATTCTGATTAATCATAATATAGTATCATAATTAAGCAATGTTATGAAGGTTGTGAGGTTTGCATAGTCAACATAAAGTCACACTTATCTTAAACTCTCCTCTTATTTGTTCTAAATATCTGGATAGAAACATTACTAAGATGAAACTAGATGATACCTTATTTTTTCACAACTTTTGTCATCATGCTAATGAGAATTTGACAAAAGGAAAATGAGACTTATAAATTTCATCCATTAGAACCAAAATTCATGAGAAATCATAACATGGTTAATGAGGATGCTTTTTTCATCTAATCTCATTTTCAGTGATTCTAAATCATGACGTTACAGCCCTAAATATTACTTGGCTTAAGGAATAAGTATGGGTCCATCATAAGTCATTCATTGACATTCGTGGAACTTATTCCAAATGGAATATTCAGACATAATTCATTTATCATTTGAAAGACTATCAACTTGTATCTAAATTTTGTCGCATATGGCCTACGGTCTTAGAAGAACTCTATTCATATATGTAGTTAATCAGATTTCTATTAAATATGTCCTTAAAGTTTCTTATGATATCTGGACATTACAGAAATCAAATAAAGTCTAACGTATATGTGATAGGTTCCCACGTCACATAGCTCATTGAAACTTCTCTTGTAGCATTCTAGAGATATTAAAGATCAGTGGGAGCATTAAGTGTCTTAATAATAACTTGCAATCGTCGCAAGAGATGGGGGATTGAAAATTTTAAATTTCCACCTCTTGCACAAGACATCGCTCCATCACGACACTGTTCAATCAAACCTTATCTCCTTAAATCTAATGCTACTCTTACAAAAGTTTCATTGTTGCTTAATTGTGGGCGCACTTAGATTTCTTACCTAAACTAACATAATCCTCAACAAGAGAAACTACAACGACTAATGTCATTAATTTGTTTTCTCTATTAGAATTTGTTGGTCGTTAAGTATTGACCCTAAGCATGCTGAGTTCCTAAAGATTTCTAAGGTTAGTGGGAGCAGTCAAAGTCCTTATTATGACTTGCAAGAAATACAAGAGGCGGGGGGAAGAGTGTCATTAAATTCACTCCGAATTTAACTCCGATTACACCTCTTGTACACTATACTGCACCAACTCTTACAAACTTAGAATGAAAATGATAGCAACCTAACCAAGAGCTAATCCATAAAATTGAAACTTCTAATGAACCCAATAATCAACTCAGGAGGTTATCTAGGTTTAAAAGCCTACTAACTTTGATGATTACATAACCTCCCTAATTGAAGTTGAAATGGATTTTAGAAATGTTTACTGATCCTATCTCTTCAAATTAAGCCATTAGTGTAAATCAATCATTTGAATGGAATAAAACAGTTTTCTAGTAAAACTGATTTTGTGTGTTCTTATAACGTTTGGGATTTGATTAAGTTACCTAAGAGTATTCATGACTAAACCAAATCCTAATATAAGCATTAAGACACTCAAAAGCATGATTGATTGTCAAAGGTTGTACTCAGGAAGAGATAAGTTATTAAAGACTCTTTTTTTTGCATATCTAACAAAAGATTTCTTTGAGAATCATCACTGTTCTAGTAGCTTATAATAGTTTTAAGCTACATTAGATGAACATTAAAACGATTTTCCCTAATAAATGGCTGACACATTTACATGTTCATTAGATAACAATCTAAAGTTTCAAACTGAAGGTTAAAGAACACTTTATTTGTAAACCAATAATATCCATGTATGGGTTAATGCAAACATCATAATGTGATGAAAAGCTAACGTAATTATTTTCATCAAGAATCAAGTGGATTAATGTACCTACCTCAAGATGAGTGGGAGCAACTAAAATAAACTTGTCTATATAGATGACATTCTTTGACAAGCATATGTTACATAAGTCAAAGCATTGTTAACACAAACTTTGATATAATAAAACTCAGAGATATCTCTTACGTGATTGATATCATAACATACTGAGATAGACCCAATGGGATATTAGTTTCGTTCCATAAGTTTAACATTAAATGGGTCCTTACATATGTAACAATCAATATTGCTCTCCTTTAGAGGATAATAGGATAAATGAGATTATTTATTTATGCTTCATTAATTAGAAGCCTTATGTAAGTTTAAGTCTATACTCGTTTAGATATTACTCATATTGCAACACACTAGATATGTCTAGATTAATGTGTAGCATCTAATGGAGTATTACAATATCTTTAAAAGAAACGAGAGACTACAATTTAAAGAAGAAGTGAGAACTAAAACCGGTTTATTACTCTAACTTTGAGATATTCAAAGATTATAAAATGCAGTTTCGGGTATATCTTTATGTCAGCAGACAAAACCTATTTCATGGAGGAGTCATAATGCACTGATATTAACAACCTAAGTTATAACGACATAACATGGTCACTAAATGTTGTTGGAAATTTAATCAGTGGACTCATAAGTTTATTAACTCCATATAATGTTTTGAAGAATTAGTGTGATAAAGTCAGCTACCATAACTCCTTGAACAGTAACAGTTCAAGAGGTGCTGCATTAAGTTTCGATACGCAATTAATTATTCGTTTATGAACAAATTGAGGAAACTAAGTTTTGTATCGAATACATTCATGATATGCTTAAGGATCCTATAACTGAAGGGCTATTACCCATAAGTCTTATTAAGAGAGCTCATAGACGGGTATTAATTAATAGTCATGCGCAATTGCATATCGTACTATGAATGACTAAGTATTAGTTAATTTTCCTCAAGTTTGATTTTGTATGTCTGTTAGAATATGTTCAACCGGTATAATGGCATATAGACAAATAAAAGTTACAAATCAAACAAAGGGCTTACGCGTATTTTGATCATGATGATTAGGTTTTAAATTAAGGCTATAGTATGATTAATGGGGGTCCTGAGTCGCATAATGATTCAACGGCTGTATTTTTCTGCTATAGTACTTGTTTAAGGCTAAAATGAGTGTTAACTCCTGATCAGGCTTATCTAATACTCATAGTAAATGATTACTCGGCTAAGTGGGAGAATGCAAGATTAAATATATTACGTATTAATATTTAATCTATAGCCATCTTAATCATTTACATTATAGAGATCAAAATATATTAGAACCTATTATTTAATTAGTTGGTAATTGTTGATGGACCATATTACCCTTAGTAACTAATTAGGTTTCCTCCTGGGTGCTTATATAAGGAGAGTTATGTGGAGGTTTAGGGGTTACTCAGTTACACAATTCACACACCCCATTAGCCATAACATCATCACGAAACCTCCTCTCCATAACCGATACCCTTTTCGGTTTTCTAAGTCCCCATCATCAGTCAGCACCCTAAGGAGGAACCAGATCAAGATGACAGGCATGTCGAACTCCATTACTGGATTCTCCTCTGCACTATCTGCTGTGACAGGTATGATTTATATTGTTTTCTTCATGCATAAACAGAACTGAACCAACATACCAATAGTTCGAAAAAGCCATGAAGCCAGAAAATGAGCCACATAGGAACTCAATTCATTAGTGGTAGCCTGATTCTTTTCTTTGGTATTTGATTTTCGAGCGATCATAAAATAGTTTTGTATGGTTCTCAAAACCGCCTAAAAACACATACATATGTTGTGGCAATATTTGTTTGGGCAGTCATAAAACCGTCCAACCCCCTTTTTTCATCTGCCATAAAAACACACCCTCTTTTTTCTTTGCTTGCATCCTCATAGGAGATTTTTGCTAAACCAAAATAGCACAAAACAAAACTACATATATGAAATAATATAATTACATATATTTAACACTAGAATAACATATACCTAGAGGGCCTGGAATTGATATCTTCTATGGAATCGATTTCTAGTTATTGATGAGAAATTGTGTTTTTCGTGTTAACTATGATTTTTGATATTGATTTTCAGGCTCATCGTTGGACTGGTTAAATCGATTGAACCTTACAAAGATTGGAATCGGTAGTGTGTTTTTTTAATCTATACTACTTCATAATTAAGGATTTCCATGTGCCACGTGTCCCCCTATCTAATTGAGGATTTTAAGAGAGTTTTTCAGGGTATTTACATGTTCTAAAGAAAAGTTAGGCCTAGTTAAATATTATTATATTATCTCTTTCTCAACAAAAGCACTTTTGCAAATAATTCTTTGTATTTTCAAAAACATGGTTATCTTCGGTTCAAAAGTATTTGTAATAAACAAATGAGACATTACGTGGGTTTGCAGTTTCAGATATTTTTTGTGACACAAAGTTTAAAATAAATGTTTTATATGTGTATTTTTTTTTATAAATTCATTACGTTTATTTACACTTTATGTTCAATAAAATTTTGTTTATGCCTATGTGTTATATTATTAGTTTCTGAAAGTTTATTTTTGTTAAAATATGAAATATATACTTTTTTACAACTGATGAATCTATATATATATATATATATATATACACGTAAATTTAAACATTTAGTAATTAAAATATGATATGATTTTATTTTTAATGATTAATTACCCAAAAACATTGCTAAAATTAGTGTTGTTTAAAACCTTTATACTCTATATTTTTGCTATAAATCTCCAATCTTCTATATTTAATAAATAAGTAACTCAGAGCGTTACGTGCCACAATTTCGTGAGCATAGTGAAGTGTTTTTCCCGTTTATCTAATTTCACCCAAAATTGTTATATTAGAAATAAAAAAAAATAAAAATTTTAAAAAATTTAGTAAAAATCTTTCTAAAACTCAAAATGGTTCTTGATTTCAGTTCATTGGTTACAACTATTATCTAAGGACATCAGAGAGAATTTAAATACTTTTTTTTTTGCAAACATCAAACATCATTTTGTAGTTTCCAAATTTTCATTATTACCTATTTAATATATATATTTGAGTAAATTACAGGTTTTGTCCTTTATGTTTGTCCCAAATTTCAGGCGCTGTCCTTTACCTTTAAAATTGATGAGTTTTGTACTTAATGTTTCAAAATCCTGCACGTTATGTCCTTTAAGGCAAACCCAGTTAATTTTTTCAGTTAAATAAGAACATTTGCAGGTCACATGAGGGTAAATATGTCATTTGTTAATCCATTATCATTTCCCCCAGTATAAACCATCCTCCTTCACATTTCCCCCCAAATTGAAATGAGACCTGCCACAACCTAGTGCCACCACCCACCACCACTAGTTCATCACCACCAAACGATAGCACAACAGACCCCAAATTTTTCCCTAACCCCTCAAACCACCCCTAATTTGTTAACAAAGTGTGTAGAATTTGGTAATCATCATGGTTCAAGAGAAGTGATAATGCTAGCAATTGAGACAAAAGCACCTGAGGCTCCATCAAGCCATCCTTCATCAATGGCAAACACAAGAACAAACAAGTGGCCCACCACCGCCTCACCTGCCACCATCCTTCATCAATCGCCACCATCAATAGTCGCCAGCATCAACCCCACTTGCCACCATCCTTCATCAACCATCGTTGCTCACCCTTTGCATCTTGATCACATCTCCTTCATCAACCTCCAACCCTCAATTTGACCTAACACGTTTCGCACATGAAAACCCAATTTTTGATTTCCTTCATCAACCTCCAGTAGATTTGTAACCACCATCGCAGATCCGGTTCCTGGAGAGAGAAAGAGAGGGAGATGGTGGAAATAGAGAGGTAGAGAAAGGAAGAGTGACGTTTTACTCCGATCCAGATTCGGATCTAGATCCGGTTGTGGGGCAAGCATACTGTAGAGGGAGGTAGAGGTAGAGAGAGGAAGCATGGTGGTGGAGGTGGTGGTGGTGGTGGTGGTGGTGGAAGATGGTGGTGGTGATTGTAGAGAGAGATGGAGTAGAGAGGAAGAGCTTTTGATTATTTAGAGAGAGAGAGAGAGAGAAAGAGATGACTGATATTGATATATATATATTTTTTTTCTTTCTTTAAAATGGTTTTTTAAACAATATGGATTAACAAATGGCATATTTACCCTCATGTGACCTGCACATGTTCATATTTAACTGAAAAAATTAACTGGGTTTGCCCTAAAGGACATAACGTGTAGGATTTTGAAGTACAAAACTCATCAATTTTAAAGGTAAAGGACAGCGCCTGAAATTTGGGACAAACATAAAGGACAAAACTTGTAATTTACTCTATATATTTTATTCAACTCGTATGATAAACGGGTTTTTAACCTAGTGATGATTTGAACGAGAATATTTTTTATGCCGAAGAAATTATCATATGATTTCACTTGGAATCAAGAGATACAAACCAAGTATAGAACTATAAAAATAATATAGTACCATATTTTCACATATTAATCTTAGGGTAGGCAGGGCGTTCATCATGAAAGCCCAACACGACTGCTACCTTTTCAAACCGTCGACTACCTGCTAGAACCTTTGACCACCGGCAGATGTGTTCCTGTCTACCCGCAAACCCTCTTTCTCCTCTCCACCCGCCTCTGCAGCTTTCTCGCTCTCATTTCTTTTCCTTTCATCGGTAACCATTCAACTATTTACATATCCGATTTGGTGGCGCCGTGTACCTGGACATGGGTATCCGAGTACACCTTGTCCACCCTTACAACTAACACAAAAAATTTTAAAAATATATATTTATTTGATATACATTATTATGTTCAAAACTACAAAAATCGTGTACATTTACACAAACTATTAATATCATGCTTTTTAAATAAATAACAAAAATATTGAAGTCTACACACATTTATATTTATTTATATAATAAATAATATAAGGGTTAAAACGGCTTAATTACTAGTTTTCACAAGTTTTAAAATGCACACCTGTGTGTATTAAGAATCATATATATACATAGGGAGAGACATGTTTAGGTACGAATCATAAATCTCTTCTTCTGAAAAGCAAAGAACTACATTAAAATTAAGAATCATAAATACGGAAAGAGTCAATGTCACACACATGTAATAAAGAACAGGATTCTCATAGGATGAGAAAACTTAAAGGAATTTTCCATAAAAATTAAATAATAGGCTAATAGCAATGCATAATTTGTTTTTTTATATATTATGATAAAATACAAGAAAAAAAAAACCCCGCCATAGATACTGATTCACAAATATTTTCTATTCGTATCCTTTAGTTTTCAAATGGGTGTTATTAAAAAACAGATATACACCCATCCAAAAATCGGGGGTATATATATGAAAATGGTAAAATAAGAAACATTTTGAGGAACCATCAGAATTATAATTTTTAAAAGGTTTTTTCATTTTTTTTCCTCAAAAATAACCATGAGAACTAGGTCTTTTAAAGTGTTTTTTTAAAATTTTTTTTTTGTCAAAAATCATAAAAAAAGTCACTTGTTTCAAAAAAAAAAATGTTGCATGCAAATATTTATGTCGGATGTAAAAACTTACATCGTCGTAAACAAAATTTAATCTGGTGCAAACAAAATTTACATCAGTCGTAACTACCGACTCGCTAAATTCTTTTGTCTTTTATTTTTACAGATGTGTTTATAACATTTTCATTTACATTTGTGCAAAAAATGATGGTCCAACTTGTGCAGAAATTAATTCCCATAGTTCTCACAACTCGTGATGGTTCTTAATTGAACCAAATCCTATATATATATATAAAATATAAAATTATATAAGTGGTTTATCAACATATAAACAAAACAATGTCATGTTTATACATTTACTAATTACATTACAGATATATCTATATATATATATAGATGTGTGTGTGTGGTGAGAGAGAGATTGTATATCTGTTGCAAGTTGCAAACCCTATGTGAAGTATAAAACATAGGTTATGAGCTGTTATTTCCAGCTGCTGCTCACATGATTCACTCTTAAAGGTATCTTTATTTCACTGTTTCCCCTTCTGGTTTTTATACTCTTGTTCCTACCTCTCTAGGTTACAATCTTTAATACCCTCTAAACCCTAGCACCACCCCCTTATAAATTCAAAGTGTTAGGGTTTTATGTTTAGCAACTTACATACATACATACCCTTAACCAGTTTTTCAAAAACCCTAGCCATGGCTCAACTGAGCATCAGTTTGGTGGAAAAAGGCTCCATGGATGATGGGATCTAAGGAATCAGTGAAGCTGCCAGCATGATCTATTTAGTGTTTGTATTGAAAGGGTGGTTGAGTTTACAGCTTTTTTTGTTTGAAAATTCACCACCCTTTCTGATAATACTAGAAAACCCTAGCTAGGTCATGCGGACAGCTTCACTCGTTCCTTTGTTCCGAGTGTATAAAATCAAGAGATGACAAGAACAAAACATGTTTGGTAATATATACTTATGTTTTCTGTGACCACATCTAGTTTCATTTTTAACATTTTCTTGGTATTTCATTTGTATTAATTTTAAGCTTATAATATTCTTGAAGATGTCTCAAACAGCTTATTAAGCTTATCTCATCTTGGTGTTCTTAGATTATGAATTGCACATTTGCACGTCTTAAATTAGTTATAATGTAATATATGTAATTATATATACTGGATGCAAACTTTTGTGTAGCAGTTTTAATTTCTTCTTATGTAATTATAATTATCTAATTATTTTCTCTGTATAAGACAATGGATTTTATGTTACATTATATAGATTGTGATTTTTGCTAGATAATATATATATATATATATATATATATATATATATATATTAGGCATTGTAATTGTAATTGTAATTTATTGCTAATTAATTTACTCTAGTTGTAGGATGCAGACAATAAGAGTAAACACCACAGTATATGCTAGCTGGATTGAGCTATTTAAAAGTTTTAATTGTCATGTGTGTTTTTATTATTGAATAAATGGAATAGTTCTTACTATTTAGTAATTTTAATATTGATTTAATAATCATTGTGAAAATTTTCAAATGATAAAAACTTAACAACATATATGAAATAGTTTTAAACTATTTTATATTTCAGTAATTCTTTTAAAATTATGTTTTATTTTAGTCAAAATTATATACCAATGAAGTTTCATAACTGTTCTATTTTATTTCACTAACTTTAAAAAGCATATTACAATTTTACTGACTTTTAAATTAAAAAATCTTTAATAACTTCAACAAACAATGATATTAACTTGCAAAAATATTATACTCCATGTATAATTATTGTAACTAGGGATACTGATGTATAATTCTATTTTTGTTAAGTTTAGAGTTTGAGGAGTTATATTTATAACAGTAACACATGATGTGCATATTGATTATTGATTACATTTATTTATGAAACCAGATTTTCCCTCACCTTGGCTAGGTTGTTGTTCCAAGTTTTCTTGTTTGAAAATGTGTGACACTATCACATTTTTATTCCAATGGTTAAGTGTACAAATATAAAATATTTAAATTGTTGTACAAATATTTTTATTCCAATGGTTAAGTGTACAAATATAAAATATTTAAATTGTTGTATATGAAAAAATAACAACCAAAGTCGAAACAAAATGATATCTAAAAAGGGTAAAAACATATGTAGTTTCCCCCCACTTCTTGGAATGAACAAAAGTGTAACCAACCGACAACAGTTTCTATTTCAAAAGTGAAAACATTATTTTTATTAAAAGTTAGCATCATAAAATAAGAATTAAATATATATTTTGTTAATATTTATTAACAAAATTATCCCAACCCAAAAAAATTTGAAAACAACTAAGACAGGGCTCAGTGCTCTAGTCTATAGTTGGGCTTTGACCCGTTTGTGCTATAAATGGTCAAGGCCTTATAAAAAGCCCATAAATCAATCTAAGCGACTTTACTGATTACTAACCGATCCGTACCCAATGAATACTTCAAAGTTTTTTTTTTTTTTTTTTTTTTTTTTTTTTTTTTTTTTTTTTTTTTTTTTTTTTTTTTTTGGAATTGTAAACATATAATATGGCTCTTTCAACTCCCAAAATTATTCATGCTTGATTCTAGTCCGAATTGGAATCCATTTATGCAAAAAAAAAATTGATGATAGAATCAAACGTTGTTAGTTCGGGTCTAGTTTATTTTAGGCTTTGTTTACTTTTTTGGCTGGTGGTTCATAAAATCAGAACTTTTTAGTCGATGAGTTAACATATGGTTATTTACTCAATTGGGTACAATATAATTATAGGTCCAACTCATGTATTAGTTAAAATAAACTTTTTTTTTTTTAATTTTAAGATCCAAAAATTGCAGTCATCAAAGTGTTTCTGTTGACCCCCTCTTGTTCCGCCTCAGTGATTGAGTTGTACTTGCTTAAAGCTGATGAAATTATTTTGTATAGAAAACACACGACTCAATGTTTGTTGTTGCACAATTGCACAAAATTTGCTTAATTGGTAAGTTTAAAATTAAGGGTTACTACCCATCAATTGATGAGCTAGAGATATTAACTTGATTAACTTTCTTCCTAGATTTCTTTTAAAATTTATTTATTTTCTTTTAATTTGATTTCTAATTTATAAACGTTAAGAAAACTCATATTACTATTATTTTTGTTATTAATAAAAGTAAGCCATCTTCTTAGTTTAACCAATAATTATCAATTATTGACATCCACATCTCAATTGTTTTAGGTGATTAACATATGTTAATGATGATTAAGATGAAACCACTAAAGGGTTTGCTTTTATAAGTGGGAATTAAGCAAAGTCACTAGAGATTCAAGAATCTTGCAAAGCCTAAACACGATATTAATTCTGTATAAGTCACCAAATATGCTCCCCCCTTTATAAAACATGTAAATAATACTGTTTCCACTAGATCAATGATATGGATAAATCCCAAACTAACGATATCACTAATATGTAATAATAACTAGTTTTTTTATATGGCGCGTTGCGGCGAAACCGAGCAAATGATAATGTAAAACAAACGTGATTTGAAAATAAAGCATGTTGTTTAGAAAGTCAAACCATTAGAACGATTTAGTTTATCATCGTACCGTTTTATAATACCAAATGAATACTTTATTTTGAGTATAACCTCGTTTTAACAAAACTTATAACGGAATGTCAGAGAAAGAAATTAAGCACAACTACGTACTTAAGTTTTAGAAAAAAGTTATAAACGTAACTTATTAAAGAAGTATCAAATTAATCAATAAATTAATATATGTTTCAAAAAGGGAAAAACAATTATTTAAAAAGGTAAAAGAAATATATGTTAAAAAAAGATAAATATGTCATGAAACGTAAATATAATAATAAACTATTATAATAATAAAATAATAAAAACTATATATTATTATGAAAATAAAGTTACTATTTATCATCCCTCGAAATCAATATATATATATATATATATATATATATATATATATATATATATATATATATATATATATATATATATATATATATATATATATAGGGCAAGGATAGTGTAAAAAGGGCCTAAAGTGTGAGAAGTGTATTATAACACTATATATAATACTATATAACACCATATTAACACCGTATAACAATATATAACACCATATAACACTATGTAACACTATATATCACTATGTAACACTATATATCATTATATAACAAATATAACACTATACATTTATCATAGACATGCTATCAGACAACCTATAGTGTTATATTTGTTATATAATGATATATAGTGTTACATAGTGTTATATGGTATTATATGGTGTTACATATTGTTATACGGTGTTTATATGGTGTTATATAGTATTATATATAGTGTTATAATACACTTCTCACACTTTGAGCACTTTTTACAGGATCCTCTACCTATATATATATATATATATATATATATATATATATATATATATATATATATATAATGTTTTGAATGTATTTGTGATGCGAATATATGTGATAATTATATATAAACGGTTTAGGAGAGGATTAAGTTAAAAAAGGAACGTTAAAGAACTTAAGAAATGTAGAATCTGGTGTAAACAAGCGAACTGGGATCAATGAGAGGATTAAGTAAAAAAAGGAACGTCAAAGAACTTAAGAAATATAGAATCTTGTGTAAACAAGCAAACTAGGATCAAGTCCAACTCATTTATTTTAAGATAGCTTAAGCTTGGCTTTTGAGTAGTTTTTCAAGTTTAAATTTGGTTTGGTCTCAATTTATTATTATTTAATTATTTTATTTGTATACAAATAGATTATTTTATATATTTATAGAATATTTTTTACATGTAAACATCCAGCCTATATAACATAATACATATTGTTTAATAATATTTATTTTAATTATAAACAATAATACTTTTCTATCATCATATATTTTCTATATTAAATATCTTTTGGACAATGCCCGAAAAATACTTATAAATAAGAGTAATCTGCAATATTACACCCTGTGGTAACGGGCGGTTGACACCTTTAAACCCTATTTCAAAACTTTTGTGGATGTTGGCCCTTCTGTCATCTTGTTGTCAATTAAAACGTTAGTTTATTGTGTAATTACCAATTTACCCCTCTTGCTAATTTTATAACCCTAATTTTATCCCCAATTCAAACACCTTCATCTTCAATCGATTCACACCTGCATCACCACACAAGCACCACCTTCAATTGATTCACACCTGCATCACCACATAAGCACCACCTTCATCTTCAGTCAATTTGTCACAGCCCCCGATCCCTATCTCCCGGGAACGGGCGGCCGTGAGCCAGTTTCGGTGGTATCACATTTATTTATTCAATTTGGCAGCGGAAATTTTCATCAGGATCGTAGTTAGGAAATATTTTATCAGAGTAAACCACCATGTTTTATAACATTAAACATATGGGTAAAAACCCAAGTTTTCAATACACACGTTTCATAGGAATAAATCCTATTTATTTAATAAAAACATCCATTTTATTCTTAGGTAACTTTATTGCCACTTTTCCAAGCCTTCAGTGCTGTCCAGCTGGCTTCTATTTGGCTTTCACACTTTGTTACCTGAAACGCGTTTTAAAAACATTTTGTCAGTGGGAAATACTGGTGAGTGAATCCCAGTTTAATCAAGTTTAAGTAAAAACCAATTTGCAGTATTGAGGGCACATCCGCAATTACATTTGTATCCAAGACATCACAATTAACATCAGTGGTACGGTCATACTCAACTTATGGGATGTTACCACGCCAGTAACCAATTTTGTATACAAAACCCCAACATACCCACTATAATTGTATTCTTTACAAATACTCAATAACTGTCATTCGCATGGAAAGGTATTTAAGGTTTTGTAAAAACAGTTAACAAAAAGGAGATTACTCACAAAAATGAGTACATAAAAAGAAGGATCACTCACATTGCTGTTTTAGGTTATTCTTTAGGGTTTCCTGGTGAATATCTATAATTTACGCAAATGCACGTGTGTTAGTATAATAACCCATTTTAACATTAGCAATACCCTCCCCGAGACGGCATTCCAACGACTACGTCGGGCAGAACCACGACAGCCGTTACGGAACCCTAGATCAATCGGGCAGCGTATCTAATACGTCTCCAGGGGTTATAATACTTAC
This sequence comes from Helianthus annuus, assembly GCF_002127325.2. Taxonomy (NCBI): domain Eukaryota; kingdom Viridiplantae; phylum Streptophyta; class Magnoliopsida; order Asterales; family Asteraceae; genus Helianthus; species Helianthus annuus. The sequence continues at coordinate 8,783,294 of NC_035433.2, forward strand.
ATCGTAGCAGAACCTCGCTATTTTAGGGGATATTGAACTCGGGTATAATGCCCACTATTTAAAAGTGTAGAGAGACAGAAAGAAAATGAACGAAAGCAGACTGAAGGCCGTTGCCTTCTATTTATAGTGCTGAATTCGAGTCCCCACGCGGCCCGCGTGGAGTTTGGGCCGGGCTTACGCGGCCCGCGTCAACTCCGGGTCAAAGCGTAGCTTGGTCCGGTCACTATGTAGCCTCGACACGCATCGAACACGTGGCCGCTCCGGGCTGTGCCACAAATCAGGATGCTCGCGGCCCGCCTTCACTTACCCAAACATGTACGCGGCCCGCATTAACTAAGGGTTTTGGCGATATCCTGGTATACACTCGCGCGGCCCGCTTAAGCTTGAGGTGAGGCCCTACGCGGCCCGCCTCAACTTAATAATTATTGTTTTTATTTATTTTATATAGTATAATCTATTTTGGAGCTCGGTTTTCACATATGGGGTGCATATAAAGACACATTGAGATATTTAAAATATATTAGGGTGTCGGAAATATTATGAGGATGTCTGTTTTACCGAGGGTTGTTATATCCTCCCCACCTTGTTTTAGAGCTCGTCCTCGAGATCTACTGGAACAAGTGTGGATATTTCTTTTGCATTTCTGATTCAAGCTCCCACGTGTACTCGGGTCCTCTTTTGGATTCCCACTTTACTTTGACCAGAACCAATCTCTTATGCTTGAGATTCTTAATCTTTCTATCTTCAATCTGTAGAGGCCTCTCCACAAACTTGAGTTGCTCATTAACTTCTATATCCTTAAGAGGTACTATGAGTGAGTCATCAGCTAAACACTTTTTAAGATTGGATACATGAAACACATCATGTATTCCTGCCATTTCCTCTGGCAGTCGTAGCTTATAAGCTACAGGTCCTATTCTTCGGATAATTTCAAAAGGTCCAATATACCTGGGACTAAGCTTTCCTCTTTTGATGAATCTTACCACTCCTTTCCAGGGAGAGACTTTCAATAACACTTTATCTCCCACTTGAAATTCTAATGGTTTGCGTCTGTTATCAGCATAGCTCTTTTGGCGATCACGTGCTGTTTTCAGTCGTTCCTTGACTTGAATGATTTTATCAGTTGTTTCTTGTACTATCTCAGGTCCAGATAATTTCTTTTCTCCAATTTCTGCCCAACAGACTGGGGTTCTGCACTTTCGTCCATAAAGTGCTTCGAAGGGTGCAACATTGATACTTGTGTGATAACTGTTATTATAAGAAAATTCTATTAAAGGTAAGTGTTCGTCCCAATTACCTCCAAAATCAATTACACAAGCTCTAAGCATGTCCTCCATTGTCTGAATTGTCCTTTCACTTTGTCCGTCTGTTTGAGGATGATAGGCTGTGCTTAGATTTAACCTGGTTCCCATTGCTTTTTGGAAACTTGACCAAAAATGAGAGGTAAAACGGCTATCCCTATCAGAAACAATTGATAAAGGAATGCCATGTAATGAAACAATTTTATTTACATACAATTTGGCTAATTGTTCCATACTAAAGGTTTCCTTCATTGGTAAGAAATGAGCTGACTTGGTTAACCTATCTACAATCACCCAGATTGTATCATTACCTTTTCTTGTTTTAGGCAATTTGGTAACAAAATCCATTGTTATTAATTCCCATTTCCAAACTGGTATTTCCAATTGTTGTAACAATCCTGAGGGTTTCTGATGTTCAGCTTTAACTTGTGAGCAAGTTAAACATTTAGAAACATAAACTGCTACATCCTTTTTCATTCCTATCCACCAGAAATTTTTCCTTAAATCCTGGTACATTTTATCACTTCCTGGATGCATCGTATATTTAGACTTATGGGCTTCTTCTAATATACGGTGACGTAAATTTCCTAATTTAGGTATCCACATTCTCTTTTTATGGAACCTCCAAATTCCATCTGTTCCTTGTTCTAATTCCTTAATCATTCCTTTTAACTTTTCAGTATCCTCCTTGATTACTGATTTTTGTGCTTTTCTAATTTGATTGTTCAAATCTACTTGTAGATTTAATTTAAGAGAACGTACCCTTTTTGGCTTTTCGTGATATTTTCGACTTAAAGCATCAGCCACCACATTTGCTTTTCCTGCATGATACTGGATATCACAATCATAATCACTAAGTAATTCCATCCAGCGTCTCTGTCTCATATTCAACTCTTTTTGCCTGAAGACATATCTTAAACTCTTATGATCAGTGAATATGGTAAACTTACTACCATAAAGATAATGTCTCCAAATCTTAAGGGCAAAAATTATGGCTCCTAATTCCAAATCATGGGTCGAATAATTTCCTTCATGACTCTTAAGCTGTCTAGATGCATAAGCTATAACCTTTTGACGTTGCATCAATACGCATCCATAACCTAACTTAGAAGCGTCACAAAAGACTACAAAGTCTTCAGTTCCTTCTGGTAATGCTAGTATGGGTGTATGAGTTAATCTTTGCTTAAGGATTCTAAAGGCTTCTTCTTGTTTTGGTCCCCATTCAAACTTAACAGATTTACAGGTTAATTTAGTTAAAGGAATGGCTATTCTAGAAAAATCTCGAATAAATCTTCTATAATAACCGGCCAATCCTAAGAAACTTCTAACTTCAGTTGGTGACTCTGGGGTTTTCCATTTGGTAATTGCCTCGATTTTCGTTGGATCTACATGAATTCCTTCATGATTCACCAAATGTCCGAGAAATTGCACTTGTTCTAACCAAAACTCACACTTTGAAAACTTAGCATAAAGCTTCTCTTTTCTCAATAAACTTAAAAGTAAGTGTAAGTGCTTTGCATGCTCTTCTTTGCTTTTAGAGTAAATTAGAATATCATCTATGAAGACAATTATGAATTTATCCAAATATGGCTTACATATTCGGTTCATCATGTCCATAAATGCGGCTGGGGCATTGGTTAAACCAAATGGCATGACAGTAAATTCATAATGGCCATACCTTGTTCTGAATGCGGTTTTAGGAATATCCTCGTCCTGTACCTTTAATTGATGATATCCTGATCTTAAATCGATTTTAGAGAAAAATCGAGCTCCTTGAAGTTGATCAAACAAATCATCGATTCTCGGTAATGGGTACCGATTCTTAATCGTGACTTTGTTCAATTCCCGGTAGTCAATGCACATACGCATTGATCCGTCCTTCTTTTTAACAAATAAAATCGGTGCTCCCCATGGTGATGAGCTTGGCTGTATGAATCCCTTTTCCAACAACTCGTCTAGTTGTTTCTTCAGTTCTTGCATTTCCGCGGGTGCTAAACGGTAAGGTGCTTTGGCAATCGGTGCTGTTCCTGGTAACAGATGAATTCTGAATTCAACTTCCCTGTCTGGCGGTAGTCCTGGCAATTCTTCTGGAAAGACATCTGAAAATTGGGATACTACTGGGATATCTTTTACTTCTTTTCCTTTAGTGTTAGTGATTATTGAAATCAAATACACTATAGATCATTTTCTTATACAACTTGCAGTTTTCATCACAGAGATGAATTTAGTGGATCTAAAAGGTTTATCTCCTTTAATTGAGATCTTTTCACCTCTTGGTGATTTTAATTGAATTGTCTTTTGATCACATAAAATACTGGCTTTATTGGCTATTAACCAATCCATTCCTAATACTACATCAAATCCAACCAGATTCATTGGGTAAAGGTTTGCCATAAATTTTTGATTAAAAATTTCTATTCTTGCTCCCTGCAAGATTTCAGAAATCTTAACAGTTTCTCCATTTGCGGTTTCCACTAGACATTCTTGTGGTAGTTTAGTTAATGATTGATTTAGGAGTTTGCAAAACGAAGTATTAATAAAACTTTGGTTTGCACCAGAGTCAAATAATACTTTAGCAAAAATATCATTAACTAAAAACGTACCAGCAATTACGTCTGGAATCATCCTGGCTTCCTCTGTAGTTAGCACGAATGCTCTGGCATTTTTAGGATTTTTGTTGGTTGCAGCTGGAGCCAATTTCGGGCAGTTTGTCCTAATGTGACCTTTTTCCCCACAATTGAAACACATTCCATTACTGGATTTCTTCTTGCAATTCTCTTCCTTGTGTCCTGGGGCCTTGCAAAAATTACAGTAAGTAGAGCATCTTCCAGAATGCTTCTTTCTGCAGGCTTTGCAGTAGGGTGCAGAGGTAGAACCTACATTCCTACGATTGGAATTCCCAGAACGGAATTCTTGAGTAAGCCTTTGGGTTAGGTTTCTCCTCTGGTCTTCTTCTCTAGTACGCATTAACTCATCTGTCAAGGTATTGGCTAGTTCTACAGCTTCCTCTATGGTTTGGGGTCTAGCTGCCTTGACTACATGTCTAATCTCTCCAATTAATCCCCAGATATAACGGGAGATTAATACCGGTTCAGGTGATGCAAGGGTAGGTACTATCCTAGCATATTCAAAGAATGTGGTAGTGTAACCCTTACTATCTACCCCGGTCATTCTTAGATTCAGAAACTTATTTGCTATCTGTTCTTTTTCATTGGGAGGGCAGAATTTCCTTTCTACCATGTTCTTGAATTCTTCCCATTCCATATTATAAATCCTATCACTTCCTCTGGATTGGAGGATAGTGTTCCACCATTCTAAGGCTGCATTTTTAAACAGATTTGAAGCAAACATTATTTTATCTTCTTCAGCACACTTGCTTATTTTCAGAACTGCCTCAGTTTTCTCTATCCAGCGTAAAGCTGCAATGGGTCCTTCATTGCCCGAGAATTCTATTGGTTTGCAGGACCAGAATTCCTTGTAAGAACAACCATGTGGCATGGTTCTTCTTCTTTTGGGAACGGGCGCTTGAAGTATGGGTCCATTGTTCACGCTGTTTTCTGGTTCAGTTGGTCGCTTACTGCTATGCTTACTTTTATTATTTGCTTCCTGAACTGTTTGAATAATAAATGGCATCGCATCTATAATTCCCTGTGCCACAATATGCTGAACGGCACTATTATCCATTTGGTTTCCGTTGTTATTATTGTCCGAATTCTCATTAACCACGTTAATGTTACTCTGGTTATCGTTATTCAGATTTTCTTGATTTCCCGCGTCGGCCATCTGAATTTTTAGACATTTACCAAATATTAATATCACAAATAATATTTATACATAGCCAATCACATGACACGCACGTTTAACCAAAAACGTCGAGCATTGCGACTTTTACTCTTTTTATATAGTATGCATCAATACACACCAGTACAGAAATAAAAATTACAGTACCGACTGAAATGTAAAGCTACAATACTAATAGTATGCATCCGTAGTTTTTTTTTTTTTTTTTTTTTCCAACACATACACACATATATTATTATATTATTATTATTACTGTTTCTACCATCACCTTCACTGATATGGATTCATCCAAAAATCCATATTACGCTCATCGTATTTCCATACGAGGCGTTCTCCCACCTGTCGCATTCTATCACTGCTTTCTAAAATTTCCTCTCCAAAAGTCCTAAGTTCTTGGACATTTTCTGCACTCATTGGGGGTGCAGGTTCTAGGACTGGGTTTGGAAACTGAGGTACGGGTTCCTGATACGGAGGCATAGGGGCTTGGTACGGGTATGGATTTTCTAAAATTTCCCTAACATATGCGTCACTAATGTTGTAGGGATCTTGAGGATCTAACCCTGGATAAGCTCCTAAGTTGGGCATTGGCACATTTTCCTGAATTGGGTTTTGTTGCACGTAGTCCCTAACATCGTCCCACCAGGGGTCGTAGTTATTTGGGTCTAGAGGATCAGGTGCAGGTACCCTAGGTATCTCCTCCGGGTTGAACTCAGGCATTTCTATCTGGTCTTCTATTTCCATGGGTTGATCAGGATTTTGTGGTTGGGGTGCTAGCATTTGTTCCAGGTTTGGGTCGGCAGCAGTGGTTGCTAAAATATGGATATTAGCGATACCCCTATTGAGCATATCCTGATTATAAGCATCAGTTTCTCTTTTTGCGGCGGCTAACACTCGCTGTTCCTGCAACTTTTTCATTCTTTTCCTACGCTCATGCGCTCCCCTACTGAACCATCCCCTCTTTTTCTGAGGAAATAGCTCTTCAGACTGAGCCTTAAACACAAAGATTCCTTCTTCTGTGTCAGCAGAATACCCTGAGAGGGCAGGCTGAGAAGAGGAGGTGCCTTCGCTCCTAGGCGAACCAGACAGTTGACGATAGGCGTCAGAAGGTCCTTGGTCACTCATACTGTAAACTAACAAATAGTCAGATAACACATAGCACGAAATACAATTATACATGTATTTTCATAATTTATTTCCTAACACTTTTGAATTTTAATGTCAGCAGAACACTTCTGTGGCTGAATCAGTGGCATAGCTCTGATACCACCTTCTGTCACAGCCCCCGATCCCTATCTCCCGGGAACGGGCGGCCGTGAGCCAGTTTCGGTGGTATCACATTTATTTATTCAATTTGGCAGCGGAAATTTTCATCAGGATCGTAGTTAGGAAATATTTTATCAGAGTAAACCACCATGTTTTATAACATTAAACATATGGGTAAAAACCCAAGTTTTCAATACACACGTTTCATAGGAATAAATCCTATTTATTTAATAAAAACATCCATTTTATTCTTAGGTAACTTTATTGCCACTTTTCCAAGCCTTCAGTGCTGTCCAGCTGGCTTCTATTTGGCTTTCACACTTTGTTACCTGAAACGCGTTTTAAAAACATTTTGTCAGTGGGAAATACTGGTGAGTGAATCCCAGTTTAATCAAGTTTAAGTAAAAACCAATTTGCAGTATTGAGGGCACATCCGCAATTACATTTGTATCCAAGACATCACAATTAACATCAGTGGTACGGTCATACTCAACTTATGGGATGTTACCACGCCAGTAACCAATTTTGTATACAAAACCCCAACATACCCACTATAATTGTATTCTTTACAAATACTCAATAACTGTCATTCGCATGGAAAGGTATTTAAGGTTTTGTAAAAACAGTTAACAAAAAGGAGATTACTCACAAAAATGAGTACATAAAAAGAAGGATCACTCACATTGCTGTTTTAGGTTATTCTTTAGGGTTTCCTGGTGAATATCTATAATTTACGCAAATGCACGTGTGTTAGTATAATAACCCATTTTAACATTAGCAATACCCTCCCCGAGACGGCATTCCAACGACTACGTCGGGCAGAACCACGACAGCCGTTACGGAACCCTAGATCAATCGGGCAGCGTATCTAATACGTCTCCAGGGGTTATAATACTTATATCGTAGCAGAACCTCGCTATTTTAGGGGATATTGAACTCGGGTATAATGCCCACTATTTAAAAGTGTAGAGAGACAGAAAGAAAATGAACGAAAGCAGACTGAAGGCCGTTGCCTTCTATTTATAGTGCTGAATTCGAGTCCCCACGCGGCCCGCGTGGAGTTTGGGCCGGGCTTACGCGGCCCGCGTCAACTCCGGGTCAAAGCGTAGCTTGGTCCGGTCACTATGTAGCCTCGACACGCATCGAACACGTGGCCGCTCCGGGCTGTGCCACAAATCAGGATGCTCGCGGCCCGCCTTCACTTACCCAAACATGTACGCGGCCCGCATTAACTAAGGGTTTTGGCGATATCCTGGTATACACTCGCGCGGCCCGCTTAAGCTTGAGGTGAGGCCCTACGCGGCCCGCCTCAACTTAATAATTATTGTTTTTATTTATTTTATATAGTATAATCTATTTTGGAGCTCGGTTTTCACATATGGGGTGCATATAAAGACACATTGAGATATTTAAAATATATTAGGGTGTCGGAAATATTATGAGGATGTCTGTTTTACCGAGGGTTGTTATACAATTCACACTTGTAATTGGAACACAACTGTTTATCTGAGACAATTCCGAGTTTTTTATTAGGTATGAGCAAAATCAAGACTCGCTTCAAATTCCAGCATCTGAAGATGATGAATTCTCCATCCTTCATTTTCTTGTACTGACTGGCTATGGTGTAATTTTTGTTTCTTCTTTTACCAAATCTGTGGTGTAATATGATGATTTTGATGATTTTTTTTTGGTTAAATTGATGAGTACATGAACTATTCTGTAGGTTTAGTGTTAAACCTTAGAATTTGAGGAAGATGAGTGAGTATGAGTTTTGGGGAATGAAGTTTATATCTGGAAAATATAAAGGAGTGAAATTACCCTTATATCCTTTGACCGTTAGTGACCAACTGTTGACTTAACCGGTGTTAAGGGCCAGGGTCCAACATTGATTCAAATTGATATACGTGTAGGGATGGCAATGGGTCGGGTTTGGGACGGGTTTAGGTAATCCCAAACCCAAACCCGGTTAGATAAGCTTGTCCCAAACCCGTCCCAAAACTCGTCGGGTTTCTAGCGGGTAAATACCCATCGGGTATCGGGTATACCCGCGGGTTTCGGTTAAACCCGTTAATTTAAAAAGATTACTCGTTGGGTATACTCATCTCAAAACCCATTGGGTATTTATCGGGTAACTACTAACCGGTTACATTATGTATTGTCATTATAAAAATATATATCAAATAACTACAATGTATACGTAATAGAATACCTATATGTGTAAAAAATAGATGTATCATATATATACATATTTAATAATATAAAAGAAATTATATCGGGTATACAATCGAGTAAACGGGTACACTTTATCGAGTAATTGGGTCGGGTAAATGGGTATATCACTAAATCCCAAACTCGTCCCAAACCCGCAAAAAAAAAAAAAAAAAAAAAAAAAAAAAAACTATTCCCAAACCCGTCCCAAACCCGATTAACCGACCCCAAACCCATCCCAAATGTGTCGGGTTTCAGGTTTACCCAACGGGTTCGGGTTTGATTGCCATTAATACGTGTGATGTAATATAATAAAAGTTTTGAAATAAGGTGTAAAGGTGTCAACAGCGCTATACCTCAAAGTGTAAAGGTGTCAACCGCCCCATAAATAATGAAACAAGAATATAAACAAAACTCACCCACCCTCTAGATATATCCAAATAGAAGAAAAAGTCCTGTAAACATTAACCAAAAAAATAACTATTTTGGTCATGTTAAATAAGATTTAGGGAAAAATGATAGTCGCCTTCTAGAACATGAGAGAGACACTTACACGTAACTAGTAAGAGACGTGTAATACAAAGATTCTCATTTGATTAGAAGTTACTTTTCATATGTCATCTCTTCACTTCATTATATGTTTTTCATTTAATATTTAAAGAAATAACTAATTAAGATGTATATACGTTTCTCTCTTTAACTTGTCAATTATCTTGTTTTCCCATAATTATTAATTAATTTAGTAATCAATTAGAAGTTACTTTTCGTATGTCATCTCTTCACTTCATATATATTTTTTCATGCAATATTTAAAGATATAATTAATTAAGATACATATATACATTATATATATATATATATATATATATATATATAGGGCCAAGATCATTTCAGAACCATAAATATTTACAGAACTCGCAAAACTCCTAATAAACAATCTTTTTATTTATATATTTTTATGTTTAGGATAATTTTATTATTTAATATGTGTATTTTTACGATTACATACATGTTAAGAGTAATTTTATCATTTTTTATATGTAATTTTATAATTACACATATATAAACTAGTTTTTTATATATATGTAATTAGTTATGACACATATATTTAATTTTGACAATTAAACATATGTAAACTACTTTTAACATGTATGTAATCAAAGAAATACATATAATAGATGATAAAAAGATCCTAAATACAAAAACTTATATAAAATGATTCTTTATTAGGAGTTCTGAAAGTTCTATAGTTATTTAGAGTTCTGAAATGAACTCAACACTATATATATATATATATATATATATATATATATATATATAGTAGGAGTTGGGTGGAAAGTCTATATTTCCTAGAAAGTCTAGGAAGGAATAAGAATTGGACATGTGTCATTGAGGGATTTTAAGTAGAAGGGTTATCATGTAATTTCACATTTTAATTTTATTTTTGGAATGTATCTTCATTAACTAAAATTCCATGATTTTCGGAATTTTTATTGTTTTCGAATTCAAATCTGGAAGTCAATGTGTTTATCTGAAAACTATCAGCATGTTCTTGGTGATGTGTTTTACCAGTCATAGAGGTTGAAGTCAGTGTGTTTTAACACTCTGAAGTCAATATATAATCACGTTGTGTTTTAACAGTTCTTTTGCATTTTAACACTCTGAATGTGTTTTATGTTATTGTCTATGTCACATTACATCACATTGTGTTTTAACAGCAAGCAGGCATTGTGTTTTAACAGCAAGCATGCATTGTGTTTTAACAGCAAGCAGATTCTTGACGTTGTGTTTTAACAGCAAGCAGATTTCTTGACGCCGTGTTTTAACAGCAAGCAGATTCTTGACGCTGTGTTTTAACAGCAAGTAGATTGCTGGAGGATTCTGGACATTGTGTTTTAACAGCAAGCAGATTTATTGACGCTGTGTTTTAACAGCAAGCAGATTGCTGGAGGATTCTTGACATTGTGTTTTAACAGCAAGCAGATTTCTTGACGCTGTATTTTAACAGCAAACAGATTTCTTGACGCCGTGTTTTACCATCCATGCTGGTAATCCTTCCATTTATCAAGAACGACTCAGAAACAACGGTACAAGCCTCTCTACAATCATCAATTAAAATAGTAAAAACGCAGCCAAGTTACAAGCAGATTAAGACCGAAAACGTATATGCACTTCAAGAACTTTAATCACAACACAAGATATGAATACCTAGTGAAGAAAAGGGGTATGAACAAGCCTTGGAACCGAAATCTGAATGCTCGTGGGGTCCTGTTTTGCGTCAAAATCTGAATACCTAGTGAAGATCGGTTTAGAGAGGGAGAAAGAGAAAGAGAGAGAGAGAAAGAGGGGAAATTGCATGAATTTAGGGATTGGTTATTGATATGGTAGTTTATTGACTTATTTAAAACACCTCCAATTACCAAAATACCCTCACTATATTAAAAGTCTCTAATTATATAACTCAAATATTACAAGATTGCCATTGATTTAATCTCAACCCTTAAACACACCAATCGGATGGACCAGATCGTTTTCTAGACTTTCTAGGAAAAACACACTTTCCGTGCGAACCCTACTCTATATATATATATGGGATGGATCATGAGAAAACTATTTTAAATGAGAAAATAAAAAAACTAACTAAAAAAGCCTAAAATACATACCAATTTTTTTTTACATTTTTTTTATAAAAAATCGCAATATTTTATGTATGGAAAAAAATTTTCAAAAAAAAAAAAAAATTTGTTGTATTGCACATGTGCACTTATTACAGATATAATGCACATGTGTAGAACACATATAATGCACATGTGCAGTACAACAAAAAAAATTATATATAAAAACTAGTGATTTTTTTATAAAAATTTGTAAAAAAAAATTGGTATGTTTTTTAGCTTTTTTAGGGTGTTTTAGTTAGTTTTCTAGTTTTCTCATTTAGATGTAGTTTTCTCATGATCCTCTCCGTATATATATATATATATATATATATATATAGGATAAGGATCATGTGAGAAGTAGTAGGCTGTTTGAGAAACTTGAGAAGCATTCTGGACCACACATTTTCCTAAAGCAAAAAAATGTAAAAAAGTGCAATTTTATTTTTTTTTTGGAAAAATCGCAGGTTTTTCTTTAAGAATTTAATTTTTTATTATTATTTTTTTAATTTTTTTTTTGGGATTTATACATATGTGTATATTGTTAATTTTTTTAACTATACATATATGTATATTGTCAATTATACATATATGTATATACATGTTTAAAATTGAAAAATAAGTGTTATTTAGGGTTTAGCATTAGTATTTAGGGTTTAGCATTAGGGTTTAGGGTTTAGCTTTATGGTTTAGGGTTTAGCTTTAGGGTTTAGCATTAGGGTTTAGCATTAAGGTTTAGTAATAGTATTTAGGGTTTAGCATTAGGGTTTAGCTTTTGGGTTTAGCATTAGGGTTTAGCTTTAACTTTTGGGTTTAGCTTTATCTTTAGGGTTTAGCATTAAGGGTTTAGCTTTAGGGTTTAGTTTTAGCTTTAGGGTTTAGCATTAGGGTTTAGAATTAGGGTTTAGTTTTAGGGTTTAGCATTAGGGTTTAGAATTAGGGTTTAGCTTTAGGGTTTAGGGTTTAGCATCAAGGTTTAGCTTTAGTGTTTATGGTATAAAGTTTAGGATTTATAACACATATTTTTTCAATTTTAAACATGTATATACATATATGTATAATTGTCAATATACATATATGTATAGTTAAAAGATTAACAATATACACATGTGTATAAATCCCCAAAAAAAAAAATTAAAAAAAATAATAAAAAATTTAATCCTTAAAGAAAAAGCTGTGATTTTTCCAAAAAAAAAAAAAAAAATTGCATTTTTTTTCACTTTTTTTGCATTTTTTGCTTAGGGAAAATGTGTGGTCCAGATTGCTTCTCAAGTTTCTCAAATAGGATGGACTCTCTTAGGATCCCTACCCTATAGGGGAATGTTCATTGGGGAACACTAAAAAAGTGGGGAACAGCGGGGAACCGACTCAAACGAACTCCGATTGGACTCATTCCAGCGGCGTTGAAACCAGCTCATCGAACCCTAACTAAGATCTCTTAACCCTAAACCCTAAATCCTAACTCCTAAACTCTAAACCCTAAAGCTAAAAAATAAGGCTAAAACCAAAGCTAAACCGTAAAATCTAAACTATAAACCCTAAAAGTTAAACCCTAAAGCTAAACTCTAAACCCTAAACCTAAACCCTAAAACTAAACCCTAAAGCTAAACCCTAAGGCTAAACCCTAAAAGCCAAACCCTAATATATTTAGGGTGTAGGGGTTATGATTTAAGGTTTAGGGTTAAGAGATCCTAGTTAGGGTTCGACGAGCCGGTTCCAACGCCGCTGGAATGAGTCCAATTGGAGTTCGTTTGAGTCGGTTCCCCACTGTTCCCCACTTTTTTAGTGTTACCCAATGAACCTCACACTATATATATATGACAAGGATAAATCGAAAACCTTTTTGAGTTAAAGAAACTCAGAAAACCCTATATCTACCCTTAATTAATTGCTATGGGTGGTTATGATCAATTTCTGTAAAAAGTCATAGCACTTTTACTAAAATAATATAAAAAAGTACAATCAGGGGTAATATGGAGATAACAAATTGTTGTTTTCAAATAACTGACATCCATAAAAAAAGAAACACATCTTTTTTTAACTTTCTATATTCTCTTTCATATTTTTACATAACTAGATACAATTTATTTTCTTTAACACAAATTTTATAAATGTAACATACATTTTTAAATGTAACGTATTTTCTTTCTGTAACATGCACTTAAATTTCATAAAAAAATATGATAACATGTAACAATGCACTTTATTTCCGTAACAAACACAAAAAAATGTAACAACGCACTCTATTTTTACAATAATATGAAAAAAATATTAACTATATCATTTATGTTACATAAATGTAACATACATTTTTACATGATTAGGTACAATTTATTTATACCTTTCAAAAAAAAAAAAGGTACAATTTATTTATATAACACAAAAAATGTAACAACGTATTTTATTTCTATAACAGTCACTTAAATTTCACAAAAAATATGATAACATGTAACAATGCACTTTATTTCCGTAATAACACAAAAAAATGTAACAACGCACTCTATTTTTACAATAATATGAAAAAATGTTAACTATATCATTTATGTTACATAAATGTAACATACATTTTTTACATGATTTGGTACAATTTATTTATGTAACACAAAAAAAGTAACAATGTATTTTATTTCTGTAACAAACACTTAAATTTTATAAAAAAATCTGATAACATGTAACAATGCACTTTATTTCCATAACAACACAAAAAAATTAACAAACACACTCTATTTTTACAATAATATGAAAAAATGTAACAACGCACTTTACAATTATTTCTGTAACACACAAAATGTAACAACCGTTTTTTGCTTCAATTGTTACATTTCTAAGACCCGGTCACGTAGTGTTACATAAAAATACCAGATCTTGTAGGTTCATAACTTCAAAAAATCAAAATCAAAGTATGTTTTTTATCCATTAACACCCAGCTAATCAAAAGCAAGTTAATTTATTTTTCTTCTTATGTCATTTCAATGCACCATAAACCACCAAAAATAAATCAACCAGGAAAAAAATGATACAAAACTAAAATTTTAAACAAATACATATAAGAAAATTAGAAAAATGGAAACGGGAAATCTCAGATCTGAAAGGTGGAAATGAGAAATCTCGGATCTGAAAAAAGGAAACGGGAAATCTCATATCTGAAAGGTGGAAAGTTACCGCCCGAACATGGTTAAGATTTGCTTGAAGATGTTGTCGGATAACCTGGTTGATATACTTTGCGGTCGAACGAGGCATGACATGGTTTTCCGGCGAACCATCGTGAACCACCACCGCCAAGTAGCCACTAAGTGGTTTTTCGGCAGGAGGAACCACTGTCACCTTCACCACTCGAACTAGCTTGAACTCCGCCACTTAAACCAATCTTCACTGCCTCTCTCTCTTTCTGATCTTCACTGCCTCTCTCTCTATCTGATCTTCTCTCTCTAATATTTCTCTCTCTAACCATCTCTAGATTTTTACGTCTCTGTGTTTTTATGTTATTGTGGGTTTCTTATGATATATGGTGACTGGGATTCAATCTTTTAAAAAGAGAAATTGAAAATGAAAAAAATAAATAAAAGAAGCACATGCATTTAATGCAAAAGTGGGAAAGAGTTTAAAAGTGCACTGTGCCTGTTACATCTTTCAGTCAATGAATAAAATGACGAATTTACCCTTGACTTCATCTTTGTGCACAAGTGACGTGGCTGAATTCTAGCCACACATGGGGGTTTCTTGGGTTTTCACACTATTAACCCTTTTTACAGGATCCTTAATCTATATATATATATATATATATATATATATATATATATATATATATATATATATATATATATATCGGGGGCCGCTAGAATGAGAACCACCTCGAGTTGTAAGAACCGCGAGAACTACTTGATCCGGGGCGAGATGGACCAAATTTTTTTTTTCAAAAACGTAGATGCATGTATTATAAACACATTCGTAAAAAAATTTTTAAAAAAAAATGCCGTGCGTGTAGTTTTTTACACCACAAGTTTGTGGTGTAAAAAACTACACGCACGGCATTTTTTTTACGAATGTGTTTATAATACATGCATCTACGTTTTTGAAAAAAAAAAATTGGTCCACCTCACCCCGTACGGTGTGGTTCTCGCGGTTCTTACAACTCGAGGTGGTTCTCATTCTAGCGGTCCCCTATATATATATATATATATATATAAACTCACACAAATGCTTATATGCAAATACTTTATTCATACAGTCGAATCCAATATACATGTTTTATGCATTTATACTCTAGAAATACATGCATGCTAGAAAGCCATTCTTGCACAATACTTTGTCATTAACTTCATACAAGCCTCCCTTAACATGTATAGGGCTATAGGACTAGCACACCGCCCATATTATTGTGGTCATGTTAAGTTTATACATACAAAAACGGTCTTGTCGTTGCGACGACAAGATTATGTTAGTGGAATCTTTGGGTTGGCATGTATGTGATGCATGCTAGTTCATGTTATGTTATGCCTTAGTATACGTTATTGCCATGTGGATTTGCCAAAAACTTTTATACTTATGCTAGTAGCCAAACTCGTACGCTCACCAATGCTTTATGTGTTGACATGTTACTTAAATATATATTGCAGGATCTTGATGACGTCACGTTGAAAAGAATCTAGTAGGAAGGACTAGAAACGCACCAAACTTTAGTCCATGTTTAATAGTTTAGTCGTTATGATACCTTGTTGTACTTTTGTTTCCAAATCATGTACTTGAACCGTTAGCAATGAAATGAAAATTTACTTTTTAAATACTTGTCACAATTAGTGGTTGTAATGTCTCTTACAATCTCGTTTTCATCTCACTCCGATGATTCCGCCATCGGTTGGGTGTGACATAAATAGCCTTCCCAATGGTTCTATTACCACTTGGAAGTTTCTTGTTCAAGAATTTCTTTATAAATATTTCCCACCAGTTAAAATTGCTAAATTAATAATTGAAATTAATTCTTTTCTTCAAGGGGACAGGGAATCTTTATATAAAACATGGAAATGGTTTAAAAAATTCCATAGAAAATGTCTGCACCATGGACTAGAAGTATGACAACAAGTTTCCATCTTCTACAATGGGCTTTTACCCCAAACGCGCCAAATCCTAGATTTCAACTCTGGGAAATCTTAGGAAATAGATGCCATGCGGAGTATTCATGCAAATTAAGGAAATAACCCAGACCAGCTTTCAATGGCATACCCCTCGAAACGCCAAAGTGAAAGCCCTTGGTGCATACAAAGTTGACGAGACTAACTCGCTTGAAGCTCAAATTGAAGCTTTAACATCAAATTCCTCAAATTCTCTTATGCAAATTGGTATTCATTCATGATCCAACTACCTCAAATTCCTTTTGAAGCTTTTCCATAATAAGAAAAAAAAATAGAAGTTTCTTTAACCTAATTGGTAACAAAATTACCAGTTCTCATTGTGGCCTTCTAGTTGCTTGAAGATTGAAGTTGTCACATGATTGGGTGATCCCTGTTACTACACTTCCTATCTCTTAGCACATAGGAAATCATTTTTTCTAGTTTATTGTTGTTAAAGTTGAAATCACATTTAAAACAAATCTAAATCTAGGTGTTGAAAGACAAACATGTACAGAGGAAAAGTGCCAAAGGTTTATTTAATAGAAAAGCATAAAGAACAATGAAAGAGAAATACAAATTATATAGTCACGCTACAGACTTACTAGCTAATGGACCAAAACACACAATAAACTAAACTTTTTTATTATGCTAACTTTAGGTAGTAGACAAGGTGGTGTTACAGAAGTTTTGTTTATGTTTTTTAACAACAATTTTTTACTCATAAATACCACCAAATCAACCTGCACTTGCAATAATTTGAACCAATGCCACATTTGCGGGAACACTCACCAACGCCACTTGACCACAAGGTCATGTGCGTTCCAAGCAGAAGTTTTTTTGAATGTATATGAAAGTTATAAACATTGTCTTGTGACTACTTAAAATCTTTGTTCTCCAATAAAATGTCATTTTTTATTAAAATTAATTTCTTTTTTAGTTTCACGTTCTTTAGAATTACATCCCGTCTCTTTATTTATACATTCTTTAGAACTACATCTCGTCTCTTTATTTATATGTTTATTCTCTCTAAGTTTCATGTTTATTCTCTGTAAGCCAAATATGGAAGGTACCTTTCTATTCACAATTTTGGTAGGGGCGACCCAATGTTTTTAAGAGCTCCAAGCAAATAAAAAATCAGGTCCTTTCAAAAAAAATTTTAAATAAGGTCTTCTTTTTTACCTGAGTTTGGGACCAACAACAATAAACTAAGAAGTTTATAGTTGACGGGGTCAAATGTTGTGTGTGTAAATATGTTTAGATAAAATTTATTTTTCTAACTTTACTTAATGCAAACTGTTTTCTCCCTAGCTACTAGTTACTCACTCTTCAATACAATTCATTTTGCCTAATTCATTTCAACATTGCGTATTGCAAGACATCTATTTCGCTAAAGCATCTAATACTAATAAAAGAATCATGTTAATGCCACATGGTATTCTCTCCTTAAAATTATATCTTAATGTCATGTGGCATTCTCTCCTTTAATATTATTATCAATATTCTTCTTATTATTATTATATCATATTAATATACAATTTATTAACTTATACACAACAACAAATAAATACATATTGTTATCATATCATATTAATATATTCAATTTATTAATCTATACATAAGTATAGATAAATACATAATACATAAAAATATTTATCTTATACTATTGTAGTATTTTATTTATTTATTTATTTTTATTTTCATATATGACATTAAATTTTATTTTTTAATCATTGCTGATCAAACCAAATTAGGTTGATTATCTAATCTAACCAAATAATTTGTTTGCGAATAACTACACACAGGTATATCTTAATTTAGAAATATTATTATTTTTATTAATAATATATTAGATTAATATCCAATTATTATTATTAATATATAACACGTGTGGTGTCCGATACAAAAAAAAAAGAAAAAAAAACTTTATTGCAAATGTAACTCTTTATTCAACGAATTTTATACTGCCATGCCAATAACCTATAAAAACGAATATGGTATATAGTTTAAAATTTAAATTATATATTATATAATTTAGATTATATTTTAATTTATTTTTGTAATTTAATATCAACAATGATTAAGTTAAATAGAAGTTATTTACGTAGCTTTTTAAGTTATCATTTGAGCGATGATATAAATTAATAGGGTGCGTTTTATTTGGACTAAAAAGACAATATATTAAATAAGTAAAAAGACAAAAACGCCCCTCATTAAACTGACCTTTTTGATGAACTTAATTGGCTGGATGGAAAAGGCAAAAAAAATGCAAAACTCAGGAACAAATGAGAAAAATTGTTATTGCTATTGTTATTATTATCTATTAGTAATTATTATAATATTATAATTATGAATTATTATCATCTAAGTTACTAGGTTATAGTCTATGTGTTACACGGGCTTAAGTAACATATTTTCTTTATTCAACCCGTGTAATACGTGGGTCTGTAAACTAGTACAAGAATATTACAAAGTTGAAGTCCAGCGTAAACAGACATTTAAATCGTTGAGTTTTCGGACATGTGAAGAACATTAATTGTTTAATTAGATGCTTCAATTGGTGGTAACAATATTTCACTAAAGGAACAAAAGTATTGTTCTAAATGAAATTAGCTATTATTTGGTACACTCTTTTTTGCCTTTAGTACGTTAAGCTATTAATTCTCATCATTACATATTATTAGCATATGCATCACATACTTTTATGGAGAAATTAGAAGTTAATATATAAATAAATGAAAGTGACCTTCAAAATGTATTCTTTAAGTTAAAGTTTTCTTTGCTGTTTTAATGGAACTCCAAATTGCTATAAACACGTGGAATGGATAATATTGTTTGTTAATCATATATGTTTTAAGGACGTACAAATGGCACTGTTTTAACCTTTAAGTTTAAGATTAATTAATAAATTAATATTTTTGACAAACAAGAGAATTTACAAGTTATATATATATATATATATAGAGAGAGAAAGTACAATTTACTTCAAGGCTTAACCTACATTAACATACATGACAAAAAATATAACGTGCGTTATTATCATAGAACGTGCGTGATTATAGTCCCATGCGTGATTATGTGGTCCCATGCGTGATTATGTGGTCTCATGCGTGATTATACCCCTGATCCAACGGTTACCATTGTCTCCTACGTGATGTATGATAAGTCTTTTTGTATGTTAACCTTAATCTATATATATATATATATATATATATATATAGGGAGCGGCTAGAATGAAAACCACCCCGAGTTGTAAGAACCGCGAGAACTACACCCCACGGGTGGGCGTTCACCATGATTTTTTTTTTTACAACTAGATGTGTGTATTATAAACACAGCCGTAAAAAAAAAAAATTTAAACGCTGCAGCCGAGGGGGTAGTTTTTTACACCACAAATTTGGTGAAAAAAAAAAGAAAAAAGAAAAAAAATTAAAAACACCAAACTTGTGGTGTAAAAAACTACCCCCTCGGCCGCGGCGTTTAAATTTTTTTTTTACGGCTGTGTTTATAATACACACATCTAGTTGTAAAAAAAAATCACGGTGAACGCCCACCCGTGGGGTGTAGTTCTCGCGGTTCTTACAACTCGAGGTGGTTCTCATTCTAGCAGCCCCATATATATATATATATATATATATATATATATATATATATATATATATATATATATATATATATATATATATAGGATTAGGTTCAAATGTGAACAAAATCCCAAGAGTGAACTGCGTGAACTGATCTGGACCCTTGATTTTTATGATCTTGAGATTAAAGTGAGTGGCATGATGGTAATTATTTGGTTATTTTTTTTCCATTTAATTAAATACAAAAAGGGTATATGTGTAATTTCCATCTTAAATTGATTTGCATAAATCTTTTCTCTCATAAATCAAGTAAACACTATCCTCTTCATTATTTGATAAAAACCCTACCTAAAAACTCCCAGCCGCCGACCCCTGCTCTCTCCCTCGTTCTCTTCTCCGGCTCCGGCAACCGGAGCAACGCCGGCCACCTTCATCACCCCGATATCCGGCCAGCTTCATCACCAACGATCATCCCCCTTTGTGCCATTCTACACACACTTATATTCAGAAATTACAGAGAGAGAGGAAGAGTCTATGGAGAGAGAATCAGAGAGTGAGAGGGAAGAAAATGGAGGAAGAAAATGAAGTCTAACATATGTTTGTTGATGTTTTTTTTTGTTTTTGTTTTTACTCATACTCATGATGATAAGATTATTATCAAACTCCTATAAATTGATTAAGGGTTGAGTTATAATGGTGATGTTCAACCTGGTGATTATTGGTCTAGTGTCTAGTTGTTAACTGAGTTGGGTGTTAAGAAAATTTGGTTATGAATTACTGATTAAAAATCTTGTTATTATAGCATAGAAAGGATAAATAAGGTCTGTTATACATATAATCTGAGATTTGTTTTAGTGTTTATCTTGCATTCCTTGTAATAATGGATTTGTGAGATAAAAGTGTGTGTATAAATGCTTGGTGACAAACTGTTTGTTTAGACCTGCACACTAGTTTGATTGACTTATTTGACTTAGGGTTTTTATGTAAATATGTCATGATGGTATGAATGCTAAATTAGGAAGTTGAATTTGTTTAATGATGAATCCTGGTAATTTCTGAGTTGATGATATGGAACGGGCAAATCGATGGCTTGATTCACACCGTAGAGGTTCACTTTATAATAATATTTTGAATTATTTGAGTCGTAGAGATGAAAATTTTGAATTATTTGAGTGATTCGTACTCATAGAGGCTTGTACACATGTGTATTCTGATTTTGCTCTGTTTTTAATGCGATGTACACATGTGTATTCTGATTTTGCTATGGTTTTAACGCGATGCACACATGTGTATTCTGATTTTGCTCTGTTTTTAATATGATGTACACATGTGTATTCTGATTTTAACGCGATGTACACATGTGTATAGCGTCTGTTTTTGTGATATCTCAGAATTTTGTGTGTATTGAATGTGTAAGGTTGTTGATGTACACTTGTGAATTATACAAAGTATTAGTTGCTGAGTTTATTTGTGCTATTATAGGAGATGTCGTTAACGAGAAAAGTGGTGATGGAAGGTCTATAAGGATGATTCACGTATGAGGTCGATAAGGATGATTCACATATGTTTGTTTGCTTGGTCGATAAGGATGATTCAGCATACAACGTGGCGAATAGTTGTAAAAGATTATGTTTTTTGTTTTTTCGATTATGTTGGGTTTATTGTTTCTACGAAACTGGAACTTGTAATTATATGTTTTTTTGTTTGCTTTGGAAAACATTATGGAACTTCTGATTTGTTAAATATAAAATAGTTTTACAGGTATTGTTTCTATGTATGTATTATGTAGCTAATTACACATATGTACGATGCTGAGTACACATGTGTACTGTTCTATGTATATCCAAGTACACATGCGTATATCGTTGAAATATGAAGGTTACGTAGATCTTAAAAATCAAAATTTGAATTCTGGTGATGAAATCTGAAATAAAAATTAAAATTGAAATCTGGTGATTTGTTGTTTGTTTTGATAATTATCTTATTAATAAATAAAACATAATGTGGATAATAAATTTAAAATAGGAAAGATGTAACTTAATTCAATTATTAAAATAATGATTTAAATCTAATTTTTTATATAATTACAATCCTACCCTTAACAACTAAAAAGGAAATCAAGGGTCCAGATCTGTTCACGCAGTTCACTCTTGGGAGGTTGTTCACGCTGGAACCCTACCCTATATATATATATATATATATATATATATATATATATATATATATATATATATATATATAGGGCCAGGATCATTTCAGAACCATAAATATTTACAGAACTCGCAGAACTCCTAATAAACAATCTTTTTATTTATATATTTTTATGTTTAGGATAATTGTATCATCTATTATATATATAGAGGGCAAGGATAAATTGAAAACCCACTTGAGTTAAATAAACCCTGAAAACCCAGTAACAACCATTGATTAATCAGATTGATGGATGAGATCATTTTGGTCTTGCCCCCTTTTTACTTTTTAATATAATATTAATGAGAGGTACAAAAAGGGCATATTTGGAAATGTTACAATTTCTCTCTTCTGACAGAAAGTGTAACTTCTGTCAACTTTCCTCTCTCTCCTAACAGAAAGTGTAAATGTGTCTACTTTCCTCTCTCCTCTCTCTCTCTATAATTTTGATCTTTTTTGTTTACTTTTGTATACGTACACTATAAAAAATGTGTTACAAATATCATCTATTTATGTTTTTTTTATAATTTTTAAATATGTAACTGACAAAACATATTATAATTGTTACATTACTAAAACTCAGCTATGTTGTTACATAAAGATGTTACACAAAAAAGTGTAACGTAACCAAAGAACAATTTATTTTTTGTTACATTATTATCACCCAGTTGTTACACTCACAAGAATCACTAAAACCCAGCTATTTTGTTACATAGAGATGTTACACGAAAAAAGTGTAACATAACCAAAGAACAAATTATTTTTTGTGACATTATTATCACCCAGTTGATACACTCACACGAATCCCTCTGACTTTTGTCAACTAGCACATTTGTTTCATCTAACAATCAAAAACATATTAGAACTGTTACATTACTAAAACCCAGTTATGTTGGGTTATATAAAGATGTTACGCAAAAAAAGTGTAACATAACCAAAGAACAATTTATTTTCTACTACATTATTATGACCCAGATCCGAAACAAATTTTACACAAAAAAATTGATAAAATCAATAATAAAAAGCAAAAAAGGTGTTACATATATCATCTATTTATGTTTTTTTTAGAATTTTTAAATATGTAACTAACAAAACATATTAGAATTTTTACATTACTAAAACCCAGCTATGTTGGGTTACATAAAGATGTTACAAAAAAAGTTGTAACATAACCAAAGAACAATTTATTTTCTGTTACATTATTATGACCCACACTAACACGAATCCCCTGACTTTTGTCAACTAGCACATTTGTTTCATCTAACAAACAAAACATATTAGAATTGTTACATTACTAAAACCCAGCTATGTTGGGTAACATAAAGATGTTACACAAAAAAGTGTAACATAAGCAAAGAACAATTTATTTTATATTACATTATTTTCTATTACACTCATATGAATCCCCTGACTTTTGTAAACTAGCATATTTGTTTCATGTAACAAAATTCACTTTATTTTTATTATACAAAACACACCTTTTTTCATGATTATATCAAGAAAAAACTACAAAATAATAACATTGAAAAGGAAAACTAACTTCGATTTTAATCAAATAAACAAAAAAAAATGCAGATCCACAAAACACAACAAAAAATGCCTGGTTCGAACAAAAATGTGTAACTTCACCGGATCTTGCCTGGTTCGAACAAAAAACTCCAGCCTTCTCTTCGATATCTGATTCATCATCTTCTTCATGTACGATTTCTTCAAAATAAAACCAAAGATGATCCGTCTTCATGGGGTTTGAAAAGAAACATGATGGATCCAGATCTAGATGACGGGTCCAGATCTAGATCTTGACGGGTTTAAAAAGAAACATGATGGATCCAGATCTAGATGGCGGTCCAGATCTAGATCTAGATGGCGTCTACATGGATCTGATGCTCATCAGTTTCTCCGATTTCATTTGTGATCTTGTTTTATCTATATTGGAACGAGAGAGAGATAGGGAAAAGTGTGGTAGAGAAGAGAGATGAATGAGGATCTGGTGAATTTTTATAAATTGTAGAGAGAGGATCTGATGATATTCTAGATCTAGATATGTATTAGAAGGAATAGAGATATAAAGAGAGAAAGAGATATGAGGTTTCTGATGTAAATAAAGAGAGAGAGAGAGAGAGAGTCAGGTTTGTAATGATATAAAAGAGAGAGAGAGGGTCAGGTTTGTAATGATATAAAAGAGAGAGAGAGAGAGAGATCAGACTTACACTTTTCTGCACATGTAAAATGACGTAAATACCCCTCTCTTTGTCTTTATGCACATGTGAGGTGGCTGAATCCTAGCCACACATGTGGGTTTCTTGGGTTTTCTCATCCGGAGTGGGTTTTCTCATTATAGTTAGCCTCTCTCTCTCTCTATATATATATATATAGGGAGAGAGAGAGGGGACCGCTAAAATGAAAACCACCTCCAGTTGTAAGAACCATGAGAACTACACCGTACGGGGTGAGTTGGACTAAAATTTTTTTTCATAAACGTAGATGCGTGTATTATAAACACATTTGTAAAAAAAATTCAAAAAAAAATGTCGTGTGTGTAGTTTTGAGCACCACAAGTTTGTGTTTACGGGTACCGTAAATTTTACTTTACGGTACCCGTAAACACAAACTTGTGGTGCTCAAAACTACACACACGACATTTTTTTTTGAATTTTTTTTTTTACAAATGTGTTTATAATACACGTATCTACGTTTATGAAAAAAATTTTGGTCCAACTCGCCCCGGGTCAAAAAGTTCTCATGGTTCTTACAACTGGAGCTGATTTTCATTTTAGCGATTCCCTATATATATATATATATATATACATATATATATATATATATATAGAGAGAGAGAGAGTATGTACTGTACAATATCCCTTAACGTACATTACGTACAATATAGTGAAATCGCATGTTATAAAATAGCATGGATGAAATCGCATGTGATAATTTTGATGAAATCGCATGTTGGTTTTTTGTAACAATTTCGCATGTGGTAATTTTGATGAAATCGCATGTTAAAAAACCAACATGCGAAATTGTTACAAAAAACCAACATGCGATTTCAATGTGGGATGAAGATCTGACGGCTGATATGATCGCGTACGTAATGTACGATAAGGGCATTTGTACGTTAACCTAACCCTATATATATATATATATATATATATATATATATATATAGGGTTGAGTTCATTTCAGAACTCTAAATAACTACAGAACTTTCAGAACTCCTAATAAACAATCATTTTATATATAAGTTTTTGTATTTAGGATCTTTTTATCATCTATTATATGTATTTCTTTGATTACATACATGTTAAAAGTAGTTTACATATGTTTAATTGCCAAAATTATATATATGTGTCATAACTAATTACATATATGTAAAAAAACTAGTTTACATATGTGTAATTATAAAATTACATATAAAAAATGATAAAATTACTTTTAACATGTATGTAATCGTAAAAATACACATAATAAATGATAAAATTATCCTAAACATAAAAATATATAAATAAAAAGATTGTTTATTAGGAGTTCTGCGAGTTCTGTAAATATTTATGGTTCTGAAATGATCCTGGCCCTATATATATATAGAGAGGGGGGGGGGGGGGGTTCAGGTTCCTGTAAAAAAATGTGAAGTTTGTGAGAAGTATGAGAAATATTATAGAGACGACATGTGGCATTATATAATTTTATGGACTAAGGGTAATAAGGTAATTAAATTAAAAAACCAATTTCATTATAAAATAAATTGTAACTGCTTTAAAAGTTCTTTTAGGAAATTATTTTTTTACGTATCAATAACTGATCATGGTGTTTTAACATCTGGAATGTTTTTTTTTTGTTATTTTACATGTATAAAACACTATACAGATTCCAAAAACACTACGACTTGAATCGTAATACAGTCATGGTGTTATCTGGAATAATTGTATTGCTATTCAAGTCATGGTGTTTTAACACATCTGGGGATGAGTGTATTTCTATTCCAGATGTTAAAACACCATGACTTTAATCACAATACATTGTTCCCAGATTTCATATGTTAAAACACCCTAACTTAAATCACAATATAATGTTTCTAGATGTTTAAAACATCACTTCTTGAATCATAATACAATTAAAACACCATTGTATGAACATAGACCAAACACCACGGATTAAAACATCCGATTGAAACGCAATTTTTTTTTCTCTATATAAGTATAACAATATGGCACTCATATTAAAGATAAAAAAACGCTCGTTATTACGGTGTATTTTTTTAAAACGTTACGTATACAAAGATATTGTTGTTTAAAAAAGACGGGGGTAACTTGCATGTGCATGGAGGTTGATGACAGTTTCTTTCTTTAAACAAAAAGACAATATTACCCCTAATCTGCCAAATTAGTTAAAAAAATAAAGAGGAAAGTTCAGTTTCAGTTCCTGAGGTTTACACCCGCTCTCAGGTTCAGTCCCTATTTCAACATTCAACACTCCATTCCCTGACCTATTCAATTGCTCACAATTAAAACCTTTGACCAAACGGCTGTTAGTTGACCATCAAATCTTTTATTGACAGGGAGGGCAAAGAATGTAAATTCCCAAAACTTTGAAACTAATGCTAATATTTTAATCCCTATAAAACTGTGAACCTATGCGGGTCAGTACTTCTACGATGATGAATACGAACATGGCCACACCTCGACTTCTCCGCTTCATCCTAGATCTGAACAAGAAGAGAGAAAAGTGGCGATGTAGAGACGGCCGGTAGAGGAAGAATCCTCTCTTTCCAGCTACAAAAAAATGTGTGCCTCATATCTCATGACCTAATGAGGAGGTGGAGACCTTATATAGGAGACATGGGCAACCCTTACCTCAACGGGCCAGGCCCGGTTAGGGGTTGTCTCTACAAGCCCACAGCCTAGTGTAGTGTAAACTACAACGCGCTGGGCTTCGCAGGTTAGTACACAATAATAATAAATATTAATATAAAAGGCAATAAGTAATGTATAACCGTTTAAGTCGGGTCAAGTACCTTGCCTCTACAATCCCCAATCTTCATTTGTAAGCCACACTCCACTCCCCCCTCTCCCTCAAACACTCCGGAGACACAGGATATCTGGAGACCTTCCTCCGATCATCTCCTAAATGAGGCAATACGCTGTAATTTTATTCACATTGCACGTCGTCGGTAAGATTTGACTTAAATTTGCATTTTTCAAGTCTGTTTATATTTGATTCCAGTCGTTCCAGTTGTATGAAACCTGAATTTTGGGTTGTTTATATTTGATTCCAGTTGGGTTCAGGGTGCAGGTGACCAGGACCTACGTCAGGATCCAGTATCGGGTCCTGATAAGGAATGGCAGGGGGTTCCGAGCGGAACTCTGTTTCCAACGCCTATAGATGTGCTTTATGCACCTCGCTGTAAATATATGATGCATGTATAATATATTGACTATAACTGTTGTGGGTGATTTGGGTTAGGTTGATCAAATTTTGGGATTGAATGATGATCACCTAACTCGTAGGTTATGTAGAACAGTTTAAAAAGGTTATTTTGGAAAACTGATCGTTTTTTGTTATGTAACTGTTAATGGTGACTAAATGGTGAAATATAATTCGAAATTATGCTAATTTAAACTGTCTTTGAATTGATGCTTAGGAACAAATGGCATTGGTGGATGTTTGTTTGAGATGTATCAGTTGAAGTTTGCAGCATATTTATGTTTTATGTGCTTATCATCAAATGATATTAATTGAAGTTTGCATCATATTTATGTTTATGTGTTTAGGATCAAATGACATGAGTGTAAGTTTGCTGCAGATGTATGATAGATGGTATTGTTTGTTTGTTTGCTGCACATAAGTCTTTGATTTGAAGGGTGTTTAGGACAAATGACATTACTGGATATAAGTAGATGATTAGGAGGGTGTTTAGCATTAAATGACATTGTTGAACATAAGTAGATGGTATTGTTTGTTTGCTACACATAAATAGATGATAAGAAGGGTGTTTAGGATCAAATGACATTGTTGGACATAAGTAGATGGATCAGCTGAACATTGTTGGACACAAGACCTGTAAACATAATTGTTTGTTTGCTACACATAAGTAGATGGATCAGTTGTAGCATTTGAACAACCTGATCAGGGGTACAATAGAATTTAGGCTAAAGTTCAGTTTGCTTTGCACAACAGCAATTAGACTAAACTTCAAGCATGTGTAATTTTGGTAGGCATTGCTTTAACCTGTTTGACCAGAATAAATGGTCAGATATATTTAACTGAAGGCAGTTCAACTTCTGAAAGTAAAATTCACTTGAAGGTGTGAAGGTCAATCACCATTCAAGTTCTAAAAGTCTATACCATTTCAAGTACTAGGCATTGCTAGACCTGTTTGACCAGAATTACTGGTCAACCCTGTGATAATGAAGGGAGTTCATGTTCTGCTAATAAAACTTAACTGCAACTGCGAAGTTCAATCCTAACTGAAGTTCTAACAGTCAATCCCAATTCAGGTTCTAAAAGTCAAACCCATTTGAAGTTCTAACGGTCAAACCCATTTCTGTCACACCCCAACCGATGGCGGAATCATCGGGGCGCGACACTAGGCGAATCAGATTGCTCAAGTGAATCCATAACAACTAAATTGCGACAGTATTTAATGCGTTCATTCTCCCATACTAATAAACAATTACAATCACATAAGCTGTCATGAATTTCATGTTCTCCCAAACAATACAAATCCGACAACCTAGATTTTAGATGTGTTTCTAGACTCCCTAGCTTGATTTGATGTAGACTGCGACTAAACCTGCAACATACGTTAAAACAACATCAATAAAAAAGTATTGGCGAGTATACAAGTTTTGATAGTGTAGCGTAAATAGTTAAAAGTGCTGCGAATTACCAAATACATAAACGAGATACCTCTACACATATGCATATAAGACAAATACTACCAGCTAAGTCACTCGAGCTGCGATTGCGATTGCTATTCATCCTAACTAGACCCCGTCGGGTGCTATAGTACTATACTAGTTAAAGCGGGACCTCGCGAGTATAAGTCCTAACACACATGTAACTAGCATCACGTGTAAATATGCATAACAGTCATTCGCAAGTGATAAACAGTTTGATTGAATAATTCGTTTTGATAAATTCGATTTAATAGGAACGTATGTTACACCCAAAATGCGATAAAAAGGGGTTCGAGTATACTCACAGTCGGTGATCAGCAAGTAAACACAACTTGGTTGGATTGAAGGGAGCCCGTTTGAGATTAGCCTGATTATAGATTGATAGCGTAAGCGTTGAATAGTGCGTAAAATGGTGGCGGTGAACCAAGTGTCGGATGGTAATCCGATCGGATGGCAATCTGATTGGATGGCCAGTCGATCGGGTGGCAATCCGTTCGGAGGGTCATCCGATCGGATGGCCATTCGATTGGATTGTCACCTCGTTTGGTGAGGATGTGTTCGTGTATGGTGGTTTGCCTTTTGAAGTTTTCGTTGTAGCATTTTGAAAACAGAGAAGCATCTCTACCCTTCAGGTTGATCGATCGAACGGCGGCTCGATCGGGTGACGATCCGATTAGTAGGACACTTAGTGAGAACAAGTTCACAGTAGTTTGTCACTCGATCGGATTGCAATCTGATCGGGTGGAAATCCGTTTGGAACTGACTATGTGTTGAACATGTTGAAAATTGTTTAAGTCCCGAACGTCACATGCTCGGATGGTCGTTCGATCGGATGGCAATCTGATCGGACGGTAATCCGTTCGACGTTCAAAACCTTGAAAAAGTTGGAGTAATAGTTTGAGTGAGTAACCAAGTGTAAGCCGATCGGCCGGCTGTCCGATCGGGTGGCAATCCGATCGGACGACAATCCGTTCCAACTGCTTTGGTCGTCTTGACACTTGATTGTTTTGAAAGTTTGCGGTTTTGATCGAGATAATGTGATAACGTACTAAACAACAGAAACTCGTCAAGACTCAAGTGACCCGTTCGGACAGGAACCACCCTAGTCCGACCAGTCAGCTGTTCAAGATGGTGTTTCATGTTTAACCCGAAATCAGAAATCTCTTGGATAGATTCCAGATCTTGAACCAACACATTACTAAGAAAGAGTAGAAGATCAGAACAAGCTCTGATTCTATCGGTTTTGAGTGCATTGAGTGTAAAAGAGTTGAAAGAAAGTTAGAAATCCATCTTTCAATCCTTTTCATCTTGAATATGTTCAGATCTATGCAAGATCCTTGTTTATTCGTGTGGAAATCGTTCAGATCTAAGTTGTTCTTGGTGGGTTGAAGCCAAAACAGGAAGTTCATAAGAACTCCATGATGACATCATCCTAGAACACCTCAAATCCGGTGATTTCACGGTTAAAAGTGAAGATTCGAAAGATAGAAAGGTGAAGGAGTGCGTGTAGATCATGAAAGTACAAGATTTGAGGTAGAAACTTACAAGAATCGCGAGAAATCGAGAGGAAAGAGCCCCAAAGCGTGCTGGTCGAGTGAGAGCTGTCACATCACTGTTCAAGTGATGTGACAGGTGCTATTTATAGGTGGAGAGGAGAGGAGGTGATGGAGGGCCATGGATTGGGTGGCAATCCGATCGAGTGGCACTTCGATCGGATGGCAATCCGATCGGGTGGTAATCTGATCGGGTGGCAATCCGATCGGGTGGCCACTCGATCGAATTGTCATTCGATCAAATGCCTCCGGCGAATCGAGTTTTGGCATTTCATTTTGATCGTTAAGCGTTGCGACAGTTTGGTCACACCTTTTCATACCCACATTCATATATTTACTATAAATAGTCACATAGGGTCGTAATAATATCCACATTTCAAAGTTGCGATATAATAACCGAGTTTTGTTTCGAATATGCGTTCTCTGCGACGCATCACGGCTATCGAGGAGGGTAGAATAGGTCCTCATTCAACGTCATCGTGAGCGTTGTGTGTGTGATGCGATGTTTTATAGCGATAAAGTATGCGTAATGTGCGAAAATATTGCGAAATAGCGATGTATTCGATATAGCCACATTATTCCGAATCTCTGGTGCTAGGCGTAATGAGTATAACGAGTAGTAACAACGCACGAACGTGCGGGTTGTTACAATTTCAAAGGAACTTCAATTCTGTTTACAGTGTTATGGGTCATTTTCTGAGTATACATATCCTGACTAATATCCCGCTTGTAATTGTTTATTTATGACCAGGATGCTGGACGAGGATATTGCTAACATCCCGGGCGATATCCTGAGGTTGAGTAAATTAAACACGTACAGGTTAATGGTTACAAGCTACTAACGGTCATCAGGACTTCTTCTCCTAAAGACTCGGGCGAATTTGTTATGAGGAAGCCGTTGAAGCCGAAAGACTTGGTCCTCAACGTTCAAGAAGGAATATTCGTTGGATCCCGGTTTTAGAGGATAGTTAGTTGCTTTATCTTTACTATAAATAGATGAGGGCAGATCAGTTTAAGGCACATCATCTTTCACTAACTCTCTCGTACACTCTCACTCTCTAGTTCATAGCAATCATCACACTTGTATCCAAATTATATTGTAACACTTAGTTGATCCGCACCACATCCTGCACTGTATCCTGATATTTGAAGCAATAGAAGAACAAGGCAGCTGCGATTGTCAGCTCCCGAGGTTTTATGCCGGCGATCTAGATTGATCAAGGGCTTTCCTCGTACATCTCGTGTCATTTACTTTACTTTCTGCTCATTGTTTGATCGATAATACAGCTCAATATCCTGAGCCGTAGAATACTGTTTTTATAAACAACTTAACAAGCACATTTTCAACAACACTTTCCAGCACACTACCTCACTTAACTAATTTGATCACTAAATTGCTCAGGTAATTTTTAACCAAAACAATTTGGCGCCCACCGTGGGGCAAGTGGTGCTCTCTTTATTAAAAATCTTTATCAAATCGC
This sequence comes from Helianthus annuus, assembly GCF_002127325.2. Classification (NCBI taxonomy): domain Eukaryota; kingdom Viridiplantae; phylum Streptophyta; class Magnoliopsida; order Asterales; family Asteraceae; genus Helianthus; species Helianthus annuus. Next base: position 8,815,333 of record NC_035433.2, read on the forward strand.
TAATCAGTTTTCTGTTTTCAAAACTTTTTGCCACATTATCCATAATGGCCTCAAGATCAAACATGAGTTCCTCTACTGTGTCTGCTATGACTTCTGCTACTGCTGGTCCAGTGCTTCCACCACCTCCTCCGAGGATCCAATCTTCTTCGCAACCTCAGGACATTATCCCTACCCGGACTGTTCAGGGATCTGCCCCGATTTTGGCTTCTAATGATGAAATTCTAACCTTATTTGGGAGTGTGCAGGAACAAATGAGGCAGCAACAGGAAACAAACCAGATGCTGTTGAGGGAGATACAACTCCTGAAGTCCGGCTCGAGCAGACCTGCTGAGAATATCGTCACTCCATTACAGCCCAGAGCTTTGAGCTTTAGTTCAGCCGTGTATACTGAGGATAATAGGGGGAATATTGTGCCCAGCCTCCCTCAGAATCCTACTCCTGAGATACCCTCCTCGGTTAGGATGTCAACCGTGAGGAGCTCAGGATATGTTTCGGGATATGGGCAGAATCCTCCGACTGGTAACGTATCTAATAATAATAATGCCATTGCCACTAACAGTGTTGGGTCTTTGCAGGATACAACTGTAACGTCTGAATTATCCAGGGAACTTCAGAAATTAAAGGATATGATATCCAGTGTACCTGGGGTGGTGTAGCCAATTCCTGAAGTATCCCAGGATAGCCACAGGATATCTCGGTTCGTACATCCTATATGTGATGCTGAAATCCCAAAAAGATTTCAGACTCCGAACATGAAGCTTTATGACGGAACCACGGATCCTGAAGAGCATATTGCCCAGTATAGGGAAAGGATGGAGATCAACCCTATCCCTCCAGATCTCAAGGAAGCTTGCCTGTGCAAGGGTTTCGGTTCTACCCTGACAGGATCAGCCTTAAAATGGCTGTTAAATGTTCCTCCGCATTCGATTACATCATTTGCCCATTTAGTGAATTTATTTAATAGCCAATTTTCTTGCAGTCGGAGTTTTGAAAAACTAACCAGTGATCTTTACAGGATAACTCAAGGACCTCAGGAATCCTTGAGGGATTATGTGAACAAATTCAGTCGAGAATCCTTGGATATCCCATATCTTAATGTTGCAACAGTTGTGCAAGCCTTTAAGATGGGGTTGCAAAAGGACTCTCAGTTCTATCAGGATCTTGTAATGAATCCCTGCAGGAATCTTGACGAAGCTCGTAACAGGGCTCTGAGATATATTCGATTGGAGGATGACAAGAAAATGCAAGAAAGGATGAATGCATCCTCAACATACGAATCGACTAACAGGAAATCGGAATCCTCATATAAGCCATATCGCTCCAAGCCATATGGCAGAAATGATAACAAGAGAGTGAATGCTGTTGAAGACGAGGATCCTGAAGAATATCCTGAATTACCTGAATATTGTTTTTCTGTTAATATACCTGAACTAATGTATGCTATGCAGGGTCTGGGAGATAAAGCCAGGTGGCCTCGGAAGAATCAACAAAAAGCTGATTGGAAGGATAAATCCAAATTGTGTGCCTTCCATGAGGATTTTGGACATGTTACGGAGGATTGCATTGCTTTGAGGAAGGAAATAAGCTATCTTCTGAGCAAGGGATATCTAAAAGATCTCTTGGGCAGAAAAAAGAACAAAGGACAGGATACTGAAAAGGATCCTGAGCGAGCGGCCTCACCTCCCCCGGATGCCAAGATAATCAACTTTATTTCGGGAGGATCCGATATTTGTGGGACTTCGTATTCATCGGCAAAGAGACATGCAAAAGAAGCTAAGGCTGAGAGGGGAGACAAACCTATCAAGATGACTACCCTCACAACTGACAAAATGATCACATTTGACGCTGATGACAGGGATACTGTCCAGGATCCTCACCATGATGCTCTGGTAATAACGTTATATGTGGCTAACCATTTTTTACGCAGGATACTGGTTGATAACGGCAGTTCCGTCAACATAATCCAACTGGAGACTCTGAAGAGAATGAATGTATCTCCGATGGATATCACTTCGAAGTCTACTGTGCTCGTAGGTTTCAGTGGAGAAGCTAGGAACACAGTGGGAGAGATTAAGCTGCCCGTATATGTCGAAGGAGTCAACAAGATGCAACGTTTCTGTGTGATGGATTCTCTATCCTGCTATAACATCATCCTCGGAAGACCGTGGATTCATGATATGAAGGCCGTTCCATCAACATATCACCAATGCATTAAGATTCCTACCCCTTGGGGAGTTGTCAAAATCGATAGTGATCAGCAAGAAGCGAAAGAATGTTACTCATCCTCAATGAAATCCTCGGCCAAACCAAGTCCAGCATAGCAATTAAAGATGCGGGCCCAGGATATCGTGGAGACTTCGGAGCAGGATGTGAAAAGAGTAATCCTGGACCAGGATAATCCTGATATCTCGGTGCTCGTAGGAACCAATATCCCTCAGGATATTAAAGAACAATTAACTAACTTTCTGAAATGCAGGATGTCTACATTCGCATGGAAGCATGAGGATATGACAGGTATATCAAAAGACATTATTACTCACAAGCTTGGAATTGACAGGTCATGCAAGCCTATACAACAAAAGAGAAGGAAATTCGCCCCTGAACGGAATGCAATTATCCAAGAGTAAGTTGAAAGATTATTGAAGTCTAGAATGATTAGAGAAGTCAAATTTCCTAGATGGCTAGCAAATGTGGTAGTTGGTGCAGTTGTCTGTCGACTACATCTTAGTTCGAGTCTTAGGGCAGGGCAGATCGTATTGTGTATAGTGAATGAAATATGAGATTGTATAGATATTAGTTAATTGGATCGCTCATAAGGCATAGAGGCTGGACCGCTCGAGCGACATGATGATGGATCGCTCGAGTGACAGAATGTTTGGATCGCTCATAAGGACAAGTCCATATGAGCGGCCCATAACTCCTATATATATGGACATATGAGCGGTTCTAGGTAGAGTCTCGGGTGTGTGTTTTCGAAGGTGTAAAGACGTAGCCCTGTCCGATTGTCTCCACGTACTTGTAATTTGACAATTAATCAATAAAGGAGACGTTAAATAGTGAAATCAAGCTTTACGAAGACTAATTCAATGAATTCCGCCTCTGGATTAGTCTAAGCACTCTTCTGAACGACTCGTCAGGACAGCAAACGATCCTACAGTAGTGGTTCAAAAGAAGAATGGGAAGTGGAGAGTCTGTGTAGACTACACAGACCTGAACAAAGCTTGTCCAAAAGACCCATTCCCTCTGCCTCATATAGACTCGATGGTGGACGCCACTGCCCGCCACGAAATGTTAACCTTCATGGATGCATCCTCAGGATTCCAGCAGATTCAAATGGAACCTTCAGACCAGGAGGATACTGCTTTCATGACACCAACAGGTATTTACTGTTATACTGCTATGCCTTTTGGTTTAAAAAATGCAGGTGCAACGTACCAAAGATTGGTGAACATGATGTTCAAAGAGAAACTGGGGGACACCATGGAAGTATATATTGATGATATGGTGGTGAAATCTAAAAAGGCTGAGGATCACCTCCAGGATATCAAGGGAACATTTGATATCCTGGATCAATACAACATGAAGCTGAATCCTGCTAAATACCATTTCGGAGTGGGGGCAGGAAAGTTTCTTGGATACATGGTGACAAAAAGAGGGATAGAGGCGAGCCCGGAGCAGATTAAAGCTATCTTGAATATAAAATCACCCTCGAACATGAAGGATGTTCAGCGGTTAACAGGACGTGTGGCAGCCCTGAATAGGTTCATTTCAAGATCCTCGGAAAAGTGTAAAGAATTCTATGATATCCTGAAAAAGAATAAAAAAATTTGAATGGGGTGAGAAGCATGAAGCAGCCCTGCAGGATTTGAAGCAGTATCTCTCAACCACACCTCTATTGATGAAGCCTGAGGATGGTGAACCATTATCCCTGTATCTTGCAGTATCAGGGAATGCAGTAAGTGCAGTACTAGTAAAGGACCACGAAGGTCAGCAGTATCATGTCTATTATGTTAGCAAAAGTTTGTTAAATGCTGAAACCAAATATTCTCACCTAGAAAAGCTAATATTGGCTCTAGTAATGGCATCAACAAAGCTTAGACATTATTTTGAAACACATAGGATTCATGTTAAAACTAATTATCCTGTTAAGAATGTGCTTAGGAAACCTGAGATGTCGGGTAGAATGGCTAAGTGGTCGGTAAAATTAAGTGCCTATGATCTAATATATGAACCTAGAAATGCTATAAAGTCTCAGGCTCTAGCAGACTTTGTGGCTGATTTCAGTAGTGATATTCAAAATGAAGTAGACCTAGAAGTACAACAACTAGGAGAGAACTTAGAATCCTGGATATTATATACTGATGGTGCATCTAATGTAAGGGGTGTAGGTTTAGGTATATTACTAAAATCGCCACAGGGGGACATAATACCCCAGGCTGTTAGATGTGAATTCCCTGCTACTAACAATGAGGCAGAATATGAAGCTTTAATCGCAGGATTAGAATTGGCTAAGAATATGAATATCAAGAATTTGCAAGTATATGTTGATTCCTTGTTAATTACTAATCATTTTAATGGATCCTATGCAGTCAAGGGTGAGAAACTAATTGAATACCTCGGTATTCTTAAAAAATTAGCAGGATATTTCGATATTTTTACACTTGAACAGGTACCAAGAGAGGATAACGCCGAAGCAGACGCATTGGCAAACTTGGGATCATCAATCAGGATACCAGAAGGGACCCCGATACCGATATTACATATCCTGTATCCTGCAACGGATCCTCAGCATAAGGAAGTAGCAAGTATTCAAAATCCTGAAGTGGTGTATCCTGAAGAGGATCCTAAATCCTGGACAACTCCAATTATGAGATATCTCAAGGAAGGACATATCCCCGAAGATGAAAATCCTAAGGCATTTAGGATGAAGGTATCACGATTCACTATTATAAATAATATTTTATATAAGAAATATCTTGCAGGACCATACTTGAGATGCTTGGAGGATCCTGAAGCCAAAGAAGTACTTCGGGATATACATGAAGGGGATTGTGGTAACCATGCTGGGGGCAGGTCATTATTTTCAAAAGTACTAAGGACAGGATATTATTGGCCAACAATGAGAAAAGATGCCGCAGAGTATGCTCGAAGATGTGATGCATGTCAGAGACATAGTAACATATTGCATCAGCCCGCTGAACCGTTATATCCTATTGTTTCCCCTTGGCCATTTATGAAGTGGGGTATGGATATAGTAGGAAAATTACCAAAGGCCCCGGGAGGAAAAGTCTTTATGTTAGCAATGACGGATTATTTCTCTAAGTGGGTTGAAGCTGAAGCGTTTGTCCAAGTTAGAGACCGAGAAGTGGTATCCTTCATAAAAAGGAATATCCTGACCAGGTTTGGGATACCAGCTGAAATCATCTGTGATAATGGGTCCCAGTTTATAAGCAAGAGGACCACTGATTTCTGCAAGAGTTGGGGGAACAAAATGGTGACATCTACTCCAGTACACCCTCAAGTGAATGGGCAGGCAGAATCCTCGAACAAGATAATTGTCAACAATTTGAAAAAGAGACTTGGGGCTAAGAAGGGAAGATGGGCAGAAGAACTACCATTTGTCCTATGGGCTGACAGGACAACTGTGAAGAATGCTACTGGGCAAACTCCATTTTCCTTAGTATTTGGAGCAGAGGCAGTAATCCCGACAGAAATGACAATGCCCACTATAAGATCTACCCTAAGTGATCCTGAGCAGAATCCTGAAGCCTTGTGTCAAGATTTAGACACTATAGATGAAAAAAGAGATGCGGCAAGGCTAAGGATGGCAGCATATTAACAGAGAATATCCAGGGCATATAACAAGAACATTAGGACCAGAAGGTTTAAGGTTGGAGATTGGGTGCTGAGAAAGGCTTTTCAGAATACTACTAATCCTGCCGATGGCAAGCTAGCCCCAAAATGGGAAGGACCATACGAGGTTGAATCAGAAGCAGGAAAAGGAGCATACAGACTCAAGAATATGGAGGGGGATATGCTACCGAGATCCTGGAATGCTATACACCTCAAGCTCTATTTCAAGTGAGTTTAGAATTTAATTTCTAACTCAGGATGGTATGAATTCTACCTTTTTTAAATATGTTTGGTTTAATTTATTCTTTGAAACCCAATACTGACTTAAGCATCGGATGGGTGTTAGCCAAGCTAACACCCACCTTAGTTTACAATTGTTTTGCAAGATATGTTTCAGGGTGTAGCTCCAGGATATGTGCTCAGGATAACTCGAAAGACTAGAGGATTGGCCCCCTCTCTCACGTTTAAGGGATACTGATCCCTTCACAGGTTTAAAGGTATTCACCTTTCTTCCGAATTGGGTTTAAACACCCCGCTTGGAGCGCAAGTTATTCGGGGATAGTTCAAGGTGGCGGGACCAGTCCATGTAAAAGTGGCTGACAATTTCGTCACTATTGGCTATATCCTGAATCCTAAAGGTATATGAGGATTGATCACCCTCTCTCATGAAAGGGTATTTTCATACTCTCTAAGGTTTAAAGGTTCTCACCTTTCTAAGTCTTGGAGTTTATACACTCCCGCCTGTAGCGCATGAAAATTTGGGATTTTCCCCAGGATATAAGGATTTTATCTCCAGTACACCTTTGGGTTTTGCCCCCGGGACATGAAAAATTGCCTAAACGATGAAAACGAACATTCAGAAGATTTCTAAAGTATTTGAAGGCATTGTACGCAGGGGACATTCCCATTAAGGTGGTGGTGCAAAAGCTAAAAAGATAGGATTTGGAACTAATGCACTAAGTACCTTGCACGGGGGACATCTTTATGGGAAGAATTGCAAAGGGATTGAAGTTTGGTAATAGGTTTATATCCTATTTCTGGTATGATCTTTCCTTTGCGGACTTTAATGACATTATGTTTTATAAAAAGGACAAATATCCTGATATATTCTCAAAGTCTTTTTCAGAATAATTGATTAGGATGTTTGAAACTAGTGTTAGTCTGGAACTTTGATTATTTAAAACTAGTTTTGGAAAGATAAATTGTTTATCGAAAACTTTCTATAAAGTTGAAGGGATGTTTGGAAGTTCTATCTAGTAAAAAGTTTTTGCAGTATATCGCTAAGAATACTAATCAGAATATTTTGTGAGATAACAGTATGAAATTCTTTGCAAAGCTAAGGGTTACACCAAGTAATGAAAAGTAACGGAAAACAAGTCAAAAGATAGTTATATTATTAACAGGTCAAAAGTTGTGCTTTTGGTTTCACCTCAAACCGAGGCCCATCCACCAAAAGCACGATAAGTTCTTAACTAGATTTACTTAACAGATTGAAGGTTTCGTCTCAAACCGGGACCCATCCACCTTCAACTGTTATATTGTTCAAAATAAACTATACTAACTGATAACCAAGGGCTTCGTCCTGAAACTCAGGATCCCTCCACCTTTGGTCATCATATTGTCTAAGTGCAGGAAATGTAAATTTTTCAAAAGCAGGAAAAGTAAATTGTTCAGACAACCACAACCATCAAATTAAAAAAAAATGGGCTCCGGCCTAGGCATAAACATCCATCATCGCCCACTTCGCTGCTTTCAAGGGGCAGCACCCTCTTCAACCATCGCTTCGTCAGCACCTGCACCAGCATCACCCTCGGGATTCTTCTCAGCATCACCACCAGCCTCGGCCGCCGCATCCGTCGCCTTGGGAGGATCCCCACCAGCATGCTTTGCAGGACGTTCAACAGGGGTGCCCTTGAGATCCGCTAGTTTCGTTTCCCAAGCCTTGACATTCCAGGAAGGGCATTCAAAGCCCAAGGCCTCGGCTTCATAGGCCATCCTTAACCTGGCTTGGAGAAGGGAAACAACAACGGATCCTTTAAGGCCATCCCGGTAAGAGGTCATATCCCGCTGGTATTGAAGATGAGCAGCATCCAGCTTGGCTTGGGCGTCCTCATTGGCCTTGTGTATAGCGGCTTGGTGCTCCTGGGCCATTGCCTTGAATTTGTCTTCATAATACTTAGACTTGGCAGCGGCAATCATCCCTTGATCGGCGATGGTTTCTTCAGCTTTCTTGAGCTTGATCTCCAACATTTTGTTAAGCCCGCACGCATCCTCGTAAAGGAACATGAGACGTTCCAGACCCTACAACCAAAAGTACAGGTATCAACATATGTGTAAAATATCCAGGATAATAATTAACATACATGTGCAGGATACCAGATGAGGATTTTTACCTGATTGAGGAATGAAGTCATAAACCCGCTGGCTTCATTGAATCCATAGTTTTCATATGGAAAGGCCTCAGAGACAGCCGGGGAATCTGTTTCTTTTCTCTTCCGAGCACTGGAAGCACGGGTCCTGGTGGTTGGAGGAGGCTTGGGAGTGGTGACGGCTTTCGAGCTGCTGGGTTTGGAAGACGTGGGAGCCTTGGGGCTTGGCTCTTTCTTTACCGGGATGGGAGCAGAGTAGCTATCCAATTCGTCAAGGTCGAAGACCTCTGGAGCTTTGACTGGGGCTGCATAAAAGGGGAAAACGTTTAACTCTTGAATATTCATAAGTTATTTGTTTGTTATGTACTAATGTGTTTACCAGACATGTCGGAGCTGGATCTTTGGCTTGAACTTGCAAATGACAGAGAAAAAGTTCTTTCGCTTTCTGGAAGTTGATAAATGCTTTTGATTCTTGAATCCGATTCAGCGCTTGGAGGTGCTAAATCTTTGAAATTTGCTGCACAAGAAATAGAGATGTCAGTTCAGGATATAGCTTTAAGATACGGTTGGGGATATTCCTAAAACCCTAAATCCTACCAGAGGTTAACCACTTCACTGGAAGATCAAAACCTCCAGTGATGGAATCCCTTTTTTACAAAAAAGAACTTTCGTTGCCATTTTTCCTCATTCTTTGTGGCTCTAAGAACAAGAGGGTTTTTAGAAGTTGAGAAAAGAAGAAAACGACTGTTGCCATGAGAACGAAGACGGTAAGCCATCGGGAGGTCTTCAATACAAAGGTTGGGGATAAATCGAGATCTGATCTGGTCCAGAGTCACCAGTACGCGCCAAACCATGGGCATGGTTTGGGCATAACTGAGACCAGTTAGTTCAAAGAAACGGGAGATAAAAGCCGGGAAAGGGTACCGGAGTCCGATGGAGAAAGGGTAGGCCAAGAAGCACACCCATTCGTTGGAAGAAAAATCCGATCGGACTTCTCTGTCGAAGGGACGGATGACTGTACCAGTAGGGAAAGCACCGGAAGCTTGCAAGGCAGCAATGTCAGCATTGTCGAAGGAGCAGACCTCTTTCTCGGGTTCTTTTAGAAGGTTTTGGGCTTCGAAGGTTGGAATCAAGTCGCCCGTATAGGATTTAGTTCCGCTAGCCATAAGGGATTTCCGTGGAGAAGAAAGAAACGAAGAAGAAGGAGAGAAAGGAATTTACCTGAAGATTCCGGTGGAGATGATGGTTTATCAAATGAAAAGAGAGAAGATATAGGGGCTAAATGGATAGCCATCGAGTAAAAAACGCGTGGGAAGTTGCACATTGTCACTTCACATGTCCAATCGTATTAATTGCCTCGATTCACGAGATAAGCTTTAAAATATATCCGTTGGATTGGTATACCAACCGATATATTTTGGGGACAATTGTTATGGGTCATTTTCTGAGTATACATATCCTGACTAATATCCCGCTTGTAATTGTTTATTTATGACCAGGATGCTGGACGAGGATATTGCTAACATCCCGGGCGATATCCTGAGGTTGAGTAAATTAAACACGTGCAGGTTAATGGTTACAAGCTACTAACGGTCATCAGGACTTCTTCTCCTAAAGACTCGGGCGAATTTGTTATGAGGAAGCCGTTGAAGCCGAAAGACTTGGTCCTCAACGTTCAAGTGGGAATATTCGTTGGATCCCGGTTTTAGAGGATAGTTAGTTGCTTTATCTTTACTATAAATAGATGAGGGCGGATCGGTTTAAGGCACATCATCTTTCACTAACTCTCTCGTACACTCTCACTCTCTAGTTCATAGCAATCATCACACTTGTATCCAAATTATATTGTAACACTTAGTTGATCCGCACCACATCCTGCACTGTATCCTGATATTTGAAGCAATAGAAGAACAAGGCAGCTGCGATTGTCAGCTCCCGAGGTTTTATGCCGGCGATCTAGATTGATCAAGGGCTTTCCTCGTACATCTCGTGTCATTTACTTTACTTTCTGCTCATTGTTTGATCGATAATACAGCTCAATATCCTGAGCCGTATCCTGAATACTGTTTTTATAAACAACTTAACAAGCACATTTTCAACAACACTTTCCAGCACACTACCTCACTTAACTAATTTGATCACTAAATTGCTCAGGTAATTTTTGACCAAAACATACAAGTCTTGTTACGGATTGTTGTTGATGTTAATAACATGATATAGCTGAGTAATTAAGGATAATTGGTGGTTAGTTACTAGATTAGGAAAGAGTTTTAAATATAGAGGGAAAATAAGAATTCTACGTTCAGGGACTGAAACTATAAGCAAACTTTGGGGGTATTTTCGTCTTTTCACATAAATATAAACGGTGTGTTAGTGCTAATGTTTTAATTGTGAGTAATTGAAAAAGTCAGGGACTGGAGTGTTGAATTTTTTGCAATGGGAACTGAACCTGAGAGCGGGTGTAAACCTCAGGGACTGGAACTGTACTTTACTAAAAAATAAAACATAATTTACATTTTAAGTCTTTTCTGATCTCATCTATTAATTACAAGATCTAAGAGTTTAAAATACTTCTTACCGAAAACCCCATTTTTACAATAACTCCACCCTATATATATCTCCTAACATTATACTCTTACGAAACTTAAAATAAATATAGAAATTTCCAAATAAGTTTCCTTAATACCAACAAACCCCATAATTGAATACAATAGTACCATTATCCGAACTAACATGGAAGCCTTTCATTGGACATATTATGTTTTCTTTTCTTAATTTAATAGTTCTTCTCTCTATATATACTCTTATCTTGCATTGCATGATCCACATCCTCTCTCTATCTCTATAGATGATTGATATCTTTAGTTACAACACGTGAAGCAATATCATTCGAAGATGGTGCAATGGGCGTGAAGCAATAACGGATGAAGCTGCCAGCATGATCTAAATTTTTCTTTAAAATCAATAGTAAGAAAAGATCAGATCATGCGACACCTTCATCTGTCAATGTGTCTCACGAACCTACGAAATTTAAGTTCTTGTGAAACTAAACTCACATAGTTTCCCGGTCACTATGTGTTTCTATTTCTTTCAAACAATGTTTTAAATTCCGGTTTTTATGCTATACCAGATTAGGCTTAGAAACGGTTTAATCAAGTATACTGGACGGTTTAACCGGTTCTACCGGACGATTCAACCGGTTCTACTAGCCGGTTTGAACCAGTTTTTAAAACATTGCTTTCAAATCATTTTTGGTCTTACTCGGATAAGACTAATTATTTAGTCTAGCACTTAATATTGGTTTTCTTTTAAACATTTTCTACATCTTTTTCTTAATATAAATATATAATCGTATTTACCACTTAAAGATTGTGCAAGTTTATTTGATTTCCTTTGGCCTATAGATTCTTGATCCTGTTGCCTATAGAACATTCTTTTTTTCAGCTTTTATTTATTATAAAGAGGGAATATTATAAAAACGTATGTGTAATATAGAACAAATCATTTTTGTGACAATAAAAAACAAATTACAAAAGGTTCCACAACAAAAATAGCAACACTAGTCTATCAAATATTCAAATGCTAGGTCTGTCAAACAGAACGTCATCGTTTTATCTTCTATCAAAATTCATAAATCAACGAAAGGTGGTTTTACACTGGCCTGTGCTCGGCTTTGGCTCGAAACCTGCATTCAAGAAACAATCCTATAGCCTAATGAAACCAAATCCCATGGCGAATCAAACATACCAACTTCTCGGAAAGTTAAAAATCGCATTCTCGTCAACTCAAATCTTCCATGAATAGCAAACCGGCATCTACGGCCTACAGATCCCTGCACATATAAGTAATATTGATTGAACGGGATACGTATCAATTTTTTTAGAAAACGTTTGGAATTCGATGTGATTGAAATTTTAAAGGAGATGTAGTATTAGGCTATTTATGTATTAATTGTGATTGGCATAGTCTAGAAGCTATATATATGTAATATCAAACTATATTATATACACAAATACACAACCAAATAATCCAAGCTACACGTCGTTCCCCGTCTTTAACTTGTGAAGGCATATTAGACTAGTTATGTATTCACCCGAGCTCGACCAGGCTCGAGCTCGAGCTCAGCTCGTTGGTGGTTTCTCAAGCTCGAGCTCGGCTCGAGCTAGGGCTCGTTTTTTATCTATTAATTATATTTTCAATAAAAATAATATAAAAAATAGACTCGTTTAGGTTTGCGAGCTCAATAAGTGAAAGCTCACGCTCACGCTCGGGCTTGGACTTGTTTACTAAACAAGTTTGTTTTTAGGTTTGGGCGGGGCTCGTAAACAAGTTTAAATAAGCTCGGGTCGGCTCGTTTACTAGACAACTTTAAATAAGGGGTAAATTTATTAAATGTTAGTAAAAGGAAACTAATATTACACTAAGGGACACGAGCTTCACATGCTAGACTCTAGCTCGGGCTCGATAAATAAACGAGCTTTATTTTAGGCTCAAGCTCGGCTCAATAAGACTCGGCTCGTTTCGAGCTTTTTTCGAGCCGATCTCAAGCGCTTGCGAGCCGCTTGGCTCGTTTGCACTTTAGTAATATCAAATTTTGTATATAAAGCTCTTATGTGACTCTATTATACACGATAATACACACCACCTTTGTATATCGTTCATCTAGTAGTAGTGCTGCGAAATGGGTTGATACAGTTCACAAGTTGTATTTAGTACATGCCAAACAGGTTGGGTAGGCTAACAAATGTTTTTTTAATAAATAGCTAGCGCGTTATATACGATTTATAAATGCATGTTATTACAGTGATCATCTAATTATTCAAAACTTGGTAGGATATTTAGTATTTACCTTATTTATTCTTGCATTATTGTTGTACTTGTCGATGTATCTGAAGCATCCAATCAGCATAACCGCTCATACCACCAACCTGGTCCTCAACTAAATTCAAGAGTAGAAAGAAACCTTCACGGGGTTGTTCGCCTTGTCTCACGAGATGACACAACTGATAATATGATTTATCAGCCTCTCTAAGTTTCTTTAGTATCCGCATCAGCTTTCTTGACATTTCATTGTTACGTTCAGTCAGACAAACCTGATTCTTTAAAAACATAATCATTAGTAATACGTTAATAGAAATTGCAGAATTGTTTAGGTTAGTGAGAGATAATAAAATACTATTGAGACATGAAGTAACAGGTCAACACGTGTTTGGGTTTAAATGGGTCATTTTTTAGTGAACATTACAACAAAAATCTAAACTTTTGAATAAGATGGATCGTGAGGTTGTATGCAGTAAAAAAACCGACATGTTTTAATCCATTTTACCTGTTCTGCTTTTAGATAAACTTTTATTCGACCCGTTTTAGATATAACACAACCCAGATCGACTCCCTAAGTCGATGGGTCAAATATGCCACCTCTTACTATATATATAGCAGTAGATGTATCAACAATAGCATAATAGCTAAAGATAACAAGTTAAATGATTTAAAAGAATAAAAGCCACCTTCACAACCTCCTAAATTGGATTGGATCACCGTCTTAGTAATATTTTCTATAAGCATAATTAATATAACATTTTATTTATAAACAAGAAAAAGATAAGACAGAACGTTGGCTCGTTAACAGATAGAAAAAAGGTAGAACATAAAGAAAATCAGATCAACAAGATTTCTGAAAAGAAAACCGTTAGGTTATTTAAGGTCGATCATACAGAAAAGTAGTTTGGTTGATGAGGATGTTAGTGATCACTAACATGATTATTATCTATGCAGTTAATGCGGTAAAATATCGGATATCGGTCAAGGACCGATATTTGAGAAATAGGTTATCTCGGTGAGATATCAGTGGGATATCGGTAATTTTAATATAATGCAAAATTTACATATATAGCAATTTAACAATAATAATTCAGTGATATATCGGTGATATATCGGTTATATCGGTCAAATATCGGTGAGATATTGGTTATATCGGTCAAATATCAGTCAATATCGCCGATAATATCAGTACCGATATTCTGACCGATATTTGACACCGATATTTTACTAGGGGACCGATATGACCGATATAATCGATATCTCACCAATATATCACCGATATTAACTGCATAGATTATTATATCAATATGCATAAACCATGGATGTGTAAAACGAGCATACCCTTGAGAAATCTGTAGCTGGATCTTCCTCAACTAGATTCCTGGCTAAATCGGGTGAAAGCATGCGGCCAAACCACACAACAAAACGAAAGCCGTCATCAAATATATAAATTCCTCTAGAATCTAAGCTCTCAGCAACAAGTGGCAGCCTTTTACAAACTCTGTCAAATTCATCATCCACAGCAGGCGCCTAGAAGTATACAAATTGTTCAGTACGAGACTCACAAGTTGGAATATAAACATCAGTAGAGGTGGCAAATGAGCATGGGTCCGTAACAGGTCAAAATAGGTGGCAAATGGGCATGGGTCAGTAACGGGTCAAAATACATTTTGACCCATTTGGCTCATTATAAAAAAATCCGAATTGACCCTTTCATAACCAAATGGGCCAAAATTGCCACTGTTCGCCAGAGCGAACAAGAAACTCAATATGTGCGAACTGCGAACATAACTTACCTTGACAAGATACTCGTCTACTCTTAATAAGCTAGGATATAAGAGCTTTAACATTTTTTTAACAGGTAAAGCCATCATGGTGAAGCCTGCTGCACAACGTTCATCAAGCTGAGCATCAGCATAACCACCACGAAGTGCTGTTGATTTACATAGTGATAATCCATATAAGGGCAAATATTTGAGTGATTCTGGGTAGATCATCCTGCTTCCTACACGATGCTGCACTGAATATAGTTTTCGATATTCTTTCAGGGCTTTCACTATTTTTTGTTGAACAGCATTACGAGCATCTTCCAGTTTATATGATAATGATTTCTCGATTGCTGCAAGATAATCAGTTCATCATTTAGTGACGGATATGTTAAGCGCGGGTATAAAGTGAAAATGATCATTAGCAGGGCAAAATGGTTGAGGTTAAATGGGGTTGAGTCCCAACACTTTTCTTAGTGTGTCATGTATGATTGAGAATACTATTTAAAGTACATGGATGGTCCCCGTGGTTTACCAAATTTTGGATTTGGTCCCTAGCTTTCCAAAAGTACACAAATGATCCCTTTGGTTTGCACTTTGTAACGCATTTAGTCCCTAGCCAAAAATCTAAAGATTTTAGCATGTCCAAGTTAGGAACTAAACGCGTTACAAAATGCAAACCACAAGGACCATCCATGTACTTTTGGAAAAAAAATGGGGACTAAATGTGTTACAAAATGCAAACCACAGGGATCATCTGTGTACTTTTGTAAAGCTAGGGACCAAATCCAAAATTTTGGTAAACCACAGGGACCATACGTGTACTTTTTTCAACTATTTATTAAAATAACAATATAAACCTCTTTGATAAAGCGAGAGGTTTTATGTATTCAAATACACTTAGAAGACTTTCGATCATTCAATCCATATGACGCATAACTTTTCTAGTTGAATCTTTTAACTTAGCCTGTTTAACAGGTGAAAGAATGTGTGGGTTGGGTAACAGGTTAAAACAATTTACCTTAAATGACAGGTCAAAACGGTTGAAGGTTTTACGAATTTGAGTACACGTTAGAAGACTTTTGACTGATTAAATCCATATGACATGTAACCTTTTCAGTTAAATCTTTTAGCATAGCCCGTTTGACCCGTTGAAAAATAAAACATAGCCAAAATCAAATCATAGAGAGAGAGAGAGAGAGAGACTTATCTTACCTAACCGACTAAGCAAAGAAACAACAGCACCAGTATCTGCCTGGCGGTACATCTCTCCTAAATCTGCAACCACCGATGCTGCAGCGGTGTGTACTCTAATACGCCTTTCACCGCAAGATGCAGTGTATCTTTTTGTGGTTAAGTATTCATAAACGTAAAACAAATGTCAAAGATAGCTTTTTGCTACATTTTTTCCTATTTGACCTCGTTACCAATTAAATATTAACCCTAATTGGCCCATTTTCACATAAAAGTTAAATTCAAAACAGAATAATTACATGGATCATTAAGCAAACCTTAGAAACACAAAGAACCACATGATATGAAGAACCTTAACAAAAGAACTGAAGGATACAGTAACGCCACTTGGAAGTACACAATCTGCGTTGTAAGCAATGTCTCTTCAAGAGCAAACTGCATTGCATAAGCTTTATCACAATCAACTGCGGGAAGTGCTATTAGATCCGTTGATCTTAGCATAAAATTCCCATGATACGAGGTGAAACGCACTCCTAGATTAAAAAAAATAAGTTCTTTGGTAAATTTTCACATGAAAATCAAATTTACATTCTTAAAATTAACCCAACCTTTCCCACATCGGATGCGCATTACAGCTTCCCATGCAGTTTCTCTAGTGAGATCTCTAGACAACTCATGTCTCAACTTGTCTCTGTGAATTGCGGAATGAAAGCTTGGATAATAATATACCTGGCCGCCAGTGTATTTTGCTAAAGTGCCTGCATGTAAATTAATAAAATATTGTTGATCTTTTACAGGCATAAAACTGATATAACATCAAACTTATGAGAAGAAAGGCGACTTATTCCATGGAGAATAAGATTCAGTAAATACAAAAAAACTAACTGGTCAAAGTGGGTAACTTTAGTTTCAGCTGTTGTGTCGACCGGCAAACACCTTTATTATGTAATGAGTCACATATCATTACAAAACTATATTAAAAAGTAATAAAAAGAGTAAAATGCCATTTTCGTCCCTGAGGTTTGGCCAGTTTTGAGACTTTCGTCCAAAGGTTTGTTTTTTCGCATCTGGATCCAAAAGGTTTGAAATCTTGTCATTTTTATTCAGCTCGTTAACTCCATCTATTTTTCTTCTATAAGTCAGAGGTATTTTCTTCTTTTTTGTTAACTTAAAGGGCAATTCGGTCTTTTGAGTACTTGTACATTATGCTAAATGCTTGTACATAAAGTGAAAAAGACTGAACTGCCCTTTAAGTTAGAAAAAAGACAGAAATACCCCTAACTTAATAGAGAAAAATGGATGAGTTAACGATCCAGATGAAAATGGCAAGATTTCAAACCTTTTGGATCCAGATGCGGAAAGACAAACCTTTGGACGAAATTCGCAAAACTGCCCAAACCTCAGGAACGAAAATGGCATTTTACTCTAATAAAAATCTAATATTTATTTAATAAAACGAATTAGGTGGTTTTATGCATATGAATACACTGCGGACAATATCCAAACCCCTTCAACGCATATGACATGTTTCCTTTTAAATTTATATTTAGAAACCTCCCCATTTGTCCTGTTAAACATAAAACGTTTGACCAGTTTATAGGTAAATGGTAAAAATTGCTGCATCTAGGGTTCTAGGTTAGTGTAGAATAAGCTATGAAGTTCCCCATTGTTGCATACCTAATGAGGCTATATCAGTATACTTGTCACTAAACGCATATACATTCACTGCAACTTGGTATTTTGTGAAATCAGCAGCCATCTGTTTATAAAACGGGTCTTCTGGTATTCGTAAGGTATGCTCTTTATCTGTTCCATAAACACGAAGATCGTCTCCACGCAACTTCAAACGACCAACACCAAGTGAGGGAAGCGTGCTCTGGAAAATTAACAATTTCCCTCCAAGTTGACTCTGCATGGAGCAAATAAAGTTTTTTAGTGACGTGGCAGTGTTAGGTAGAAACTATTAGTTGGAACATGTAGCTGACATGATATAAGATAGATTTAATTGCGACTATTAGTTGGAACAGCGTAACGTGTCTTTTTTATATTTGTAATTGAAATAAAAGCATGAGCATGTTATTTTGTCTTACGAAAAAAATGAATGTAGTTTCAAATAAGGGGCCATATAGACATTAGATCATGGTAAAATATCATATCAGATTGTACACAAAACTAAACATTTTATTTTGTTCATTCAAAAATAATTAAGTTTTCAGAATGATATCCAACCCAATTGCATAAAGCAAACACAAGTTTTCAAGTACTCATGCCCATTTTTATTCCACTGTACTATGAAACTAGACCCATAGTGATCCGCGATTGCAAACCAAACACCACCTTGGTGTCAAAGATGATTAGAAAAGCATAGTATTTCATTAACAATTAAGTGTATGAATAAATAGGATTAATAAGTCTATGCATTAACAAAAGACACTTTGGGCGACTTTACCCGATTTAGCCCTTTCCTGTTTAACAGTATTTTTTTTTTATTTTTACCCGCTAGAGGAACATAACCCAAATAAACCCATCCATAAGTAAACGCGTACCAATTGCTACCTCTATATACAACATAAGTGGTCCAGGTAGTAGGGCTGTAAACGAACCGAACGAACACGAACAAGGCCTTGTTCGTGTTCGTTTGTTAAGGAAATAAATGTGTTCACGAACGGTTCATGAACACTTACCGAACGAGATTTTATGTTCGTGTTCGTTCATTAAGGAAATGAGTGTGTTTGCGAACGGTTCACGAACACAAACGAACACAAACAAATTTGGCGAACGCGACGAAGGATAAAGATAGATGACCCAGAGAGTAGCAGTCGAACTTGAATCCCTTATTGTGGAACGGAGGTCGATCGTATTCGCCGATGTAAATAATGAGAAATGAAAGGGTAATGATGCATAAACAAGGTGAGAGTGGGTTTCCTAATTTAATTGTTAGGGTAATAAAATAAATAAAAGTTTAATAATATAAAAAGTACAAATAAAATATAAGAAAGTACAAAGATCTTCAATGAAAACACAAACATACGAACATAAACGAACGCAAATCAACGAATGTTCACGAACACGTTCACGAACACCTTACCGAACGTACACGAACACAATCGAACGAACGAGACCTCTGTTCATGTTCGTTCATTTAACTAATCGAACGAAATTTCTTGTTCATGTTCGTTCGTTTATTAAACGAACGAACATAAACGAACTTCCCGCCGAACGGTTCACGAACTGTTCGGTTCATTTACAACCCTACCAGGTAGTTCAGTAGCGGATATACTACAAGGAAGACTCGATGTCCAAAAATCTTAGAAAAAATATAACACATCTCATACCATACAAATAAGTTTTTGAAGGTGGAATCGCAAGACTTGTAGACGAACCGAACGAACATGAACAGAGGCATGTTCGTGTTCGTTCATTTAACTTTAACCGAACACGAACATGTAATCGAGAACACGTTTTTTGTTCATGTATTGTTCGTTCATCAAGAAAATGGGCATGTTCGTGTTCGTTTATGTCCGTTCATTTAAAAACTAAACAAACAGTTCACGAACATAAACAAACAAACAAGCCTAAACGAACACAAATTAACAAACATAAAACAACACAAATGAACATCATTGAACAAACATAAACGAACACAAATGATCAAACATAAACGGACATAAAGTAGCTTTTTTATATAACTTACTGATTAATTACGATAAGTTCATTTTTATTACTAGAAAGCCCAATTATCAATTAGTTATATTTATATAACTAGTTAGAAAGCGTCTATTATGTTTATATTCATACAAATATAACTACTTATGTATTTATTAAGATTTAAACAAACACAGACGAATGTAAATAAACATAAATGAATGTACAAAAACGGACGTTCACGAACGTGAATGAACGAACAACACATGTGTTCATGTTCGTTTGTTTAATTAGATGAACAAAATTTTTTGTTCATACATGTTCGTTTATTAAACAAACGAACATAAACAGACTTCCTGCTGAACAAGTTCATGAACGTTCGATTCGTTTAAAGGCCTGCCTGAATCGCCCACCAAGGTTCTAAATAATATAGGGTCCAAGAAACTTACCATAACCATATAAGCGGCTTTGAGGGCGGGCCCAAAAGCAGATTCCACATTAACATTGTCCTGAAACATAGAAGGCAAGCTATCCAGAAAAGCCTCCACCACAGGTCTGGATTCTGACAGGTTGACAAGAAGATCATCTGGCAATGGAACAAAAATATCTTCCAAATCTGATACGACCATCATTTGAGGCTGTGTCAAAGTTGACTGGAACAAGTAAAACAAAAAAAGATTAGTCAACGTTATAATAAGAGATTATTATATGGCTGGCTAAAGTGCTAAACTCTAAACTACTTACCTTCATATTGTAAAAGTGAATTGTGCTGTCAAAAGTTATGAACCCAATTTGTGTTCTTGGGCTGCCCGGCAATTTATCCAAACAAGATTTAATGGTTTGTGCCATCACCTAACATAATGTATGCAAGAGATATAACAACAGGTCAAAAATGTGAACAGATATATCACAAGGTATGAGCTATCACTTATCAATTTATATATTAAAAGAAAAGGCTTACCTCAAGCATACCACTTTTAACTGCAGATATTGACACGTCAATCATAAAAAAGTATAATGGTGGCATTGGAGGCCGAACCATATACTCAGCTGGAGCAACAAATTCCACAGATCCCTTTGTAAGCTCAGGGTGTTGATCAAGATCAACTCTTTTTCCAGTGGCATCCAAATGAGCGAAATAATCATTTTGCACTGTATATTATGGAGAGGAATCATAGAAATTAGTCAAATTACTTAGCATAAAAGTTCCATATATGGCAGAAAAAAATCAATAATATTCTTTACACTGGTGATGAAACAGCATAAAAGTATGATTTGGCACATTACTGAGGCCACATGTGTTTAAACTTTATAGACTATGGACGTATATTAAACATATATGCAACATAAGTGTGTTAGATAGGATATAACTGGTGGTGAAATGGAATCCCAAAACACCAACAAAAAAAGGTATTCAAACTCTAAACATATATAGCTTTACCATGTTGTCAAATTACTGTTTTTTTCTGTTTAAAGTTTAAACGAACACTGAAAAAATAGTTCATGTTTTGGTACAAGAATTTTCAAAGTATTACCATCATTAAGTAAAGCACATATATTGCACCTCCACTTTCTCCCACCATCAGTAAAAGTCACATACGGATTCACATACGTACGACATCTTCTACAACGAACGATACCCATTGTGGCAAAGTTAACTACTGGCACTTCCTCCTGAACAATCAGCAGTACATAAGCAAAAGTAAAAACAAAAACATGTTATTAAACAGCACATGTTTAATGAATGAATACTCACCCCCTCAGGAGGTTCTGCCAGTGGACAAACAACTGCTCCAAGAGGCAACTGCCACCTCGAAACCAAAGACTGTGAATTCGGTATAGCACTAGTCGTAAGTCTTAGATATCTAGAATCACAATTCATGGGATACATCCCAGCAAAAGACGTTGGTTCAACATCACCATCCAGTGGTCTTGGCAACGCTTTAGCATCAACCCCCCCATCAAACGACCCAGGAGCAGATCCGAGAGAAAGTGAGCTAAAATCTTCTACCAAACCCGACATAACTCCTGTAGGCGGTGCGGACCCACCTGCATACATTCCTGTTGACGATGCAACTGGCGGAACGGGAACTTGTCCATAACCACCTTGATGAGAAGAAAAGGGAGCAGGTATGGCGGGCTGAGGTGGGCCATAACCTCCTTGTTGATAAACTGGCGGTGGTGGCGGTGGACTTACTGTGCTACTCTGTATACCCTGTATACCCGGATAGCCAGGATAAGACGGTCTGGTTGAAGATGGCGGTGGCTGGATGTTTGGTCCGGAAACAGAATATGGAGGGTTATTACCGGAAGAAACACTATACAAGCTTTGGGGTGGAGATCCCATCGGTACAGATGGAACATGGCCCGGAGGTGGTGGTCTCGTTGGTGGAGGCATAATGGGCTGGCCCACATTTGACGTTTGTGAAACGGGTGGTTGAGATGATGGAAACTGTGAAGCTGGGAAACGCTGGGGTGGTCCAGTAGTTGGCGGGCCATATGAAGGAGCGGGCCTACCTGGTTGCATGGGCCTAAAACCAGGAGTCCCAGCTCCAGCCGTGGGCCCAGGAGTAGAAAATGGAGATGTATTTGGCCTGATAGCAGAGGGCTGTGATCCAACCATGGGACGAGATGAAGGAAAGGGCATGTTGGTTTGAGGAGCTGCAAAAGGTGTAGCAGTAGGCCCTTGATGAAAATTTGGACGGTTAGGATTTTCAGTCCCCATTGCTTGAATATATATCCTGTATCACGTATTCACGTTATTGCTATGCGTCCATAAATAATCTGCAACAAGATACAATTCCAAGCATGTCAGCTTTTGGATGAAGCCCAGGATCAAAATTACATTAGCGTGTTAGAGAACGATTATACAAAATCGTGTACGTGTGTAATACATAGCACAGGTAAAGTGTAACTGGATAAAAAAGTAAGTAAACTTACTGTTCTGTGCAAGTAAAAAAACTAGATATTGTTTTACATCTTCACTTAATTTTCTCGACTTGCGTGTCCAAACTTGTTGCTTTTAAGCATAGATTCTAGAGGCTATACGCATACATATGCAGCGTGTTATGGTTAAGGGCTAGAATAAACGAGCAGCTAGCCAAACTTAGGCATATATATTATTTACAGACATTACAACAAGATGTTTAAGCATCTAGGCCACAAAGTTTCCATTTCCAGAAAAGTGTGCAATGTATAATTTATAAGATGTAGAGCATATAGAAAATAATATCAAACAAAAATAAGCTCATGTAGATTTTGGACCCAAAAGGTACGTGCTTGGACCGCTAACATTCAGATTGCACCACCTTCTAGCAGCTAAGGGAGTAATTCATCGTCCAATATAGATAATATTTTCTCCAACAAAACCACCTAAACTTATGCATCCCGCAACTAGCAAGAGACAGTCATTTACTCTACAGTTTTGCACAACTTACTGATATAGAAACTAGCTTTCTAGACATGGCAATCATAAGGAGTGCAACCACAGGGCCAATGTTGTTAAAAACTTGCAAACATTCCTAAAGATGAACCGCAAGCAATAAAAACATCCCAACTGCAAACTTTCAAAAGTTTCAAACTATGATAACGTTCAACTTATCATAACCTAAACCTGTGAGTAAAAAAATACACGCCTTCAACTCCACTTTCTTAACTAGATGAGTTATAACTCTAACTACAAAAATTGCTCTCTAACTCGACCTAGATCAGTATCCATCGCACTTATCAAACAACTGAACAGCTAAACCAAATTATGTTTCAACTACCACTAGCAAACAGCCAAACACTAATCCAAAGTACCAAACTTACCGATGAGATCAAATTTAGGATATGATTAGAAGTCAACAAAACCTAAATCATATAATTGAACAGCTGAACAGACTATATTTCAATTACTACTAGCAAGCACTAACACAGGCTAACCGATAAAATCAAAACCTAACTAAACCTGATCTTCATCAACAAAACCTAATCCGTACAACTGCTAGCAATCACTAACACAGACTAACCAATAAGATCAAATTCCGGATCAGATTACTGATTAGAAGTGAATCGCCACATAACTAAACCTGATCTTCACCTACAAAACCTAATTGTATAAAATAATTCAATTGCTAAGAGTTCGGTAAACGAAAACCTAACAATCGATTAGTAAATACGGAATTGAACACGCTTTGGTAATGCAGTCAACCTGTGTGTGAAGAATTACCTGATCTGAAGGGATCTGGCGGAAGGTTGGCCGGACCGGAGTTGTATGGCGGCGGTGGTAACCGGCGAACGGCGATCGGTGACGGAGATGTGCGCGTCAAGAAACAATAAAATTGTAGCTGTCTCTAGAGTCCAGACTAGAATATAAATAAGTTATAAAGTTGGAAACCTACAAATAATCTATTATATATATAAATGAGATATGATGTGTGCTATGTGGCATTTGATTTTGGTCATTTTTGCTGATGTGGCAAGTTTTTTTGTTGAGTTTAGGAGGGAATTGATAAAAGAATTCTAAATTAATTAATTGCTTCACAAATGGACGCGGGATCCGAATAAAGTCCGGGCCGGATCAGTTTGATTTGGATCCCTTGAATTTTTTGAAAGCTTTCTTCCTCTACACAATTCCATCAGATCTCCTAGGGCTTGAAGCTTATATTTTTTGAAAGCTTTCTTCCTATACACAATTCCATCAGATCTTCTAGGGCTTGAAGGACTATATTCATTTGATGGTGTCTGAACGTGTAATGCTTTTGGTCGGACAACTAAGGTTTTTTTTTTTTTTTTTTGTCTATTAAAAACTTTTGATTTAGTTTGTTGTATTTAGATTTATCAAGATTTGATCAAATTCAAAGGTAAATCTACCAAAACAAAGCTAAATATTGTTTCTTTGTGTTATTCGATTATATAGATGTTGATATTTTTTTACAAACTGATTCGATTGATACTAAGTTTGTCATTGTTCTTATTTTTTTTTTTTTTTAGATCCGTAAACATAAGTTGCAGGTATGTTAATCCGATTCGATGCTCTCTTTGTTTCCACCGTTTTTTCTCTATTAAAAACTTTTGATTTAGTTTTCTTGTGTTTAGATTTATCAAGATTTGATCAAATTCAAAGGTAAATCTACCAAAACAAAGCTAAATATTGTTTCTTTGTGTTATTCGATTATATAAATGTTGATATTTTTTTACAAACTGATTCGATTGATACTAAGTTTGTCATTGTTCTTATTTTTTTTTTTTTTTTTTGTAGATCCGTAAACATAAGTTGCAGGTATGTTAATCTGATTCGATGCTCTCTTTGTTTCCACCGTTTTCCAGAAGCATCATCATGTTGGTCTATCAAGATTTGATTACTGGTAATCTTTTCCTTTCAATATCACATATATTTTGTATTTACGAATTTAGGCTTATTAGCTCCTTGATTGCGAATCTTATCGTTTTTGGTTATTGATTAGGTTTAATTTGGTTGTAATCGTCTAGATCTATGTGTTACATAGATATTTTTTGTAACACATAATATATTTTTTGAAAATTTCATCTATGTCAAACCAAAAAGGAAACAGTAATAATTGATTTACATATATAGATTTTGTGATTTTTTCTATCGATTTTTAAACAAAAATATGTTAAACATTAATTTGAAATCATGTTGTTATATAATATAAAAGTATGATACTTAAATTGATTTGTTTACTACTTTACATTCATTTTTAGGTAATATGGAATCTAATTTTTGTAGACTAATAATTTTAATGTATCTTTTATGTTTAATTTGATTATAAACTTAATATGTATAATCTTATAGATATACATTTGAAATTGCCGTAATTTTTATCATTTTATATTTTATATATACATTTAAAAACCATTTTTGTTCTGATTTCTGTAGATCCGATCAAAGAAATTAAAGGTATGTTGTTTTTTATGTTATTCGATTGTATATAAAGTTCATTTTATAAATATTCTTTCGATTTCTAATAACTTTTTGTTTGTTTTGATTTCTGTAGATCCGATCAAACTTTATGTTTTTCTTTCTTTGTATTTCTAATAACTTTTTCTTTGTTCTGATTTGTAATAACTTTTTCTTTATTCTGATTTCTGTAGATCTGATTTCAGACTCCGATGTTCATCAAACAAAAGAGGTTAGTTAAGTGTTATAGTTGTTTTTTTTTTTTAGTTTTTAATATGTAATTTTATCCCTTATGTTCATTAAATTTTTTTTATACTTATTAATATATTCTGATTGATTTATGGTTTGTATTTTCCCATGGTGAACCCTCAATCTTTTTTGAAATTCGGACTCAGATTGTTCGTCTACCAAAACATGTTAGTTATATGTTGTTGATATTGTTTGTTTTTTGATATGTATAGTCTTTATTATTTGTTATTGAATTTCTGTTTATGCATAATTATTTTTAAATAGGTATAAAGATAACTTTAATTTCTTTTTAAACATGTTTCTGTAATTAGACATTGTTTCTATAAATAGGTTACCGTTATATATTTTTTTTTAAATTGCTTACTTCCTTTGCAGTTATGGATTCTAAAAACAACTTTCCTTCGTTTTTTAAAGTTGATTGATGAAGATGATCCTATATTGTTGGTATGTTTCTTTGGTTTTCATTTTTTCAACAGACAATAATTTATTTAAGCTTTTATGTTTTTTGTTTCGATTCATAGGAAATACCTTATGAAAACAAGAGCCGAGAAGTCTGGTGATGGTTACAGGTATGGTTTTACCAAGTGGTCATCTTTCTTGAAATGAAATCACATCCGGTTCGGTGCCACTTATTAGTTGATTTTATCCTTCCTGTTTGGTTTTTTTTCAAAAATTAATAATATATGTTCTGAATGATTTATGGTTTTTTTCTCATGGTGAACCCTCAATCTTTTGTGACAATCGAACTCGGAGTGTTCGTCAACCAAAACAACTTAGTTCAATTTTCTTGGTGTTGTTTGTTTATTGATATCTATAGTCTTTGGTTTTAAGTTTTGTCTTTATGTTTTATTTTGAAAGTTTATGTGATTATCTTTTGAAGTTCATATGGTTTGTTTTATCAATTATATTTTTTTCTATTTAGTTAGTTGTTAATTCTTTAAGGATACCTTTAATTTCCTTTTAAAGTTTTTTTTTGTTTCTATAAACAAATTACTGTTTTAAGTTTAATTTTATGTATTCGGAATTATTATTCGGTTTCTGTAAATAGACATCGTTTCTATAAATAGATTACCGTTACATTTTTTAAAAACATTGCTTACTTCCTTTGTAGTTATGGATCCTAAAAACAACGCTCATTCGTTGTTAAAGTTGATTGATACGATCTTATTAGTTGAACTTTATTTAACATTGTTACTAATGTGGATTTTTTATCTTTAGTCGAAACACAAGAAGAAGCCACAGACTACCGAAAGTCATGTTGAAGAAGGTGTTGCTGGGGATAGTGTTGGTGACTTTCAACTTCCAAATTTTGAGTCTATATTTAATGTATGTAACTATGTTTTAATATATGTTAACAAACTTTAACAACCAGTACATTGTTTTATTCTTATATTTTTATATTTTTATATTTATGATGTCATTTTTTAGGATACTAACGACTACAAGTTTGATCGACATATAGCTGCTCTAATTGAGATGGAAGATGCTAAGAAGCTGGTAAGTGTATGCGTTCAAATTATTAACAGATCTTATTATATCTATTAGATAAGTACACTATTAAATTGTGCTACTATTTTCTTTTATGTAGTTCAATGATTGTTGGAATACAAAGAATGATGCTTTGAAAGAGACTCTGTCTGCTACCTCTTAATGTCATGTAATATTTTTTTATAAGTTTGTTTATATATTATATAGATGCTATTAATTACTTCATGTTATATTTATATGTTTCTTATTCACTGTTGTGTAGTTAGACACGAAAGGGAAGTCAAAGGTTGTCTGTGGTGATGAAACTGTTTCTCCAAAGGTTTATATGAACTAATAACATAATTTAATTTTTTTTTCAATATGTACATTGTATTTTTTATCATATTATGTGTTTTACTTTATCATATTTTTTTTCTTTTGTTTTAGGTCAAAAGCAAGTTTGATATGGATCTCGATAATTTCTTGATACCAAAGAATAAATTTCGTTTACACGAGTTGTCCAAGAATTCTCATATCGCCTATCGTACGCGTTTAAACGTTTCGAGGAAGAATGAGTGTGTTGTCATTGATATAATGAAGCCTTCTGAAAACATTACTGTAAGTACACATTGTATAATGTTTACTAATAAAATTCATTCATGAAATCATTATAGTTCTTTTTAATTATGATACTTATTTTATATCTTTTAAATATTTAGGTTAAATCAAAGCGTGAGGCTTGCAGATCCACCACGGCGACGGCTGATGTTCGCCGTAAACGTACAGTCAAAAGGTTGAAAAACAATTCATTTTTAGAGTTCACCAAAGTGGCTGAAATCAAACTGGTATACGTTATGATATGATTATAATCATTATTATTTATTAAATGTCTACTAATTTTTTGATAAATGAATTTAATAATTAATCCGTTCTGTTCATTTCTCAGCGTTTAGCGGTTGATGTTTCGAGTGATCTGTCACTTTTTGTTGACAACTTGCGTGACGTTACGATCCAGAACCTAAGGAGTGAGCTAACTAATATGAACACAAGAGCCGAGAAGTTTGATGATGTTACAGGTATGGTTTTACCAAGTGGTCAGCTTTCTTGAAATCAAATCACATCCGGTTCGGCGCCACACTTTTCTTTAAATACGTCAAGTCTTCGCAGCTTTTGATGTTGACCAAAGTTGTACACAAGACTACAAAGAAAAGAGGTCGCGCGTGACGACAAAGGAAATCGTGGTTTTTGTTTGTTGGTTTAGGCTGAACAGTTAATGTGGTAGTTTGGTTTCGTTTTTTTATCATTGGTGGGTATTAGTGAAGGATGGTTGACGGTGGATAGTCAGATATGTTATCGGTAGAACTGTTAGTACGTAAACAAAGCTCTTTTGTGTGAAATCTGATAAATAGCTATTAGTTTTGGTTTAAATGGATAACAGAATTTTGGTATTACCTTCCTTTTCATATTTGTCTTATTTATTTCCACATCAAAAGTTGTTTTGGTTATGATATCGATTCCTACACTCAACCATCCGAACCTCTAAATATATTTGTACGATACAATAATTCTGTTCTACGCTTTGTTAATGTTAAAAAGAGTATCTTCACTATTGGTTTATTATTGTTTAAAAATAAATTTTTATTGGTATGTCAACTTCATAAACTAGCAGTTAACATGTCATATACTATTTATCCATCTATTCCAAACCAATACTGAAATAATGTTAATTGATTTATGTTATCTTATTTTTAAAATTTGGTTTTTTAAATGTATATTTTTTAATAAATTAATATATTTTAGAAAAATTTCATCTATCTCAAACCAATAAGGAAACAATACATATATAGACTTTGGGAATATTTATATCGTTTTTTTCAAAAAAAAAAAGGTGTTAAACAGTATTTGAACTTATGTTGTTATATAATATAAAAGTATGATACTTAAATTGATTTGTTTACTAATTTACAATCAAGTTTAGCTAATATGGAAACCAAATTTGGTAGACTAATAATTTTGATGAATGTTGTATGTTTTATTTGATTATAATCTTTATATATAGAATCTTAAAAAAATTAAAATTACGGTAATTTTCATTCTTTTATAATATAGATATCGAATTTTTAGTAATTGCAAATAATAGTTAATTTTGTAAAGTCAACCCTTTTTAGTTGATGTTAATATTTATTTGACGCTTTCAAGATTCAAAAGTATGGATGGCTTAAAGATGTTAATATTTAGACAGTGATGTGAACATTACTAATAAAATTACCAATGTAGTCTACTAAGAGATATTCTGAAATTTATACTTTCAATATTTTAATATTAATTTCCAACTTTTCTTTTTCTTCATTGATTTTTTATGGAATTCATCTTTACTGTTTACTTCAAGATTTAAGGTTACATTAAATTTTTAGTAAATATGAGTTAGAACTTATATAATAAATGCAAATCACATATAAACAACCACATCTTAATTTGTAAATATATATATATATTTAAACATCGATAATCAACAAGCATTTATAGTCGATACCATTGTTAGTTATATTCAAAAATATGGTATCTGTCATGATAATATACCACTAATTGTTTTCAAGCTTAAACTACCAACGACGAAAATTGAACATGATAAGAGGAGAACGTGCATGTCCAAAAAAAGATACATAAAATCAGTAGCACAAAAGACTCATGATTGGTTATTTCAGATGAATGTTTAAAGAATATAACGTTGTCTAAAATCGAAAACTATCTTATTCATAATGGATCCAGCTTGCATAGATTCTCACCAATGCCTGTTCCTGACGAAAATTCCACAATATATGAGACCAACAGTCTGATAAACGAGGAGCTTTCATGGGACATGGATGAAGTTAGGGCTGAGTTCAATAAGCTTCATAATTCTTTAAATAATGATCAAAGAGCAGTGTATAACCAGATTATGGCAGCTGTTGAACGTGGGAAAGGTGGTGTTTTTTTCGTGTATGGTTACGGTGGTACATGTAAGACATTTCTGTGGAAAACCTTAGCTGCTTCCATTAGATGCAATGAACATATTGTTATTAATGTTGCTTCAAGTGGGATTGCATCGTTGTTGTTATCACGAGGTCGTACCGCCCATTCAAGATTCCATATTCCAATTAATCTTACTGAATATTCCGTTTGCCATATTAAGCCTAATTCTGAAATCGCTGTTCTTCTAAATGAAGCCAAGTTGATTATTTAGGATGAAGCACCGATGGTACACAAACATGCTTTTGAGGCTCTTGACCATACATTGAAAGATGTTTTGAGTGTCTCTGATTCACGAAATTATGAACTTCCATTTGGTGGAAAGGCTATTGTATTTGGTGGTGACTTTAGGCAAATCCTACCAGTTGTACAAAATGGAAGCAGGCAAGACATCGTACACGCCTCTTTATGTTCATCTTACATATGGTCGAGTTTCAAGGTGTTAAATTTGACAACGAACATGCGTTTGTCTGTTGGATCGAGTAGCTCAAACATCAAGGAGATAAAAGAATTTGGTAAATGGCTTCTCGAGATCGGCGAAGGCAATGTTGGTTATTCTAATGATTGTAATTCAAGTATTGAAATACCTGACGATCTTTTAATAACTGATGAAAACAATCCAATTCAAGGTTTGATTGACTTTGTATATCCTTCGTTCTTGAGCGTTTTACAGACCGTGACTACTTTTCTGAGAGAGCTATACTCTCTCCTAAGAACGAAGTTGTTCATGAGCTAAATGATCGTTTGCTGGCATTGTTTCTTGGTGAAGAAGCAGAGTATCTTAGCTCTGATAGTATATGCCCTACTAAGGAAATTAACGATCCGTTACATCAAGATTTATATAATCCTGATGTGTTAATCAGTGTGAAGGTTTCAGGATTACCAAATCATAGATTGGTATTAAAATTGGGTGTTCCGGTCATGCTTTTGAGGAGTATTTATCAACAAAACGGTCTGTGTAACGGTACACGTCTTCAAATCACACGTCTTGGTAAACGTGTTATCGAGGCTGATGTTAGGGCTGGATTTTTATTATACGTGATCCTTACACGTGATCCTAACCAGTGATCCTTGTTTCTTTGGCAGACAGTGATCCTCAGCAGGACTTCAGGATCAGGATCATGGACCATCAAAGGATCCTCATGCTAACAGTTGCCTTCGTTTAAAACAATGTTATTTTGCAGGAACATCTAGCAGGATACGCTCTTAGCATCATAATCAAGGGACGCGTCTTCACAATTATAGCATGAGCTTAATCAAAGATAGACGTTGCAAAGGATATGGAAACTTAGCTTGATTTATGGGCGGCAATTTAGGCTAGATTGTTTTTGTTTCTAAAGGGGTAATGAGCTGATTATTAGTCTTTTTACCTAAAATAGGTCACCTACACTTGTATAAATACCACTCTTCCTCATTTGGAAGAACACACGACGACACACAACACAACTCTCACACGCTTAGACACTCGAAACTATAGTGATCCTTGTACTCAGCTCATTATCATCCGAAGTTGTAACTATATTTTCTTATATTGAAGTTGGTGATCGGTAGTTGCCATCACCCGAGGTTTTTTATGCCGGAGATCATACATTGATCAAGGGCTTTTTCCTCATATAAATCATTGTGTCTTTGCATATTTCTCATAAAAGTGATCCTTTACTTTTGTAATTAACCAAGCATCATACCCCGTTTACATAAAGTTTGGTTACATTATCCTTGTGTGATTTTTGATCAAAACAGTTTGGCGCCCACCGTGGGGCAATTGGTGCTTCATTCATAAGAAAACCTTTTTCGAAATCATTTCAAAGAATTACATGGCTTCATCATTGAAAAACATGTCCACGACAATGTCTGCAGTCACCTCGTCCCAGAACATTCTGCCTCCACCACCGGCCGGATCCCAGAAGAATGCTGAGAAGAGACAAACTCCTACTAATTCTAAAACCCCATCTCCTTCTGCTATGAATTCTTATATTCCCAGTACTAGTGACGTATTTACTTTGATTTTGCAGATGAAGGATCGTATGCAGCGGCAGGATGAAACTAATGAAAGGATCCTCAGGGAAATTGGAGATCTCAAAAGACAAAAGAAAACGGCAGAGGATCATTCCCCACTGATGCCCAAATCCTTGAGCTTTGATACTCCAATGATTACTTCTCAGCCATCAGGAATTCCAGACGTGCAAATTATGGGAGAATCAAGAGGACTGCACCTCGGATCGACAGCAATGACTCAGGCATCAGGCTCACACTTTCAGCCGGCAGGATCCTATCCCCAGCATATGGGATCCTTCATGAATTCGGGAGCCTATCCGGGAGCACAGCAGTTTCAAGGATCCTACTTTATTCCAGGATCATCCCAGGTTCAAGGATCCTCCTTCGTTCCAGGATCATCCCAGGTTCAAGGATCCTCCTTCGTTCCAGGATCATCCCAAATACCAGGATCCTTCCAAATGCCAGGATCCCTAAAAAGTTTGCAAACAGGAAGTCTAGATGTCCATCAAGGGGACTTCATTCCAATGCAGACCATTGCTTCCACTGGTCCCTCCGTTATCCCCGAATCCCAGCAATATGGATTCACTAACTTGAACTCAATGGGAGGTAACACTTTAAATAATCATCTTACTACTAACCATGGATTCATGCAGGATACAGGTGTCAATCATGCTATGGCCAGAGAATTGCAGAAGCTAAAAGATATGATCTCAAGTGTTCCAGGGGTAGTCAAGCCTATCCCAGAGATTGCAGATGGAAGCCACAAGGTATCTCGCTTTGCACCACCAATTTGTGATGCAGAGGTACCCAAAAGGTTCCATATCCCTACTATGAAGCTGTATGATGGTACAACGGATCCAGAGGAGCACATAGCACAATACAGGGAGAGGATGGAGATCAATCCTATCCCAGAAAAGCTGAAGGAAGCATGCCTATGTAAAGGATTTGGATCCACTCTTACTGGATCAGCTCTTAAGTGGCTGCTAAGTCTTCCCCCTTACTCTATTACTTCATTTGCTAATTTAGTTAATTTATTCAATAACCAATTCTCTTGTAGTAGAAAATT